>NW_027361858.1:18047500-18647500 GCF_039654945.1 Dendrobates tinctorius | reverse complement strand
CAACATTGCAAGATGGATTATGGAGGCCATTAGTTTAGCCTACTCGGCTAGTGGTGCTCCCATCCCTGACGGCATCAAGGCTCATTCCACCAGAGCCGTGGTGACCTCCCAGGCAGAGAAAGCAGAGTTATTGATTAATCAAATTTGTAAGGCCGCTACTTGGTCCAGCTACTTTCTTTAAATACTACAGGCTAGATCTGTCCTCCTCTGCTGGTGTGCTGCCATGGGTAAATGGAAAACACCAAGGTTCCTTAACAGTAGCTGGTTTTCCCAGAACCCATGACAACACCTGTACATACCCCCCTTTCTCACCATATGGGTGTGCACTATAGATTGAGTGATTTTGTGATGTGGTGTTGGTTATGTATGTAATTAATCTGGAGGTCCTCTCATGTTCTATAGCCCAACTGATGCAGAAAAGAGTACCGCCTTTTTATTTCAGTACATTTCCTGCTCTTGTGGGGAAGATCCCTCCCAGGTGTGTGCTCATGGGTTCTGGAAAAAATGGCTACCTGTGAATATGTTTTTGCACTATATGATGCCCTGGATCATAAGACACATCTAGGTTTTAGAGGCAGAAAAAAAATTGAAGCAAAAAATGTTGTCATTACTGTTATGGGGGATCTGCTGCCGACACTGTTATAGGGGTAATTTTCCCCATTTCTGTACTAATATCCCCCATACAGGTATATATATGTCCCCATCCTGGTACATGTTAGGCGTCGGGTTCCTGCCACTGCACAGCAGGAATCCAGAGCCTTGCATCCAGCCATCTCCCATTCTTCTTTAGCCGCAGTGGAGCCTGCTCAGCAGATTCGTCGGTCTCGGCGCTCTGCCCAAGCCAACTCCGTGGGTTTGCTTGCTGCTGCCACCTCTGGCACAGCTATGACAATGCATGCTGCTCAGCAGCGAGATTCTCCAGGGACTAAGTCCTCATGTCGGGCCACTGAGCATGCCCGTGGAGTGATCTCCCACTGGAGATCGAGGGTCACGTGCTCAGGTCCTGCTCGTGTTCGGATTGGCCCATCCGAGAAGCCAGGAAGGTCCAGGACACCAGTGGCTATAAAAGGTTTGCATGGCGGCTCGCCCATGCGCTAGGATAGACTGTATTTACAGACTATGTGGAGTGAGTGATGTATGCACATATGAATGTCTCTGGTGAATGACTCATTAAGAAACCCCTACCTTGGTACGTATGTGTTGTGCAGCCTAACCTGCTAGCGCCCAGGTTTAGGCGTAGGTAAGTCTGAGGTTGAGTCAGGCATTTGGCCTCACCAGGGACTCAGCACGCCTCAGTGCACGTGCTCCATAGCAAGCATCTATAGCGGCGCTCGCGGCAGCGACGCCACGCGTTCAGTGGGCCTAGAAGGACTCTAACCCCGTGTCCTTGGGGTAGAGCTCTATGGCCGTACACTGTACGCTGTTTTGGCTGAGCTCTGTGAGCTAAACAGGCTCCGGCATCTACTTTCAGCGGTGGTGCGGCTCTGTGCAGTAACAGAGTTCGCCCTGTTCACATTGGGTGACGTAACCCACGTGTGACTGGTTTCACACCTCTTAATTCTTCCGCCATTACTTAGCAGCAGTGTACCACCTCTGCACGGTGGAACCCGGGCTGCGAACGCAACTACTATTATTTTATAATTTGGTGCGTTCCGCCAGCCCTAACAGGTACATATGTGTTCTCACTCAGGTATATATTGCCCCCAATCCAGGTATACATGACCCTCATCCCCATCCTGGTTTCCATGGCCCCCATCCCCATCCTGGTATCCATGGCTACCATCCCCATCTTAGGATCCATGGCCCCCATCCTTATCCTGATATCCATGGCCACCATCCCTATCCTGGTATCCATAGCCATTATCCCCATCCTGATATGCTTAGCAACCCTTCCCATTCAGGTATTCATGGCTACCAATCACCATCCTGTGTACATGACCACCATCCCCATCCTGGTATACATGGAAACTATCCCCACACTGGTATACATGGCCACCATACCCATCCTGGTATACATAGCCACCATCACCATCCTTGTATACATGACCACCTCATCCCCATTCTGGTGAAAATGACTCACATGCCAATTCTGGTAAACATGACCCCCATCATGGTGCAAGCATATATAAAAAAATGATTCTACTCACCTTTTTTCCTCACCCTCACAACAATGTGTTCTGTGCTGATACCAGCAGCTGATTTCAGAGTGTAACAGCGCATGACTTCACTGCCATGCGCACTCACACACTAAGATCAGCTGCTGTAATAGTCACTGCTCCCCATGCCTGGGACTATGGGTGTGGGGAGCAGTAAATATTCATTCTGTTTAATAGCGGGCACACTGTTAGCTGCAGATGCCGGCTTCCTGTGACAGCTGGGCGATCACGTGTGCCCGCTATTAAAGAGAATGAATATTCACTGCTCGCCACTACCAGTGAATATTAATTCTCTTTTACAGTGGGTACATGTTATCACCCAGCCGGCGGCTTCAGTGCATAGAGGTGGAAGGGACTTTGGGCATGGGGAGCAGTGAATATTCATTTTCTTTAGCAGTGGGCACAGTGTTAGCTGCAGCCGCTGGCTCCTGCCTCCTGTGACCCGCTGCTCCGCTGCTGCAACCCCCATCCACAGCCAGACTATAAGATAAGGTACATCCGGACTATAAAATGCACCCCCCACTTTCCTCCAAAATTTGAGGAAAAAAGTGTGTCTTATAGTCAGAAAAATATTGTAAATACACAGCTCCGGCAAAAATTAAGAGACCACCGCTTCAAAACCCTGTCATGGGCAGACCATTCTCCAGACCTGAACCCCATTGAAACCTCTAGAATGTAATCAAGAGGATGATGGATAGTCACAAGCCATCAAACAAAGAAGAACTGCTTAAATTTTTGCTTCAGAAGAATTGTGAAAGACTGATGGCAAGCATGCCAAGACGCATGAAAGCTGTGATTAAAAATCATGGTTATTCCACAAAATATTGATTTCTGAACTCTTCCTGAGTTAAAACATTAGTATTGTTGTTTCTAAGTGATTATGAACTTGTTTTCTTTGCATTATTTGAGGTCTGAAAACACTGTTTTTTTTTTATCATTTTGACCATTTCTCCTTTTCAGAAAAAAATAAAACAAAATTTATTGCATGGAAATTCAGAGACATGTTGTCAGAAGTTTGTAGACTAAAAGAACAATTTATATTTTACTCAAAAATATACCTATAAAGTGAAAAATCAGACAAACTGAACATTTGAAAGTGGTCTCTTAATTTTTGCCAGAGCTGTATAGTGGAATCTTAACAATAAGTATATTACCAGCTATTAGGATTCCACACGTTAGCCTCCCACTATACTTTTATATATGGCCTAGACAACACCTATAAAATAGAGACACACACTACTTTGATTCCTGAAGAACATAACACTTTCAGCCATACCTCAAGATTAAACTTTTTAAATTAATTACATTTTATGTATTCAAATATTCTTCCTGTACATTTGTTACAGACTAGCACTCAATTGCTATAATAAAATGCTTCCTTTTTTTTCTCTGCATTACCTGGAAGAAAACATGTGCTTAATAAATGGAGAAATGACCTTTTTACTTGTCATCAATTCTTGTGGAAAATAAAAATAGAAATGGTGTTATAGTGTATATATGTCTTATATTAGCTACAACCAAAAAGTTTTTCTCTGTAAATTTGTATGTTTTATTGCTTTGCTAAAGGCGTTGTCTGGTGATAATTTTCTTTTAATGCTGAGGATGGGTAAAATAGAGCAGTAATCAACTCATCAATCCCACGTTGCTTTCATTCCAATACTGATTGCTTTCCCACCAGTCCCTATTCCTACTGCAGAAATCACGTCCTTACATCGGGACTACTTCAATCAAGCATTTTTTAACAAAACTAGTTTGGTCACATAATTTTTTGGAAGAAGGGAATACAAAATAAGCAATTCTGCATACAAGTGTTTATCACAAAATAAGCAATTCTGCATACAAGTGTTTATACAGAGTGACAATGTCTGACCACGTAAATGCTGCTGTCACTATTAAACAATTTAATACAGTTAAATGCCTGTTTTCTAGTGATGAGCGAGTATACTCGTTGCTCGGGTTTTCCCTATCATGCTCGGGTGTCCTCCGAGTATTTTGGCGTGCTCAGAGATTTAGTTTGTTTTGACGTAGCTGCATGATTTGCGGCAGCTGGACAGCCTGAATACATGTGGGGGTTGCCTGTTTGTTAGGGAATTTCCACATGTATTCAGGCTGTCTAGCAGTTGCAAATCATCCAGCCGCGTTGACAAAAACTAAATCTCCGAGCACACCAAAATATTCGGAGGACACTTGAATTCGCACATCACTACTGTTCACACGTTCAGTATTTGGTCAGTATTTTCCATCAGTATTTATAATCCAAAAGCGGAAGTGGAACAATCAGAGGAAAAGTATAATAGAAACACGTCACCACTTCTGCATTTATCACCCACTCCTCATTTTGGCTTACAGATAGTGATGAGCGAGTAAACTTGTTGCTCGGGTTTTCCTTGTAGACAGGCTGAATACATGTGGGAATTCCCTAACAAACAGGCATTTCACACATGTATTCAAGCTGTCTAGCAGTCGCAAATCATGCAGATGAGACGACGAAAACTAAATCTCCGAGCACGCCAAAATACTCGGAGGAAACCCGAGCATGCTCGGGAAAACCTGAGCAACTTGTATACTCACTCATCACTACTTACAGATACTAATTAGAGATGAGCGAATATTTCAATGTTCGATTCGGACTATGTTTGCCGAATTTGCAATATTCGCCCATTAATTCGTTGAATATTCGCCGAACATTACCGAACAACTTTCACGTAAACGGGAGGCAAAAACACACAGATGCACAACACCTTAGAACGGCTCCAAATGCTGCTAAAACACATCAAATGAGGGACAGATACTAGGAAAGTGGAATCATTTCATCAACAGTACAAATTGCAGCATGGAACTGCAGCAATCAGCCAGTCATGAGGTAACGGAGTCTGGGACAGCATTTAAAACTTTCCAATGAACGTCACAGTAAGATGAGGTGGGTGAGGGATCGATGTAGGGCCCCTTTACTGGGAACCCTGACACAATATGCAACACCTCTACCTACTTTCATGCTGAGCCACAATCAGGAGAAACAAATATCAGTTTTCTAGACTACCATTGTCAGAAAAATTTAAGGATAGTAATACGAGTAGTTGAGTACACGGAAGTGGAAGCCTGACGGTCTCTGAGGTCTACTGCTATAGGCAACACGCATGAAGGAGACCTAACCAGGAGTGTTCACATTTCCCAAAATTATTGGCAGACACTAACAAAGTGGCATCAATTTCTCCACAGTAGAAATAGTAGAATCGGGACCGACAGGTCTTTCTCTACATCCAATACAGCAGATGGACACCCAACCAGGAGTGTTCCATTCCAAAAATTATTGGCAGACACCACCAAAGTGGCATCAATTTCACCACAGTAGCAACAGTCTAATAAGTACAAACAGGTCTTTCGCTACACTCAATAGAGAAGATGGACACCCAACAAGGAGTGTTCACATTTCTGAAAAATTTTAGCAGACGTCGCTTCACTAGTGATGAGTGAGTATACTCGTTCCTTGGGTGTCCTCCGAGTATTTTGGCATGCTCGGAGATTTTGTTTTCGTCGTCTCAGCTGCATGATTTGCGACTGCCAGACAGTTCGAATACATGTGTGGAATGCCTGTTTGTTAGGGAATTCCCACATGTATTCAGCCTGTCTACAAGTTGCAAATCATGCAGATGAGACGACGAAAACTAAAACTAAATCTCCGAGCACGCCAAAATACTTGGAGGACACCTGAGCATGCTCGAGAAAAACTAAGCAACGAGTATACTCGCTCATCACTACATACCACCAAAGTGGCATCAATTTCACCACAGTAGAAATAGTAGAAAAGGGTCCAGCTGGTCTTTCTCTACACCCAATACAGCAGATGGACACACGACCAGGCGTGTTCACATTTCCAAAATTTATTGGTAGACACCACCAAAGTGGCATCACTTTCACCACAGTAGAATTCTCAGAATAGCAACTGACAGGTCTTTCATTGCACCCAATAGAGCAGATGGACACCCAACCGGAGTGTTCACATTTCCAAAAATTATTGGCAAACATCACCAAAGTGGCATTAATTTCAACACAGTAGAAATAGATTAGGGACTGACAGGTCTTTCACTACACCCAATACAGCAGATGCACACCCTGTAAGGAGTGTTCACATTTAAAGAAACGAGGGCCTTACACCACAGAAGTGGCATCAAGTTCACCACAGTAGAAATAGGCTAATAGGGCCCAACAGGTCTTTTTCTACACCCAATCCAGCAGATGGACACTCAACCATGAGTGTTCACATTTCCAAAAATTAGTGGCAGACACCACCAAAGTGGCATCAATTTCACCACAGTAGAAATAGTCTAATAGGGACCAACAGGTCTTTATCTACACCCAATTGTTATGAATGAGTCACCGAGGAGGAAAATCAAAAACAAGCTAAGCCCCAGAAAACCAGAGAGGTTGGCAACTAAGCGGATTGCAGACCCCTGATCCTATCCACACAACTAGCAGTAGCCATGGAGCGTACCTACGATGATCCTAGACACCTCGTCACAGCCGGAGAACTAAATAAGCCTAAAGCAAGAAAAGGGGAAATCTAAACTGCCCCAGAGCAGACCCCAAAGCAATAGCCAGCCCCCAAGCATGTATTGTCGGTGAGACAAGATGAAAACACAAACACAGATAGAAAAATAGGCTGAGCAAACGATGGGCCAAAATAACTAGAAAGGACAGGAAAGGAAAGATGCTGTCTGCAATCACGCACAAAACCCTGCCAAAAAATGTCCAACACTTTGTGATAACAAAAACCCTGAAGTCGCTAGACTTCAATTCCCTATATCAGCACTCTGGTATATTCTGAAGACAGAGCAAAAAGAAACCAATCTGATCAGGGACAAAAAGCAAACTGGCATAAACAGAGACAAAAGAATGGAAATTCAGCACAGCCCCAGCAGGGGCTTGCTGACCACAAAAACTGAGTAAACCAGACCAAATCTCATGTGAAAAAATAGCAGAGCACACTTAGCTTGAGAAGGCAGGAACAGAACTGGAAACCATAACCTCAGGGCAGGAAAAAATCACCATCACAAAATTAGGGAGTCGGCTGTCTTAAATCCAGTCAGAGACTCCTGATGTCCTCTCACAGTCCTCCTCCTCAGGTGGCAGGTCTCTGCCATTTAGACCAGCCTCATTACCTGCTGTCACCACCAGAGGGAGCCCGGATGGAGAACTCACGACTCCTCTGTCAACACAGCCAGCTCCACCACCCTCACCAGAAGCCAGAGGTAAACCAGAAAATGAGTTCACGACAGTACCCGCCCTTGAGGAGGGGTCACCGAACCCTCATCCACACCACCAGGCCTATCAGGATGGGCCCGGTGAAAAGCACGGACCAATCTATCGGCATGAATGTCAGAGGCAGAGACCCAAGAATTGTCCTCCTGGCCATAACCCTTCCACTTGACCAAATACTGGAGTCTCCGTCTAGCCAGACGAGAATCCAGTATTTTCTCTACCTCATATTCCACATTACCTTCAACCAACACAGGGTCAGGAGGTGCCGCCATAGGAACCACTGGCTCAACAAACCTCTTCAACAGAGACTTATGAAACACGTTATGGATCTTAAACGTAACTGGAAGAGCCAATCGAAAAGAAACGGGTTAAGAATCTCCAAAATCCTATAAGGCCCAATAAATCTTGGCTTGAACTTTGGAGACGCAACCTTCATAGAGATATTTTTGACGACAACCAAACCATATCACCCACTTTAAACCGGGGACCAATGGTCCTATGCCGGTTGGAAAACCGTTGGGCCTTTTCTTGAGAGAGGGACAACTTATCCACCACTTGGTCCCAAATCTGCTGCATTCTCTCTACCACAGTGTCAACACCTGGGCAGGCTGAAGATTCCACTTGCCCTGAAGAAAATTGAGGATGAAACCCAAAGTTACAGAAAAAGGGCGACATCAATGTGGCAGAACTAGCTCTATTATTTAGGGCGAATTCGACCAAGGGCAAAAATGAGACCCAATCATCCTGATCAGCAGATATAAAACATCTCAAATAGGACTCCAAAGTCTGGTTTGTTCTCTCAGTCTGCCCATTGGTCTGTGGGTGAAACGCATAGGAGAAGGATAACTGAATTCCCAGCTTGGAACAAAAGGCTTTCCAAAATCTGGAGACAAACTGGACTCCTCTGTCCGACACAATGTTCTCAGGAATCCCATGCAACCGAACCACCTGTTGCAAAAACAAGGGCACCAACTCTGAGGAAGATGGCAGCTTTGGGAGTGGTACAAGATGGACCATCTTAGAAAATATATCACAAATCACCCAGATAACAGTCATTCTCTGAGAGACAGGAAGACCAGAAATAAAATCCATTGAGATATGGGTCCATGGCCTCTTGGGCACCGGCAAGGGCATCAACAACCCACTAGAATGAGAACAGGGTTTAGACCGGGAACAAGTCCCACAAGGCTGCACAAAATTCCTGACATCACGAGGTAAGGCGGGCCACCAAAAAGACAGACACCAAATCTCTGGTACCAAAAAAACCTGGATGACCAGCCAACGCGGAGCAATGAACTTCAGACATCACTCTCTTCCTCCACTGGTCAGGAACATACAATTTTCCCATAGGACAACGCTCAGGTTTGTCCTCCTGGAATTCTTCCAGGGCACGTCTCAAATCGGGCGAGATGGCAGAAAGAACTACCCCCTCACCTAGGATGGTAGTAGGTTTGGTAACAATAGGAGAATCAGCAAAGAAACTCCTAGAAAGGGCGTCTGCCTTAACATTCTTAGTGCCCGGAAGAAAGGAGACCACAAAATCAAAACGCGTGAAAAACAAGGCCACCTAGCCTGTCTAGGATTCAAGCGTTTGGCCGACTCCAGGTAAATGAAATTCTTGTGGTCAGTGAGGACCACAACTTGATGTCTAGCTCTCTCCAACCAATGTCTCCACTCCTCGAATGCCCACTTCATGGCCAGCAATTCCCGACTCCCCACATCATAGTTGCGTTCAGATGGGGAGAACTTTCGCGAAAAGAAGGCACAGGGATTCATTTTTGAAGTCACCGGATCTTTTTGGGACAAAACAGCTCCTGCACCAATCTCCGAAGCATCTACCTCTACCTGAAATGGAAGTGAGACATCAGGTTGCCGTAAAACCGGAGCAGAAGGGAACCTCCGCTTTAGCTCCTGAAATGCCAAAACAGCCTCTGGAGACCAATTCAGCAAATCACCGCCCTTCTTGGTCAGATCAGTCAGTGGTTTGGCAATACCAGAAAAATTAGCTATAAATTTACGATAAAAATTAGCAAAACCCAAAAACTTCTGGAGAGCCTTCAAAGAAGTGGGCTGAACCCAATCATAAATGGCCTGTACCTTGGCAGGGTCCATTTCAATAGTTGACGGGGACAAAATAAATCCCAAAAATGAAATCCTCTGTACACCAAAAAGGCATTTCGATCCCTTAACATACAGGGAATTCTCCCTCAAAATCCGGAACACAGTCCGAACATGTTCCACATGAGAATCCCAATCACTGGAAAAGATCAGAATATCATCCAAATAGATGATCAAAAACTTATCCACAAATTCCAGGAAAATATGATTCATGAAGGATTGGAAGACAGAAGGGGCATTAGTGAGCCTAAAAGGCATCACCAGGTACTCAAAATGTCCCTCCGGAGTATTAAACGCCGTCTTCTATTCATCTCCATGCTTAATGCGAATAAGATTATACGCCCCCCTGAGGTCAAGCTTAGTAAATCAACAGGCACCTTTAACTCTGGAGAATAAATCAGAAATCAGGGGTAACGGATACTGATATTTAACCGTAATCTTGTTAAAGGAACGATAGTCAATACAAGGCCTTAATGAACCATCTTTCTTAGCCACGAAAAAAACCCAGCACCTAAAGGTGAAGAAGATGGTCTAATATGACCCTTCTCCAACGACTCCTTAATATAATATTGCATAGCCTCGTGTTCAGGTACAGATAAGTTGAAAAGCCGACCCTTGGGAAATTTACACCCAGGTCTCAACTCAATTGCACAGTCATAACTCCTATGAGGAGGCAGGGACGCAGACGTACTCTCACTAAATACATCATAAAAATCAGCCAAATAGTCAGGAACATCATGAGACTGAGGAGAGGTGGAGGAAACAGGAGTGTCACCAAGAGCACACCAACAGCCCCAACTCACCACAGACACAGATTTCCAATCCAAAACTGGATTATGGATTTGCAACCAGGGGAAACCCAGAACAATAGTATCATGCAAATTATGCAGTACCAAAAATCTACAATTTTCTTGGTGGTCTGGGGCGACCCGCATTATCACCTGGGTCCAAAACTGAGGTTTATTCTCCGCCAAAGGAGTAGCATCAATACCCCTCAAAGGAATAGGCGTCCACAGAGGTATCATGGGAAAACCACAACGTTTAGCAAAATCCAAATCCATCAGATTCAAAGCCGCTCCTGAATCCACAAAAGCATTCGCGGAAAATGTGGATAAGGAGCAGATCAGAGTAATTGCCAAAAAGAAGCTTAGGTTGTACGCCACCCACAGCAAATGTGTGTGCAAAATGTTTCTCTCGTTTAAGGCAGACAGAAATAATATGAGAGGCATCGCCACAGAAAAAACACAGCTTATTGCGCCTTCTATACTCCTGACGTTGCACCCTAGACAAAACTCTATCACATTGCATAGGTTCAGACATTTGCTGAAAAGGTGGCAACACCTCTCGTGTAGTTTTACATTCACGTAAACGCCGATCAACTTGAATGGCTAATGACATAGAATCGTCAAGACCAGAGGGAACAGGAAATCCCACCATAATATCTTTTATGGTTTCTGATAAACCCTTGCGAAAGATAGCTGTCAAGGCACCATCATTCCATGTAGTAAGGACCGCCCACTTTCGGAATTTTTGACAGTATAACTCTGCAGAATCCTGACCCTGGTTCAATGCCAATAGGGCTTTCTCAGCTTGATCAATAGCATTAGGTTCATCATACAACAACCCCAAGGCTTGAAAAAATGCATCCACATTAGTCAGCATAGGATTTTCAGGTATCAAAGAAAACGCCCAATTCTGGGGATCGCCGCGCAGCAAGGAGATGACAATTTTAACCTGCCCGATGAGTTAGGCGTCAAAGCAAAAAATAATTTACAATTATTCTTAAAATTCAAAAATTTAGACCGATACCCAGAAAACACATCAGGAGTAGGGATTTTTGGTTCAACAGCATGTGATTGAGTGAGATAGGCGGAAATTCCCCGCACTTCAGCAGTGAGCTGCTCCACACGATCAGACAATTGCTTAATCTCCATTAAGGAAAAAATCCTTCTACAGCCCCAGAGAAAAGGAGGAAAAAATACATATAAAAAAAAAAAATTCTGACACTTTTTTTTTTTACAATTTCTTTTTTTCCTGCTTTTGAGTACCCTAGAATCTGCGGTATGGCTGGTGACTCTGTTATGAATGAGTCACCGAGGAGGAAAAACAAAAACAAGCTAAGCCCCAGAAAACCAGAGAGGTTGGTAACTAAGCGGATTGCAGACCCCTGATCCTATCCACACAACTAGCAGTAGCCATGGAGCATACCTACGATGATCCTAGACGCCTCGTCACAGCCGGAGAACTAAATAAGCCTAAAGCAAGAAAAGGGAAAATCTAAACTGCCCCAGAGCAGACTCCAGAGCAATAGACAGACCCCAAGCATGTATTGTCGGTGAGACAAGATGAAAACACAAACACAGATAGAAAAATAGGCTGAGCAAACAATGGGGCCCACACTAACCAGAAAGGACAGGAAAGGAAAGATGCTGTCTGCAATCACGCACAAAACCCTGCCAAAAAATGTCCAACACTTTCTGATAACAAAAACCCAAAAGTCGCTAGACTTCAATTCCCTATATCAGCCCTCTGGTATATTCTGAAGACAGAGCAAAAAGAAACCAATCTGATCAGGGACAAAAAGCAAACTGGCATAAACAGAGACAAAAGAATGGAAATTCAGCACAGCCCCAGCAGGGGCTTGCTGACCACAAAAACTGAGTAAACCAGACCAAATCTCATGTGAAAAAATAGCAGAGCACACTTAGCTTGAGAAGGCAGGAACAGAACTGGAAATCAGAACCTCAGGGCAGGAAAAAATCACCAGCACAAAATTAGGGAGTCGGCTGTCATAAATCCAGTCAGAGACTCCTGATGTCCACTCACAGTCCTCCTCCACAGGTGGCAGGTCTCTGCCATTTAGATCAGCTTCATTACCTGCTGTCACCACCAGAGGGAGCCCAGATGGAGAACTCACGAATCCTCTGTCAACACAGCCAGCTCCACCACCCTCACCAAAAGCCAGAGGTTAACCAGAAAATGAGTTCACAACACCCAATACAGCAGATCGACACCCTACAAGGAGTGTTTACATTTGAAGAAATGAGGGTCTTACGCCACAGAAGTGGCATCAATTTCACCACAGAAGAAATATCCTAATAGGGACCAACAGGTCTTTCTTTACACACAATCCCTATATGAATAGGGATGAGCGACTTTGCCTTTTTTCGGGTCGAGTCGGGTTTCATGAAACCCGACTTTCGCCAAAGTCGGGTCAAACGAAATCGGCCAATTATAGAGAAAAGTCGAAGGCCGACTGAAACACGAAACCCAATGCAAGTCAATAGGGAAGAAAAGTCGGCAGTGAGTGGAGGACAGGAAACACACCTACAGTGCCCATTTTAATGCCAAAAGCATCAACTCTTATTACTTAAGCTTGTCAACCTTAATTAACTTTATAATAATAGTTAGGCATTGAAAACTGGGGGTTATTTGGCTAAAGTTGTGGGAGGGGTAGGGCTGGCTCCAGATTTTCATGGGCCCAGGGCCAAAGAGTGTCAATGGGCTCCTTTAACACATGCCACAATTCATGATCCTCTGATACGGCATAGAATTAGCGGTATAGTACAATGAAAAATACTTCACTTCTTACATCACATGACTGATATCCATTTTAAATTCTCCAATAGCTCCAAAAACGGACAGTATATTACTCCATACAGTATTATGGCCACCGCAGAGTGCGCTATACAGAGTAATGAGGCCCATATATTTCTCCATACAGAATCATTGGTCCCATATAATGTTCCATACAGTATATGATGAGCTCCACATAATGCTACAGTATATGTTGGTCCCCATGGATGAAGCTCCACTGTCTTATGGGCCCAAATAATGCTCCATATATAATGGGCCCCATTTCTAATGCTCCAGTGTATAATGGGCCCTGTAAATGCTGCTCCAGTGTGTGATGTCCACCTTTGGAATGCTCCAGTGTACGTATAGTGCTCCCCAAAAATTGCTCCCAACCTTTAAAACAATTAAATAAGTCTCCTCGCTAGGGAATCCCTGTACAAGTCTGGACTCCTCGTCGTCCCCATCTTCCATCTCTCTGCACTTGGACTGTTTAGGCAGAGGGCGTACAGACATGATGTCATTGCGCTCTCTGACCAGAATGTCACGGTCAGGAAACGCGGAAGACGTCACAGCGGTGGAGCAGGGAGAGGTAAGTATTTCAACTTTGCAAGTGCTGTGATCCTGAGCAAGTAGGGAGGGCCCACTCGTTGGCGACGGCACTAGCACAGGGTCCCTCATAGTACGGCGGTGTGTCTGACGGCGGGTGTGCACCCCCACCGTCAGAGACACTTGATTGTACTATGAGGGACCCTGTGCCAGTGCCGTCGCCCAAGAGAGGGCCCACCCACCTTTCCAGGGCAACGGCACTCGCACGGGTGCGTGCGCCAGGTGGTGACCCCGGCCCTGGGGGGGAGGCAGCCCAGTTTGGGAGGTTGAAAAAATGGCATATGTTGATGTTGGACATTCAGCAGCTGAAAATGGAGGAATTAGAAAAGTCAGAGGAAGAGGAGGACAAAAGCAATCCATTTTTCGGGCAACCTACGTGTCAGCAGGGGAAGGTGGGACAAAATCCTTTGAAACCCATGCATGGTTCATTTTAATGAAGGTTAGATCATGAACATTTTGGGTCGACAGAGGGTCCTTTTTCTGTCAGGATTGATCCAGCAGCACTGAAGACTCTTTCGGATAGCACACTAGCGGCAGGGCAAGCGAGCTCCTGTAAGGCATATTGTGCCAATTCAGGCCAGGTATCCAGTTTACAGGCCCAATGGTCAAAGGGGAATGACCTGTGAGGGAGAACATCGATATGGAAGGAGAAGTAGTTTGCAACCATAGTTGACAACTGCTGTCTCCTGTCACTTTCAATCGATGCAGTATTACCAGTCGTGTGAACGGTACTTGAAAAATCAGTCCACAACATGGTCATGAAACCACTGTGTCCAACGTCACTTCAGCTGTGTGCATCACGAACACCTCTTCCATGTTTCCCCCTACGGCTCATGGGAGAACCATCACCGCCGCTGTGTGCTGGGAATGCCTCAAACAAATGGTTAACCAGAGTTGCTTGTTTGTTAGCCAATATTAGCTCTAGGTTCTCCTGTGGCATGATGTTTTGGAATTTGTCTTTATAGCGTGGATCCAGGATGCTGGCCAACCAGTAGTCGTCATCGTTCATCATTTTGGCAATGCGGGGGCCCTTTTTAGGATCTGCAAGGCATAATCAGACATGTGGGCCAATGTTCCAGGTGTCAATGATGCACTGCGAGTGCTGGATGGAGGAGCACTTTCTGGCAAATCATCATCCCTCCAGTCACGCACAAACCCTGTACCTGACCTTGCCATGCCAACATTTTCTCTTGTCCCCTGAGAAGCATCCTCCTCCGCTAAATAATCATCCCCATCATCCTCCTCCTCCTCTTCCTTTTCTTCCTCCACCTCATCCAGGAGAGTTCCCTGAGCAGACAATGGCTGACTGTCATCAAGGCTTCCCTCCTCCTCCTTCCTCCTCGGCTGCAAACGCCTGCTCCTTAATGTGCGTCAAAGTTTGCATGAGCAGACGCATAAGTGGGATGCTCATGCTTATGATGGCGTCGTCTGCGCTTGCCAGCCGTGTGCATTCCTCAAAACACTGAAGGACTTTACAGAGGTCTTTCAGCTTCGACCACTGCACACCAGACAACTCCATGTCTGCCTTCAAACTGTCTGCCTGTGTATCCTCCCACAAATGCATTACAGCCTGCCTCTGTTCGCACAGCCTCTGAACCATGTGCAGGGTGGAGTTCCACCTTGTTGCAACATCGATAATTAGGCGGTGCTGGGAAGGTGGAGCAATCGCTGCAGCTTCTGCATATGACTGGAGTGTATGGGCGACCGGCAGATGTTCGAGCACAGTCTTTGCACCTTATGGAGCAGGGCTGTTAACTCCGGATAATTATTGAGGAAGCACTGCACCACCAGGTTCAAGGTGTGAGCCAGGCAAGGTATGTGTCTGAGTTTTGAAAGGGCTATGGCTGCCATAAAATTCCGGCTGTTATCACTAACTACCTTGCCTGCCTCAAGATATAGACTGCCCAGCCATGACTAGCTGTTCGATAGTGGGACACCTCGTGTGCAACACTGGCAGCTGCAGATGGAGTGCTTGTGCAACTGCGCTCTGTGGACGAGCTTTCGCTTCTGGAGGAGGAGGAGTAGGGTAGAACGCCTACAGCCAACTGTTTCCTATACCGTGGTCTAGGCAGCACTGTCCCACCGCCACTGTCCCCTGTGGACCCTGCATCCACCACATTAACCCAGTGCGCAGTGATGGACACGTAACGGCCCTGGCCATGCCTACTGGACCATGCATCTGTTGTGAGGTGCACCTTTCCACTCACTGATTGCTTGAGTGCATGGACAATGCGGTCTTTCACATGCAAGTGGAGGGCTGGGATGGCTTTTCGAGAAAAGAAGTGCCGACTGGGTAGGTCAAAGCATGGTACTGCGCGGAAAGCTTCTCTTTCAATCAACCGGTAGGGCATCATCTCTAACGAGATTAGTTTGGCAATATGGACGTTCAAACACTGTGTATGCGGATGAGAGGATGAGTACTTTCTTGTCCTACTGAGAGTCTCTGGTAGGGTGAGCTGGAATTGAGAGCTGCATATGGTGGAACTAGCGGTGGACATGGCGGACTGAGAGAGGGTTGGTGATGGTGATGGTGTTGGTGGTCTTGCTGATGGCCTAAATTCAGTCTTTCATAGCAATAACATTGTGATTCCCTGAATGCTTTGGCCTTGCGACGACACCTCAACATTTGCTGCTGGCGGTGTGCTAACCAGTGGGCTTACAGTGGGGGAAGCGATGTAGCGTTGCTGACTACCTTCATTCGGAGCAGATGCACATGTGGTACGTGAGTTTTGGTAGTCCGTCCACGCTTGCAAGTGCATGGTGGTTACATGTCTTAGCATGCAACTGGTATTCAAATTTCTCAGATTTTTCCCTCGGCTAAAGGTCTTTGCGCACTTCTTACAGATAACCTTTGCCTAATCATTAGGATTTTGTTCAAAAAAGTGCCACACTGCACTCTTCCTACTATGGAAGACATTTTGAGGCCTCGCACGCTGTGCTAATTAGACCGTCTGGCCAAGCTGTCCTGCAACTCTTTGGGTTTTTGTAAACCATTGTTGGACTGCTACGGGCCTGCCAGATAACAGCTGTTGCGATGTCGATGCCTGCTGCGGATCCTCCTCCTCCTCTTCTGAGCTATTGGCAGCAGCACCCTCTTCCCCCAATGGATGCCAATCTGGGTCAACAACTGGGTCATCCATCACCTCCTCTTCAATTTCATGTGCACCTTCCTCTGTGTCACCGTGTAAGGTGGTATAGTATGCGGGAAGGGGCACCTGAGTTTTATCAGGGTCAGATTCTGGCTCAGTACACTGCGAGGACAATGTAGTGCTCTGAGTGAATGCACCAGCCAAAAAATCTAGCAGTGGCTGTGCATCAGTGCACTCCATGTCCGATTCCTCTTGGACTGGGGAATTCACAAATTGACTTGATAACCCAGGCATGGTATATGAAAAGAGCTCCATGGAGTAATCTGTAGTGTGGCCTGCCGCATCCTTCACTTTTGGTAGGGGTGAAGGACACAAGGAAAGGTGTTGTTCCTGACCAGGAGCCTCCACTGATGACTCAGCGCTTTTATTTTTTGAAACTTCAGAAGAGGAGGCGATAGAGCTGGAGGCTGTGTCAGCAATGTAAGCCAAAACTTGTTCCTGAACCTCCGGCTTTAAAAGCGGTTTACCTACTCCCAGAAAAGGGAGCCTTCAAGGCCTTGTGGAGCCAGACAATGACGCAGGCTCAACACCTCCTGCCTTAGGTGCTACTGTGCTTTTGCCACTGCCAGCAGATGCACCACCACGCCCACCACCATCAGTACCAGCTGGCAACCCCCGCCCACTTCCACGGCCTCTTCCACCATACTTCCTCATTTTTGGAAAAATGTACCCAAAATACCACCAGCTATATGGTACTGTAAAACAAGGTACAAGTTGTATATAGTATTGGGGAGAATTTGAATCTCCCTAGAGATTTTAGGAGGCTGAACTATTATCTCAGGCCCACTATAGATTACACCTCAATTTAACAGGCTGAAATTGGCTGGTGTATGACAAAGTACAAGGTGTGTATATAGTATTGGGGAGAATTGGAAGCTCCCTAGAGATTTTAGGAGGCTGAACTATTATCTCAGGCCCACTATAGATTACACCTCAATTTAACAGGCTGAAATTGGCTGGTGTATGACAAAGTACAAGGTGTGTATATAGTATTGGGGAGAATTGGAAGCTCCCTAGAGATTTTAGGAGGCTGAACTATTATCTCAGGCCCACTATAGATTACACCGCAATTTAACAGGCTGAAATTGGCTGGTGTATGACAAAGTACATGGTGTGTATATAGTATTGGGGAGAATTGGAAGCTCCCTAGAGATTTTAGGAGGCTGAACTATTATCTCAGGCCCACTATAGATTACACCTCAATTTAACAGGCTGAAATTGGCTGTTGTATGACAAAGTACAAGGTGTGTATATAGTATTGGAAGCTCCCTAGAGATTTTAGGAGGCTGACAATGATGCTCTCAGTCCAAGTATGGCAGCAGGCAGCCTAATAAGCAGGACTGCTGCACACAAAAGTGTGGAAAAATGAACGTTTGGTAACTGTGCAGAAGGCAGCCTAATAATAAACAGAACTGATGCACAAAAAAAGTAAGATGGCGGTTGGCGTGCATGCCCTTTTACAGCCTTTGTGACGCCACACAAAGCAAGCTAATCACTTGCATGCCCTTCTCAAAGATGGTGGTGACCGATGCCCATGTCATCGCGTTGCCCACAGTGTGCGTCCTCCATCATTGGCTGAAAAAGGGCACTGGAAGCATAATTTGAAACGCGACTTTGGTGCTCTGGTCGCCGACCTCGTGGCAGACCTCACGCTATGGTCGGGTTTCGTTTCATGAAACCCGACTTTAGCGAAAGTCGGCGACTTATGAATTTGACCGACCCGTTTCGCTCAACTCTGCTATTGAATACTTAGGAGAGAAAAGCCCGAATAGGGTCTTAGCTGATAAATAAGGGATATTGTACAATCAAATTGCACTCACCTGATGGAAGATTAAAAATAGCTCATAGAAACTTGTTAGAGTTGACAGCTGCTGCATCTCCACTGGTTAGCCGTTGGCCAAGTTGTAATATTAGAAACTGGAGAAATTGGTGGAGTACACCTGTGCTGCTGTATAAAATCTGATCAACACAATTTGGGGATAAAGATGATGATTTATTCACTCAACGCATTTCGAAGTCTCTCAGACCTAGCATCTCCTGAAGAAGTCTTAGAGACTTCGAAACGTGTTGAGTGAATAAATCATCATATTTATCCCTAAATTGTGTTGATCGGATTTTATACAGCAGCGCAGGTGTACTCCACGAATTTCTCCAGTTTCTATTTCTACACACAATCCAGCAGATGGACACTCAACCATGAGTGTTCACATTTCCAAAAAATATTTGCAGGCACCACCAAAGTGGCATCAATTTCACCACAGTAGAAATAGTCTAATAAGAACCAACTGGTCTTTCATGAGAATAGAAATAGTATAAATGGTACCGACACGTCTTCCACTACAGCTAACACAGCAGATGTAGACCAACCATGACTGTTCGCATTTCCACAAATTTGTGTTAACATCAGCAGCAGCCATAGAAATGACACTAACGATATCACAGAGTGCAATTACGTGACATGAATGCATTGCACTAAAAATTGCAATATTACCTAGTCTGTACAGTCTGCGATTGGGGTGCAAAGATCCTTGGAGATCCATGACTTGTTCATCTTAATGGAAGTTAGGTAGTCAATACTTTCAGGGGACAGCCACATGCACTTATCCGTCAGGAAACCACCAGCAGTGCTGAAGACACATGCTGAGAGAACGCTGGCTGCCGGGAATGATAAAATCACCAAGGCATTTGAGGCGAGCTCAGGCCACTCATACATTTTGGAAGACCAAAATGTGAAAGGGTCCATTTCTGCACCATCCTCTCCATTCATTTACCACATGTATGACTTGGACTCTGTTGTGCTGGGTCATGAGTTGGTCTAAAAAAGTGTCAAAGGACTCACAGAAATTGCTTCTTCCACTTCCACAACTGCTGCTGCAATGCAAACTGTGTGATTCACTGATATCATGGGGAAAAGCTCTCTTAAGGTTGTATAAAAGATTGTTTTGATACTCCAGCATTCGTGGGTCCCCTTCTACAACTGGAATCATCTGGTAAAATTTGTTTTTAGAACATGGATTTAATAAAGTGGCAACCCAGTAGTCAGCAATATTCCTAATCTTTACTATATAGGGATCATGTTGTGGATAGTGCAGCAAGAAGGCACTCATATGTTGAGCTCTACCATGAGGTCCGAGCCCATGCTGTGTTGGTGGCTGGGTAACAATGAGGCTCGCTTCCTCTATCCCTGTAGGGTTGAGCAGGTTTTCAGGATGCAGTGATGAGACACGAGACAGGATATGATTTGTGAAATCAACGTTTATAACTTGGATCCGCTGGGGCTATGCTGAACAAATAAAAGGGGTAACAACAATCTGTCCTTGCAGGGACTCAGCAACATAAACAATAATTTTTCTTATATTAAATGCGACTAATCTGACTAGTCCGGGTGTTGAAGGCCACGTATGGCCAAACTATGGGTCCTTATTTCATATAGTCGACTTATCCTTCCAGGCGTCGTTCAGGATCGCAGACGCGACTGCTTAGAGGTCGCTGATGCGGCTGCCTTGACGCCTCGATATTCCGGGATGATTTGGGCTTGACAGGCCCTGAAGTATCTGTGCTGGTGGGGCACAACAGGCCCTGAAGAATCTGTGCCGAAGGGGCACAACAGGCCCTGAAGACTCTATGCTGGTGGGGCACAACAGGCCATGAAGACTCTGTGCTGGTGGGGCACAACAGGCCCTGAAGAATCTGTGCTGGTGGGGCACAACAGGCCCTGAAGACTCTGTGCTGGTGGGGCACAACAGGCCCTGAAGAATCTGTGCTGGTGGGGCACAACAGGCCCTGAAGAATCTGTGCTGGTGGGGCACAACAGGCCCTGAAGAATCTGTGCTGGTGGGGCACAACAGGCCCTGAAGGATCTGTGCTGGTGGGGGCACAACAGGCCCTGAAGATTCTGTGCTTGTGGGGCACAACAGGCCCTGAAGAATCTGTGCTGGTGGGGCACAACAGGCCCTGAAGAATCTGTGCTGGTGGGGCACAACAGGCCCTGAAGGATCTGTGCTGGTGGGGGCACAACAGGCCCTGAAGATTCTGTGCTGGTAGGCCTTTCAGGACGTCTTTACCTGCTCCCTTCTCACAGCGCAGTAATGACGCAGTTTGCCAAATGACGGTTGGCCGGCCTCTGCTCAAGGTCCCTCTGTAGATGGGACGTGGGCCTCTATTGTCGCCTATGGCGAGGTGGCGTCCACTGAGGCCGGCGATGACAGGGCCACAGCTGTGGGAGAAGGCAGGGGGGCAGTGTCCATGCTGCTGTAGCGGTTAGATGTGGAGTCGCAGCGGCGACTTGAGGTAACGGACCTGTCTCAATAGGGTGGGGAACAGCGGGCGTGGCTGTGTGCGACCGTGTGCGGGGAGCAGCCTCTGGTGAAAGTCTCTCACGTCTCACTTGTCAGTGAGTGAGTCGCTTACCCCTCACAGACTCCTGACAGTGTCTCCAAAACACACCGCCCGTTACCCCGTTTCTCTCTATGTCACTCGGCTTCCTGCCTCCTGTCACACTCTCTGCCAACTGCCACCTGAGTGTGCCCTCTGCTCCTTTTATCTTCGCCCCGCCCTCTGTTGCCCTGACACCTTCAGTCATGTATCTCCCTTTGTTGCCCCCCCGATGTTGTTCCTTCAGGAACCCTGATGGTGGTCCCCTGGGTTCCGGCCCAGTCACTATCTGGGAGTCCTCCTCCCAACATTCCCCCACCCTGTAAGCTCGCCAGTCCTCAGGTGAGGGCCTTAGTCTATTGAGATCGGTCTGTAGGGGTATCAATGTTCTTTGCCAAACGAACTGATCTTGTTCATATCGTTCAGGGGGTTTGCCGGTTGTTGACCGCTTGGAGCGTCTTAGCTCGACTCGGGGAAAGTCTTCTGGGGTGGTGGACATTGGTGGGCTGATTGGTGCAGGCGGGCTAATTGTGTCAGCTGGTTCATTATTGAGTGGAGGGCCTCTGGGTTCTGGAGGAATCTTCGTCGTCGTCCGGGTCCCAACATATGGATGACGGTTCAGATGTCGACGGGGCAGTCTCCAGTTGTTTCGGGTCGGTGGAAATACACGGACGTAACATATTACGATGCACAATACGGGTGGGCAGTGTTTCATCCTCCTCGGGTCGTATTTCGTACACAGGTCCTTCCGGATGGATACGGCGTAAGACCCGATAAGGACTCTCTTCCTAACGCGGCTCTAGTTTGTTCTGGGGCATTGATCTAGTACAAGCACACGGTCCCCGCTTTGGAGGGGGGGAGGTGGGGTTGCATTCTTCCCTGGGTGCTCCCAGTCTTGGAGCTTTGTGTGTATGATTCGGTGAAGAGTTTGCAGCCGTGGCGATGATTTCGGACCCAAGACGACACTCCAGTCCAGGGCTGAGGTTCTTCGGGGTCCAACTCCACCTCCGTGATCCCTTTACCCTCTCATCCAAACAACAGGGAGTAGGGGATATAGCCAGTAACTCGATGTACCCGATTGTTATAGACCCATACTAATTCAGAAACATATTTGGGCCAACGGGCCTTCTTGTCACTCTCCAGAATGTGCAACATCTGAATCAATGTCCGATTAAATCGTTCACAAGCCCCATTTCCTTGCGGGTGATACGGTGTGGTCTGGGATTTGTCAATTCCATAGAGATGATGTAGTTCCTCCATAACTTTTCCTAAAAAACATGCTCCCTGATCGGAATGTATTCGTTGAGGACAGCCGTATACTTGTATAAAGTTTCTACAAATTGCGGAGGCAGCTGACTCTGCGGTCTGATCCCGAGTGGGGGTGACCACAGCGAACTTGGTGAAATGATCTACCATAACGAGACAGTGTTCGCATCCCTGGAATGCGGGCCCAATGGTCAGGTAATCCACCGTCAGGAGCTCAAGGGGCGCTGAGGTCACAATGGTCTGTGTTGCGGCTCGCTGAGCGGGTGGTTTCGCTAATTTGCATAAGCGGCAGGTCCGGCAAATTTCGTCCACAACAGCTCGCAAGCGCTGGTGGTAAGCTTTCTGTTGCAGCCATTACAAGGTATTTTTGTTCCGAAGTGGGCCCCTTTTTCGAGCCAGAATGTGAAGTTGGGCTCCTGGCGTGACCACCTGCCAAACCATCATTGAGGTTGTTTGTGATGTTATTTTACGGTACAATAGTCCCTTTCGGATAACCAACCTCTCCCATTGTTGCAGCATCAGCGACAGGTCTTGAGTCAAATTTTGTCGTTGAGAGTCAGTGGCTAATTGGCCAGCGGCGACCCACGTCCTAAAAAGGCCAACTTCTTCGTCTTCTTGTTGTTGTTGTATCCACTTATCCCGGGATTGTTCCAATATGCCCCTTGGGGTCTGGGGGGAAGATATTTTTTGATTAGCAGTTGTGAGCATGGCAGCAGTGAGAGCGAACGGTATTTCCTCTCCTTCTAATTCTTGGTCTCGATTCTGTCCTGGAGTTGTATGTCAAATCCTGGAGAGGGTGTCCGCATGGACATTCTTGGCTCCTCTTTTGTAGATAATTTTATAATTGAACTTCGCCATCCGGGCCACCCATCGCTGTTCCAGAGCCCCCAATTTGTCGTTTTCCAAATGAGCCAGCGGGTTGTTGTCAGTTCGCACCACCACCTCGGAGCCCGCTAGGTACTCTGCGAATCTCTCCGTCATTGCTCACACCACTGCGAGGAGCTCGAGCTTGAAGGAGCTGTAATTGTCAGGGTTGCGCTCGGAGTCATGGAGTGAGCGGCTTCCATATATGATCACCCTCTCCCGGCCATCCTGAACTTGTGACAACACAGCCCCCAGCCCGTGAAGACTCCCGTCAGTGTGCAAGGTGAACGGTTGTGAGAAATCCGCATAAGCCAACACTGGGGCATCCGAGAGCGCAGCCTTGAGGTCTCGGTGTTAGGGCTGGCGGAATGCACCAAATTATAAAATAATAGCAGGTGCGTTCGCAGCCCGGGGTCCACCGTGCAGAGGTGGTACACTGCTGCTAAGTAATGGCGGAAGAAATAAGCGGTGTGAAACCAGTCACACGTGGGTTACGTCACCCAATGTGAACAGGGGCGAACTCTGTGCACAGAGCCGCACAACCGCTGAACGTAGATGCCGGAGCCCGGCCAAAAGAGCACACAGTGTACGCCACAGAACTCTACCCCAAGGACACGGGGGTTAGAGTCCTTATAGGCCCACTGAACGCGCGGTGTCGCTGCCGCGAACGACGCTATAGACGCTGGCTATGGAGCATGTGCACTGAGGCGTGCCAAGTCCCTGGTGAGGACTGATGCCTGACTCAACCTCTGTCCTACCTATGCCTAAGCCTGGGTGCTAGCAGGCTAGGCTGCACAACACATGCGTACCAAGGGTAGGGGTTTCTTAATGAGTCATTCACCAGAGACATTCATGCATGCATACATCACTCACTCCACATAGTCTGTAAATACAGTCTTATTTTAGCGCATGGCCGAGTGGCCATGCGAACCTTTTATAGCCGTGAGCATCCAGGACCTTCCTGGCTTCTCGGATGGGCCAATCTGAACAGGAGCAGGACCTGAGCACATGACCTTCGATCTCCAATGGGAGATCACTCCATGGGCATGCTCAGTGGCCCGACATGGGGACTTAGTCCCTGGAGAATCTCGCTGCTGAGCAGCATGTATTGTCATAGCTGCGCCATAGGTGGCAGCAGCAAGCAAACCCACAGAGCTGGTCTGGGCAGAGCGCATGGACCGACAAGTTTGCTGAGCAACCTCCTCTGCGGCTGGAGAGGAATCGGAGACCGCTGGAAGTAAGGCTCGGGATTCTCGCTGTGCAGCGACAGAAATCCGATGTCTAACACTTGGAAGGCCTCTTCCTGAGGGCATTGCCACTGGATTCTTCGCCCATTGGCCCCAGCGGGAGCCCCATTCAGCAGGTCGTGCAGAGCTCGACATGCAAAATTCTTTACGAAACGACGGTAATATTTGGCTAACCCCAGAAAAGTCTGCACATCTTTTACCGTCTCGGGGGTAGGCCATTCCTGGAAAGCAGCAACCTTCTCCCGGGATGGCCTCACACCCTCTGCTGAAATGACATGACCCAGATACTCAATCTGGGAGCGAAATAGGTGGCATTTCTGAGGCTTCACCTTCAACCCGTACTTTTGCAACTGGCTGAGTATCTGTCCCAACCGCTTTAGGTGGTCCTCGAATGTGGCGGCATAGACGATGATGTCGTTCAGGTAGATCAACGTGGCCTCAAAATTGAGATCTCCCAGACACCGCTCCATCAACCGCTGAAAGGTCCCGGGGGCGTTGGCCAGCCCAAACGGCATTCAATTAACCTCAAATAGTCCCATGGGCAATATGAACGCCGTCTTGGCTCTATCTTCTTCTGACATGAGCACCTGCCAGTACTCACTGGCCAAGTCCAGGGTCAAAAAATATGTTGCCTTCCCCAAGGCGGACAAGGATTCTTCTATGCGGGGCAGTGGGTATGAGTCTTTAATAGTGCAAGCGTTTAGTTTACGATTATCCACACAGAATCGTAGTGTACCATCTTTCTTGTGGACTAACACGATTGGAGCTGCCCAGGGGCTTTGACTTTCCCGTATCACCCCTTTTTGCAGCATCTGGGCCAGCAAAGTTTTCACCTCTTGATAGAGTTGTGGCGGGATCTGTCGATATCGTTTCCGGATAGGGGCCGCTCCCGCTGTGGGGATTTCAGGAGTGATGGCGGTGGTACACCCCAAATCGTCCTCATGACTAGCAAATACTTCATGGTACTGTCCAAGCAATGTTTTTACCTGTGAGAGTTGGGCTGCAGTTATCCCAGAAAGCTCATCCCACATCTGCTCCAGAATATTTCGACCCTTCTCCTGTGCCGAGACTTCGTTGGCCTGTAAGGTTCGAATTGTTACTTCCCAAGGATCCTCGGGGTGTACTCGCAATTGAACCGCAGTTCTGTCCGTGCTTTCAGAATGGTGTCTCGGTATTCAAGGCTAACGCAGCGTACCAGGACGTTTCCTTTTTGCACCATAGCCAGGGAACGGGCCACCAGTATGCCAGGAGGTAAGCGCTCCGAGTGGCACGGCTCCACCTGCACCTCCACGCCCTCCAAAGGTATCGGGGCTCAAATTGGCAGGGCCACCACTGTCTGTCCAGGAGGTAGCACAAGCAGGGGAGCCACTGACATGATGACCTTGCCCAGAGCCTCGCCCTCCTGGCAGTCCTGATGATGCTCCCGGGCACCCGCGCACCTCGCACCAGCTGCTGGAATACCTGTCCCTGAGCTGTGCAAGAACCCCACTGCTTCAGAATCTTCTGTGTGGGATCATTTAGTAGTAAGTTGCTGAACTCTCGTAAAATATTCATGCCTAGGGTGACGGGGTGCCGTTGATCAGCTTCTCCTTGAGTTAGCACCACCCCTCTGCGACCAAGGGATTTACCGCACAACGTCACCTGCACCCACACTACCCCGGCAATCGGGACCAGCAGTTGGTTGGCAGCTATTAGTCTGATCATGGGCCCCCACTGAGGTCTCGCTGCCTCCGGGAAGTTTTGTTGAAAGTACGCTGCGGGCATGGTGGTTACTTGTGACCCCGTGTCTACCAGACGGCCCGGCCTTCCACTTCTGCCCAAACCACCGGACACTTTGCTACCAAATCTTCGGGACTTCCACCACCCCTTGTTGTGGTTTTCGACTCCGAGCGGCGTCCCCCCAGCCCGGAGCCCTTTAGTTTAATGGCCGCCGGGGTGGGTATCTCCCATGCCGCGGACACTCTCAGGTGAAGTGGCCTGGTTCTCCAAACTCATAACCCTGGGCCTGTGTAGGCTGAACACCCCGCGGGGAGCGTAATGCCCAGGGGCCGGGGTTAAAGCTAGGTCGTCCAGTCCCAGTCTCGTTTCTTCTCTTTACTTTGGCCAACTCGCCCTTAATATTTTTCAAAACTCTTGCTTCATCTCCTCCACCCACTGAGGCTCCTCGACTGCATTCGCGGAGGCCTCCACAGCTCGGACCTTCCCCATGGGGACCGCCATCCCCTGCTCTTGCTCTCGAGCCCGTGCCTGACTTCCCACCTCTGAAAAGTCTATTCGGTGAATCATTCTGATCTGCTCCCGCAACGCCTGTTTTATTAATGGATCTCGCAAACCAGTCACCAGTAGGTCACGTAGGGTAATGTCAATAGGTTCTACCCCTACCCCGTCCTTTCTTTCAATAGCCATATGCAATTCTTGGAGGACATTCATGTACTAGTGATCGTCTCCCTCTCTGCCTGCATCCGACTAAACAAACAGGTCCTTAACTCTCCCACATTAGTAGGGTCCCCATGGGTCTGTTCTACTATCTGTAACACTTTTTCAAAAGTGTTGCGGTGCCCCGGAGGTTTCAACATCACTGACCTCGGCACCTCCCCGTCTAGTGCCATGAGTGCCACTTCGGCTTCCAGATCAGGGGTCATTGGGTGCATCCGTAAGAGCCCCCGCACCCGCTCTGTCCAGTTCCATAGCATAGTATTGGAGCCGGAAAATCTAGGCAGGTTGTTCAGCATGGCCCCCAATGAAATGCTGGAGCGGGGACCCTCATTATTTGTAGAGTTAACAGCTCCACCCTGATTGGGGGCCCCACTGTCCGTGCTCGGAGACTGCATCCTGCCCACTACGCCAAGTGTAGGGTTGAGCAGGTTCTCAGGATGCAGTGACGAGACACGAGACAGGATATGATTTGTGAAATCAACGTTTATAACTTGGAGCCGCTGGGGCTATGCTGAACAAATAAAAGGGGTAACAACAATCTGTGTGATTCACTGATGTCATGGGGAAAAGCTCTCTTAAGGTTGTATAAAAGATTGTTTTGATACTCCAGCATTCGTGGGTCCTCTTCTACAACTGGAATCATCTGGTAAAATTTGTTTTTAGAATATGGATTTAATAAAGTGGCAACCCAGTAGTCAGCAATATTCCTAATCTTTACTATATGGGGATCATGTTGTGGATAGTGCAGCAAGAAGGCACTCATATGTTGAGCTCTACCATGAGGTCCGAGCCCATGCTGTGTTGGTGGCTGGGTAACAATGAGGCTCGCTTCCTCTATCCCTGTAGGGTTGAGCAGGTTTTCAGGATGCAGTGATGAGACACGAGACAGGATATGATTTGTGAAATCCACGTTTATAACTTGGAGCCGCTGGGGCTATGCTGAACAAATAAAAGGGGTAACAACAATCTGTCCTCGCAGGGACTCAACCACATAAACAATAATTTTTCTTATATTAAATGCGACTAATCCGGCTAGTCCGGGTGTTGAAGGACACGTATGGCCAAACTATGGGTCCTTATTTCCTATAGTCGACTTATCCTTCCAGGCGTCATTCAGGATCGCAGACGCGGCCGCTTAGAGGTCGCTGATGCGGCTGCCTTGACGCCTTGATATTCCGGGATAATTTGGGCTCAACAGGCCCTGAACGATCTGTGCTGGTGGGGCACAACAGGTCCTGAAGAATCTGTGCCGGAGGGGCACAACAGGCCCTGAAGACTCTCTGCTGGTGGGGCACAACAGGCCCTGAAGACTCTGTGCTGGTGGGGCACAACAGGCCCTGAAGAATCTGTGCTGGTGGGGCACAACAGGCCCTGAAGAATCTGTGCTGGTGGGGCACAATAGGCCCTGAAGAATCTGTGCTGGTGGGGCACAACAGGCCCTGAAGAATTGTGCTGGTAGGCCTTTCAGGACGTCTTTACCAGCTCCCATCTCACAGCGCAGTAATGACGCAGTTTGCCAAGTGACGGTTGGCCGGCCTCTGCTCAGGGTCCCTCTGTAGATGGGACGTGGGCCTCTATTGTCGCCTATGGCGAGGTGGCGTCCACTGAGGCCGGTGATGACAGGGCCGCAGCTGTGGGAGAAGGCAGGGGGGCAGTGTCCATGCTGCTGAAGTGGTTAGATGTGGAGTCGCAGCGGCGACTTGTGGTAACGGACCTGTTTCAATAGGGCGGGGAACAGCGGGCGCGGCTGTGTGCGACCGTGTGCGGGGAGCAGCCTCTGGTGAAAGTCTCTCACATCTCACTTGTCAGTGAGTGAGTCGCTTACCCCTCACAGACTCCTGACGGTGTCTCCAAAACACACCGCCCGTTACCCCGTTTCTCTCTATGTCATTCGGCTTCCTGCCTCCTATCACACTCTCTGCCAACTGCCACCTGAGCGCGCCCTCTGCTCCTTTTATCTTCGCCCCGCCCCCTGTTGCCCTGACACCTTCAGTCGTGTGTCTCCCTTTATTTCCCCCCCGGTGTTGTTCCTTCAGGAACCCTGATGGTGGTCCCCTTGGTTATGGCCCAGTCACTATCTGGGAGTCCTCCTCCCCACATCCCCTCCCACCAACCCTGAATAACAGAGAGGGGAGGATTATCTTCTTCATCCGACATTTGCTCGCCCATCACCTCTTCCTCCTCCATTTGTTCCTCGGATCTTGCACCTTCGATAACAGTTTGTCTGTTATCATCACCAGCCCCCCTCGATCTCAGTATTCCACCATTTCTTGGTACCCACCTGTATGAAGACAGTCTTGAACTTTGAGACAATATTATCCCTTCTGCAGCCTCCTCTGCTTCCTCCTCTTCTTCTGGGATCACCATCTCCTCCTGTAGGCTATTGAAAGTCTGCTCCAGCATATAAATGACCTGAATAGTGATTCTTATGACAGCGCTAATCATCTTAGTAGCCATTTCAAAACTGTGCAGAAGGGTGCAGAGGTCCTTAATCTGTGCCCACTCTGTAAACGTGATAAGTGCCACCTCCATACTGCGTTGGGCCAGGCTATATGACATACTGCGTCTGGGCTCGTTGCTGCTGCCACAGCCACTGCAACATGTGCAGAGTGGAATTCCACTGTGTCAGCACATCGCATATCAACCTGTTAACTGGCATGGACAAAGACCTCTGTATCGATGCAAGTCGATAAGTAGAGGGGTGCGAATGGCGAATGACGGAAATGAGCACACAGCTTACGTGCTTTCTGGAGAAGGTCACCCAGACCAGGATAGTGGGTGAGAAAATGCTGTACCATGAGGTTGAGGATGTGAGCCATGCAAGGCATGTGGGTGAGCTTGCCTCACCTTAGGGCCACCACCAGGTTTGCCCCATTATTGGACATGGCTTTCCCTGGATGCAGGTTCAGCGGAGACAGCCATTAATCAAATTCAGCCTGGAGATCTGTCCACAACTCTTCAGCTGTATGACTGCGATCTCAAAGGCATATCAATTTTAAGACTGCCTGATTGCGGTGAGCCCTGTCTGCGCAGTACGGAGGTGGTGGTGGTTAGCTATGCACTGTTGGAACACGTGTCTCACAAAGGCAGAGGTTGAGGGTGCAGGTGGAGGCCCTAGCAGTGGAGGAAGTGTTAAATGTAGAGGTTTGGCCTGCAAACCTTGGGGATTCCAAGACTTGCGGAGCAGTGCCTGTCCCCTCAGCCAACAGGGTCACCCCGTGCGCAGTCAGCGAGATGTAATGCCCTTGGCCATGCTTACTCGTCCAAGTGTTTGTGGTGAAATGCAACCTAGCAGACAGATTTTGTCAAGGAACGGGTTATGTTGTCTGCTACATGCTGGTGTAGCGCAGGCATAGCTTTCTTAGAAAAGTACTGGCGACTGGGTAATTGGTACTGAGGGACTGCAATGGCCATCAGCTTTCAGAAACTGTTGGCATCCACCAGGCAGAAAGGCAGCATTTCCTTTGCCAACAAATTGGAGATGGTGGAGTTCAACCTCTTAGCTTTGTCATGCGTAGGAGGAAACAATCTTTTCTGTGACCTAAACTTTGTATTCATGGGCTGACTGAAGTGCTGTGAGAGGGCTGAGTACGGTGAACCGGACAAAATGCTGGACCGTGAGAAAGGTTCAGGCATAGGTGTTACTGTGGATTGAGAAACTTGTGGTGTGATCGTTCTCTGAGATCGGTCAAAAATAGCAGGCATGTCTGTTTCTATTACAGCTGAAGGCGGCCTCTCAGTCAGCGTGACTCGATCGGGTAAGGAACCCAAGGTTCTGTGGTCAAAGACCTGTGTCTCAATAGTTGGCACGGTAACAGGAGGAGGAAGAATTAGCAGATGTGATTGATGGGGTGGCTGATGGTGGTGTATGTCTGTTGGTCCGCATTTTTGCACAGTGGGATTCCCACTGAAGCATGTTGATTGCACAAGTGAAGGTTCATACATGTAGTTGTCAAATTATTTCAGTTTTTACCTCGACTCAGATTTTTTTTGCAAAGTTGGCAGATTCTTAAGTTAGCTCATCCTTTGCAGTGTCAAAAAAGGCCCAGGCTAGGCAACCCTTGCCCACCCTGCGAGCTGCAGACCCACGGATGCTGCTGGTCAAAGGCACAGTTATGGTTCAGGATGCGTCGATCATTGTGGCTGCATCACTACGTGTCTGTGATGAACGGTGCAACGTAACCTTCTTGTCTTCCTCCTCATATGACCTACTCAGTTGTGTGTCTCTATGTTCACTCCAACTGGGATCTAACACCTCATCATCATCATCCTCTGTGTTATCACATTCCTCGCCATTGGAGTCACCCTCCTCCTTTTCTTGCCCTGACAGCACAGTATAGTTTACGTGATCTGAGGCTCATCAGGATCATCTCCCCACAGGGGTTAATGTCTGATGACGAGGGTCAGGATGCTGTTCAGACTGTACTATCCAAGCTAAAAAATTTTTTGGGCATCGGTGCAGATTTTCTCCTCTTGACTCTGCAAAGCTTATGTGTACACTTCTGATGAACATGGCATAGAATGTGTCTTCAGACTCACCCATCTGTGGTTCTGTACAGTCAGTTCAACGTTTGGATAGTTGGGATGCGGGGGGAAGCAAGAGGAATTTAGGTGCCACATATGTGGACTGTACTGGGTATGAGGTTGAGGTGGAGGAAGAGGAGGAGAGGCCACTTGAAGCTACACTTGCCATCCACTCGAGTACATGTTTTTTCTGGGCATCATTGACAAGGCATACTGCTGTTCGCCTGCCAAAGAAAGGTAGTGGTGTAGCCTGTCCATTAAAAAAAAGTTGTTAGTTGTCTTTGCATAGGAAGTGACGTTGCTTCACTAGTGCTTTCACAAACATTACCACCTATCTCACGTATACCTTGAACACCAAGCCTAATTCCTATTCCACCACGGCCTCGCTTTTTCCCAGTCATATTGCTCAGATAATACAGCGCTCCAACCGCACTAACAATCAAAAATTAGATTTTAAACTCTGCACCACCTCTGTAAACAGCTGAATTTCACCCCTTCCTGACATCTGACATACTATCCCGTCCATGGGACCCGCGCCCCTATGCACATGGATGGGATAGTACGTCATAGCGATCAGCAGCGCTCACGGGGGGAGCGCTGCTGATTGCGGCTGGTTGTCAGCTGATTATTATAGCTGACACCCGGCACTATGTGTCAGGTGTGGTCATGGACTACCCCTGGCACGTTAACCCCTGGAACACTGCAATCGCAGTGTACCGGGGTTTAGATCCTGAGAGCAGGCTCTGAGAAAGCCTGCAGCAGCGCCTGTCACATCGCTGATCTGACAGAGTGCTGTGCAACCTGTCACATCAGCGATCTGACATATTACAGTGATGTCCCCCTGGGACAATATAATAAAGTAAAAAAAAAAAGTGTAAAAATAATTTGTAAAAAATCGCTAAATAAATAAAAAAAATATTCCATAATAAATTCAATTTTTAGAAATAAAAAACAACAACAAAAATACACATATTTAGTATCGCCACGTCCATAACGACCCGCCCTATAAAACTGTCCCATTAGTTAACCCCTTTAGCGAACCCCTTAAAAAATAAAAATAAAAAACAAAGCAAAAAATAATGCTTTATTATCATACAGCTGAACAAAAAGTGCAATAACGCGTGATCAAAAAGACGGATATAAATAACCATGGTATTGCTGAAAATGTCATCTTGTCCCGCAAAAAACGAGCCACCACACAGCGTCATCAGCGAAAAAATAAAAAAGTTATAGCTCGCAGAATAAAGCGATGTAAAAATAATTATTTTTTATATAAAATTATTTTCATTGCATCAAACCGCCAAAACATAAAAAAAGACAAAAATGAGGTATCACTGTAATCGTACTGACCCGAAAAATAAAACCGCTTTATCAATTTTACCACATGCGGAATGGTGTAAACGCACGCCCCAAAAGAAATTCATGAAATGCTGTTTTTTGCTCATTCTGCGTCCCAAAAATCGGAATAAAAAGCAATCAAAAAATGTCACGTATCCGTAAATGCTACCAATAAAAATTTCAACTTGTCCCGCAAAAAATAAGACCTCACAAGACTCGGTGGGTCAAAATATGGAAAAATTATAGCTCCAAAAATGTGGTGATGCAAAAACTATTTTTACTATAAAAAGCATCTTTTAGCGTATGACAGCTGCCAAACATAAAAACCCGCCATAAATAGTAAATCAAACCCCCCTTTATCACCCCCTTAGTTAGGGAAAAATAATAAAATTAAAAAAAATGCATTGATTTCCATTTTCCCATTAGGGTTAGAGTTAGGGCTAGGGTTAGGGCTAGGGTTAGGGCTGAGATTAGGGTTAGGGATGTGTTGGGGTTAGGGTTGGAGTTAGAATGGTGCTCCTTCCCTACTCAGGACAAATTGCAGAACAACTTTTGTAGTCCAATTTAGTCTGTTACCGTTAGGAAAATAAAAAATTAGGGGCAAAAATATCATTTTTGTGGAAAAAAACATGATTTTGTTCTTTTCACGCCCGGGCGTTATAAACTTCTGTGAAGCACTGTGGGGTTCAAAGTGCTCACCACACACCTAGATAAGTTCCTTAGGGGGTCTAGTTTCAAAAATGGGGTCACTTGTGGGGGTTTCCACAGTTTAGGCACATCAGAGGCTCTCTAAACGCGACATGACACCACAGACCATTTAATCAAAGTCTGCATTCCAAAACGTCACTACTTCCCTTCCGAGGCCCAACCTGTGCCCATACAGTAGTTTTCTCCCACATATGGGGTATCAGCATACTCAGGACAAATTGGACAACAATTTTTTTGGTCCAATTTCTCCTGTTACCCTTGGGAAAATAAAAGAAATGGGGACTAAAATATCATGTTTGTGGAAAAAATATAATTTTGTTCTTTTCACGCCCGGGCGTTATAAACTTCTGTGAAGCACTGGGGGGTTTAAAGTGCTCACCACACATCTAGATAAGTTCCTTAGGGGGTCAAGTTTCCAAAATGGGGTCACTTGTGGGGGGTTTCCACAGTTTAGGTACATCAGGGGCTCTCCAAAGGCAACATGACACCCGCAGACCATTCCATAAAAGTCTGCATTCCAAAATGTCACTACTTCCCTTCCGAGCCCCGACGCGTGCCCATACAGTAGTTTTCTCCCACATATGGGGTATCAGCGTACTCATGACAAATTGGACAACAACTTTTGGGGTCCAATTTCTCCTGTTACCTTTGGGAAAATAAAAAAATTGGGGACTAAAAGATCATGTTTGTGGAAAAAAATATGATTATTTTATTTTCATGCCCGGGCGTTATAAACTTCTATGAAGCCCTTTGGGGGGTCAAAGTGCTCACCACACATCTAGATAAGTTCCTTCTGGGGTCTATTTTCCAAAATGGCGCTATTTGTGGGGGGTTTCCACTGTTTAGGCACCTCAGGGACTTTCCAAACGCGGCATGTCGTCAGATCCCAATTCCAGCCATAAAAGTCAAATGGTGCTGCTTCCTTTCCGAGCTCTGCCATGCGCCCAAATAGTGGTTTACCCCCACATGTGGGGTATCAGCGTACTCAGGACAAATTGCACAATAACTTTTGGGGTCCTGTTACCCTTGGTAAAATAAAAATTGGGGGTGAAAAGATCATTTTTGTGGAAAAAATGTGATTTTTTTAATTTTACTGCTGTACATTATAAACTTCTGTGAAGCCCTGGGAGGTTCAAAGTTCTCAGCACACTTCTAGATGAGTTCCGTGGGGGGTCTAGTTTCCAAAATGGTCTCATTTGTTGGGGGTTTCCATGGTTTTGGCACATCAGGGGCTTTCCAAACGCGACATGGCGTCCGATCTCAATTCCAGCCATAAAAGTCAAATGGCGCTGCTTCCCTTCCGAGCTCTGCCATGCGCCAAAATAGTGGTTTACCCCCACTTGTGGGGTATCAGCATATTCAGGACATATTGCACAATAACTTTTGGGGTCCTGTTACCCTTGGGAAAATAAAAATTGGGGGTGAAAAGATCATTTTTTGGAAAAAATTTGATTTTTTTAATTTTACTGCTGTACGTTATAAACTTCTGTGAAGCCTTGGGAGGTTCAAAGTTCAAACCACACATCTAGATAAGTTCCTTGGGGGGCCTAGTTTCCAAAATCGGGTCACTTGTGGGAGTTTCCACTGTTTAGGCACATCAGGGGCTCTCCAAACGTGACATGGCGTCCGATCTGAATTCCAGCAATTTTTGCATTGAAAATGTCAAACGGCGTTCCTTCCCTTCTGAGCTCTGCCATGCGCCGAATCAGTGGTTCTCCCCCACATATCAGGTATCAGCGTACTCAGGACAAATTGCACAATAACTTTTGCAGTCCAATTTCTCCTGTTACCCTTGGTAAAATAAAAAAAATTGGACCTGAAATAATTTTTTGTGAAAAAAAGTCAAATGTTCATTTTTTTTTTTAAACATTCAAAAAATTCCTGTGAAGCACCGGAAGGGTTAATAAACTTCTTGAATGTGGTTTTGAGCACCTTGAGGGGTGCAGTTTTTAGAATGTCACTTTTGGGTATTTTCTGTCATATAGACTCCTCAAAGTGACTTCAAAAGTGATGTGGTCCGTAAAAATAAAATGGTGTTGCAAAAATGAGAAATCGCTGGTCAACTTTTAACCCTTATAACTTCCTAACAAAAAAAAATTTTGGTTCCAAAATTGTGCTGATGTAAAGTAAACATGTGGGAAATGTTATTTATTAAGTTTTTTTGTGTGCCATATCTCTGTGATTTAACCCCTTTCTGACATCAGACGTACTATCCCGTCCATGGGACCCGGGCCCCTATGCCCATGGATGGGATAGTACGTCTACCGCGATCAGCGGCGCCCACGTGGCCGGGTGATTATCACAGCTGACACCCAGCACTATGTGTCAGGGGCGGTCACGGACCGCCCCCGACATGTTAACCCCTTGCACACCGTGATCAAACATGATCGCGGTGTATCGGGGGTTAAAGGGAAGCATCGGCAGGCAGGGGGCTCCCTCCGTGCTTCCCTGAGCCCCCCACAGCAGCGCAATGTGCAGCGCTGCTGCGGGGGTCTCTTTCCCTACAGGCCCCTGAATCCAAGATGGATTGTAGGGAGCTGACTTCCTCAGTGCCTGCAAAGCGCAGGCATGAGGAAGTCTACAGAACTGCCTGTGACAGATTGCTGATCTGTCACAGTGATCTGTGATGTGACAGATCAGCGATCTGTCACAGGACAGTGATGTCCCACCTGGGACAATGTAATAAAGTTAAAAAAAATAAATAAAAAGTGTTAAAATAATAAAAAAATAATCGCCAAATAAATTAGAAAAAAAAGAAAAAATTCCCCCAATAAATCCATTTTTTTTAAATAAAAAAACAAACAATAAAAGTACACATATTAGGTATCGCCGCATCTGTAACGACCTGCCCTATAAAACTATCCCATTAGTTAACCCCTTTAGCGAACCCCTTAAAAAATAAAAATAAAAAACGAAGCAAAAAATAATGATTTATTATCATACCGCCAAACAAAAAGTGCAATAACGCGCGATCAAAAAGACGCATATAAATATCCATGGTACCACTGAAAACGTCATCTTGTCCCGCAAAAAACGAGCCGCCATACAGCATCGTCAGCGAAAAAATAAAAAGTTATAGCTCGCAGAATAAAGCGATACAAAAATAATTATTTTTTATATAAAATAGTTTTCATTGCATAAAACATAAAAAACGACCTAAATGAGGTATCGCTGTAACCGTACTGACCCGAAGAATAAAACCGCTTTATCAATTTTACCGCACGCGGAACGGTGTAAACGGACCCCCCCAAAAGATATTCATGAAACGCTGGTATTTGTTCATTCTGCGTCCCAAAAATCGGAATAAAAAGCGATCAAAAAATGTCACGTGCCCGAAAATGGTACCAATAAAAACGTCAACTCGTCCCGCAAAAAATAAGACCTCATATGACTCAGTGAGTCAAAATATGGAAAAATTATAGCTCTCAATATGTGGTGATGCAAAAACTATTTTTACAATAAAAAGCGTCTTTTAGCGTGCGACAGCCGCCAAAAATAAATACCGCCATAAATTGTAAATCAAACCCCCCTTTATCACCCCCTTAGTAAGGGAAAAATAATAAAATTAAAAGAAAATGTATTTATTTCCATTTTCGCATTAGGGCTAGGGTTAGGGTTAGGGCTAGGGTTATGGTTAGGGCTGAGATTAGGGTTAGGGATGTGTTGGTGTTAGGGTTGGAGTTAGAATTGGGGGTTTCCACTGTTTGGGCACATCAGGTGCTCTCCAAATGCAACATGGCGTCTGATCTCAATTCCAGCCAATTCTGAGTTGAAAAAGTGAAATGGTGCTCCTTCCCTTCCAAGCTCTGCCATGCACCCAAACAGTGTTTTACCCCCACATGTAGGGTATCAGCCTACTCAGGACAAATTGCAAAACAACTTTTGGGGTCCAATTTCTCCTGTTACCGTTAGGAAAATAAAAAATTGGGGGCAAAAGTATCATTTTTGTGGAAAAAAATGATTTTTTTTATTTTCACGCCCGGGCGTTATAAACTTCTGTGAAGCACTTGGGGGTTCAAAGTGCTCACCACACATCTAGATAAGTTCCGTGGGGGGTCTAGTGTCCAAAATGGGGTCACTTGTGGGGAGTTTCAATAGTTTAGGTAGATTAGGGGCTCTCCAAATGCACATGACACCCGCAGACCATTCCATCAAAGTCTGCGTTCCAAAACGTCACTACTTCCCTTCCGAGCCCCGACGTGTGCCCATACAGTAGTTTTCTCCCACAAATGGGGTGTCAGCGTACTCAGAACAAATTGGACAACAACTTTTGGGGTCCAATTTCTCCTGTTATCCTTGGGAAAATAAAAAAATTGGGGACTAATTGATCATGTTTGTGGAAAAAATACGATTTTTTTATTTTCATGCCTGGGCATTATAAACTTCTGTGAAGCCCTTGGGGGTTCAAAGTGCTAACCACACATCTAGATAAGTTCCTTAGGGGGTCTAGTTTCCAAAATGTGGTCACTTGTGGGGGGTTTCCACTGTTTAGGTACATTAGGGGCTCTCCAAAGGCAACATGACACCCGCAGACCATTCCATCAAAGTCTGCATTCCAAAACATCACTACTTCCCTTCCGAGCCCCGACATGTGCCCATACAGTGGTTTTCTCCCACATATGGGGTATCAGCATACTCAGGACAAATTGGACAACAACTTTTGGGGTCCAATTTCTCCTGGTACCCTTGGAAAAATAAAAAAATTGGTGACTAAAAGATCATGTTTGTGGAAAAAATACGAATTTTTTATTTTCACGCCCGGGCGTTATAAACTTCTGTGAAGCACTTGGGGGTTCAAAGTGCTCACCACACATCTAGATAAGTTCCGTGGGGGGTCTAGTGTCCAAAATGGGGTCACTTGTGGGGAGTTTCAATAGTTTAGGTAGATTAGGGGCTCTCCAAATGCACATGACACCCGCAGACCATTCCATCAAAGTCTGCGTTCCAAAACGTCACTACTTCCCTTCCGAGCCCCGACGTGTGCCCATACAGTAGTTTTCTCCCACAAATGGGGTGTCAGCGTACTCAGGACAAATTGGACAACAACTTTTGGGGTCCAATTTCTCCTGTTATCCTTGGGAAAATAAAAAAATTGGGGACTAATTGATCATGTTTGTGGAAAAAATACGATTTTTTTATTTTCATGCCTGGGCATTATAAACTTCTGTGAAGCCCTTGGGGGTTCAAAGTGCTAACCACACATCTAGATAAGTTCCTTAGGGGGTCTAGTTTCGAAAATGTGGTCACTTGTGGGGGGTTTCCACTGTTTAGGTACATTAGGGGTTCTCCAAAGGCAACATGACACCCGCAGACCATTCCATCAAAGTCTGCATTCCAAAACGTCACTACTTCCCTTCCGAGCCCCGACATATGCCCATACAGTGGTTTTCTCCCATATATGGGGTATCAGCATACTCAGGACAAATTGGACAACAACTTTTGGGGTCCAATTTCTCCTGGTACCCTTGGAAAAATAAAAAAATTGGTGACTAAAAGATCATGTTTGTGGAAAAAATACGAATTTTTTATTTTCACGCCCGGGCGTTATAAACTTATGTGAAGCACTGGAGGGGTCAAAGTGCTCACCACACATCTAGATAAGTTCCTTGGGGGTCTAGTTTCCAAAATGGAAATCAAATGTGATGTGGTCCGTAAAATTAAAATGGTGTTGCAAAAATGAGAAATCGCTGGTCAATTTTTAACCCTTATAACTTCCTAACAAAAAAAATTTTGGTTCCAAAATTGTGCTGATGTAAAGTAAACATGTGGGAAATGTTACTTATCAAGTTTTTTGTGTGCCGTATCTCTGTGATTTAAGGGCATAAAAATTCAAAGTTGGAAAATTGCGAAATTTTCAAAATTTTCGCCAAATTTCCATTTCTTTCACAAATAAACGCAAGTTATTTGAATGAAATTTTACCACTATCATGAAGTACAATATGTCACGAGAAAACAATGTCAGAATCACCGGGATCCATAGAAGCTTTCCAGAGTTATGACCTCATAAAGGGACAGTAGTCAGAATTGTAAAAATTGGCCCGGTCATGAACGTGCAAACCACCCTTGGGGGTGAAGGGGTTAAGGGCATAAAAATTCAAAGATGGAAAATTGCGAAACTTTCTAAATTTTCGCCAAATTTCTGTTTTTTTCACAAATACACCCACTAAATACATTCACAGGAATAGAGAGAGGTTTTTTTTACCGCAGCAAGGAGGGAATCATCGCAGACTTCTATTACACAACTCTCCTCACAGTCTTAGTCAAGTGAGCCCACAGTGGCTGATGGTAGCACAAGTTACATTCTTGTATGAGCCCAACATAGCTCAGCAGATGTTTACTGGCCCAGTCAGGGTGCAAGTGTCTGTCCTGTCCCCAGCCACTCTTAAGGGGCATGTGTGTAGTACTCACGAACACAGTACATTCTGCATCTTGCTCTCTGGTAGTCACCGGCACACCCTGCATGTTCCTATCCCCCTCTGGTCCCCACTGTGGGTGATGGGGAATGGCACAATGCTGGTGCTCCACGGACGGAACACTTCTCTCTCTGTGGCTGCTGCATTGCCAGCTCTGCTCTGTCCTGTGTGCACAGCTCTGCCCTGTCCTGTGTGCACAACTCTGCTCTGTCCTGCACACGGCTTCTCTCCTGGCAGCGGTCCCTCTGTAGCAGGTCGGACCCTGCCACAGTGCCTGTACTCGGTGGGGGAAGGGGCAGCCAAGTGCACCGCTCACCGCTCTGCGCGCTGCTCTGTGTTCGCGTCAAACTCCCATCCTTCGTGAACTTTTCCTTTTTACATGCCGCCTGCTGCCTGTGCTTTCTACCTGTCTCTCCCGCCTCTCCGGGTCTGCAGGAAGGTCCCTCCCACTCAGGCTTCCCTCATGCTCCAGGGAAAGGTCCCTCTTCTCAAAGCTGTCCCCCGGTAACAGAGAGTGCAGCCTTTCTAGTTACAGACACGACATGCAGGCACCCGCTGTCCGGTCAGCCTCCTTACATTTACTACAAAGTTCTGCTCAAAGCATTAAATTGTCTAGTTACTAGGAACATATCAACACTGACCAAACCATAGAAAGCATAAATATGTCTACAAGCTTTCTCTTTGTAGATAACAGTTTAATTCTGGTGTTTCAGAGAAAGAATAGCATAACAAAATACACAGAGATTAGGGAGAAGACCCTGCCTATAGCATCTTCCCACCCAGTGGAGCTTGAACTACACGTCTATTAGCGTATATACAAGGATAGAAGAAGATGGACAGAGCTTAATAGTGGACTCATCTTTCCTTGCTCTTGTTGTTTTTCATACTATTTTTTTCTGAACTATGATAATGTTTAAAGTCAAACATCACTTTCTATAATGAGGTAACCTGTGCCTGATTTGAGCAGCATGAACAGGTTCCCTTCAATGTAACTGCAAAATCTATACATCTTAATGAACTACATCAGGGGTCCCCAACCTGTAACTCAGGAGCCACATGTGGCTCGCGGTCCCATGAATTGTGGATCGTGACTGTCTGCCAGCTTGGTGCATTAGGTCCAGGTCTAGCAAACAGGTATGAAGAGTGCATCTCAAAATGGTGAATTTTGTGAAAAGCCCTGCACAGAAGTGCAGATCTGGATGCACATTTACTGTTCTTAGGGGTTTAGAGATGTTTTAGGTATGGTACGCTGGAGGATGGTACTACCTGTTAGAGAAGGTGCTCAAAGCTGGATGTGACAGTGTTTTGGGAGTCATTGATGGAAGAATACCTTGAATGGGGGTATTTTGGGAACCCCTGGATCTCAGTGTACTGCTTTGGAGTGATTTCTGTGGAAAAGCTTTGGTTATCATTAGACTTGTAATGGGGGCTTTGGTTGACACTACTTTGAAGGGGGTGGGAGCTGGATGTGGCTTGCGACCCTCTCTCAGTGCTGAATGTGGCTCATGAGCCTCTTTCTAAGCTGAATGTGATTCTCAAGGTCAGAAAGGTTGGGGACCACTGAACTACATACTACATTCTCTACCATTAAAATTGGTTTCCCCCAATGAACAGAACAAAATGAGTGATTCTGAGTCTCTGTCATGAGGTTTGAGAAACCACACGTTAGCTTATATTTATATTAGTTAATGGTGAATTTATATTGAACATTCGTTATATCTTGAAAGCCATATGAATAGTATATTTTTACAGAATTAGACATGCATTACATGACATATCCGGTATGTGAATGCCACTGTCTAGTACCATCCATGATCTCATGATAAACCAAAATTTGTTAGAAAATGTAAGCGTGAATAAGTTGTTCATTACTCCGAAGGAAACCAAATTAAGGGAGACAATTCTGCCCCACTGGAATGATGAACCTGAGAACAGTCAGATGTCACATCTGTGATTGCTAACCCACTGCCAGAAGCTGAGAAACCGTGCTGGAGAACAGTAGGCTCTAGTGTGGATATCTGATGCCAGACTGTATTTTATCCCAGTGATGATGGATGGCTAGGTCAGTTACTAGCTGTATTACTTTTCCTCTTGGTGGCATGTTGCCTGTTTCTCGTGTGCAGCTCTGTGACCAGTTCTTCCCCCCCGTCATAATTATCTCGACTTGGATATTTGTCTTGAGCATTTTGTGTGCCTCTGTTGGTAACTGTAGAAATGGCTGCTGTATTAAATTAGCTGGAAATCTGAATCCTGATCTGGACAAGAGGAATTTGGAACATAACCATCATTTTCCCCTAATCTAACCCGCTAAGAATGATCCACTGTTCTACAAGGCTCACGTTTTTTATTTCTTCGAGTTAGTTGTAAGCACATTATATTTATGAACTATTCTGTTTTGTTCTTGTTTAACCCTCCTGCTGCTATCTATCTATGAATGAAATACGCAACTTCCTTTTTAAGATTGCCTAGTAACAAATTTGACAACATACAGCTTCATTTTATAGCTTGGTATTCAAGATATGAAATCATTTGGTCATACAATACATTTATTTTATTTTGCTCTCTGTTCAGCACTGCTGATAATTTGCAGACAGGAGAAAGTCTTTCTTGTATTCAACTGAAACCTAAAATCACCTAAGCATAATTTATATAAAAATATATAAACCAACAACAGCTATTACTACATTTACACACTGCTTTAAATCACAGAGTAATCTACACACAATGATAAAATGAACTGTACTCAAGGTTTGCTTAGATAATAAATACATTGCCTTTAGAGTTGGGCTGCGAATAGATCTGTGGAGGACGGAGATGAATTTCCTTAAATTCTTGTCTCCATGAGAATTTGAACACTTTGAAGTTTCCCTTGAGAGTCACAAAACATAAAGTTGCATGGGATAATTTCCCATATGTTATGATCCAGGCTGGATCTGACAAGTTAAATGGACAAAGTGAACTTTTTTTCCTTTGGCTTTGTGCCAAAGTGGGTTGATTGCCCCCGGTGGCCATTAGAATTATTACACGTGGTGTCACTTGTTCTAAGTTGCCCCGGTGGTGGTGAGCGGTAGTGCACCTTAGTTTCTTTGGTTTAATGTGCACGTAATTATAAAACAGGTGTTAGGCTCTATAAAAGAGTGCCAGGTGTGTTTGATGACTAGTGGTGATATTGTGTGTTAGTCATTCACAAGGAAGCCTGGGTGAGGAAGGAGCTCAACATGAGTCCTGCGCAGCCCAGCCAGAGGGGACGAGTGGCAGCTATGTGGTCTGCAAGAAGGGCTGGCATGGCGTGGTGGAGTCACAGTTTATGGTGTCGGCAGGAAGTGCTTGCATGGCTTGGTGGAGTGGTGACTATGGAGAGAGTTGCACTCAGCATGCGGGACTTGGTTGCTGAGAGCTGGACTCAAGCATGCTTGACTTTTTGGGCAGGAGCTGAGCTCATCTTTGGGACTCTGTTACTGGACTTCTGCAATTGGTGGTGGACTCTGCTCCAAGGCTGCACTATGGTGAAGGATCAGGTTATGGTGATGGATCTGGGTGGAGGAGAAGATGCACGCAGGTGGTGGGCTCTGTTGCTAGGAGCGTACGCAACAGAGCAAAGCTAAGTGGTGTTTCCCCTGTTTTGTCATCTTTCCTCATGTGTGTTTTAGTGCAGCGGTGGGATTAGTTTCCGCACCGACCAATTCCCTAGTGAGGGTTTGGTCAGGGCGAGCTAGGGTTTTTAGGTTCCTGTGCGCGGAACCAGCATAGGGAACATTAGGAGTGCAGGGACACTGGCTCAGGGGAGCTCAGGAGGTCTTCACTTCCCTATTCCCTATCACAGGACCCACCATTGTTAATGTTTCCCAGGTTTCCCTTATTGTTTAAATTCGCCTTACTGGAGGCGGGGTTTCCAGACTTGTATATACGTGTAATGTCTAAATTCACCAGTTGGAGGCGGTGTATCCAGCTGCACGTGTTTATTATTTAAATTCGGCCCACTGGAGGTGGTGTATCCAGGGTCACGTGTGTCATATGGGTTCGCCTTGCGGTACTCTCTGCATCCAGACTCACGTGACCATGACACCATATTTCTGAAACATCAGTGTTTTCCATGGCCGAGAGGGGCTTCCCCATAATGACCACCAGCTGCGACATCATGTCCCAGTTTATAAATTGGATTTTCCTACCTTGTACAGTGGTCGCCAGTACTTTACTGGGACATCGGCATCATCGCGCAGGAGATGTTGAAATATCAGCACTTCCTGCCCAATCAGTGCAGCAGCTCATCTCTGCCAGTGGCCGAGTGTCTGCACTAGTAGCTAGGAGTGGTGTCGAGCGCGATGGCAGCATTAAGGAGGGAAGCAGAGGAGGGAGGCAGAGGGATGGGAGCTCCCTCTGCCTTCAGATCGGTGTCCCCGCGATGTTATCGCGGGGCTCGATCGTTGCCATGGTGATCCCCAGGTCATCAAGTTACAGAAAGCCTCTGAGACAATGCTCATATCATGGTGTTAGAAGCTTTCAGTCTAGGTATAATGCACTGCAATGCAATGCATTATACCTTCAATCAAAGTGAAAAAAGTGAAAGTCCCATAATTATGAGAGCCGCAGCAACATCCTCGGAACAGATCTAGAACAGCAAAACCCAGCGCAGCGCATTGCAGGGTACGCCCATCAACATTCCAGTATGGATGACAGCCCTGACGCATTACATTGACCAACCTATGCCGATTACCAGCAATACAACCCTGAACTTCGCTACAACAAGCGAGGAGACGTCCAGCATAGAGATGTAGACCACAGCTACTGTTCCACCAAGCAGAAGATACAGCTCCGGTCCCGCCTTAAAGATACACCTTCTTCACCGGAAAGGTACTATTCAGACTATCCAAGGCCTGGATCGTCTTACAGGTTTGGTAATACACCATACACTAGACATGACTGTAACACACCGGCTGGTGCCAGCACTGACCAAGCCACCATGGACTTTGCAAAGTTCTTTGCCCATCAAGAACTGGTTACAAAAGGACTTGTAAACTTCACTGATAAAGCCTAAACCTATAGGTCATGGCGAGCCTCGTTCCAGAGCGCCATTCAGGGTCTGGACCTTTCTCGTAGTGAGGAGTTAAATCTCCTGGTAAAGTGGCTCGGAAGTGAGTCAGTCAAGCATGCCAAAAGACTAAGAGACATTAATATAAAGCATCCACACACAGGTCTATGTAAAGTGTGGGAAATACGTGATGAATGCTATGGGTTCATAGAAGTCAAAAGAACTGATGATTTCCCTAAGATAGGGCCCAAAGGTTATCAAAATCTTAGAGAATTGAGTGACTTATTGATAGAGTTACAGGTCACCCAGGAGGAAGGACACTTGCCCGGATTGGCATTATTAGACTCTGCTAGGGGTGTCAATGCGATAGTATAAAAACTTTCTTATAACCTACAAGAAAAATGGATTACATATGGTTCACAGTACAAGCTAACTCATAAAGTACTGTTTCCTCCTTTCACTGTATTTGTAGAATTTGTCACCCAACAAACTAGGATCAGAAATGACTCTAGTTTTGACTTCACTTTGTCAAACCAAGTAGGATACCCGTGGCAGTCAACAAAACTAATATTGTTTCCACAGACCCTCCTCACAATACGAGTAAGCCCCCTCCAGAAGAGGACAAACCGCAAGATGTAAGCAGAGTTCTCTACACAGGAAACCACATCCTCTACTAAAATGCAGAGCCTTCAGGGAGAAGTCTTTGGAGGATCGCAAAGGTTTCCTCAAGGAAAACAACATCTGCTTCAAATGCTGTGCCACAACCTCTCACCTTGCCAGGAACTGTGACGCTAGTATGAAATGTGCAGAATGCAGCAGCATAGATCACAATACAGCCTTGTACCCTGGACCAACTTCATGAGTGTTGTCGCAGGCAGAGGAGCACGATGAGAAGCAGAAGAACACTGATGAAGACACCCCTGTGGTCACCTCCCAATGTACGGAGATCAGTAAGGGACTCACAGAAGGAAGATCCTGTTCAAAAATCTGCCTTGTTTGAGTCTACCCAGCAGGCTGCAGAGACAAAGCACTCAAGATATATGCAATCCTGGATGACCAAAATAACTGGTCCCTAGCCAAGTCCATCTTCTTTGACAACTACAAAATTGTAGGCACCGGTTCTCCCTACTCCTTGAGGACGTGTTCAGGTACCGTTGAGACAGCAGGAAGGAAAGCAACCGAATACAAGGTGGAGTCCATAGATGGCCAGTCCTGCCTATCGCTATTGACCATCCTGGAGTCCAACCAGATCCCCGACAACAGGTCCGAGATACCTTCACCGGAGGTGGCGACACATGACCCCCACCTGAATCATATAGCCCACCTGATACCCAAGTTGGATCCTGAGGCCCCAATAGCTTTACTCCTAGGAAGAGATATGCTACAAGCCCACAAGACTAGAGAATATATCAACTGCCTCCAGAACGCTCCATATGCACATAGGCTTGACCTGGGATGGGTCATTATAGAAGATGTCTGTCTAGCAGGAGCACACAAGCCGGCCTCAGTCAACAGTATGCTTATCAACAGACTAGAAAATGGACGCCCGTCTCTCTTCCAGCCATGTCACAATCACAATAGTCTGCTGGTAAAGAAATTACCGAGCAGCACTCCCCTACCTTGCCTTTTCTCAGACCACATAGGATGTGCAGTGTTCCACAGGACAAAGGAAGACAACAAGGCAGCACTGTCTATAGAAGATACAACACCAAAAGATGGAGCATAAACACCATAATACTAGAATCCAAAGTATCAAAATTTAATGTAATTGTAAAAAAAAACAGTATGCCATTCAGTGAGGGGACATAAAAATTCCCCATCTCTCCAAGTAGTCAAGTTCCCTGTAATAAGAGTGGTATTTGACTGAAGTACCAAATGCGCAGATGTCTCATTGCATGATGTTCTATTGTTGGGCCCAGACCTCAACAACAGACCTCAAGAAGTACTATTCTGCTTCCGCAGAGATACGGTGGCTTCTATGGCTGAAATACAACAGATGTTTCACTGTTTTCTCGTCAAAGAGGAACAATGAAACTATTTGAGGTTCTTTTGGTACCGCGATAACAACCCGGGTAAAGACATCACAGAGTACCGGATGAGGGTACACATCTTCGGGAACAGTTCTTCCCTGGTGCTCGCTATCTATGGCCTTTGAAATTCCAACAAAGAGGGTGAAGGAGAGTAAGGGTCAGACATCAGATCCTTCGTACAAAAGGACTTCTACGTAGATGACTGTTTGAAGTCCACACCGACAAATGAGGCTGCAATCAGTCTACTAAAAAGGGCTCAAGAAATGCTCATTCAGTCTAACCTAAGGTTACACAAGATTTCCTCCAACAGCCGTTGATGGAAGCCTTTCCCTCTCAAGACTAATCCAGCGATCTAAAGGACCTAGACCTAAGCATCGACTCCCTTCTCGTGCAGCGGAGCCTTGGATTACTTTGAGATCCAAAGATGGGTGCCTTCACCTTACAGATCAGCCAAGATGAGAAACCCTTCACGCGGAGAGGAGTTCTTTTTTCGTGAACAGTCTATACGACCCCCTAAGGTTTGTAGTTCCAGTAACCATCCAAGGAAAAATGATGCTAGGAGACTTCACCCAAGAGACGTCTGATTGGGATGATCTGCTTCCAGCTGAAAAAGCAGTCCTGTGGGCAGAGTGGAGGAAGTCTCTCGAGGCCTTGACCAACCTTCGTGTGAAACGACCTTATGCTCCTGTGCCATCCACAGAAGTCAAAACACAAAGATTTTGTATCTTCTGTGTCGCATCAGTCAAAGCGATCACAGCCATTGCGTACCTCAAAACTATAGACGTGAATGATCAATGCCATATCGGGTTTGTTATAAGCCGGACAAAATTGGCGCCACTCCGCGAACACACGATACCCAGATTGGAACTCTCTGCTGCTGTCCTCACAGTTGAGTTGGCCAAGCTTATGTCAGATGGGATGAATCTGGAGATCAAAGATGCAGAGTTCTACACTGACAGCAAGGTGGTACTGGGATACCTCTGCAGCGAAATGCGATGCTTCTATGTCTACGTCAGCAACCAGTTACTGAGGATAAGAAGATCCACCTGCCTTAATCAGTGGCACTACGTACCCTCTCACCACAATCCTGCAGACCATGCGACTAGATCCTTTGTACCAAGTCACCTTAAGGCCACTACATGGTTCACAGGCCCTGCCTCTTTGTACTGTTCGATGCCCCACATCAGCAGGCCTGATACGTTCGAACTAGTGGATCCAGATTCCGATGAAGAACTCCATTCTCGAGTGTCTGCTCTACATACAGTGATTTCAAGTAATCACCTCGAATCTCATCGGGTCAGCAGGTTCTTAACCTGGAAGTCACTTGTTCGAGCCATCGCTTGTCTATTTCATGTAGCCCAGTCCTACAAGTCAGCAATACCTGCAAGTCAGAGACCTTGTAAAGGTTGGCATCACTGCAAGCATGTGTTTATCACTCCCAACCTGGAAAGAGCCAAGGTTACAATACTTCGTGTTGTACAAAAGGAAACCTACACTAGAGAAACAGACAACCTCAACAAGGGACAACCCATTCCTAAAGACAGCGCGCTGAAGAAGCTCGATCCAATTGTCGACCAAGACGGGCTGCTTAGAGTAGGTGGTCATCATCAAGAAGCTGATGTAGAAGTTTCAGAGTAACACCCGGTAATAATTCCTGGACATCATCACATAACAACCTTGCTTATTCAGCATCATCATGACTTAGTAAGCCACCAAGGCCATTTGCTTACTGAAGGGAACCTATGGGCGGCTGGACTATGGATAGTCGGAGCAAAGAGAAGCATGAGCAAACTCATCTTCAACTACGTTACGTGTCGCAAACTCCATGGCATGTTCCAAAATCCGAAGATGGCCAATCTTCCACCCGACAGACTTAGTACTGACCCCCTCTTCACCAACGTTGAACTAGACGTATTCGGTCCTTGGTTTTTTGCTACACGACGCACTAGGAAGATCCATACTGAAGCAAAATGTTGGGCAGTTCTATTCACCTGTCTGTCCATCAGAGCCGTTCATATCGAAGTAATCGAATCTATGGACACTTCGAGTTTTATAAATGCATTTCAATGCTTCATCGCAATCAGAGGTCCTGTGAAGCATATTTGTTCTGATCGAGGTACGAATTTCGTCGGAGCGGCAAGAGATCTCCAAATCTAGACATCACTAATGTTGAAAGGTACCTAGGCAAGCAAGGATGCACCTGGACTTTCAAACCCCCACACGCTTCGCACATGGAAGGTGCCTGGGAAAGAATGATAGAGATAGCATGCAAAATACTAGACTCTATCTTCTTGCAAGCGAACACCAGACTCACACACGAGAGTTTAACTACGTTCTTGGACGAGGTCTCAGCTATCATGAACGCCAGGCCGCTGACAGCACTTTCCAGCGATTCCGGAGAGCCGACAGTCCTTACTCCTGCAATGTTACTCATGCAGAAAACCTGTGTCCTGAGAGCTCCACTTGGAGAATTTAACGACAAAGACCTCTACAGACGACAATGGAGGCAGGTACAAAGCGTGTCCAATGTCTTTTGGGACAGATGGAGAAAGCAGTATGTCTCCACTCTGCAAATCAGGATGAAGTGGCAGATCGACCACCCAAACATCCATCCTGGCGATGTGGTACTCGTCAAAGACAGTCAGTCGCATCGAAACGAGTGACCACTTGGCCTAGTCACCAAGCCCTTTCCCAGCAAAGATGGGAAAGTATGCAAAGTAGAGGTCAGAGTGTGCAAGCTTGGGGAGAACAAACTGTTCTTCAGGCCAGTTACTGAACTGGTGTTGTCGTTTTCCCCAAAAGAACCAAAGAGTGGCATCCGTTGATGCCAAGCAGAGAGTGCTCTGCCCATTTATGAGCAGCAAGCAAATTTTCATAGTGTAATACCAGTTACAGTTACAACCCATAGAGGTAATTATTTACCCATTTATCCTGTTTCTGCATACAAGAATATTTCTCCTTTAAGAAATAGTGTGTTCTGCTTAGAACCACCCCCTTAACTTCCAGGTAGAAGAAGCTATGCAGACATCTTTCCCGGGCTTTCCGAAGTGATACACATGTGTTCTTGGCTCTCTTTCTTCTCTACAATCGCTCCTCCTGTTCATCGGATCTCGGTGAGAGTCACAATGCAGTTATGTGTTTGTGCTCGAATCTGTACATGCTAGCCATTATGCAGCCACCATGTAGTATCCTGTAAGTGAGGTATATTGTGCTATGTATCCTCTGAGTTTGTTATGATGCTCTTTGCATTGCATACAGATAGATGAAATTTTCTGCATGCGTGTGATCATAGCCTAGCTATGCAACCTCTGTAATGTCCCAGTTACTGATGTAATTGCACCCTGTATCATGCTGTTTGTGTGACGTGCCAGTACTGATACACTGTTATTTCTTTGTAGTTGTTACCCGTTATCGTTCACATTATCATTTCAATAAATATAGACTTAAGAATCCAGTTTACTGGGAAGTGGACGAGGGATTTCGTATGCTCAAATCCACACAGCATCATAGGTGGAGGAAGGCAGAACACTAACCCTAACCCCAACTCTAGCCCCAACACTAGCCCTACCTTTAGCTCCAACCCTAACCCTAACTTTAGCCCCAATCCTAACCCTAACTTTAGTCCAACCCTAACCCGAACGCTAACTTTGCCCCAACCCTAACCCTAACTTTAGCCCCAACACTAACCCTAACTTTAGCCCCAATCCTAACCCTAACTTTAGCTCAACTCACTTTAGCCCAACTCTAACCCTAATGGGAAAATGGAAATAAATACATTTTTTATTTTATTATTTTTCCCTAACTAAGGTGGTGAAAAAGGGGAATTTGATTTACTATTTTTTTATTTTGATCACTGTGATAGGGTCTATCACAGTGATCAAATAGGAAAAATCTCCTATTGTGGCCGAGTGCCGGACGGCAGATCTTGGTGGGCGCACTACTCATGTGCCCACCATTTTTTTACCGGAAGAAGACGCTGGCAGCTGTGGGGGGAAGCAGGAGGACCCAGAAACATCTGGAGGTATCAGGGGGACCTTATTTCTCTCTCCTCTGATGTGCGATCAAATCAGATGATAGAGAAATTAAACTTTTCTTTTTGCGGTCAACTTTATATCATTAATAACGGTGATCGCAACTCCGGGGTCAGTAAAAAATGACCCGAATCATGTTGTCTGGGGTCTCGGCTACCCCCAGCAGCAGCGATCCTGGAGAAATTCCGATTCTGGGGGGCACTATACACTTTTTCCTCAGTACCATTAAATAACGGCGCTGTGGTTTAAGTAGCCTTAACTGACGCCATTAAAAGGTGTATCGGCGGTCGTTAAGGGGTTAATATAAAGGGATGGGCTGGAGGTCAAATGCATCTTAATGAAAATCCCTATATATTTGATGCCATATTCTAAACTAATTTCTAGAGATGAGCGACTTTGCCTTTTTTCGGGTCGAGTCGGGTTTTATGAAACCCGACTTTCTCAAAAGTCGGGTCGAACGAAATCGGCCAATTATCGTGAAAAGTTGAAGGCCGACTGAAACACGAAACCCAATGCAAGTCAATGGGGAACCAAGGTCAACAGGGAGTGGAGGACAGGAAACACACCTACAGTGCCCATTTTAATGCCAAAAACATCAATTCTTATTACTTAAGCTTGTCAACCTTAATTTACTTAATAATAATAGTTAGGCATTGAAAACTGGGGGTTATTTGGCTAAAGTTGTGGGGGGGGGTAGGGCTGGCTTCCGATTTTCGTGGGCCCTGGGCCAAAGAGTGTCACTGGGCTCTCTTAACATATGCCACAATTCATGATCCTCTGATACGGCATAGAAATAGCGGTATAGTACAATGAAAAATACTTCACTTCTTACATCTGATGACTGATATCCATTTTAAATTCTCCAATAGCTCCAAAAACGGACAGTATATTACTCCATACAGTATTATGGCCACCGCATAGTGCGCTATACAGAGTAATGAGGCCCATATATTTCTCCATACAGAATCATTGGTCCCATATAATGTTTGAAACAGTATATGATGAGCACCACATAATGCTACAGTATATGTTGGTCCCCATGGATGAAGCTCCACTGTGTTATGGGCCCAAATAATGCTCTGTTTTTAATGGGCCCCATTTCTAATGCTCCAGTGCATAATGGGCCCTGTAAATGCTGCTCCAGTGTCTGATGTCCACCTTTGCAATGCTCCAGTGTATGGTGGGCCTCATATATCATTCTCCAGAGTATAGTGCTCCCCAAAAATAGCTGTCCCAATATTGAAAACAATTAAATAAATCTCCTCGCTAGGGAATCCCTGTGCTAGTCTGGACTCCTCGTCGTCTCCTTCTTCCATCTCACTGCACTTGGACAGTTTAAGCAGAGGGCGAACAGACGTGATATCATCGCGCTTTCCGACCAGAATGTCACTGTCAGGAAACGCGGAAGATGTCACGGCGGTGGAGCAGGGAGAGGTAAGTATTTCAACTTTGCAAGTGCTGTGATCCTGAGCAAGCGGAAGGGGCCCACTCGTTGGCGACGGCACTGGCACAGGGCCCCTCCTAGTACGGCGGTGTGTCTGACGCCGGGTGGGGGTGGCCTGCAGAGACACTTTTGCGCTCCCACCGGCAGAGACACTTTTGCGTACTATGAGGGGCCCTGTGCCAGTGCCGTCGCCCATGATTATGCCCCCCCACCTGCTCAAGGAACCTGCACTTTCATCTGCACCTTCCTCTTTGTCACCGTGTAAGGTGGTATAGTATGCGGGAAGGGGAACCTGAGTTTCATCAGGGTCAGATTCTGGCTGTGTAGAGTGCGAGGGGAATTTAGTGGTCTGTGTCACTGTACCAGCAGAATCATCTAGCAGTGGCTGGGCATCAGTGCACTTGTGGCACCCCCAGGAGTAAGGTCGCCACAGTGGCATTACCTTCCTCCTAGGGAGTGTGATGTCATGCTTGGGAGCAACGAAGGATCTCTCTAGCAGTTAAACCAACTGTCATGGTTAGGACATGGTTAATGTCCTGTTTTCATAGGGTTAACTTTTGCCGGCCTCTCTTTGGATCTGGGAGGGGTATTTATACTCACTCCAGACTAGCATTCTCTGTCAGCTATACTGTTATTCTGGCTGTGTGTCTGACCGACCTGTCCCCTCACTCTGAACTCCGTCTCACATTTTAGGTACTATTGTCTTCTCTGGTTCTGACCTCCTGGCTTGGCTATTGTTACTCCGCTACCGTTTGACCCTATTGAACCGTCTATTGCCCGTTCTGTTTTTCTGATCTATTGCTACGTCCTGACTATCCGCTCTGTCTAACCCTTTGGTACTGTCCTACTATCTCGTGCATTGACCCGGCTTGATCTGGTTTCCGCCCCTGTCTATGCCCCTTGGTAACTTGTCCCGTAGTTACCTTTCTAGGAGTTTCCCTGCAGCTCCTAGCTCTGTGAAGCTTAGGCCACGCCCCCAGCAGTCACATGCTTCAGGTCCTGATAGTTTGAAGCACGCATTGTCACCGCTGCTGCCATGCTCCACAGGTACCTTTGAGCACTTTTTTTGTACTCAGGACATGCGCACTGGCTCAGTGAGCGAGTGTAGTGCGGTGTTCATGACACCAACGCACAACACAGTTCCCACTCCAGGCCAGCAGGGAGACCTCTGAACCCGACTTCTGAGGAGCTGCTCTCTGTGGTCGGGAGGAGGTAAGTTAGGGCAGTCTGTGAAGTGAAGGGGAAGCGTGTGGACGTGAGAAGGGGAGCTGGAGGATGAGCAGAGTTAAGGCTCACTCCTAGCTGGAGCGCATGGTCGGGATTCCGGTCTCCGAGTTTGTAGGGACACTGATGGTCCTGCAGCAGAAACCGGAGGAAGTAGCATCTGTAAATGCTCTGTTCCCAACTAAGGCTCGGAGGCCCCAGCAGCGATGTGTGTGAGCCAGAAGGAAAAGGCTATGGCTGCCTGCCATTCGAGAAAGTTCCAAAAGAGAGTCAACAGGGGGAACTTCAGTAAACTCAGTACTGCGAGTACCTCAGATAAGCGCTAGAACAGAGGCCACACTACCTATCTGCAGAGAGAGAATTCCAAATTTGCTTCCAGGCTGACCAACTCCTTCTCTCTCTGTACTCTGGGTACTGGACGGCACTTACCAAGTACAGGTGTTGTGAGTTCATTTTTCCCTTCACCGTTGAGGTCTGATGAACTCCCTCCTCTGGTGAAGGAAGGTAGTGAGGCTGATTACCAAACACCTGGGCAGGTAGATGATGACTGGGTGGTTGGAATTGAGGACTGGATATAAGGCAGCCGACACCCTTCTGCCTTGCTGGTGATCCTGCTGGATTCTTGGAGACCAGTCTGATTCCTGCGTCTCAAAGCTAAGTTTTTCTGCTCTGCTTTGTACACTTCAGTTTTGTTTTTGTTTTGCCTTGTTTTTTGGGAGTTCTGCCATCCCCGGCCGGGGGTGAGCTGAATTCCATTTTTGTCTCTGATCTGTTGATCTTTTGCTCTGTCTTCAGAATATACCTGAGTGCTGATTTAGTCTTTTGAAGTACAGACGGAAAGTCGACTGATTGCAGAAATTTTGGAATTACTAATCATGGTAAAAACTCCCGGGAGAATTCTCAGAGGCGATGCTGACCCTCAATTACTTTGTCTGTGGAGACAGCGAAAACAGTTCTTGTGAAGAAAGGTTTGCTGTATCGCAGTGCCATGGAACCCATCACCGTTACTTATCTCCATCAAATTGTGATCACAGGGACAGATGTAGACATTGTCCTCACTGCCTATCATGATCTGTCAGGTAACTTTGGAGTGCAAAAGACACAAGCCACAGGCTGTAGGCGATTCTATTGGATTGGCATGAAAGGACACATTTAAAAATGTGGGCAGGAATGTCACACGTCTGTGAGTCGGAAAACCATGAAAGCTGATGATAAACCACCACTGCATCTCATTGTGAGTCGACGTCCATAACAAATGGAAGCCATTGATCATCTGAAGATAGAGCCCAGCAGGACAGGGCATAGCTACATCTTAACCATCATCTATCATTTCACCAAATTTGTATTGGCAGTCCAAGTGAAGTATTTAACAGGCCAGACTACACAGTGGTGGAGCAGGGAGAGGTAAGTATTGCAAGTGCTGGTGCCCTGAGCAAGCAGGGGGGGCCCACTCGTGGGCGGCGGTACTGGCACAGGGCCCCTCATAGTACGCCGGTGTGGGCCCCACCGTCAGAGACACTTGATTCTACTATGAGGGACCTCATGCACTCGCATGGGTGCATGCACCAGGTGGTGACCCCGGCCCTGTGGGGGGAGGCAGCCCAGTTAGGGAGATGGAAAAAATGGCATATGTTGATGTTGGACATTCAGCAGCTGCAAATGGAGTAATTGGAGAAGTCCGCGGAAGAGGAGGACAAAAGCGAGCCATTTTTCTGGCAACCTACGTGTCAGCAGTGGAGGGTGGGACAAAATCCTTTGAAACCCATGCATGGTTCATTTTAACGAAAGTTAGATCATCAAAATTTTTGGTCGACAGACGCGTCCTTTTTTCTGTCAGGATTGATCCAGCAGCACTGAAGACTCGTTCAGATAACACACTAGCAGCAGGGCAAGCGAGCTCCTGTAAGGCATATTGTGCCAATTCAGGCCAGGTGTCAAGTTTACTGGCCCAATAGTCAAAGGGGAATGACCGATGAGGGAGAACATCGATATGGGAGGAGAAGTAGTTTGTTACCATAGTTGACAACTGCTGTCTCCTGTCACTTTCGATCGATGCAGTATTACCAGTCGTGTGAGCGGTACTTGAAAATTCAGTCCACAACATGGTCATGAAACCCCTGTGTCCAACGCCACTTCGGGCTGTGTGCACCACGAACACCTGTTCCATGTTGCCCCCTACGGCTCGCTGGAAAAACATCACCGCCGCTGTGTGCTGGGAATGCCTCAAACAAACGGTTTACCAGAGTTGCTTGTTTGTTAGCCAATATTAGCTCTAGGTTCTCCTGTGGCATGATGTTTTGGAATTTGTCTTTATAGCGTGGATCCAGGATGCTGGCCAACCAGTAGTCGTCATCGTTCATCATTTTGGCAATGCGAGGGTCCCTTTTTAGGATCTGCAAGGCATAATCAGACATGTGGGCCAATGTTCCAGGTGTCAATGATGCACTGCGAGTGCTGAGTGGAGGAGCACTTTCTGGAGAAATAAACATCCCTCCAGTCACGCGCAAACCCTGTACCTGACCTTGCCACGCCAACATTTTTTCTTGCCCCCTGAGAAGCATCCTCCTCACCAAAATAATCATCCTCATCATCCTCCTCCTCTTCCTCTTCTTCCTCCACCTCGTCCACTAGACTTCCCTGGGCAGACAATGGCTGACTGTCATCAAGGCTTCCCTCCTCCTCTTCCTCCTCAGCTGCAGACGCCTGCTCCTTAATGTGCGTCAAATTTTGCATGAGCAGACGCATAAGTGGGATGCTCATGCTTATGATGGCGTCGTCTGCGCTTACCAGTCGTGTGCATTCCTCAAAACACTGAAGGACTTTACAGAGGTCTTTCAGCTTCGACTGCTGCACACCAGACAACTCCATGTCTGCCTGCAAACGGCCTGCCCTTGTATCCTGCCACAAATGAATTACAGCCTGCCTCTGAACCATGTGCAGGGTGGAGTTCCACCTTGTTGCAACGTCGATAATTAGGCGGTGCTTGGGAAGGTGGAGCAATCGCTGCAGCTTCTGCATACGACTGGAGTGTACAGGTGACCGGCGGATGTGCGAGCACAGTCTCCGCACCTTATGGAGCAGGGCTGTTAACTTTGGATAATTATTGAAGACGCACTGCACCACCAGGTTCAAGGTGTGAGCCAGGCAAGGTATGTGTCTGAGTTTTGAAACTACCTTGCCTGCCTCAAGATGTAGACTGCCCAGCCATGACTCAGTTTGTCGCTGCAAGTAGTAGGCCAGTACCTCCGCGGTGTGTCTGTTGTTGCCCAAACACATTATCTTCAACACAGCCTGCTGACGCTTACCACTAGCTGTTCGATAGTGGGACACCTCGTGTGCAACACTGGCAGCTGCGGATGGAGTGCTCATGTGACTGCGCTCTGTGGATGAGCTTTCGCTTCTGGAGGAGGAGGAGGCGGAGGGTCAAGCGCCTACAGCCAACTGTTTTCTATACCGTGGACTAGGCAGCACTGTCCCACCGCCGCTGTCCCCTGTGGACCCTGCATCCACCACATTAACCCAGTGCGCAGTGATGGACACGTAACGGCCCTGGCTATGCCTACTGGACCATGCATCTGTTGTGAGGTGCACCTTTCCACTCACTGATTGCTTGAGTGCATGGACAATGCGGTTTTTCACATGCACGTGGAGGGCTGGGATGGCTTTTCGCGAAAAGAAGTGCCGACTGGGTAGGCCATAGCGTGGTACTGCGTAGGCCATGAGCTCGTGGAAAGCTTTACTTTCAACCAATCGGTAGGGCATCATCTCTAACGAGATTAGTTTGGCAATGTGGGCGTTCAAAGTCAGTGTACGCAGATGAGAGGATGAATACTTTCTTGTCCTACTGAGAGTCTCTGGTAGGGTGATCTGGACTTGAGAGCTGCATATGGTGGAACTAGCGGTGGGCAAGGCGGACTGAGAGAGGGTTGGTGATGGTGATGGTGTTGGTGGTCTTGCTGATGGCCTAGATTCAGTCTTTTGTAGCAATAACATTGTGATTCCATGACTGCTTTGCCCTTGCGATGACACCTCGACATTTGCTGCTGGTGGTGTGCTAACCGGTGGGCTTACAGTGGGGGAAGCGATGTAGCGTTGCTGACTACCTTCATTCAGAGCAGGTGCACATGTGGTACATGAGGTTTGGTAGTCCGTCCACGCTTACAAGTGCATGGTGGTTAAATGTCTAAGCATGCAACTGGTATTCAAATTTCTCAGATTTTTCCCTCGGCTAAAGGTCTTTGTACACTTCTTACAGATAACCTTTTCCTGATCATTAGGATTTTGTTAAAAAAAAGTGCCACACTGCACTCTTCCTACTATGGAAGACATTTTGAGACCTTGCACACTGTGCTAATTTGACCGTCTGTCCAAGCTGTCCTGCAAGTCTTTTGGTTTTTGTAACACGTTTTTGGACTGCTACGGTCCTTCCAGATAACAGATGTTGCGATGTCGTTGCCTGCTGCGGATCCTCCTCCTCCTCTTCTGAGCTATTGGCAGTGGCACCCTCTTCCCCCAATGGATGCCAATCTGGGTCAAGAACTGGGTCATCCATCACCTCCTCTTCAATTTCATGTGCACCTTCCTCTGTGTCTGTCACCGTGTAAGGTGGTATAGTATGCGGGAAGGGGCACCTGAGTTTCATCAGGGTCTGATTCTGCCTCAGTACACTGCGAGGACAATGTAGTGCTCTGAGTGAATGTACCAGCAGAAAAATCTAGCAGTGGCTGTGCATCAGTGCACTCCATGTCAGATTCATCTTGGACTGGGGAATTCACGATTTGACTTGCTAACCCAGGCATGGTATGTGAAAAGAGCTCCATGGAGTAATCGGTAGTGTGGCCTGCCACATCCTTCACTTTTGGTAGGGGTGAAGGACACAAGGAAAGGTGTTGTTCCTGACCAGGAGCCTCCACTGAAGAGTCAGTGCTTTTATTTTTTGAAACTTCAGAAGAGGAGGCGAGAGAGCTGGAGGCTGTGTCAGCAATGTAAGCCAAAACTTGTTCCCGAAGCTCCGGCTTTAAAAGTGGTTTACCTACTCCCAGAAAAGAGAGCCTATGAGGCCTTATAGAGCCAGAAGATGACGCTGGCTCAACACCTCCTGCCTTAGGTGCTATTGTGCTTTTGCCACTACCAACAGATGCAACACCACCACCACCACCATTGCGACCAGCTGGCAACCCCAGCCCACTTCCATGGCATCTTCCACCATACTTCCTCATTTTTGTGAAAATGTACCCAAAATACCACCAGCTATATTGTACTGTAAAACAAGGCTAGAAGGTGTATCTACTATAGGTGAGAATTTGAATCTCACTATAGATTTGAGGACGCTGAACTATTGTCTCAGGCCCAGTAGAGATTACACCTCAATGTAACAGGCTGAAATTGGATTGTGTATGCCAAGGTGGAGGGTGTCTATAGGATTGGTGAGAATTTGAATCTCACTAGAGATTTGAGGACGCTGAAATATTGTCTCAGGCCCTGGAGAGATTACACCTCAATGTAACAGGCTGCAATTGGATGGTGTATGACAAGGTGGAGGGTGTCTATAGGATTGGTGAGAATTTGGATCTCACAAGAGATTTGAGGACGCTGAACTTTTGTCTCAGGCCCAGTAGAGATTACACCTCAATGTAACAGGCTGCAATTGGATGGTGTATGACAAGGTGGAGGGTGTCTATAGGATTGGTGAGAATTTGGATCTCACAAGAGATTTGAGGACGCTGAACTTTTGTCTCAGGCCCAGTAGAGATTACACCTCAATGTAACAGGCTGAAATTGGATGGTGTATGACAAGGTGGCTGGTGTCTATAGGATTGGTGAGAATTTGGATCTCACTAGAGATTTGAGGACGCTGAACTATTGTCTAAGGCCCAGTAGAGATTACACCTCAATGTAACAGGCTGAAATTGGATGGTGTATGACAAGGTGAAGGGTGTCTATAGGATTGGTGAGAATTTGGATCTCACTAGAGATTTGAGGAAGCTGAACTTTTGTCTCAGGCCCTGGAGAGATTACACCTCAATGTAACAGGCTGAAATTGGATGGTGTATGACAAGGTGGAGGGTGTCTATAGGATTGGTGAGAATTTGGATCTCACTAGAGATTTGAGGACGCTGACAATGATGCTCTCAGTCCAAGTATGGACACAGGCAGCCTAATAAGCAGGACTGCTGCACACACAAAAGGGTGGAAAAATGAACGCTTGGTAACTGTGCAGAAGAGAGGAAGAAAAGTATTTTTGCTTTTAAAAAAGCAGTTTGCACAGCAGTGTGCAAACAGCAATGCAGCTATCAGGGAGTCTTATAAGGCAGACTAATATCCAACAGAGCTGATGCACAAAAATAAAGCCTCCCCTGTCACTGCACACAAAGTGTTGTGTTGTTAGTGGAAATCGCTAACAGCAGAAGCAGTTTTTTGGTTCTTCTTCCTTGCCTAATGCTCTCCCTACAGAATCAGCAGCAGCTCTCCCTATGCTAAGATCGGCAGAAGTAAGATGGTGGTTGGCGTGCACGCCCTTTTATAGCCCCTGTGACACCACACAAAGCAAGCCAATCATTTGCGCGCCCATCTCAAAGATGGTGCTGACCGATTCCCATGTCATCGCGTTGCCCACAGGGTGCGTCCTCCATCATTGGCTGAAAAAGGGCGCTGGAAGCATCTTTTGAAACGCGACTTTGGCGCTCTGGTCGCCGTCCTCGTGGCCGACCTCACGCTATGGTCGGGTTTCGTTTCATGAAACCCGACTTCAGCGAAAGTCGCCGACTTTTGAATTTGACCGACCCATTTTGATCAACTCTACTAATTTCTAATATGCTTGCATTAAAAATTCTTTACCATTCCCTAACTACACTATCTAACATCTATTGTACTTTTTTCACTACCTCCTGTGTGATGACACTTCGTTTGAGAATCCCAGTGCATGCTGGGATACTAAAATGAAGTGATATCAGAGCAAGGGGCAGAGACTGAGGTCAGTGTCACAGCCATTGTCCTCTCTCAAAGCCCCATCAATGATGCTCGTTTCAGGGGCGGAGCTAATACCTGCTGTGTCCTTTGACTTTTGCAGCTCAAAATTGGCTGTAATAGAAAGCAGATGCCATGTCATGTTTGCAGAGCCTCTGATGTCCTTAAAGTATGGAAATTCCCCCACATGTGACCCCATATTTGAAATTACACCCTTCAAGGAATTTTTCAAGAGGTTTGATGAGTACCTTCAACCCCCAGGTGCTGCACAGAATTTTATAGCATTGAGCAGAGAAAATGGAAAAATACATTGTTCCAACTAAAACATAGCCTGAAACATCCTGTGTGCAAATTTAGATTCTGATTTGGCTTTTATCCTAAGTCATATTACAAATACTCGTTAACCTCTTCCCGACCTTTGACGTCACATAGGCGTCATGAAAGTCGGTGCCAATCTGACCCATGATGATTATGTGGCGTCATGAATTCATAGCCCCCCTGCGGGTCGGGTGATCGGCATCACTGAAAGGTTACCCAACACGCACACACAGAACCCTTTCTACTTCACCCCAGGGGGGTGGCTTAGCCCCTCCATGGCTACAATCACTCTGATTGGCTGTTAAAAGTGAAACAGCCAATCAAAGCGATTGTAATGTTTCACCAATGAAATTTGGTGAAATATTACAATCCAGCCATGGCCGATGCTGCAATAGCATCTGCCATGGCTGGAGACACCGATCAGACCCCCGCCATCGCTGCCACTGCCATCATCATCTGCTCCCCCTCCCCTTTCCTCCGCTCCCCCGCCTTCCGATCCCCCCCTCACCCCCCCGGTACCTCCTATCTCCCTCTGGCTGTCCTGCTGCCCTGCCGTCCCGGATCATGGGCGCCACCATCTTGGAAAATGGTGGGCGCATGTGCAGTGTGGCTGCCGTAATCTGCCAGCTGCAGATTCATTCATTTATTTTAATCACTGTGATAAACTCTCACAGTGATCAAAATAAAAAAAAGTAAATAACCCCCCTTATCACCCCCATAGGTAGGGACAAATAATAAAATAAAGAAAATATTTTTATTTTGCCGATAGGGTTAGAATTAGGGTTAGGGTTGGAATTAAGGTTAGGGGTGGAATTAGGGTTAGAAATAGGGTTAGGGTTGGAATTAAGGTTAAGGTTGGAATTAGGGTTAGGGTTAGAAATAGGGTTAGAGTTAGAAATAGGGTTAGGGTTGGAATTAGGGATAGGTTTGGAATTAGGGTTAGGGTTAGAATTAGGGTTAGGGTTGGAATTAGGGTTAAGGTTGGAATTAGGGTTGGGCTTAGGGTTAGGGTTGGAATTAGGGTTAGGGTTGGAATTAAGGTTAAGATTAGGGTTAGGGGTGGGTTGGGATTAGGGTTAGGCTTGTGGTTAGGGTTAGAGTTGGGATTAGGGTTAGGGGTGTGTTGGCATTAGGGTTATGCCTAGGGTTGGGATTAGGGTTGGGGGTGTGTTGGGGTTAGGGTTGGTGTTAGAATTGAGAGGTTTCCACTGTTTAGGCACATCACGGGGTCTCCAAACGTGACATGGCGCCACCATTTATTCCAGCCAATTTTGCGTTCAAAAAGTCAAACAGTGCTCCTTCCATTCCGAGCCCCAACGTGTGCCCAAACAGTGGTTTACTCCCACATATGGGGTATCAGCTTACTAAGGAAAAATTGCACAACTTTGGGGGTCTAATTTCTCCTGTTACCCTTGGGAAAATAAAAAATTGAGGGCTAAAAAAATTATTTTTGTGGAAAAAAAATGATTTTTTATTTTCACTGCTCTGCGTTATAAACTTCTGTGAAGCACTTAGGGGTTTAAAGTGCTCACCACACATCCAGATAAGTTCCTTGGATGGTCTAGAATCCAAAATGGGGTCACTTGGGGGTTTCCACTGTTTAGCCACATCAGGGACTCTGCAAATGTAACCATTCTATCAAGTCGGCACTTCAAAACGTCACTACTTCCCTTCCAAGCCCCGCCATGTGCCCAAACAGTGGTCCTCCCCCACATATGATGGACCAACGTACTCAGGACAAACTGGGCAACAACTTTTGGGGTCCAATTTATCCTGCTACCCTTGTGAAAATAAAAAATTGTGGGCTAAAAATCATTTTTTGAGGAAAAAAATGATTTTTTATTTTCATGGCTCTGTATTATAAACTTCTGTGAAGCACTTTGGGGTTCAAAGTGCTCACTATGCATCTAGATAAGTTCCTTAGGGGGTCTAGTTTCCAAAATGAGATAATTTGTGGGGGAGCTCCAAAGTTTACTCACACAGGGGCTCTCCAAACACAACATCGTGTCCGCTAACGATTGGAGCTAATTTTTCATTCAAAAAGTAAAATGACGCTACTTCCCTTTTGAGCCGTGCCATGTCCCAAACAGTGGTTCCCCGCACATATGGGGTACCAGCATACTCAGGACAAACTGGACAACAACTTTTGGTGTCCAATTTATCCTGTTACCCTTGGGAAAATGAAAAATAGCGGGCTAAAAAAATCATTTTTGAGGAAATAAAATGATTTTTAATTTTCATGGCTCTGCGTTTATAAACTTCTGTGAAGCACTTGGGGGTTAAAAGTGCTCATTACACATCTAGATAAGCTCCTTGGCGGGTCTAGTTTCCAAAATGGGGTCACTTGTGGGGGGTTTCTACTGTTTAGGCACATCAGGGGCTCTGTAAATGCAACATGACGCCCGCAGAACATCCCATTAAAGTCTGTATTCCAAAATGGCGGTTCCTCCCCACATGTGGGGTATCGGTGTACTCAGGACAAATTGCACAACAACTTTTGTGGTCCAATTTCTCCTGTTAGTCTTGTGAAAATAAAAAATAGTGGGCTAAAAAAATCATTTTTGAGGAAAAAAAATGATTTTTTATTTTCACGACTCTGCGTTATCAACTTCTGTGAAGCACTTGGGGGTTCAAAGTGCTCACTATGCATCTAGATAAGTTCCTTAGGGGGGTCTAGTTTCCAAAATGGGTTCACTTGTGGGGAAGCTCCAATGTTTAGGCACACAGGGACTCTACAAATGCGACATGGCAACCGCTAAATATTCCAGCATATTTTCCATTCAAAAAGTCAAATGGCGCTCCTTCCCTTCTGAGCCCTGCTGCGTGCCCAAACAGTGGTTTTTGACCACATATGAGGTATCGGTGTACTCAGGAAAAATTGCCCAACAAATTTTAAGATTCATTTTATCCTGTTGCCCATGTGAAAATGAAAAAACTGAGGCTAAAAGACAATTTTTGTGAAAAAAGTACTTTTTTTATGGATCTATTTGTGAAGCACCTGGGGGTTCAAAGTGCTCACTTTGCATCTATATAAGTTCCTTGGAGGGTCTAGTTTCCAAAATTGGGTCACTTGTGGGGGAGCTCCAATGTTTAGGCACACAGGGACTCTCCAAATGCGACATGGCAACCGCTAAATATTCCAGCATATTTTCCATTCAAAAAGTCAAATGGCACTCCTTCCCTTCTGAGCCCTGCTGTGCGCCAAAGCAGTGGTTTATGACCACATATGAGGTATCGATGTACTCAGGAGAAATTGCCCAACAAATTATAGGATCCATTTTACCCTGTTACCCATGTGAAAATGAAAAAATTGATGCTAAAAGAAAATTTTTGTTGGAAAAATTAAAATGTCCATTTTTTCCTTCCACGTTGCTTTAGTTCCTGTGAAGCACCTGAAGGGTTAATAATCTTTTTGAATGTAGTTTTGAGTAGCTTGAGGTGTGCAGTTTTTAGAATGGTGTCACTTTTGGGTATTTTATGCCACATAGACCCCTCAAAGTGACTTCAAATGTGAGGTGGTCCTGAAAAAAAATGGTTTTGTAAATTTTGTTGTAAAAATGAGAAATCGCTGGTCAACTTTTAACCCTTATAACTTCCTAACAAAAAAAATTTTGATTCCAAAATTTTGCTGATGGGAACACAGAGAAACACAGTACAACAAGATGATAGCAAAACAGGGTATTTAGGTGATACGGGTTTTAAATACATTGGATAGGACTGCTCTGATGGGTATACCTTGGCGTTTGGTAGAGCGGTTTAGCACACATTTTTTGCAAAAAACGTATCAACTAAATACCCTGTTTTGTTATCATCTTTTTACTAGCATTGCTGTTTATTGTTGGAATTTTTTTTTTACAGCAGAGTATTTTTTCACGTTTGTTGTACTGTGTTTCTCTGTATTCCAGTCTCTTGGTGGTGTGAACACTGTCTTACCCACTTGTTCACTGTATGTGCATGGCCCATGCGTTCATTTTTAAAAAAAAAAATGTGCTGATGTAAAGTAGACATGTGGGAAATGTTATTTATTAACTATTTTATGTCACATAACGCTCTGGTTTAACAGAATAAAAATTAAAAATTTGAAAATTGTGAAATTTTCAAAATTTTCGCCAAATTTCCGCTTTTTTCACAAATAAATGCAAAAATTATCGACCTAAATCTACCACTAACATGAAGCCCAATATGTCACAAAAAACATTCTCAGAATCGCTAGGATGCGTTGAAGAGTTCCTGAGTTATTACCTAACGGTAAGGGACGCTGGTCAGAATTGCAAAAAATGGCCAGGTCATTAAGGTCAAAATAGGCTGGGTCATGAAGGGGTTAAAGGGTTGATTGTGACTTGTAGGATCTCTACTACTGAGAGGTGGTGCTATAGAGTTGAAGTCCTCTTTCTCTCTAAATCGGCAATTTGCATATTAAATTTCCCAGAGGAGCATTGCACAGCGAATAAGCCTCCTTACCTTGACAAGCCAGAGCTGGTATGTCACTCTCCACAAGGAGAAACCTTACCCCTTAAACTTCTGTCCAGAGCCTCTCACCTAGCCAAATCAGTTCTCATACTTTGCACTGACAAGAGCCAATAGCGCGAAACACCGTATCTGCAAATTGAGATTCTGATTTGGCTTTTATCCTAAGTCATATTACAAGACTCGTTAAAGGGTTGATTGCGACTTGTAGGATCACTACTACCAACAGGTGGCGCTATAGAGTTCAAGTCCTCTTTCTCTCTGAAGAGGCAATTAGCATATGCCTTTAGCACCCAAAATTTTCATTTTCATAAGGGTAACATGAGAAAACGGATCACATATATTTCTTGTGCAATTTCACCTCAGTACAATGATACCCCATATGTGACCAGAAACTATTGTTAGGGCACATGGCATAGCTTGTAGGGGAAGGAACACTATTGGATTTTTGGGGTGCAAAATTGCCTGGAATTGATAGCGGACACCATGTCACATTTGGAGAGCCGCTGAGGTTCCAAAACCACAGAAACTCCCCAAAAGTGGCTTGCTCCATTTTAGAAGCTACACCCTAAAACAATGCATCTAGGAGTGTGCTGAACCTCTTAAACCCATTGGCGCTTCACAGAATTTTATAATATTGGGCCATGAAAATGAACTATTATGATTTTTTATCCACTAAAATGTTGCTGAAGACCCACATTTTTAATTTTTACAAGGGTAACTGGAGAAAATGGACCACATAATTTGTTGTGCAATTTCTCCTAGTACAGGGATAACCCATATGTGATAAGAAACTCTTGTTTGGGCACACAGCAGAGCTTGAGGGGGAAGTCACACCATTTGTCTTTTGGAGCACAATTTTTTCAAGAATAGATAGCGAATGCCATGTCACTTTGGCAGAGTCCCTGAGATAAAACCTAAAATAGAAACAAAAAGAGCTAATCCCATGCAATAATTACATAAATAGCAATAGTGCATGAAAATAAAATAGGGTACTTAGTTAACGTTGCTTTGATAAAAAACATAAAAGACATACCACCACGTCAAGGTGACCCTACCTCTTTATAATAGATGAATAATATAAGGTACTTACTAGTACCATATGTTATTTTCAGGCACTATTGCCATTTACATACTTACTGCAGGGTATTTGCTCCTTTTCTTTCTCTCTTAGGTTGCATGCATGTTGCATGTTGCATGTATACCAACTTATGTTTCTGTTCATTTCTTACGGTTTTGTTTTAGTTTTAGAGCGCCTGAGATGCCAAAACAGTAGAGACCCCCCCAAGTGACCACATTTTGGAAACTACACCTTTTGAACAATTCCTTTAAATGTGTAGTGAGCATTTTAAACTCACACATATTTCACAAAACTGTATAACATTGGGCTGTAAAAATAAAAAAATTACATTTTTTCCACTAAAGTGTTGTTTGTGCCCCAAGTTTTCCATGTTCAAAAGGGCTAATGACGCGCCCCAGGGGCCGTGGGATACTCGGTACCGGGCCCGTTAACTTCAATGGGAAATGTCACAGTGGCAGTGACCCGGTCCGTGGCCCCAGGCGGTCATGTAAATTTGGTGTGTAATTAAATGAGAATAAAGCTTATATGTCATTCGTGACGCCACCTGTGGTAATTCGCTGTGGCCCATAAAGTAGCCACAGCTGTCAGCTTGCTAGTTAAGTCACGATGTACACTCCACTAGGCTAGGGGCTGAGACCCTTCTGCGATCTGGATTCTTCCCCCATCTGACAGCTGTCAGCGTGGAACGAGCCCCACGGGGAGCACACTGCAGCTGTGCCTCTAGAAGAACCACTCTTTCCTTCAGGGAGCTTTCCTTCAAAGCCAATCCGTCCAGCAGCTCCTCCACGTCCTCTCACTTCCCCTCCCTCTGAGGCAACTCACCAACTGACTACAAATCTCCCGCTCTTTTCCTAAGCTCCGCCCACCTCCCAGCACTCTTTATGAACCAAGCAGGGACCATAGAGGGTGTTCTGCTGTTCTATGTGTGTGTGGGATGCAAGTGTGGAGTGTGGTCAGGTGTCCTCATCTTACCTGGTCATGGGATACCACTCCTCTGGGTGAGGTGCAGTACCTCTGTGGCTACTGGACCCGCAGGGGCGCCACATTAACAGGAGGAAAATGGACACAAAATTTGTTATTATATTTCTCCTGAGTATGGCAATACCCCATATGTGGTCGTAAACTACTTTATAGGTATGGTGCAAAGCTCAGAAGGCAAGGAGCAACACATCAGAGTGCAGATTTTCCTGGAATCATTAGCAGGTGCCATGTCACATTGTCACATTGGCAGAGCCTCTAACATATCAGGACTGCAAGGCCCCCATAAGTGAGCCCATTTTACAAACTATACCTCTTAATTAAATCATATAATAATAATAATAATAATAATAAATTTTATTTTTATAGCGCCGACATATTCCGCAGCACTTTACATTTCAGAGGGGATTTGTACAGACAATAGACATTACAGCATAACAATAATCACATACAGTAGATTATAACAAATACCAAGAGGAGTGAGGGCCCTGCTCGCAAGCTTACAGTCTATGAGGAAAGAGGTAGACACGAAAGGTGGGTGGTAACAGTTGCCCTGATTGTATGGACCAGCCATAATGTTAAGTGTGTAACAGTACAGACACAGAGGGCATGTGGGAACATGATGCTGGGAACCTGGTTATGGTAAAACTTTTGGCTCTGCCACACAGGGATAGGTTAGGTTAATGTGTTGAGGCGATAGGCCAGTCTGAATAAATGCGTTTTCAGGACACGCTTAAAATTGTGGGGATTGGGGACTAATCGTATTGACCTGGGAAGTGCATTCCAAAGAATTGGCGCGGCACGTGTAAAGTCTTGGAGACGGGAGTGGGAGGTTCTGACTATTCAGGATACTAACCTCAGGTCATCAGCAGAACGGAGGGCGCGGGTAGGGTGGTATACTGAAACAAGGGAGGAGATGTAGGGTGGTGCTGAGCCATGGAGGGCTTTGTGGGTGAGGGTATTAAGTTTATACTGAATTCTGGAGTGGATGGGTAGCCAGTGTAATGACTGGCACAAGGTAGAGGCATCGGTGTAACGATTGGTGAGGAATATGATCCTGGCTGCAGCATTCAAGACAGATTGGAGAGGGGAGAGTTTTGTAAGAGGGAGACCGATTAGAAGAGAGTTACAATAGTCGAGACGAGAATGAATAAGAGAAACAGTCAGAGTTTTTGCAGAGTCAAAAGTAAGAAAAGGTCGAATTCTAGAAGTGTTTTTGAGGTGCAGATGACAAGAGCGAGCCAGTGATCGAATGTGGGGGGCAAAGGAAAGCTCGGAATCAAGTATGACCCCAAGACAGCGGGCATGTTGCTGGGGAGTAATAGTGGAACCACAGACGGAAATGGCAATGTCGGGTGTAGGTACATTAGTAGCGGGAGGAAACACAAGGAGTTCAGTCTTTGACAGGTTCAGTTTCAGATATAGTGAGGACATGATATTAGACACAGCGTTTAGACAATCGCCAGTGTTTTCTAGAAAGGCTGGCGTGATGTCAGGAGAAGAAGCGTATAATTGGGTGTCATCAGCATAGAGATGGTACTGGAAACCAAATCTACTGATTGTTTGACCAATAGGGGCAGTGTACAAGGAGAAGAGGAGGGGGCCTAGAACCGATCCTTGAGGAACCCCAACAGTAAGGGGAAGGTGAGAGGAGGAGGAACCGGCAAAAGAAACAGTAAAGGAGCGGTCGGAGAGATAGGAGGAGAACCAGGAGAGAACGGTGTCCTTGAGGCCAATGGAATGGAGCATAGTGAGGAGGAGCTGATGATCCACAGTGTCGAATGCTGCAGAGAGATCCAAGAGAATTAGCATGGAGTAATGACCATTTGATTTAGCTGTTAGCAGATCATTAGAGACTTTAGTGAGGGCAGTTTCAGTGGAGTGTAAAGAGCGGAAACCGGATATAGTAATGCCGATTAAACCCGATATAGTAATGCAGTGAGCATATTGAGACCACATGTGTTTCACAAAGTGTTATACCATTGGGCTGTGAAGAAAAAATAATTACATTTTTAGCACTAAAATGTTATTATAGTCCCAGATTTTATATTTTCACTAGGAGAAATAGGTAACAATTACTGCATTACTTGCTACACAATTCCAAGTTAATGTGATAATACCCCACATGTATCTGTATTGTTTGGCCCAGAGCCAGCGTCAGTGCTGGGGCCCTGAGAAGGTAGGGGCCCACTCACCATCGGGGACATTGGTGTGCTATGGGGGCCCGGTGCTAGCACCCGCAAATGGCTCCCCCACTTACGCAGGGTCCTCAGATGAATCTCATGAGCGATCTGTTCACTAATGAGGCAGCAGAGATACTCAGTACTTGTGTTGCTTCTGTTCGACGGTATCCAGATTTCAAGACGTGCACAAAACGTTGGTTGACCACGTTTTTATGCACACCTAAAATGATGGACACAGCCAGATCGTAGGCCAGACAGAGTCCAAACTATCTCCATCTGTCTCATTATAGGGTGTTAAGTCTGAATCACATATTTCTGAGATTTACACAGAAAGCTTGATGTAAGAGCTCTGCAAAGAGCAGAGGATAAAGATCAAGAATTGTTTTTGTTTAATTTTTACGCCATTTCTCGTGCTGTATAAGGGGTAAGACAGATTTATTCTTTGGATCACTACAATTACAGCGATGCTAAATTAGTATATTTTTTTTTATGTCACATTAAAAAAAACTTTTTTCCTCTCCAAATTTTTTTGCATCCCTATATTTTAAGAGATATAATTTTCCTAGATTTCTGCTGACAGAGACATGCGAAGGCTTATTTTTTGCAGGACGAGTTGAAATATTTATTTGTAACATTTTTTGGGCACATAATACTTTCTGATTGCTTTCTATTCTGATTTTTGGGAGGCAGAATGAACAAAACCATCAATTCAGATTTTTTTGTGGGACTCGGGAGGTTATGTCGCTTTATGCCTTTCATTGTGTGTTAAAAGTGATAAGACCGCCTTATTTTTCACATCAGTACGATTACAGCGATATCACATTTATATAATTACTAGCTATGAACCCGTTCTACGCTCAGGTGGCGAGCATTTTTATTGGTATATGGTCTCCCATCCTGGTATGTGCTGCCCCCCTCCTATCCTGGCATGCATTGTACCCCTCATCCCCCAATCCTGCTATGCATGGCCCCCTCACTCCCCAATCCTGGTATACATGGTCACCTCACCCCCCCATCCTGGTATGCATGGTCCTCTCACCCCCCTATCTTGGTATGCATGGTCCTCTCACCCCCCTTTCCTGGAAGCATGGTCCTCTCACCCCCCAATCCTGGTATGCATGCTACCCCTCACCCCCCAAATCCTGGTGTGAATGTTCCCCTCACCCCTTTATCCTGGTATGCATGGTCCCCCTCACACACCTTTCCTGGTATGCATGGTCCCCTCACCCCCCTTTTCGTGGTATGCATGGTCCCCTCACCCCCCTTTCATGGTATGCATGGTCCGCTCACCCCACTTTCATGGTATGCATGGTCCCCTCACCCCCCCTTTTGTGGTATGCATGGTCCCCTCACCCTGACTTCCTGTTATGCATGGTCCCCTCACCCCCCAAACCCTGGTATACATGGTCCCCTCACCCCCCTTTTCATGGTATGCATGGTCCACTCACCCCCCTTTCGTGGTATGCATGGTCCCCTCACCCCCCCCTATTGTGGTTGCATGGTCCCCTCACCCCCCTATCGTGGTATGCATGGTCCCCTCACTCCCCATTCGTGGTATGCATGGTCCCCTCACCCACTTTTCGTGGTATGCATGGTCCTCTCATCCCCTTTCGTGGTATGCATGGTCCCCTCACCCCCCTTTTGTGGTATGCATGGTCCCGTCATCCCCCTTTCCTGGATGCATGGTCCTCTCACCCCCCTATCCTGGTATGCATGGTCCCCTCACCCCGATTTCTAATATGTATGGTCCTCTCACCCCCCTTTTCCTGGTATGCATGGTCCTCTCATCCCCCAATCCTGGTATGCATGGTCCCCTCACCCCCCAATCCCGGTATGCATGCTACCCATCGTCCTCCAGTCCTGGTATGAATGGTCCTCTCACCCTCCAATCCTGGATTGCATGGTCCCCTCACCTCCTTATCCTGGTATGCATGGTGCTCTCACCCCCCTATCCTGTTATACATGCTACCCCTCACCTCCCAATCCTGGTATACATGGTCCCCCTCACACCCCTTTCCTGGTATGCATGGACCCTTCCCCACCTTTTCGTGGTTTGCATGGTCCCCTCACCCTGAAAGCGTGGTATGCATGGTCCCCTCACCCCCTATCATGGTATGCATGGTCCCCTCACCCCCCCTTTCATGGTATGCATGGTCCCCTCACCCCCTTTCATGGTATGCATGGCCCCCTCACCCCCTTTTGTGTTATGCATGTTCCCCTCACCCCCATTCCTGGTATGCATGGTCCCCTCACCCCCCAATCCTGGTATGCATGGTCACCTCACCCCCTTTTCATGGTATGCATGGTCCCCTCACCCCCTTTTCATGGTATGCATGGTCCCCTCACCCCCCTTTTGTGGTATGCATGGTCCCTTCACCCCCTATCGTGGTATGCATGGCCCCCTCAACCCACTTTTGTGGTATGCATGGTCCCCTCACCCCATTTCATGGTATGCATGGTCCCCTCACCCCTTTCGTGGTATGCATGGTCGCCTCATCCCCTTTCATGGTATGCATGGTCCCCTCACCCCCCTTTCATTGTATGCATGTCCCCTCATCCCTTTTGTGCTATGCATGGTCTCTTCACCCCCCTTTCGTGGTATGCATGGTCCCATCACCCCCTAATCCTGGTATACATGGTCCCCTCACCCCCTATCCTGATATGCGTGGTCCCCTCATCCCCCTTTCCTAGTATGCGTGATCCCCTCACCCCCCTTTCCTGGCATGTGTGGTCCAATCACCCCCCTTTCCTGGTATGCATGGTCACCTCACCCCCCTTTCCTGGTATGTGTGGTCCCCTCACCCCCCTATCCTGGTATGCGTGGTCCCCTCACCCCCCTATCCTGGTATGCGTGGTCCCCTCACCCCCCTATCCTGGTATGCATGGACCTCTCACCCCCATTTCCTGATATGCATGGTCCCCTCACCCCCCTTTCCTGGTATGCGTGGTCCCCTCACCTCCCTATCATGGTATGTATGGTCCCCTCACCTCCCTATCATGGTATGCATGGTCCCCTCACCCCCCTTTCATGGTATGCATGGTCCCCTCACCCCCTTTCATGGTATGCATGGTCCCCTCACCCCCCTTTTGTGGTATGCGTGGTCCCCTCACTCCCATTCCTGGTATGCATGGTCCCCTCACCCCCAATCCTGGTATGCATGGTCCCCTCACCCCCTTTTCAAGGTATGCATGGTCCCCTCACCCCCCTTTTGTGGTATGCATGGTCCCTTCACCCCCTATTGTGGTATGCATGGTCCCCTCACCCCTCTTTCGCGGTATGCATGGTCCCCTCACCCCCCTTTCGTGGTATGCATGGTCCCCTCACCCCTTTCATGGTATGCATGGTCCCCTCATCCCCTTTCGTGGTATGCATGGTCCCCTCACCCCCCTGTCATTGTATCCATGGTCCCCTCATCCCCCTTTTGTGTTATGCATGGTCCCCTCACCCCCCTTTCGTGGTATGCGTGGTCCTCTCACCCCCCTATCCTGATATGCATGGTCCCCTCATCCCCCTTTCCAGGTATGTGTGGTCCCCTCACCTCCCTTTCCTGGTATGCGTGGTCCCCTCACTCCCCTTTCCTGGTATGTGTGGTCCCCTCACCCCCCTTTCCTGGTATGTGTGGTCCCCTCACCCCCCTATCCTGGTATGCGTGGTCCCCTCACCCCCTATCCTGGTATGCATGGTCCCCTCACCCCCTTTCATGGTATGCATGGTCCCCTCACCCCCCTTTTGTGGTATGCGTGGTCCCCTCACTCCCATTCCTGGTATGCATGGTCCCCTCATGCCCAATCCTGGTATGCATGGTCCCCTCACCCCCTTTTCAAGGTATGAATGGTCCCCTCACCCCCCTTTTGTGGTATGCATGGTCCCTTCACCCCCTATTGTGGTATGCATGGTCCCCTCACCCCTCTTTCGCGGTATGCATGGTCCCCTCACCCCCCTTTCGTGGTATGCATGGTCCCCTCACCCCTTTCATGGTATGCATGGTCCCCTCATCCCCTTTCGTGGTATGCATGGTCCCCTCACCCCCCTTTCATTGTATCCATGGTCCCCTCATCCCCCTTTTGTGTTATGCATGGTCCCCTCACCCCCCTTTCGTGGTATGCGTGGTCCTCTCACCTCCCTTTCCTTGTATGCGTGGTCCCCTCACTCCCCTTTCCAGGTATTTGTGGTCCCCTCACCTCCCTTTCCTGGTATGCGTGGTCCCCTCACTCCCCTTTCCTGGTATGTGTGGTCCCCTCACCCCCTTTCATGGTATGCATGGCCCCCTCACCCCCTTTTGTGTTATGCATGTTCCCCTCACCCCCATTCCTGGTATGCATGGTCCCCTCACCCCCTATCCTGGTATGCATGGTCCCCTCACCCCCTTTTCATGGTATGCATGGTCCCCTCACCCCCTTTTCATGGTATGCATGGTCCCCTCACCCCCCTTTTGTGGTATGCATGGTCCCTTCACCCCCTATCGTGGTATGCATGGCCCCCTCAACCCACTTTCGTGGTATGCATGGTCCCCTCACCCCCTTTCATGGTATGCATGGTGCCCTCATCCCTTTCGTGGTATGCATGGTCGCCTCATCCCCTTTCATGGTATGCATGGTCCCCTCACCCCCCTTTCATTGTATGCATGTCCCCTCATCCCCTTTTGTGCTATGCATGGTCTCTTCACCCCCCTTTCGTGGTATGCATGGTCCCATCACCCCCTAATCCTGGTATACATGGTCCCCTCACCCCCTATCCTGATATGCGTGGTCCCCTCATCCCCCTTTCCTAGTATGCGTGATCCCCTCACCCCCCTTTCCTGGCATGTGTGGTCCAATCACCCCCCTTTCCTGGTATGCATGGTCCCCTCACCCCCCTTTCCTGGTATGTGTGGTCCCCTCACCCCCCTATCCTGGTATGCGTGGTCCCCTCACCCCCCTATCCTGGTATGCGTGGTCCCCTCACCCCCCTATCCTGGTATGCATGGACCTCTCACCCCCATTTCCTGATATGCATGGTCCCCTCACCCCCTTTTCCTGGTATGCGTGGTCCCCTCACCTCCCTATCATGGTATGTATGGTCCCCTCACCTCCCTATCATGGTATGCATGGTCCCCTCACCCCCCTTTCATGGTATGCATGGCCCCCTCACCCCCTTTTGTGTTATGCATGTTCCCCTCACCCCCATTCCTGGTATGCATGGTCCCCTCACCCCCCAATCCTGGTATGCATGGTCACCTCACCCCCTTTTCATGGTATGCATGGTCCCCTCACCCCCTTTTCATGGTATGCATGGTCCCCTCACCCCCCTTTTGTGGTATGCATGGTCCCTTCACCCCCTATCGTGGTATGCATGGCCCCCTCAACCCACTTTTGTGGTATGCATGGTCCCCTCACCCCATTTCATGGTATGCATGGTCCCCTCACCCCTTTCGTGGTATGCATGGTCGCCTCATCCCCTTTCATGGTATGCATGGTCCCCTCACCCCCCTTTCATTGTATGCATGTCCCCTCATCCCTTTTGTGCTATGCATGGTCTCTTCACCCCCCTTTCGTGGTATGCATGGTCCCATCACCCCCTAATCCTGGTATACATGGTCCCCTCACCCCCTATCCTGATATGCGTGGTCCCCTCATCCCCCTTTCCTAGTATGCGTGATCCCCTCACCCCCCTTTCCTGGCATGTGTGGTCCAATCACCCCCCTTTCCTGGTATGCATGGTCACCTCACCCCCCTTTCCTGGTATGTGTGGTCCCCTCACCCCCCTATCCTGGTATGCGTGGTCCCCTCACCCCCCTATCCTGGTATGCGTGGTCCCCTCACCCCCCTATCCTGGTATGCATGGACCTCTCACCCCCATTTCCTGATATGCATGGTCCCCTCACCCCCCTTTCCTGGTATGCGTGGTCCCCTCACCTCCCTATCATGGTATGTATGGTCCCCTCACCTCCCTATCATGGTATGCATGGTCCCCTCACCCCCCTTTCATGGTATGCATGGTCCCCTCACCCCCTTTCATGGTATGCATGGTCCCCTCACCCCCCTTTTGTGGTATGCGTGGTCCCCTCACTCCCATTCCTGGTATGCATGGTCCCCTCACCCCCAATCCTGGTATGCATGGTCCCCTCACCCCCTTTTCAAGGTATGCATGGTCCCCTCACCCCCCTTTTGTGGTATGCATGGTCCCTTCACCCCCTATTGTGGTATGCATGGTCCCCTCACCCCTCTTTCGCGGTATGCATGGTCCCCTCACCCCCCTTTCGTGGTATGCATGGTCCCCTCACCCCTTTCATGGTATGCATGGTCCCCTCATCCCCTTTCGTGGTATGCATGGTCCCCTCACCCCCCTGTCATTGTATCCATGGTCCCCTCATCCCCCTTTTGTGTTATGCATGGTCCCCTCACCCCCCTTTCGTGGTATGCGTGGTCCTCTCACCCCCCTATCCTGATATGCATGGTCCCCTCATCCCCCTTTCCAGGTATGTGTGGTCCCCTCACCTCCCTTTCCTGGTATGCGTGGTCCCCTCACTCCCCTTTCCTGGTATGTGTGGTCCCCTCACCCCCCTTTCCTGGTATGTGTGGTCCCCTCACCCCCCTATCCTGGTATGCGTGGTCCCCTCACCCCCTATCCTGGTATGCATGGTCCCCTCACCCCCTTTCATGGTATGCATGGTCCCCTCACCCCCCTTTTGTGGTATGCGTGGTCCCCTCACTCCCATTCCTGGTATGCATGGTCCCCTCATGCCCAATCCTGGTATGCATGGTCCCCTCACCCCCTTTTCAAGGTATGAATGGTCCCCTCACCCCCCTTTTGTGGTATGCATGGTCCCTTCACCCCCTATTGTGGTATGCATGGTCCCCTCACCCCTCTTTCGCGGTATGCATGGTCCCCTCACCCCCCTTTCGTGGTATGCATGGTCCCCTCACCCCTTTCATGGTATGCATGGTCCCCTCATCCCCTTTCGTGGTATGCATGGTCCCCTCACCCCCCTTTCATTGTATCCATGGTCCCCTCATCCCCCTTTTGTGTTATGCATGGTCCCCTCACCCCCCTTTCGTGGTATGCGTGGTCCTCTCACCTCCCTTTCCTTGTATGCGTGGTCCCCTCACTCCCCTTTCCAGGTATTTGTGGTCCCCTCACCTCCCTTTCCTGGTATGCGTGGTCCCCTCACTCCCCTTTCCTGGTATGTGTGGTCCCCTCACCCCCTTTCATGGTATGCATGGCCCCCTCACCCCCTTTTGTGTTATGCATGTTCCCCTCACCCCCATTCCTGGTATGCATGGTCCCCTCACCCCCTATCCTGGTATGCATGGTCCCCTCACCCCCTTTTCATGGTATGCATGGTCCCCTCACCCCCTTTTCATGGTATGCATGGTCCCCTCACCCCCCTTTTGTGGTATGCATGGTCCCTTCACCCCCTATCGTGGTATGCATGGCCCCCTCAACCCACTTTCGTGGTATGCATGGTCCCCTCACCCCCTTTCATGGTATGCATGGTGCCCTCATCCCTTTCGTGGTATGCATGGTCGCCTCATCCCCTTTCATGGTATGCATGGTCCCCTCACCCCCCTTTCATTGTATGCATGTCCCCTCATCCCCTTTTGTGCTATGCATGGTCTCTTCACCCCCCTTTCGTGGTATGCATGGTCCCATCACCCCCTAATCCTGGTATACATGGTCCCCTCACCCCCTATCCTGATATGCGTGGTCCCCTCATCCCCCTTTCCTAGTATGCGTGATCCCCTCACCCCCCTTTCCTGGCATGTGTGGTCCAATCACCCCCCTTTCCTGGTATGCATGGTCCCCTCACCCCCCTTTCCTGGTATGTGTGGTCCCCTCACCCCCCTATCCTGGTATGCGTGGTCCCCTCACCCCCCTATCCTGGTATGCGTGGTCCCCTCACCCCCCTATCCTGGTATGCATGGACCTCTCACCCCCATTTCCTGATATGCATGGTCCCCTCACCCCCTTTTCCTGGTATGCGTGGTCCCCTCACCTCCCTATCATGGTATGTATGGTCCCCTCACCTCCCTATCATGGTATGCATGGTCCCCTCACCCCCCTTTCATGGTATGCATGGTCCCCTCACCCCCTTTCATGGTATGCATGGTCCCCTCACCCCCCTTTTGTGGTATGCGTGGTCCCCTCACTCCCATTCCTGGTATGCATGGTCCCCTCACCCCCAATCCTGGTATGCATGGTCCCCTCACCCCCTTTTCAAGGTATGAATGGTCCCCTCACCCCCCTTTTGTGGTATGCATGGTCCCTTCACCCCCTATTGTGGTATGCATGGTCCCCTCACCCCTCTTTCGCGGTATGCATGGTCCCCTCACCCCCCTTTCGTGGTATGCATGGTCCCCTCACCCCTTTCATGGTATGCATGGTCCCCTCATCCCCTTTCGTGGTATGCATGGTCCCCTCACCCCCCTGTCATTGTATCCATGGTCCCCTCATCCCCCTTTTGTGTTATGCATGGTCCCCTCACCCCCCTTTCGTGGTATGCGTGGTCCTCTCACCCCCCTATCCTGATATGCGTGGTCCCCTCATCCCCTTTCCAGGTATGTGTGGTCCCCTCACCTCCCTTTCCTGGTATGCGTGGTCCCCTCACTCCCCTTTCCTGGTATGTGTGGTCCCCTCACCCCCCTTTCCTGGTATGTGTGGTCCCCTCACCCCCCTATCCTGGTATGCGTGGTCCCCTCACCCCCTATCCTGGTATGCATGGTCCCCTCACCCCCTTTCATGGTATGCATGGTCCCCTCACCCCCCTTTTGTGGTATGCGTGGTCCCTTCACTCCCATTCCTGGTATGCATGGTCCCCTCACGCCCAATCCTGGTATGCATGGTCCCCTCACCCCCTTTTCAAGGTATGAATGGTCCCCTCACCCCCCTTTTGTGGTATGCATGGTCCCTTCACCCCCTATTGTGGTATGCATGGTCCCCTCACCCCTCTTTCGCGGTATGCATGGTCCCCTCACCCCCCTTTCGTGGTATGCATGGTTCCCTCACCCCTTTCATGGTATGCATGGTCCCCTCATCCCCTTTCGTGGTATGCATGGTCCCCTCACCCCCCTTTCATTGTATCCATGGTCCCCTCATCCCCCTTTTGTGTTATGCATGGTCCCCTCACCTCCCTTTCGTGGTATGCGTGGTCCTCTCACCTCCCTTTCCTGGTATGCGTGGTCCCCTCACTCCCCTTTCCAGGTATTTGTGGTCCCCTCACCTCCCTTTCCTGGTATGCGTGGTCCCATCACTCCCCTTTCCTGGTATGTGTGGTCCCCTCACCCCCCTTTCCTGGTATGTGTGGTCCCCTCACCCCCCTATCCTGGTATGCGTGGTCCCCTCACCCCCCTATCCTGGTATGCGTGGTCCTCTCACCCCCCTATCCTGATATGCGTGGTCCCCTCATCCCCCTTTCCAGGTATGTGTGGTCCCCTCACCTCCCTTTCCTGGTATGCGTGGTCCCCTCACTCCCCTTTCCTGGTATATGTGGTCCCCTCACCCCCCTATCCTGGTATGCGTGGTCCCCTCACCCCCCTATCCTGATATGCGTGGTCCCCTCATCCCCCTTTCCAGGTATGTGTGGTCCCCTCACCTCCCTTTCCTGGTATATGTGGTCCCCTCATCCCCCTTTCCTGGTATATGTGGTCCCCTCACCCCCCTATCCTGGTATGCGTGGTCCCCTCACCCCCCTATCCTTGTATGCATGGTCCCCTCACCCCCCTATCCTGGAATGCGTGGACCCCCCATTTCCTGATATGCATGGTCCCCTCACCCCCCTATCCTGGAATGCGTGGACCTCTCACCCCCATTTCCTGATATGCATGGTCCCCTCACCACCCGTTTCCTGGTATGCATGGTCCCCTCATCCCCCTTTACTGGTATGCATGGTCCTCTCACCCCCCCTTTCCTGATATGCATGGTCCCCACACCCCCCTTTCCTGGTATGCGTGGTCCCCTCACCCCCCCATCCTGGTATGCGTGGTCCCTTCACCCCCCTATCCTGGTATGCGTGGTCCCCTTATCCTGGTATGCGTGGTCCCCTCACCCCCTTATCCTGGTAAGCGTGGTCCCCTCACCCCCTATCCTGGTATGCGTGGTCCCCTCACCACCTTATCCTGGTATGCGTGGTCCCCTCACCCCCTATCCTGGTATGCATGGTCCTCTCACCCACCTTTTCCTGGTATGCATGGTCCCCTCACCCCCCTTTCCTGGTATGCATGGACCCCTTCCCCCCCTTTCCTGGTATGCATGGTCCTCTCACCCCCCTTTCCTGGTATGCATGGTCCCCCTCACCCCTATTAAACTACACACATGCAAAAAAAACCATACCCTTCTTTCCTGTCACATTCTGCTGGAGGCTGGGAGAGGAGTGTGGCGCCGGAGTACGCGCATGCCCATAGCGCTGTCTGACGCCATATTGCTGAAGACACACTGCAAATGTGTCTTCACTCTTCAGTAAAATGGAGCCGGATCGCTACAGTCTAGATCATATGAAGTCATTACTGCCCTCTTCTCCTCTTTGGTCAGACCTTATCTGGAATACTGTGTCCAGTTTTGGGCACCACATTTTAAAAAAGACCAACAAACTGGAGCAAGTTCAGAGAAGAGCGATCAGAATGGTGATCGGTCTGCAAGCCATGTCCTATGAGGAATGGTTGTAGGATTTGGGAATGTTTAGCTTGCAACAGAGAAGACTGAGAGGAGACTTAATAGCTGTCTACAAATATCTCAAGGGCTGTCACATTGTAGAAGGATCATCTTTATTCTCATTTGCACAAGGAAAGACTAGAAGCAATGGGATGAAACTATATGGGAGGAGACACAGATTAGATATTAGAAAAAAACTTTTTGACAGTTAGGGTCATGAGTGGAACAGGCTGCTACGTGAGGTGGTGAGTTCTCCTTCAATAGAAGTCTTCAAACAGAGGCTGGACAGACATCTGTCTGGGATGATTCAGCGAATCCTACTTTGAGCAGGGGGTTGGACCAGATGACCAAGGAGGTCCCTTCCAACTTTACTTTCTATGATTCTATGATTCTATGCAGTGTTATATTTCATGGCTATTTTATTTTTCCACTGATGGCGCTATATGGTGTTTTGTTTTTTGTTGGACAAACACGATTTTTATTTACATTCGTCTTTTTGATCGTGTTTTATTTCAGTTTTATTTGTCAGTATGATGAAAAACCATAGTTTTTTTGCCATGTGTTTTAATTTTAGTACTTTTTAACTGCATTGAATGTAAGGGTTAACTAGTGTGACAGTTTTATAGATCAGGCCGTTCTACACTCAGCGATACCAAATTTGTGTACTTTTTTGTTTATTTTTGCTTTTACCTACAGTGCCTTGCGAAAGTATTCGGTCCCCTGGAACCTTTCAACCTTTTCCCACATATCATGCTTCAAACATAAAGATACCAAATGTAAATTTTTGGTGAAGAATCAACATCAACAGGGACACAATTGTGAAGTTGAACGAAATTTATTGGTTATTTTAAATTTTTGTGGAAATTCAAAAACTGAAAAGTGGGGCGTGCAATATTATTCGGCCACTTTACTTTCAGTGCAGCAAACTACTCCAGAAGTTCATTGTGGATCTCTGAATGATCCAATGTTGTCCTAAATGACTAATGATGATAAATATAATCCACCTGTGTGTAATCAAGTCTCCGTATAAATGCACCTGCTCTGTGATAGTCTCGGGGTTTGATGCACAGAGTGCATCATGAAGACCAAGGAACACAACAGGCAGGTCCGTGATACTGTTGTGGAGAAGTTTAAAGCCGGATTTGGATACAAACTGATTTCAAAAACTTTAAACATCCCAAGGAGCACTGTGCAAGCGATCATATTGACATGGAAGGAGTATCATACCACTGCAAATCTACCAAGACCCGGCCGTCCCTCTAAACTTTCATCTTAAACAAGGAGAAGACTGATCAGAGATGCAGCCAAGAGGCCCATGATCACTCTGGATGAACTGGAGAGATCTACAGCTGAGGTGGGACAGTCTGTCCAAAGGACAACAATCAGTCGTACACTGCACAAATCTGGCCTTTATGGAAGAGTGGCAAGAAGAAAACCATTTCTCAGGCTACTTTCACACTTGCGTTTTTTTGCGCTGCGTGCTCAGTGCAAATGCGCATAAAAATGCAACATGCATTTTTAATGTGTTTTCTTGTTTTTTGCGCAAGGTTTTTGCAAAAAAAGCATGCTTTTTCTGCGCTGACATGCGCATGACCATATGACCATGCGCACGTCAGCGCTCCCATAGACTTTAATGGGTTTTGGGTGAATTTCGTGCGCATTGTGTGCGCATGCATTTTTTTGAGACAGGTCGGACGCACAAAAAATGCAACAGGATGCATTTTGTGCGCCTGGGCGCACACTACAAAAAAATGCATGCGCATACAAACGCGTACAAACGCATGACAATGCGCACCCATGTTAATTATAGGAAAAAACGCATGCACATGTGTGCACAAAAACGCAGCGCAAAAAAACGCAAGTGTGAAAGTAGCCTTAAAGATATCCATAAAAAGTGTTGTTTAACGTTTACAACAAGCCACCTGGGAGACACACCAAACATGTGGAAGAGCTGAAAACTGCTGCTCACAATCGATCTCCATCAAACCTCACTGAGCTCGAGCTGTTTGCCAAGGAAGAATGGGCAAGAATTTCAGTCTCTCGATGTACAAAACTGATAGAGACATACCCCAAGCGACTGGCAGCTGTAATCGCAGAAAAAAGATGGCGCAGCAAAGTATTAAGTTAAAGGGGCCGAATAATATTGCACGCCCCACTTTTCAGTTTTTGAATTTCCATAAAAATTTTAAATAACCAATAAATTTCATTCAACTTCACAATTGTGTCCCACTTGTTGTTGTTTCTTCACCAAAAATTTACATTTGGGATCTTTATGTTTGAAGCATGATATGTGGGAAAAGGTTGAAAAGTTCCAGGGGGCCGAATACTTTCGCAAGGCACTGTAAATATGTGTATTTATTGGTGTATTATTTATTGTAGTTTTTTTATAATTTTTGCAATTTTTTTCTTAACTTTTTTTTACTTAGTCCCTCTATGGGACTTTATTTTTTATTTATCTGATCATTGATCTCATGCATACAGATGTATTGCAATGCATGAGACCTGCCAGATTGCACAAGCAGAACACCTGTTACAACCTACGTATGACTGAGTGTCACAGGACACCATAACTGGCACATGAGGAGGTCAATGTTTGACCGTCGGGGGCCATGACAACAATCAGCTTCCCTTTATTTCTTCGTGGTGGTGCCGATGAGGGAGAGAGAGGGAGACCTTTCCCTCTCGCAACCTTCTAAATGCTGCGATCAATATTGATCACGGCATCTATAGTGTTAATCAGCTAAGGTCAGTGCTGGCACCAGCCCTGGTTGCTAAAACAGGAGCTCGGCTGTCAGCTAATCTGATCTCCTGGCGATGATGATCGTGCAATGAAGTGTACCTCCCATTGATCATATGCTGTGATCGGATAGGGCTCATGCCCACTTGCGATGAAATTGGACAAATTCAATCCAATAAAATATCAGATTGAATTCAGACCTATGTTAATATATGATGGTGTGTTCGTCTTCAATTCTATTTTTCCAGGCCAGATCAGATCCCGATCAGACAGGATAAAAATTACAGCATGCTGTAATTGTCAGCATGCTGCAATAAAATTCAATGGGTGCGACTAAAAAAATCGCACAGCACTCGCACAACAATCGCACCATTCGAGTGCTGTGCGATTTTTACGCTGATGCCGGCAATGGAGGAGATGGAGAAATTCATTTCTCCACCTCCTCTGCAGCTGTGATCCAATCCTCGGCATGACACTCGGCTCCCGCTCGCAGCAGAGCAGGGGCCGAGGGTCTTTAGCATATCGCATCCGATGCTCTCATCGGATGCCATACGCTAGTGTGACTTTGCCCTTAGTCAGATTGACTGACTTATCACAGCAAGGGTGGGGACCACTGAAATGACGCCCCTCATCTCTAGCCATGTCGGGTAACTGTCAGTGCCTACTGCCGGCATGGAGCTGTCACTGTGTATTTTCAAACAGTGACAGTTTAACCCCTTAGTGACGGGGCTAATTTTTTAAATTCTGACCATTGTCAGTTTATATGGTGATAACTCTGGAACGCTTCAAAAAAGCCCATTGATTTTGAGACTGTTTTTTCGTGCCACATTATAATTTATGATAATAGTAAATTTAGGTTGATGTGTTTTATGTTTATTTATAAAAAATATCAGAAATTTGACAAAAATGTAAAAAAAGTTGCAATTTTCAAACTTTGAATGATTATCCCTTTAATCCAGATGGTCATTCCACAAAAAAAACATTAATAACATTTCCCACATGTCCGTCTTACATCAGCACCATTTTTAAAACGCTAATTTATTTTGTTAGGCTTTTAGGAGGTTTAAAAATGCAGCAGCAATTTTTCATTTTTTTCAAGGAAATTTACAAAATTTATTTTTTTGAGGGACCTATCCATGTTTGAAGTGACTTTAGGGGTGCTATATATTGGGAAACCCCAAACGTGATACCATTTTAAAAACGGCACCCCCTGACACATTGAAGACTGCTGTCAGGTAGTTTATTAACCCTTGAGGTGTTGTTCAGGAATTAATGCAAAGTGCTATAGTAGGAATGAAAAAGTGTTTGTTTACCACCTAAATGTTGCTAACTTCTGAACTGACTGCTAGAGCCGGGAGACTCTAAGGCTGCTATTTGGCCATTAACTGCCATGGCAAACATCAGGACCACACAATCATGACCTCTGTGTGTCAATTAGATTAAAGCGGAAGCCCCGACAATCTATTAACCATTTATTTGATATAGTCACTTTTGACAGCAGCAACTAAGGGGTTAAACAGATATGGACGGTGTCAACAGTGATCGCTTGTGGTACAGCAAGTTGTCAGCTATAGTGTACAGCCGACAGCTGCTTGATTGTCACCTGTATGGGGATATTCTCTTAAATCTGAGGTCAGCTAAAAGACGTATTAGCTGTCATTAAGGGGTTAAATCCATGGCGTGTATGCTCGAACTGACACTTGCTCATGACGTTCTATACCCATCATTAGACTTTAAGGGGTTAATAGCCTGTTTTCACAGGGAGACTCATTGAACAATCTCTAATACACACGTGGTCAAAATTGTTGGTACCGCTCGTTTAATGACATAAAACCCCACAATGGTGACAGAAATAACATGAATCTGACAAAAGTAATAATAAATCATAAATCTATGAAAATGAACAAATGAAAGTCAGACAAGGCTTTTCAATCATGCTTCCACAAAATTTAAAAAAAAATAAAACTCATGAAATAGGCTTGGACAGAAATGATGGAACTCTTAACTTAATATTTTGTTGCACAGCCTTTTGAGGCAATCATTGCAATCAAACAATTCCTGTAACTGTCAATGAGACTTCTGCACCTCTCGACAGGTATTTTAGCCCACTACTCAAGAGCATGCTGCTCCAGTTGGCTTCTGTTTGAAGGTTGCCTTTTTTAGAAGGCATGTTTCAGCTGTTTCCAAAGATGCTCAATATGATTTAGGTCAGGGCTCATAGAAGGCCACTTCAGAATAGTCCAATGTTTTCCTCTTAACCATTCTTGGGTGTTTTAGCTGTGTGTTTTGGGTCATTATCCTGTTGCAAGACCCATGACCTATGACTGAGACCAAGCTTTCTGACACTGGGCAGCACATTTCTCTCTAGAATCTTTTGATAGTCTTGAGATTTCATTGTACCCTGCACAGATACTAGACACCCTGTGCCAGATGCAGCAAAGCAGCCCCAGAACATAACAGAGACTCCTCCATGTTTCACAGTAGGGATGGTGTTCTTTTCTTGATATGCTTCATTTTTTTATTTGTGAACATAGAGCTGATGTGCAGTGCCTTGTCAAAAAGTTAAATTTTTGTCTCATATGTCCACAGGACATTCTCCCAAAAGCTTTGTGGATTGTCAACATGTAGTTTAGTAAATTCCAGTCATGCTTTCTTATGATTTTTTTTTCAACCTATGGAGTCCTCCTTGGTCGTCTCCCATGAAGTCCACTTTGGCTCATACAACGACAGATGGTGTGATCTAACCCTGATGTTCTTGGAGCTTGAATTTCACCTTTAATCTGTTTAGAAGTTTTTTTGGGCTGTTTTGTTACCTTTCGTATTATCTGTCTCTTTGATTTTGTCATCAATTATCCTCCTGCGGCCACGTCTAGAGAGGTTGGCTACAGTCCCATGGAGCTTAAATTTCTGAATACCGTATTTTCCGGCGCATAAGACGACCCCCCAACTTTTCCAGCTAAAATAGAAAATTTTCTTAAAAGTCGGGGGTCTTCTTATATGTCATGTGTCATCTTATATGGTGGGTGCGGGGGAGTGGTCCCAATGACAAAGGGAGGGTGCATGTGGAGATATAATCCCCCTTTTACCTCTTTGGTGGCAGCGGTGCTGTCTGCGGGTTTCTGTGCTGGGGATCGGCGGCTACTCCATCTGCACTGTGGCGGCACTGTGCTGGGGATTGGCGGTTCCTCTTTGTCCAGCGTTGGGGTGCTGTGCTGGGGGGCGGCTGCGGAGGCTCTCTGTCCAGCTTTGGGGCTCCTCCGGCATTTCCCCAAAGCCCTGAGGCCCAGGCAGCTCCATTGCTGCGATGCGGTGGAATCCCTGAAGATGGCCGCCGGAGCCCGTGTATGCTCAGATTCAGATCTCATCTCCCGAGATCTTGGGACGAGATCTGAATCTGAGCATGCATGGGCTCCAGCGGCCATTTTCCCAGAGGCCACCACATCGCAGCAATGGAGCTGCCTGGGCCTCCGAGCTTTGGGGAAATGCTGGAGGAGCCCCGACGCTGGACAGAGAGCCCCTGCAGCCGCCGCCCAGCACAGCGCCCCCACGCTGAACAAAGAGAAGCCGCCGCTGACCCCCAGCACAGCCGCCACACTGCTGAAGGAGGAGCCGCCGCACCGCTGCCACCAATGAGGTAAAAGGGGGATGATAACACCACTTACACCCTCCCTTGTTCATCGGGACCACTCCCCCCATATGCACTCGTTGTATAAGACGACACCCGGCGTATAAGATGACCCCCCGACTTTTAAGCAGATTTTCAGGGGTTAAAAAGTCGTCTTTTATGCCGGAAAATACAGTAATATGTGCAACAAGAACATCAAGCTGCTTGGAGACGGTCTTATAACTTTTACCTTTAACATGATTGCCTATAATTTTCTTTCTAATCTGAGACAACTCTTTCCTTCACTTCCTCTTTTCCATGTTGAGTGTGATACTCATTGTGCTGTTTGGTGACATGGTGTGTATCTGTAGATCTCTATATAGGCCCATTCACTGATTCCAAGATTGTAGACACCTGTGATGCTAATTATTGGACACACCTTGATTTATCATGTCCCTTTTGTCACATTATTTTCAGGGGTACCATCATTTCTGTCCAGGCCTATTTCATGTTTTATTTTTAAAAAAATTCTGTGGAAGCATGGTTGAAAAGCAATGTCTGACTTTCATTTGTTCATTTTCATAGATTTTATATTTATTATTACTTTTGACAGATTCAAGTTATTTCTGTGACCATTGTGGGTTTTTCTGTCATTAACCGAGGGATACCAACAATTTTGACCACATGTGTATATAGTTCACTGTGCAAAGGCTACCATAGTTCACTGCAGCACAATTCCTATTTACAGGATGATGCACTGTCTAGAATTATGATTTTTTTGTGCAGCACAGAAAATCATTTCACTTGATGATTGAGTGTTTTGCTTGTTCATTTTTCAATCAGCAACCTATTTACACTGAGAGCATTTTTGCTGTCATTGAATTTGCTTCACAATGAACATGGTGTCAAGATAAACTCTTGCTTTACATTTTTTACAATAATATAGTATCTGTCATAAGTGAGTCTGATTTATGTTGCGAATAGTGTTGAGCATTCCGATACCGCAAGTATCGGGTATCGGCCGATATTAGCGGTATCGGAATTCCGATACTTAATTCCGATACTTTTTTCATATCGGATTCCGGGATCGGAATCGGAATAGGAAGTTCCCATCATGCTATGAGCCTGCTTGCTTTGATTAAGCCAATGGGAATCCTCCGAAGTGTGGGCACATCCTGTTAGGCATGTAGGCATGTTAACTATTGGCATGGCTGTGATTGGCTGCCGAAATGATGTCATGATGCACTATAAAAGCCACCGCAGCCGCCATTTCTGGTCACTCTGCTGTGAATTCAGTTAGGGACAGGCTGCTGTAGAAGACTGTGAGGGACAGTTAGAAATAGCGATTCTAAAAACAATATTGTGCTTTATCCAGGCTACATAAACCACCACTGTAGCTTGCTTTTCCCTAGCAGCGCTGTTTTCACAGCTGTCTGCAAGGGCTGTGTGAGTGCAGCTCACGCTGTGGAGTGGGTCCTGCAGCCACGTCAGGCTGTAGGCCACCCAGTGTGATCACTGCTGCCTCATACATCTTTTATTTTTTGAGCTGCATTTTTTAAATAATTTCAATCTAGTGTGCTTCCATCCGTATCCATATACGTTGGTTGCAAACACTAGTAGTAGACAGCGGAGCCTTTCTGCAGCCTTTCAGTGCTAGTGTCCACTTTGCTGCACTGTTCACGGCTGTCTGAGAGGTCTCTGACTGTGTGTGAGTGCAGCTCACGCTGAGTAGTGTGTCCTGCAGCTACGTCTGGCTGTAGGACGCTCAGCGTGCGTCACTGCCTCACACATATTTTTATTTGAGTGCAGCTCATTTTTTCTTCTATTAGTGTGCATCCATCCATCTCCATCTACGGTGGTTGCAAACACTATATAGGAGTACACAGCGGAGCCTTTCTGCAGCCTGTCAGTGCCAGTGCCCACTTAGCTGCACTGTTGACGGCTGTCTGAGAGGTCTCTGACTGTGTGTGAGTGCAGCTCACGCTGAGTAGAGTGTCCTGCAGCTACGTCTGGTTGTAGGACGCTCAACGTGCGTCACTGCCTCACACATATTTGTCTCTGAGTGCAGCTCATTTTTTCTTCTCCTATTAGTGTGCATCCATCCGTATCCATCAACATTGGTTGGTTGCAAACACTATATAGGAGTAGATAGAGGAGCCTTTTTTTCTGGCTTGTGCCCTGCCGGCGCAGCCAGATTAGTATTACCCAATTTTTTTGGAGCCTCATCTTTTGCATTGTAGGTTACCTGCCTGCATTGTAATAGCTCCAAAAAGTTGGTGATACTATCAGTTTCAATTCTTTGTTCTCATACTTTGAGTTTGTTTCAAACAAAGAAACCACATAAAAAGTTCACCAAACACTACATTTTGAACTTGTGTAGGCCACATCAGCTCCTATTAAAGTCTAGTCCACACACACTTCATAAAATTAGTGTTTCTTGTACCTGTAACCAGCTGTTCAGGAATAAGCACACTAAGGCCCCCCTTTGTCCTTTTTTGCCTATCTTAAGCAGTCTTGCAAGATGAAGAAGGCAGGGAGTAAGGCGCGGGGGCGTGGGCGTGGGCGTGGAGTTTCAGCAGGGAGAGGACGTGGGGATTCTGCAGGGAGAGGACGTGGGGATTCTACAGGTAGAGGACGTGGGGATTCTGGGCCTGCTGCGGGCACCAGTGGATCAGCATCCCCCAGTTTTAGCAGGCAACAGTCCTTTATGCGCAGCTTTGTAGGACCTCAACGTACCCCACTGCTGCGGGAGGAACAAATTGAAGCCGTTGTCGGATGGATGGCAGCTAACGCATCGACTTCAATTACTTCCGCATCCTCTCAGGGTCAGAGCACCGAAGAGCAACCATCTGTCTCTTCACCACCTGCCAAAGTGCCCAGGCAGTCAGAGAGACATGGACAGGAGCCATCACAATCTCTACTTCTGTTCTCGGAATCTGTTGGCTTGGAAAGAGGGGGCCAGCCAAGCAGCATTCCTGAATGTGAAGAAGAGGGAGTATGCAGTGATGCGCAACTTCTTTGTCCCTCTGAATCTGAAGAGGCGAGTGGGCCAGTGCCTATGGTCAGCACACCTCAGTACGCATCAGATGATGACGAGACTCAGTTGCCACTTTCTGGTGCGTACGGTGCTGGCGAGACAACCCCGGAGAAGCAGCTGTTTGAAGAGGGGAGGGAAGATGATGAGGTCCTTGACCCATCATGGCGTGAGCAACAGGAAGGTGGTGGGAGCAGCTCGGAGGAAGAGATTCCCCTACCGGCCAAAACAGGAGGCAGAGGGAGGGGGAAGACTTGGTTGCCTGTACCCTCCACTTCGGCACCCGTTAGGAGCATTCCTCCTTCCAAAGGCAAACCGGGCGCTCACAAGAGTTGCAGTGCGTGGTCCTTTTTTGACACAGTTGCAGATGACATTTGCTTTGTCAAATGCAAGCTGTGTCATCAGAGAGTCAAAAGAGGGAGAAATGTCAGCAACCTCAATACCACAAATATGTGGAAACATGTGCGCACCAAGCACGAGTTGGAGTTGCAGAGACACCCTCAAGACGTAGGCCAACGTACAGCACCACCTACCACCTCTTCAGTTCGTGTTGGGCCCTCTTCCTCCAGCTCACACACTGCTGGTTCGGCTTCCTCACAGGATCGCCAAGGAAGAACCTCTGCCACTGTTGTCCGGAGACCCTGTCAGATTCCACCCATAACAGCACGTTCCCATCCATCACAGCCATCGGTAGCACAGGCATGGGATAAAAGGCGCCCTTACTCGGCAAACCATCCCCGAGCACAGTCTCTGAATGCTGGCATTGCCAAACTTCTGGCAGTTGAAATGCTGTCATTCAGGCTGGTGGACACTGACACCTTCCGGGACTTAATGGCATTGGCAGTCCCCCAATACAACGTGCCCAGCCGCTTTTATTTCAGCAGGCGAGCCGTCCCTGCCCTGCAGAAACATGTTGAGGGCAAAATAAAACATGCGCTACTAAACGCCGTTAGTAGCAAGGTCCACCTGACCACCGATGCGTGGACCAGTAACCATGGACAGGGACGATACCTTTCCCTCACTGCCCACTGGGTCAATGTTGTGGAGCCGGGTACGGATCTGGAGAGTGGCGCTGTACGTGTTCTTCCAACGCCACGGATTGCAGGACTCCAGTCTGTACACATAGACTCCTCCTCCTACTCAAGTTCCTCAGAAACAGCAGAGCAGGAGCCTGTTACGACCGATATGAGCACAGCCGTGGCCAAACGTCAACAGGCTGTACTCAAATTAATTTCTTTGGGGAATCGAAGCCACACAGCGCAGGAGCTCTGGAATGCTATCAAGCTGGAGAGCGATGTGTGGTTTGGGCCAGCGAATCTCCAGCCGGGCTTGGTAGTGTGTGACAATGGCCGAAATCTGGTGGCAGCTCTTGGCCTAGGCAACCTCACACACATCCCATGTCTGGCACATGTTCTTAACTTGGTCGTGCAGAGCTTTCTGAGGGACTATCCGGATCTTGATGCACTGTTGCACAAGGTCCGCATAGAGTGCGCTCACTTGCGACGTTCCAGCACGGCAAGATCGCGCCTCGCTGCTCTGCAGCGACGATTTGGCCTTCCAGAACATCGCATCATATGTGACCTACCCACCCGGTGGAATTCAACGTTACATATGTTGGAGCGGTTGTGTGAGCAGCAGGCAGCAGTCATGGAGTACCAGCTGCATCAGGCGCAAACAAGTCGCACTGTGCGCCGTTCACACTTCAGCACCATTGAGTGGGCCTCTATGAAGGACATCTGCCTCGTTTTGCGTGCCTTCGATGAATCCACGCGGATGGCGAGTGCAGATGATGCACTAGTCAGCATGACTGTCCCCCTTATCTGCCTGCTTCAACAAACACTGCAAGCACTAAGGGATGAGGTTTCAGAAGAGGTGGAGGATGAGGAGTCCCAAATGCCATCTGCTTCTGGACAGTCTGCGCTACGTGTTTCCTCACAAAGGCCTAGGCAGGGGACACTTTGTGAGGAGGATGAGGAGGAGTCGATGGAGGAGGAAGACATCTCTCCAGAGGAGGGAGGTACACAAACCTCTACTCAGTATGTACAGCGAGGGTGGGGTGATGCAGAGCAGGTCGAGGTCACGCCTCAAACAGGGGACAGCGGTTCTTTGGCAGTTGGGAGTCTGCAGCACATGGTTGATTTCATGCTGCAGTGCCTGAGAAACGACCGCCGCATCGCCCACATTCTCGTCTCGGCTGATTATTGGGTGTACACCCTCCTAGATCCTCGCTACCGGGACAGCGTACAAAGGCTCATACCAACGTTGAACCGGGAGCGTAAAATGCGGGAGTACGAAGAGTCACTGGTGCAGTCCATAATGTTTTCCATTCCACCCGACAGCATTGTTGCAAGTGCTTTACAAAGCAGCTCTGTGCGTCGAGGCAGTGGAGGAAACTCTGCACAAAGAGGGAGCAGAGGCAGTGTCGCAGCACAAGGCAAGACCACTATGGCCCAAATGTGGCAAAGTTTTGTGTGTCCACCACAATTGTCTACACCATCAGCGACGCCTCGAGTCAGCAGGAGGCAACGCTTCCGTCAGATGGTGTCAGACTACATGTCTTGCCCTGTCGCTGTACTCCCAGATGGCTCTTCCCCCTTCAAGTTTTGGGTCTCTAAGCTGGATACATGGCCAGAGCTTAGCCAGTATGCATTGGAGGTGCTGGCTTGCCCTGCTGCCAGTGTATTATCGGAACGTGTCTTTAGTGCCGCAGGTGGTGTACTAACAGACCGTCGCACGCGACTATCTTCCGATAATGTTGACCGGCTGACTTTTCTGAAAATGAACAAGGCCTGGATCTCCAAAGACTTTGCCATTCCTCTTACAGACTAAATTAGTGGTTGGCAACTGTATCCAGGTCTGCTGGTGTGTTCATTTTTCTACCACCTGAACTATAATCCCTGTGCTTCAACACAGCCAGTTGTCGCTCAGATGTGTCGTCTGCACAGAGAAACACACTAGCTCCTGTGTTACTGGGGTTCAGTAATGCCAGCTGATCCCCTGCTGTGTGGACGGCAGAGTCACCAGCTCCATCAACATTCAAACCACTACTGATTTTTAACCGTGCCCAACTTAGGTCTCTGGCTCCACTGTCTCTACTATTTCCCCTGACCTCCAACCCCGCCATCTACATCTCTGAAGTGGCGTCAGCACAATCTACACTTGTTCCTGTGTTCCTGTGGCTCAGTCCCATCAGTTTATCCCCTGATGTGTGTCCGGCAAGGTCTCCTGCTCTGTCCACATTCCCATAACCAGTAGTGGGAATGAGGACAGAGCTGGCGAACTTGCCGGACAAACATCAGGGGATCAACTGATGGGACTGAGCACCAGTAACACAGGAACAAGTGTAGATTGTGCTGACGCCACTTCAGAGATGTAGCTGGCGGGGTTGGAGGCCAGGGTAAATAGTAGAGACAGTGGAGCCAGAGGCCTAAGTGGAGCATGGTTAGAATCAGTAGTAGTCCACAACCTCCATAAAAACCGCTGCCCATTGGCCTCTGCATGCGGCATGCGTAATCCTGGGCACCAACAGCGTCAGTTGGTGTTCAGAAGTGTCGTCTCCACAGAGCCAAACACATTCGTTCAAGTGTTAGTGGGGTTCAGCACTGCCAGCTGTTCCCCTGCTGTGGAGATGGCAAGTCTCCTGCTGCCTTCACCTGCCAAAATCCAGTAGGCCCCAGCCTGCTCCTCGCCTAATCCTGGGCTCCAACAGCGTCAGTTGGTGTTCAGAAGTGTCGTCTCCACAGAGCCAAACACATTCGTTCAAGTGTTAGTGGGGTTCAGCACTGCCAGCTGTTCCCCTGCTGTGGAGATGGCAAGTCTCCTGCTGCATTCACCTGCCAAAATCCAGTAGGCCCCAGCCTGCTCCTCGCCTAATCCTGGGCTCCAACAGCGTCAGTTGGTGTTCAGAAGTGTCGTCTCCACAGAGCCAAACACATTCGTTCAAGTGTTAGTGGGGTTCAGCACTGCCAGCTGTTCCCCTGCTGTGGAGATGGCAAGTCTCCTGCTGCCTTCACCTGCCAAAATCCAGTAGGCCCCAGCCTGCTCCTCGCCTAATCCTGGGCTCCAACAGCGTCAGTTGGTGTTCAGAAGTGTCGTCTCCACAGAGCCAAACACATTCGTTCGAGTGTTAGTGGGGTTCAGCACTGCCAGCTGTTCCCCTGCTGTGGAGATGGCAAGTCTCCTGCTGCCTTCACCTGCCAAAATCCAGTAGGCCCCAGCCTGCTCCTCGCCTAATCCTGGGCTCCAACAGCGTCAGTTGGTGTTCAGAAGTGTCGTCTCCACAGAGCCAAACACATTCGTTCAAGTGTTAGTGGGGTTCAGCACTGCCAGCTGTTCCCCTGCTGTGGAGATGGCAAGTCTCCTGCTGCCTTCACCTGCCAAAATCCAGTAGGCCCCAGCCTGCTCCTCGCCTAATCCTGGGCTCCAACAGCGTCAGTTGGTGTTCAGAAGTGTCGTCTCCACAGAACCAAACACATTCGTTCAAGTGTTAGTGGGGTTCAGCACTGCCAGCTGTTCCCCTGCTGTGGAGATGGCAAGTCTCCTGCTGCATTCACCTGCCAAAATCCAGTAGGCCCCAGCCTGCTCCTCGCCTAATCCTGGGCTCCAACAGCGTCAGTTGGTGTTCAGAAGTGTCGTCTCCGCAGAGCCAAACACATTCGTTCAAGTGTTAGTGGGGTTCAGCACTGCCAGCTGTTCCCCTGCTGTGGAGATGGCAGTCTCTCCTGCTGTCTCCGCATTACAAAGACAGTAGGCCTCTGCCTACACCCTCCTATTTCCTGGGCTTCAACACAGCCAGTTGTAGTTCGGAAGTGCCGTCCACACGGAAAGAGATACTTGCTCCCGTGTCTCAGTGGGGTTCAGTAACGTCAGCTGATCCCCTGCTGTGTGGATGGCAGTCTCTCCTGCTGTAAACTCATTCAAAATACAGTAGGCCTCTGCCTACACCCTCCTATTTCCTGGGCTTCAACACAGCCAGTTGTAGTTCGGAAGTGCCGTCCACACGGAAAGAGATACTTGCTCCCGTGTCTCAGTGGGGTTCAGTAACGTCAGCTGATCCCCTGCTGTGTGGATGGCAGTCTCTCCTGCTGTAAACTCATTCAAAATACAGTAGGCCTCTGCCTACACCCTCCTATTTCCTGGGCTTCAACACAGCCAGTTGTAGTTCGGAAGTGCCGTCCACACGGAAAGAGACACTTGCTCCCGTGTCTCAGTGGGGTTCAGTAACGTCAGCTGATCCCCTGCTGTGTGGATGGCAGTCTCTCCTGCTGTAAACTCATTCAAAATACAGTAGGCCTCTGCCTACACCCTCCTATTTCCTGGGCTTCAACACAGCCAGTTGTAGTTCGGAAGTGCCGTCCACACGGAAAGAGATACTTGCTCCCGTGTCTCAGTGGGGTTCAGTAACGTCAGCTGATCCCCTGCTGTGTGGATGGCAGTCTCTCCTGCTGTAAACTCATTCAAAATACAGTAGGCCTCTGCCTACACCCTCCTATTTCCTGGGCTTCAACACAGCCAGTTGTAGTTCGGAAGTGCCGTCCACACGGAAAGAGATACTTGCTCCCGTGTCTCAGTGGGGTTCAGTAACGTCAGCTGATCCCCTGCTGTGTGGATGGCAGTCTCTCCTGCTGTCACCTCATTCAAAATTCAGTAGGCCTCTGCCTACACCCTCCTATTTCCTGGGCTTCAACACAGCCAGTTGTAGTTCGGAAGTGCCGTCCACACGGAAAGAGATACTTGCTCCCGTGTCTCAGTGGGGTTCAGTAACGTCAGCTGATCCCCTGCTGTGTGGATGGCAGTCTCTCCTGCTGTAAACTCATTCAAAATACAGTAGGCCTCTGCCTACACCCTCCTATTTCCTGGGCTTCAACACAGCCAGTTGTAGTTCGGAAGTGCCGTCCACACGGAAAGAGATACTTGCTCCCGTGTCTCAGTGGGGTTCAGTAACGTCAGCTGATCCCCTGCTGTGTGGATGGCAGTCTCTCCTGCTGTCACCTCATTCAAAATTCAGTAGGCCTCTGCCTACACCCTCCTATTTCCTGGGCTTCAACACAGCCAGTTGTAGTTCGGAAGTGCCGTCCACACGGAAAGAGATACTTGCTCCCGTGTCTCAGTGGGGTTCAGTAACGTCAGCTGATCCCCTGCTGTGTGGATGGCAGTCTCTCCTGCTGTAAACTCATTCAAAATACAGTAGGCCTCTGCCTACACCCTCCTATTTCCTGGGCTTCAACACAGCCAGTTGTAGTTCGGAAGTGCCGTCCACACGGAAAGAGACACTTGCTCCCGTGTCTCAGTGGGGTTCAGTAACGTCAGCTGATCCCCTGCTGTGTGGATGGCAGTCTCTCCTGCTGTAAACTCATTCAAAATACAGTAGGCCTCTGCCTACACCCTCCTATTTCCTGGGCTTCAACACAGCCAGTTGTAGTTCGGAAGTGCCGTCCACACGGAAAGAGACACTTGCTCCCGTGTCTCAGTGGGGTTCAGTAACGTCAGCTGATCCCCTGCTGTGTGGATGGCAGTCTCTCCTGCTGTAAACTCATTCAAAATACAGTAGGCCTCTGCCTACACCCTCCTATTTCCTGGGCTTCAACACAGCCAGTTGTAGTTCGGAAGTGCCGTCCACACGGAAAGAGACACTTGCTCCCGTGTCTCAGTGGGGTTCAGTAACGTCAGCTGATCCCCTGCTGTGTGGATGGCAGTCTCTCCTGCTGTAAACTCATTCAAAATACAGTAGGCCTCTGCCTACACCCTCCTATTTCCTGGGCTTCAACACAGCCAGTTGTAGTTCGGAAGTGCCGTCCACACGGAAAGAGATACTTGCTCCCGTGTCTCAGTGGGGTTCAGTAACGTCAGCTGATCCCCTGCTGTGTGGATGGCAGTCTCTCCTGCTGTAAACTCATTCAAAATACAGTAGGCCTCTGCCTACACCCTCCTATTTCCTGGGCTTCAACACAGCCAGTTGTAGTTCGGAAGTGCCGTCCACACGGAAAGAGATACTTGCTCCCGTGTCTCAGTGGGGTTCAGTAACGTCAGCTGATCCCCTGCTGTGTGGATGGCAGTCTCTCCTGCTGTCACCTCATTCAAAATTCAGTAGGCCTCTGCCTACACCCTCCTATTTCCTGGGCTTCAACACAGCCAGTTGTAGTTCGGAAGTGCCGTCCACACGGAAAGAGATACTTGCTCCCGTGTCTCAGTGGGGTTCAGTAACGTCAGCTGATCCCCTGCTGTGTGGATGGCAGTCTCTCCTGCTGTAAACTCATTCAAAATACAGTAGGCCTCTGCCTACACCCTCCTATTTCCTGGGCTTCAACACAGCCAGTTGTAGTTCGGAAGTGCCGTCCACACGGAAAGAGATACTTGCTCCCGTGTCTCAGTGGGGTTCAGTAACGTCAGCTGATCCCCTGCTGTGTGGATGGCAGTCTCTCCTGCTGTCACCTCATTCAAAATTCAGTAGGCCTCTGCCTACACCCTCCTATTTCCTGGGCTTCAACACAGCCAGTTGTAGATCGGAAGTGCCGTCCACACGGAAAGAGATACTTGCTCCCGTGTCTCAGTGGGGTTCAGTAACGTCAGCTGATCCCCTGCTGTGTGGATGGCAGTCTCTCCTGCTGTAAACTCATTCAAAATACAGTAGGCCTCTGCCTACACCCTCCTATTTCCTGGGCTTCAACACAGCCAGTTGTAGTTCGGAAGTGCCGTCCACACGGAAAGAGACACTTGCTCCCGTGTCTCAGTGGGGTTCAGTAACGTCAGCTGATCCCCTGCTGTGTGGATGGCAGTCTCTCCTGCTGTAAACTCATTCAAAATACAGTAGGCCTCTGCCTACACCCTCCTATTTCCTGGGCTTCAACACAGCCAGTTGTAGTTCGGAAGTGCCGTCCACACGGAAAGAGACACTTGCTCCCGTGTCTCAGTGGGGTTCAGTAACGTCAGCTGATCCCCTGCTGTGTGGATGGCAGTCTCTCCTGCTGTAAACTCATTCAAAATACAGTAGGCCTCTGCCTACACCCTCCTATTTCCTGGGCTTCAACACAGCCAGTTGTAGTTCGGAAGTGCCGTCCACACGGAAAGAGATACTTGCTCCCGTGTCTCAGTGGGGTTCAGTAACGTCAGCTGATCCCCTGCTGTGTGGATGGCAGTCTCTCCTGCTGTCACCTCATTCAAAATTCAGTAGGCCTCTGCCTACACCCTCCTATTTCCTGGGCTTCAACACAGCCAGTTGTAGTTCGGAAGTGCCGTCCACACGGAAAGAGATACTTGCTCCCGTGTCTCAGTGGGGTTCAGTAATGTCAGCTGATCCCCTGCTGTGTGGATGGCAAAGTCTCCTGCTGCCTACACAGTCGTACCACTACTTATTTTTAACCGTGCTCCAATTAGGCCTGTGGCTCCACTGTCTCTCGTATTTCCCCTGTCCTCCAACCCTGCCAGTTACAGCTCCGAAGTGGCGTCTGCACAATCCACACTTGTTCCTGTGTTACAGGTGTTCAGTCCGATCAGTTAATCCCCTGATGTGTGTCCGGCAATGTCGCCTGCTCTGTCCACATTCCCATTATCGGAATGTGGACAGAGCAGGCGACATTGCCGGACACACATCAGGGGATTAACTGACCGGACTGAACACCTGTAACACAGGAACAAGTGTGGATTGTGCAGACGCCACTTCGGAGCTGTAACTGGCGGGGTTGGAGGACAGGGGAAATACGAAAATCAGTGAATCCACAGGCCTAAGTGGAGCTTGGTTCAAATTAGTAGTCTACAACCGATCTTAAAATTTCTTCAATGCAGCCTAAGCCTGCTCCGTGCTTGTCCCTGGGCTTCAACACAGCCAGTTGTTGCTCGGAAGTGCCGTCTTCACAGAGTAAAACACTAGCTCCTGTGTTTGTGGGGTTCAGTAACGTCAGCTGTTCCCCTGCTGTTTTGATGGCAATCTGTCCTGCTGCCTCCCAATTGACAGCACATCAGGCCTCAGCCTGCTAAGTGCTTGTCCTGGGCTCCAACATCGCCAGTTGCTGCTCATAACTGACTTTGGCACGGGTACTCCCTCCTGCCCAGCTTGGTTCCAGCCCTGCCTGCTGTTTCCGGGAAGTGTCAATGTCAGTTTGCCACCCCAAGTTGCCATGTCGTGTTGCGGTTGGGTTAGCCGAGGCTAGGGTGCCAGCAGTTTAGGTGCTTCCTATGTGGACTGCGGGTTCTGGTAAGAAAGGTTTGTTCCATAGTGCCAGTAGGACAAGCACCCCCTGTAGGACTGTGTGATTCGGTAACTGCGGCCAGCTTGCGGCATGCCAACTTTGCTTTTCAGGGGTAACTTCTGATACCCCTCCGGGTTCCAGCACCGTCAGCTGGTTCTCATCAGAGCCTTTGGCCTAGGTGCCTCCATCTCGGTATCCGAGTTCCAGCAACGTCTGCTGGTCCTTGGTAGTGCTTTGTAGCACAGGTACCTCCTGCTTAGTAACCGGGTTCCAGCACCGTCAGCTGGTCCTCGGTTGTGCCATTGGCTCTTATTCCTTCTGCTGCCCCTCCGGGTGCCAGCACTGTCAGCTGGTCCTCGCTATTTCCATTTGCTCTTGCAGCTTATGCTACCCCTCCGGGTTCCAGCACCGTCAGCTGGTTCTCGTCAGAGCCTTTGGCCTAGGTGCCTCCATCTCGGTATCCGAGTTCCGGCAACGTCTGCTGGTCCTTGGTAGTGCTTTGTAGCACAGGTACCTCCTGCTTAGTAACCGGGTTCCAGCACCGTCAGCTGGTCCTCGGTTGTGCCATTGGCTCTTATTCCTTCTGCTGCCCCTCCGGGTGCCAGCACTGTCAGCTGGTCCTCGCTATTTCCATTTGCTCTTGCAGCTTATGCTACCCCTCCGGGTTCCAGCACCGTCAGCTGGTTCTCGTCAGAGCCTTTGGCCTAGGTGCCTCCATCTCGGTATCCGAGTTCCGGCAACGTCTGCTGGTCCTTGGTAGTGCTTTGTAGCACAGGTACCTCCTGCTTAGTAACCGGGTTCCAGCACCGTCAGCTGGTCCTCGGTTGTGCCATTGGCTCTTATTCCTTCTGCTGCCCCTCCGGGTGCCAGCACTGTCAGCTGGTCCTCGCTATTTCCATTTGCTCTTGCAGCTTATGCTACCCCTCCGGGTTCCAGCACCGTCAGCTGGTTCTCGTCAGAGCCTTTGGCCTAGGTGCCTCCATCTCGGTATCCGAGTTCCGGCAACGTCTGCTGGTCCTTGGTAGTGCTTTGTAGCACAGGTACCTCCTGCTTAGTAACCGGGTTCCAGCACCGTCAGCTGGTCCTCGGTAGTGCCATTGGCTCTTGTTCCTTCTGCTGCCCCTCCGGGTGCCAGTACCGTCAGCTGGTTCAAGAGGACAAAGAACAGGAAGACAACCACCAAGATGCAGAACAACAAGAGAGAGAAGACAAAGAAGCATAAAAAAAACAAAGCAGAAGAACATTAAGCATAAGACTAATACTCTGAGCAAATGATATTATCTTATTTATAAGCAGAAGAAGACTAAGCAGTGTATGGGGGTGAGTCCGTTCCTCCTCGTGGTGCCCCTGGAAAAGGCCTGCTTCTGCAGGCCAAACTGAACGCGGACAAATCCTGTTGTAAATCTTTTGTGACAGGCAGAACGGAAGGTGTAAACTTCTAACTTTTCTAGATAACAACTACAGGAATGCCTGACACAAACAAGAATATGATGAAGAAGAATAGGAAGAAGATGAAGAAGCTGAATATGTAGAATAATAATTGTTGAATAAGAAGAATATGAAGAATGTAAGAAAAGGAAGAAGAAGAAGAAGAAGAAGAAGAAGAAGAAGAAGAAGAAGAAGAAGAAGAATGTAAAAAAAGGAAGTAGAAGAAGAAGAAGAATGTAAAAAAAGGAATAAGAAGAAGAATGTAAAAAAAGGAAGTAGTAGAAGAAGAAGAAGAATGTAAAAAAAGGAAGTAGAAGAAGAAGAAGAAGAATGTAAAAAAAGGAAGTAGAAGAAGAAGACATACATGTCTGGCAAAATATAAATGAGGCTAACATAGTCAATATCTTTGTAACTCCTAACATCTTTAAAAAAAAAAGTTTAATTCCTGCTATTCCATTTGATTGGGCTAAACCTCTATGGCTTTAATGTCTCCTCCACCTCCCACAATACATTCTACATTATTCTTAGTTGTTTTTCTTCATGTAGAATTAACCTACAAGGAAAGAAAGGGTTTTTTTTAATTCCGATATTTTGGCCCCATTGACTTGCATTGGTTCCCGGTATCGGAATCGGCGATACCGATATTTTTTTTTAAGATCGGCCGATCCATTCCGATCCGATATTTTCAAGTATCGGCTGGTATCGCTCAACTCTAGTTGCGAAGATTTAACAAACTGTTTACATCTTACAAGTCATAGAACAGTGTAGGAACAATGATTCCCCTATCATTGTTTTAAAACAATTCAAATTAATCTTTAAAATTTTAAGATCAATGAATCTTGATCATTTTGTGGATTCACAAACACTCAAATCTGAAAAAAAAGATCTCATTTAGACCTTATGTTCGATTTCTGCTTTTTCTCTGCTTATCACATATAGCCATTTTGCGTACATTAACTGTAGGCAGGCCGTAATACTGGTTCTTGTAATGTTCATCTTCCTCCTAAATAAACTCCCCAGTCAGCACAAATAGAGAAATAATTCAGGTTTACATGTTAAAGCCATGTGGGATTGTTTAGGGAGTGGAGAAGAGCTGCTGGCTTTGCCACTTTACTTTCAGTACTCATCTGGCAAACATTTGAACATTTGTACATGATGCGTGCCAAATGTTACAAGGACGTATTTGATTTGGCTCAATTGTTGACTTCTACAAAGCATGTTGTTTTGACTTTGCATCTGTAAATATGTGTTACCAAGTATACCATATCTCTATACTAAAAACTACAGACCAAGAAAAAATTACAAAAAAATTAATTGTCATACCATGTTTTCCAACACTGTTCTATGAATCTTTTTGGACTAAACATGACTAGGGTTGTCAACGACCTGTAATTTCTTGTAGAGTTTTTAAAACAATTGGCTCTTTCTTTAAAGCTGAAGAAATTTGTGAAAGATGTAGCTATCATTTTACACTTCATAGTGATGGCTGGTTATGTGTTCATATTAGTATCTTCTAACAATTCTTATGGAACTAATTTATTGACTTCCATGCGCTGCTTGACAAAATACAGGATTCTAATTATGGTGGAAGATTAATCATTTATTCCCAACGCGTTTCGAAGTAAGAACTACTTCTCCCTGAGGAACAAGTAGTTCTTACTTCGAAACGCGTTGGGAATAAATGATTAATCTTCCACCGTAATTGGAATTCTGTATTTTGTCAAGCAGCGCATGGAAGTCCATAAATTAGTTCCATAAGAATTGTTATATCAGCGGTCACTTGTTTGACCTTTGGACTTGCAGCAGCTGACTACTAATCGTACATGCCTGATCTCTCCTGCAATAGGTGAGTGAATTTCTTTTATATTTTTTAATATTAACCCGGATAAGACCCTATTTGCGCTTTTTTGTTCCTATAGTGTACTACATATTAGTATCTTAAACTATAGATACATTGCTCATTAGCATTTGTCTGTAGTTTTGCAATTTGAATATCACATTTTTTGCATAAAAACTTTGAAATTTTCCATAAAAAATGTAAACACAATGTTGACAAATCTGGAGGCAAAGTAAAAAATGACTGTGAACTTCTAGAAAAATTTTCAAAATTGTTGTCCTCAGTGGTTAATACATTTTAATGGCTAACTGAAAAGATGGTAACACATTGCAAGCTTTCGAGACTACTCAGGTCTCTTCATCAGGCATAGACTAATACAAAATTTGAAGAATCACATATTTATGGACAACACAGCACAGAAATAATGCAATAGATAAGACAAGTGAGGTGAAGCAGAACTATCATTATGGGAGAGTGATGGACAGTTATGGCCATAGATATTGAAACAGTTCATAGATAAAGAGTATGAAAGTTTTATAGTCCTCTGATTGGGCAGCACGGTGATTCAGTGGTTAGCACTGCAGCGCTGGAGACCTGGGTTCAAATCCCACCATGGACAACATCTGCAAGGAGTTTGCATGGGTTTCCTCTGGGTTCTCCATTTTCCTTCCACATTCCAAAAACATACTGATAGGGAATTTAGATTGTGAGCCCCATCGAGGACAGTGATGATAATGTGTGTAAACTGTAATGCACTGCGGAATATGTTAGCACTATATAAAAATAAAGATTATTATAAATTATTATTATTATAAAGATATACTTCTTTCCTGTGAACTTCTAGATATCCAAAATTTATGAGTACCTGTTCATCTGAAAAAATGGCAAAAAAATTTAAGTGCGGTGAAGCTATGAAAAAAACCCTGCAATTCTTACTTTTTTGGGACTTTTTTTTACTGCGTACATTGTGTGGTAAAAATGAACTGCCAATAAGATTTTCTTCATTGGAATGATTACCGCAATACCAAACATGTCCAGTTTACTTTAATTATTTTAGTAGTGAAAAAAAATCAGAACTTTGAAAATATGTTTTTGATTGTGTCGCCATTTTCCGAGACCCATAGAGTTTTTATTTTTTGCTTGATGGAGCTGTGTGAGGGTTTATTTTTTGGGGGGCAAGATGACGTTTTTATTGATACTTTGAAAAAGATGTGACATTTTGATCACTTGTTACAACATTTTTGTGGTATTGCAATAGTCAACCCCTCCACAATTTGGTGTTTCTCATATTTTCTGTTTATGGCACACATGTCAAACTCTGGCCCTTGGGGTAATTATATTGTGGGGACCATTATACTGTATGGAGGTCTATGTGGGGATCACCATTGGGGCATCAAACTGGAATGGGTCACCATACTTTGCTAGAGGGGTACAATAGGCTCATCATGATCTACATATGGAGGGTGCTGTGGAGGAATTCACAGTGAGGTTCTCTTACTGTGTTTATGGGCAATTGTTGGAATCATACTTTATTATCTGTATTTTTTATTAATTCAATTTTTTTATCTTTGGTTATTACATATTTATTAGGCATTTGGCTCATATGCTTTTTACTGCTCTTACATAACATATTATTCCAGTATGTCCCATTTGTGATTATGTGCCAATTTTATTCTAAGATATATTCATTAAAATGTACTTTGCTCATGGGACAAAACCTTTAACCCCTTTCTGACATCGTCCGTAAATTTACACTGATGTCTGACTCACTCTCTTTGATGTGAGCTCCGGCAGTGAGCCCACGTCTTTCTTTTGTTTTGAACAGCTGACATGTGCCCGGAAGACCCGTGGGTGGATTCACCATCCACCCGTGGCTATTAACCCATAAAATGCCAATTAACATGCAAATCCGGCACTTGTGCCGGAAATTCGCCCACCGGTGACCCCCATCACGTGATCGTCGGTCACCCATGGGTTGGCATGACAACCAGTGGCCTCCTTCAGACTTCTATGGTTGTCATAGCCAGATTGCTATGAGCACTGCCTGGTGTTCGGCACCTTGTTCAGTAGGCAACTCGCACGGAGTTGTCTCAGTTTCAGACGTTAAGGAAAAAAAAAAGGAACGGGATCCTCCAGCGATGAAACCAGTGAAGCCGATATAAAAATGAAAAAACTTTATTGGACCTAGACAAGGACATAAAAACTGGACATCAGCCGACACCTGGATGGGCAAACCGACGTGTACCATGATTAAGGCTGTTTGCTGAAACACTTCGGTTTGACCATCCAGGTGTCGGGTGATGTCCAGTTTTTATGGCCTTGTATAGTTCCAATAAAATTTTTTTTATTTTTATATCAGCTTCACTGGTTTAATTGCTGGAGGATCCCCTTCCTTTTTTTTCCCTTCACACGTTGCATTAAAATACAATAGTGGGCAATCAAAAGATTGTATCTGCACCAAAATGGTAACATTAAAAATGACAGCTTGGCATGTAAAAAATAAGCCCTCACCCAACCCGAGATCACAAAAAATGGAGATGCTACGAGTATCGAAAATGGCGCAATTTTTTTTAACAAACATTGGAATTTTTTTCATAACTTAAATAAAAAAGAACCTAGACATGTTTGGTGTCTAATGGAGCGCCTGACCAGGGCTAGCGGGGTACTCGGTATCGGGCCCGTTGATCTCAATGGGAGTTGTCACGGAAGCTGTGACCCGGTCCGTGGCCCTGGGGCTCCATGGCAAAAGGGGATGAATGAACAATGAAATAGAATTGATGAATAGTTCGTGACGCCACCTGTGGTGTTCGGCAAGGGAGATGCTAAGCCGACGCTGCATGCAGATCCTCTGGGACGGGTGGTGTGTTGCAGCCAAGATGGTGAAGCTCCCACAGGTGGAGCTGTAGTCCCAGGGCAGTGTAGATGTAGGGGTAGCTGAGAGGCGCAGGCAGTGTAGAAGCTTGTACCCAGATGTAGCGGTACCAGGTGTGTTGGCGCAGGAATGAATGGAGGATACCAGGGCTTGTAGTTCCAAAGCTTTACTCACAGTCTGTAGTACACACAGGTGCCTGCCTCCATGCTGTGTCCTCCGGGTCAGGGACTCAGTCGACCTCCAGGCAAGATAGGACGCTCCCTTCCAACACTCCGCTAACATGTGCCTTTTCTGAACGTCTCCTCTATAGCGCCTTTAAGTGTGAAGATCTCCTAGTACTGAGTTACACTGGAGTTCCTCCTGACAGATGTTCCCAAGGACTCTACTTGTACGGCAGACAGCTGTTGCCTGCTTCGGGGACTCCTTACTCCTGAATCCCAACTCACTATCAATGTTGCTGTTGTGCCCCCAAGTCTTAGATGAGAGTAGTGCATTTACAGCCCACTACTCCACCGGTATCTGCTGCAGAACCATTAGTGTCCATACAACCTCGGGGACCGGGCCCCGCCCTTGCGCTTAGAACTTCTAGGCAGGGTTCTTCCTCTAACCCACGTCCTTTGTTCCCTTTTACTCCTACATTCCGTACTATTCTTTCCTTCTTATGGAAGATCAGCTTTCTGTTCAATGTCCTTCTCTTTCTTTCCTTTCCCGTGCCAGCAGACCCAGGTCACTGAGATCTGCTGCAGCACCTCCTTCCTCCATCCCTCTCCCAGGGATCTTCTCTCCTCACTCCTCTGAACTCAACTGACTGAAATTCTAAACCTTCCCACTCTTTTATGTATTCTAATCTCCACCCGCCTCTCAGCACGTTTCGTGTTCCAAGCAGGGAGCCACCAAAGCAGCTCTGCTACACTCCAAGCAAGGAGCCGCAATGTGGCTTTGCTGAACTACCATGTTGTGTGGGATGCGAGTGTTGGAGCGTGGTTAGGAGCCTCCAACTCAACTGGATGGTGCGGCACCACACCTCAGGAGGAAGTGCAGTACCTCTGTGGCAACTGAACCTTCTGGGGCGCCACACTCCCCCCCATTGAACACAGGACGTCCGTGGGCTGCAAGTCAAACAGAGTCAACAACACAGGAACATACAAAATTTTGTAATGCTGAATAAACATTTCTTATACTAAACTTCCTAACATAGGAGGCACGGTTTCTTGAACGTTACAAACAAATTAACTGTCTAAATTTTAAATTATGCTTCCTAATTTAAAGTGCTATATAAGCAAACTCAATATCAATTCACATTTGCTAGCAACACATCTCCTTTCCGCTATCTTTCACATTTTCCTCTTTCTACTGTCTCTTCTAGACGTAGGATGACAACCGTGGATACCTGGTTCGTCACCTGTACTTTCGATTCTATATTCACAGCCTCAACATCTTTATTCAAAAATCTGTAAAACAGTCACTATGTCTTTTTCTCAAGATACTTCCATAAAATCTGTCATTAATACTTTTCATCATACACTATTACTTTTTAACTTCTGTGCAAGGAATAACATTAAGCATTATCAATAAGTGCAAAATTAGACACTGGTCCGGCCATCGTGTCTGGAAATGTCCCTATAACGAGGTAGGTCTTCCTTCGAGAAGAGAGAGTCCTATGTAAAACCAAGAGAGCGCACCTAAAGAGGTGCAAACTATGTACAATAACAGTTCTGGACCATTCAGCGTTCATGATCTCCACAGTTCAAGTGTGAAGGCTGCCAATACAACTGGGCAACACTGGAAAACAAAACTAAAGCATGATAGCCAAAATATAAGAAACAAAAGGCACAACAGTGCAAATACCCTCCTGGGTAACGAGAGTTAGTTAAAGAAGCATCTTGACTAATTGTTGTCCCCTCCTGGGGTTTCTGGACTGGAACTGCTTCCAGGGGTGAAGCTTTGGGTGGCTTCATCTTGTTGCTGGTTGTCTGCCATAGGGCATGGCGGTGGTAGCTGGTGTGATTGCCACCTACGGCCTTGAAGCTGTGGTAAAGGGAACCCATGATGCATATCGATACCCATCAACTGTTCCTCATGGGTAGGTGGCTCTGTTGCTCTGGTGCGTGGCCTAGCACCGAGGGATGCCGCAGCTTGTTGTCGCTGATAGGCGACTACATGGGGACTCGGCAGCCAAGGGATCCCGAGGTCACTATCCCAAAGCGACCTAGATTCCTCCAATCCCCGAAGATGCCGAAACGTGCGCGCCTGTTCCAGCCGTACCCTTCTCAGTAAGGACCTCTTCCACCTCCCCATTTCCGACAGTCTAGTGCCCCAGCTGACTCTTCCAACTGCCCCATTTCGAGTTCCTGCAAGCCAGCCTCTGACAACGTGAATTCGGGGGGCAACCCATTAGGAGGGCCGGGGTATATATCTGGTGCCTCCCGGTGGTGTGGTCTCTGCTCCGATGCAGGCATAGTGGCAGTGGACGCTGCTCGGTGGGACACCGGGGACGGTGGTGGAGCTAATGGCGGCTCCGGGTCCGCAGGGGTCTCTGGTGGGACCTGCGCAGCCTCGTCAGGTTAGGGAGGGAGCTCCTCTTCCTACGCTTTGGCTCCCGGGCCCTCATACAATTCCTCCTGTGGCGGCAGCGAAGGGGTTACAGATGCTGCTGGTGGTGTGATGGCGGCTGCAGGCTCCGTGGAGTCTGCCTGGGGAAGCTCTGGTGCAGCAGTGGCGGTTACCGCAGGTGTAGGCCCCTCCCGGGCGTGCTGCCAGCTCAGCCTCCACAAGGCCTCCTGCCTCAGCCGCAAGCATTGGGTCAGCCGAGCAAGCTCCTCCTCCAGCTGCCGTTGATTCAGCCTAGAAGCAGGGTCCAAGCCTTCAGCCATGGCACCGGGGAGATCCAGCTCAACCTCCCCGTGCTCCGCAGGCCTCCTTCCCTCTACTTCCATCATGGCGTTCTGGCGTTCTTCTTCTTCCTACCTTGGCTTCCTTCCCGCCACTGGCTTCCGCTCCTCCTTCTGGGGGCGGCATCTTCTTCCAACTCCTCCATACCAAGCCAGTATACGAACCCCTCGGGGGTGGGCCAAGTTGCTGTCGCATAGAAGTTTAGACAGAGGAGGCCCAGGACAGTCCGTGCTCTTTTCTTAGGACCACCCATATGATCACACCCTTCTTCTCCAGGCTGTCGGCCATTTTTAGTATTCATTCCACAGTCTATCAAATTGGGTCTTCTGCACATTCTCAAAAGTTTTAAGTCCAACAAATCTTAGGCACACAGAACCCAATGGCAACGGGTCTCGTCATCCTGTTCATGACACCAAAATGGAGCGCCTGACCAGGGCTAGCGGGGTACTCGGTACCGGGCCCGTTGATCTCAATGGGAGTTGTCACGGAAGCTGTGACCCGGTCCGTGGCCCTGGGGTTCCAAGGCAAAAGGGGATGAATGAACAATGAAATAGAATTGATGAATAGTTCGTGACGCCAACTGTGGTGTTCGGCAAGGGAGATGTTAAGCCGACGCTGCATGCCGATCCTCTGGGACGGGTGGTGTGTTGCAGCCAAGATGGTGAAGCTCCCCACAGGTGAATCTGTAGTCCCAGGGCAGTGTAGATGTAGGGGTAGCTGAGAGGCGCAGGCAGTGTAGAAGCTGGTACCCCGATGTAGCGGTACCAGGTGTGTTGGCGCAGGATTGAATGGAGGACACCAGGGCTTGTAGTACCAAAGCTTTACTCACAGTCTGTAGTACACACAGGTGTCCGCCTCCATGCTGTGTCCTCCGGGTCAGGGACTCAGTCGACCTCCAGGCAAGATAGGACGCTCCCTTCCAACACTCCTCCAACATGTGCCTTTTCTGAACGTCTCCTCTATAGCGCCTTTACGTGTGAAGATCTCCTAGTACTGAGTTACACTGGAGTTCCTCCTGACAGATGTTCCCAAGAACTCTACTTGTACGGCAGACAGCTGTAGCCTGCTTCGGGGACTCCTTACTCCTGAATCCCAGCTCACTATCAATGTTGCTGTTGTGCCCCCAAGTCTTAGATGGGAGTAGTGCATTTACAGCCCACTACTCCACCGGTGTCTGCTGCAGAACCATTAGTGTCCATACAACCTCGGGGAGCGGGCCCCGGCCTTGCGCTTAGAACTTCTAGGCAGGGTTCTTCCTCTAACACATGTCTTCTGTTCCCTTTTACTCCTACATTCCGTACTATTCTTTCCTTCTTATGGAAGATCAGCTTTCTGTTCAATGTCCTTCTCTTTCTTTCCTTTCCCGTGCCAGCAGACCCAGGTCACTGAGATTTGCTGCAGCACCTCCTTCCTCCATCCCACTCCCAGGGATCTTCTCTCATCGCTCCTCTGAACTCAACTGACTGAAATTCTAAACCTTCCCACTCTTTTATGTATTCTAAACTCCACCCGCCTCCCAGCACGTTTCGTGTTCCAAGCAGGGAGCCACCAAAGGTGATCTGCTACACTACAAGCAGGGAGCCGCAATGTAGCTTTGCTGAACTACTGTGTTGTGTGGGGTGCGAGTGTTGGATCGTGGTCAGGAGCCTCCAACTTACCTGGATGGTGGGGCACCACACCTCAGGAGGAGGTGCAGTACCTCTGTGGCGACTGAACCCTCAGGGGCGCCACACTATGAACTCATAATGACCTGGAGAATCATAATGGCAGGTTAGTTGTAGCATTTAGAGAAACATAGTGAAAAAAGAAACAAAAAATACAAGTGTGGGATTGCTTTTTTTGCAATTTCACCCCACTTGAAAGTTTTTCCCCGTTTTCGAGCACATAACATGGTAAAGCCTTTCTTTCAAAAGTACAACTCATCCCACAAAAAAAATAAGCCCTCACATGGCCATTTTGACCAAAAAATAAAAAAGTTATGACTCTGGGAAGAAGGGGAGCAAAAATGAAAATGCAAAACCGAAAACACCTCTTGTCGTTAAGGGGTTAAGTTTGCTTCCATATGAAAAGTTTAATTATTTTTGATAAGTATATAACCAAAGAAGAGAAATGTGACAGGAAAAAAACTACAACAATGTTTTGACAAAACATTAATTTTATTCAATAATATTTAAAAAAAAATTGTGAGCAGTACAGTTTTAGCAGACTGCCTAAGAATAGACACAGACCACATAGAAAATTGGTACATTTCTCTTTTTTTTGCTATATACTCCTGTGTCTTTCGGGAACTTCAATAAATCATATGGGTCAGTTGTGATTTATCTGATACATTATTTGATAAGGAAACACTCTAAATTGTAGACCTTTTTTACATAAGTATCAAGGTTGGCCTGCAGCGTTGTCCAAGCTTTTTATTTTGTCCCTCTGTGTATTTGAGTTTGACATCCCTGGTTTATTGTGTTTACTGATGAGGTTAATTATTTTTAAATTTTGATACATCACGGTGCTGCAATATCATGTAAGTGTATTTTTGTATTTAAAATGTTTATTTTTAATGTTGGATTGATATGAATTAATGTAAAACTGAATTAATAAAGAGTCAGAAAGAAAGTCACGTGAACCCCAAAAATGTAGCAATAAAAACTACAGCTTGCCCTGCATAAAAACAAGTGCCCAACTCCTTGCCCAAAAAATAAAAAAGTTATGGCTCTCAGAATATGCAAGTTTTGTTTTATTGCTTTAAGTAAAGAGGACATTTCACCATTTTGAACATATCAAAACAGCTACATCATGGAATAGTGGTTGCAGAGAAGAATAAAACAAGTTTTCTATTTTTTTTATTTCTCCTCTACATTGCAGAGATATGGGTGGCACGGTGGCTCAGTGGTTAGCGCTGCAGCCTTGCAGCACTGGGGTCCTGGGTTCGAATCCCACTAAGGACAACATCTGCAAGGAGTTTGTATGTTCTCCCTGTGTTTGCATGGGTTTCCTCCGGGCACTCCGGTTTCCTCCCACAATCTAAAGACATACTAATAGGGAATTTAGATTGTGAGCCCCATCGGGGGACAGTGATGATGATGTGTGCAAACTGTAAAAGCGCTGCAGAATATGTTAGCGCTATATAAAAATAAAGATTTATTATTATTAGCTTCTAAAGTTTAGGCTAAAATTTATATTTTTTTCAATGGGGACCTGTACTTCTTCCTCTGTATTTCCCTTCTTCTAATTATAAACAGTAGGCATCATACAGGAGAAAAAAATAAAAAGAACATGTTCCAACTTCCAACATATCAATAATAGAGATGAATGTACCCGAACATCATTAAAATCAATGGGAGACAAAACCAAACATATACACAACACCTTATGGGGTAACTAAAAGCTTCCTAAACAGCTCAAATTAGGGGCTGACGCCATGAAATTTGGCATCAATTGACTCACAATAGAAATTTGCTAATGGCACAGCAGCAGTTAGTGATGGGCCATGCATGAGGTATCAGGGTCTCGGCCAGGACTTAGAGCTTTAAATTGAAGTTTCAGTTAAGACCTGGTGGTTAATGGAGTCGTGTATGCCTTCTTTTCTGGGAGCCTTGATGCAACAGCTCAAATATTTTCTTTTTCCCATAGGCACTCAGGTGGAACAAACATCAGTTTCATAGAGTACTATTGGTAGAAAAATCTAAGGAAAGTAACACAGGTGGTTGAGTGTCCAATTGACCCACAGTAGAACATTTTATAATGGCACAGAAGCAGTTAGCTATAGGCCATGCATGAGGTATCATGGTCTGGGCCAGCATTTAGTGCTTTAAATTGAAGTTTCAGTTAAGACCTGGTGGTTAATGGAGTGATGTAAGCCTTCTTTGCTGGGATACCTCATGCAACAGCTCAAATCTTTTTTTTCCTCAGCCACACTCAGGTGGCTCAAACATCAGTTTCATAGAGTATTATTGGTAGAAAAATTTAAGGATAGTAACAGGTAGTTGAGTGAAAGTAAGTGCAGGCCTGCTGGTCTCGAGGCCCTACTGCTTCAGGCAACACACATGAGGGAGACCCAACTTGAAGTCTCCACATTTCAAAACATTATTGTCACACACCAGTACAGTAGCATCAATTTCCACAGAGTAGAAACACCCCTTCCACAACAGGCAACCCACCAGATGGAGACCCAACTTGGAGTCTCCACATTTCAAAAAAATATTGTCAAACAATATCAAAGTTGCATCAATTTCCACAAAGGAGAAAAAGGAGTGAGTGTGTCTAAGTCAGAGGAGTGTCAGAGTGTAATTTTTTTTTCTGTAATAACTTAAAGTGTGTACATTCCGGGAGCCAATCAAGGTGCAGAAACCATCCACAACGTCATGACACAAGGTATTCTGTGATTGGCTGCCAAAGTCACATGCCCTTGTTCATATAAAAAGTGAAAATTTTGTTTTTGTTGTCGTTATCTTCTCAGTGTAACAGCACATAGAGGCCACGCCTGCTGCTGCTGCAAGTGAACTTGTCATTTAATTAGAAAGCATCCTGTGCTGAGTGAAATTAATCTTTCAGCATCTCGCTAGATTGTTCTAAAACTGTGTTGCAGTGAGGAATCAGGAGGCCCCATTTGCTCTTAAAAATCCTTAGGCCTAATATAGGTGTTGGGCCAAGAGGCCTTATTTGCTAATCCAAATCATTTGGGATAAAACTGTGTTGCAGTGAGGAATCAGGAGGCCCTATTTGCTCTTAAAAATCATTAGGTCTAATATAAGGGCACCAATAAAAGACAAAACCGAACATATGGACTAAAAAATATATGTGAACAATAACATTAAATTAAAATACCTTTATTAATACAAGAATACATGGTAATAGTTGACATCATCACACAAGGGTGTCCGCACAGAGATACAGTCATGGCCAAAAGTTTTGAGAATGACACAAATATTATATTTTCACATGATCTGCTGCCCTCTGGTTTTTATGTGTGTTTGTCAGATGTTTTTATCACATACAGAAATATAATTGCAATCATATTATGAGTAACAAAAGGTTATATTGACAGTTAGAATGAGTTAATGCAGCAAGTCAATATTTGCAGTGTTGACCCTTCTTCTTCAGGACCTCTGCAATTCTCCCTGGCATGCTCTCAATCAACTTCTGGATCAAATCCTGACTGATAGCAGTCCATTATTGCAAAATCAATGCTTTTACTTTGTCTGAATTTGAAGGTTTTTGTTTGTCCACCCGTCTCTTGATGATTGACCACAAGTTCTCAATGGGATTAAGATCTGGGGAGTTTCCAGGCCATGGTCCCAAAATCTCTATGTTTTGTTCCCTGAGCCATTTAGTTATCACCTTTGCTTTATTGCAAGGTGCTCCATCATGTTGAAAAGGGCATTGTTGATCGCCAAACTGCTCTTGGACGGTTGGGAGAAGTTGCTTTCGGAGGACATTCTGGTACCATTCTTTATTTATGGCTGTGTTTTTAGGCAAGACTGAGAGAGAGCCCATTCCCTTGGCTGAGAAGCAACCCCACACATGAATGGTTTCAGGATGCTTGACAGTTGGCATGAGACAAGACTGGTGGTAGCGCTCACCTGGTCTTCTCCGAATAAGCCGTTTTCCAGATGTCCCAAACAATCGAAAAGGGGATTCATCAGAGAAAATGACTTTACCCCAGTCCTCAGCAGTCTACTCCCTGTACCTCTTGCAGAATATCAGTCTGTCCATGCTGTTTTTTCTGGAGAGAAGTGGCTTCTTTGCTGCCCTCCTTGAGACCAGGCCTTGCTCCAAGAGTCTCCGCCTCACAGTGCGTGCAGATGCACTCACACCTGCCTGCTGCCATTCCTGAGCAAGCTCTGCACTGCTGGTAGCCCAATCCCGCAGCTGAAACACTTTTAAGAGACGGTCCTGGCGCTTGCTGGTCTTTCTTGGGCGCCCTGGAGCCTTTTTGGCAACAAGTGAACCTCTCTCCTTGAAGTTCTTGATGATGCGGTAGATTGTTGACTGAGGTGCAATCTTTCTAGCTGCGATACTCTTCCCTGTTAGGCCATTTTTGTGCAGTGCAATGATGACTGCACGTGTTTCTTTAGAGATAACCATGGTTAACAGAAGAGAAACAATGATGCCAAGCACCAGCCTCCTTTTAAAGTGTCCAGTGGTGTCATTCTTACTTAATCATGACAGATTGATCTCCAGCCCTGTCCTCATCAACACCCACACCTGTGTTAATGGAGCAATCACTGAAACGATGTTAGCTGGTCCTTTTAAGGCAGGGCTGCAATGATGTTGAAATGTGTTTTGGGGGATAAAGTTCATTTTTTAGGCAAATATTGACTTTGCAAGTAATTGCTGTTAAGCTGATCACTCTTTATAACATTCTGGAGTATATGCAAATTGCCATTAGAAAAAATCAAGCAGTAGACTTTGTAAAAATTAATATTTGTGTCATTCTCAAAACTTTTGGCCATGACTGTACATAAATTATTTGATACACAATAAAAGATTAAACAAGCCAAAACTAAAAGCCACCAGGTAAACAATATGAATCCTAAAGTGGGAACATATATCCACCTGCTAGAAATAGAGGGCATACCAGCATATTCATAATGTCTGCAGAATAAATATGCAGGTCAACTTATACAGGGGTGATTAAAGTGCAAAAGTTTGCTTTAACCTCATGGAATAATGAGGCTGTGCAGCCAGAGAGAGTATTTAGATAGTCTGTATATGTAGCACCAATGACTGCAATCAATTGGTTAGCTGCAGATTAAAAGTATGTGTACCATAAAACACCGTGGACCTCTATATTTGCGAAGTCAGTGCCGCTATAGTCTGGTTGATGATAGAGGAAGTATAACGAAAATATAATGGGGATATATAGATACCTAGTGGATGATGGCTGGCTGTGCGGCACACTCCACGTCACGCGTTTCGGATCACAGTCCTTCCCCTGACGAAGGACTGTGATCCGAAACAAGCATTGCTGGATGGAACATGATATGATGTCCCAGATGTGCTCGATTGGATTCATGTCTGTTGAATGGGCAGGCCAGTCCAAAGAATCAATGCCTTCATCATGCAGGAACTGCTGACTCACTTCAGCCACATGAGGCCTAGCATTGTCTTGCATCAGAAGGAACCCAAGGCCCACTGCACCTGTATATGGTTTCATAATGGGTCTGGCTAGCACATGAATGGCTGTGCGGCCCATCAAAGAAATTCCTTCCCACACCATTACTGACCCACTGCCAAACCATTCATGCTGGAGGATTTTGCAAAAGCAATACATTCTCCACAGCATCTCCAGACTCTGTCACATCTGTCATATATGTTCAGTATGAACCTGCTCTCATTCGTGAAGAGCACAAGGTGCCAATATCGAATCTGCCAATCTTGGCGTTCTCTGGCAAATGCCAATTGCCTTGCACGGTGTTGGGCTGTAAGCATAACCCCTATTTGTGGATGTTGGGCCCTCATACCACCCTCAAGGAGTCTGTTTCTGACAATTTGAGCAGACACATTAATGTTAGTGGCCTGCTAGAGGTCATTTTGCAGGGCTCTGGCACTGCTTCTCCTGCTCTTCCATGCACAAAGGAGGAGGTAGCAGTCCTGCTGTTGGGTTGTTGCCCTCCAGCATCCCTCTCCACGTTTCCTGGTGTGCTGTTTTCTCTCCTGGTATCTGCTCCATGCTCGGGACACTCTGCTAACAAACATGGCTACCCTTTTTGCCACAGCTCACCTTGATGTGCCATCCTGGATGAGATGCACTACCTTAGCAACTTCTGTGGGTTGTAGACACTGCCTCATGCTACTGTACCTCTAGGGTGAGAGCAATGACAAAATGCAAATGTGACCAAAACAACAGCCTAAAAGGATGAGAACAAAGAAATGGTCTGTGGTCATCTCCTACAGAACCACTCCTTTATAGGGGCTGTTTTACAAATTGCCTATAATTTCTATCTGTTGTCTGTTCCATTTGCACAACAGTAGGACAAATTAACATTATCATCAATACACACGTACACACACATACAGTACATACACACACACATACACTCAGCTTTATATAAATAGGTATACAAGGTGGGCCATTAATATGGATACACCTAAATAAAATGGGAATGGTTGGTGATATCAACTTCCTGTTTGTGACACATTACAGTAGTATATAGGAGGGGGAAAACTTTTCAAGATGGGTGGTGACCATGGTGGCCATTTTGTAGTCGGCCATTTTGGATTCAACTTTATTTTTTTCAATGGGAAGAGGGTCATGTGACACATCAAACTCATTGAGAATTTCACAAGAAAAGCAATGGTGTGCTTGGTTTTAACATAACTTTATTCTTTCATGAGTTATTTACAAGTTTATCTTTGTTTACAGCCATTGACATGTCACAGAGGTTAACGCGTGAGGAGCGGATAGAAATTGTGTTGATGTCTGGTGAACGCAGTACCTGGGTTATTGCAGCAGATTTCAATGCAAGACACCCTATGCAAGAAAAATGTCACCATTCCCATTTTATTTAGGTGTATCCATATAAATGGCCCACCCAAAAAAGTTTGCATCATAACTGAACATAATGTTCTGTGTAAACTGAGGGTCCTGTTCCATTTTTTGTTTTGCCCATTCTGCAAATTTAGCGCACTGATCTGGGTCACCAACCATTCCCATTTTATTTAGGTGTATCCATATAAATGGCCCACCCAGTAAATATATTTTTTATTATTAGAAAAGGATATTATAATGCAAAAGGAGCAAAACAAACAAAAAGAGAAAGATATAAATTGGGTATCATTGTAATTGCATTGACCCATACTATAAAACCATACCATCATTTATTCCGCATGGTGAAAATTGTAAGAAAGAAAATCCAAAAAACATTCCACAATCTCTGTTGTATGGCTCATTCAGAATTAAAAAAAAAAAAGAGTAATGGAATGAGATAAAAAGTAATCAAAAAGTCTTGTGTACCCATAAACCCATACCCGTGGCACCAGTGAAAAATGCAGCTAGTTCTGCAAAAAATATCTTTTAGAGTTGAGCGACTTTTGGTTTTTTATGGTCGAGTTTCATTTCGTGAAACCCGACTTTTCCAAAAGTCGGGTCGAGCAAGATCGGCCGATTATAGGGAGAAGTCGGGGTCGTCCCGAAACACGAAACCCAATGTAAGTCAATGGGGAATAAAAGTCGGAAGTGAGAGGAGGACAGGAAACACACCTACAGTGCTCATTTGAATGCCAAAAGCATCAATTCTTCTTTCTTAAGCTGGTCAACCTTAATTAACTTCATAATACAAGTTACGCACTGAAAAATGGGGGTTATTTGGCTAAAGTTGTGGGGGGTAGGGCTGGCTCCAGGTTTTCATGTGCCCTGGGCGAAAGAGCGCCCCTTTAACACATAATACCACAACTCATCATGCTCCGATACGGCAGAGAAATAGCGGTATAGTACAATGAAAAATACTTCACTTTTTACATCTCATGACGAGGCCCATCTATTTCTCCATACAGAATCATAGGTCCCATATAATGTTTGAAACAGTATATGATGAGCTCCACATAATGCTACAGTATATGTTGGTCCCCATGGATGAAGCTCCACTGTCTTATGGGCCCAAATAATGCTCCAAACATAATGGGCCCCATTTCTAATGCTCTAGTGTATAATGGGCCCTGTAAATGCTGCTCCAGTGTCTGATGTCCACCTTTGGAATGTTCCAGTGTATGGTGGGCCCCATCTATCATTCTCCAGAGTATAGTGCTCCCCAAAAATTGCTGTCCCAACATTGAAAACAATGAAATAAGTCTCCTCGCTAGGGAATCCCTGTACTAGTCTGGACTCCTCGTCGTCCCCATCTTCCATCTCACTGCACAGTATTTCAACCTTGCAAGTGCTGTGATCCTGAGCAAGCAGGGGGGGCCCACTCGTTGGCGACGGCACTGGCACAGGGCCCCTGATAGTACGGTGGTGTGTCTGATGGCGGGTGGGCCGAACCTACACTTTCATCTGCAGCTTCCTCTTTGTCACCGTGTAAGATGGAACTGTATATGGGAAGGGTAACCTGAGTTTCATCAGGGTCAGATTCAGGCCGGCTAGTGTGCGAGGGGAATGTAGTGGTCTGGGTCAATGTACCAGCAGATTCATCGAGCAGTGGCTGGGCATCAGTGCACTTGTGTCGCCCCCAGGAGTACGGTCGCCACAGTGGCATTACCTTCCTCCTAGGGAGTGTGATGTCATGCTTGGGAGCAACGAAGGATCTCTCTAGCAGGTTAACTGATTGGGCGGCGTTATTCCCACGAGTCATGACCCTCCAAACAGCATTCATGAAGGCAAAGTGTTTGTTTTACGTGGGCAGTATGGTTGCAAAGCTGAACCTTAAAGGAATGTCCAGAAGGGCACCACCAGGAGTGGAGCCTACGGCGTAATTTGACTCAACACGGGCAACCTCAACCATGCCAGCTACAGAACAGATGCACACATTGCAAGCTTAATTCCGTTAACGAACGAGACTCCGTCATGCCCCGCGGTCCGAGTCCGGCTTACTAGAGGGACACGTGAGGCTCTGGCACATGAGATTGGCCAATAACTGGTGTGTCATCCCCTTACATGTCCGTGGCTGCATGTGCGCTACACTGAAAAGGCCAGCTTTTGTCGCTTACAGGTGCAGATAACCCGCTGAGCAACGTTAGTGATGGGGATCACTATTTACAATTATTACTCGCGAACGATGATTTCCCAGTAAGTGCAGGTCAACCGCAGTTCCGGAATTAGGCCTAACCGTCATTCCTGAAAAAAATGGAAAACTTACGTGTGCAAACCACAGGTGCTGTAGCTTGCTTAACAGCTCGCCAGCCGTTCTCACGCCCAGTATGGGTTACACGTGATTGCACAAAGGTGAGAAAGGGTACCGTATCCCCGGATAACATGTATGGATAGCGTACACATTCAAAAGATATGTCTATACATCAGGAGGCAGGCTCAGACGGTGTTAGGCCCAGTATGGCTTGCACGTGATTGCACAAAGGTGAGAAAGGGTACCGTATCCCCGGATAACATGTTTGGATAGCGTACACATTCAAAAGATATGTCTATACATCAGGAGGCAGGCTCAGACGGTGTTAGGCCCAGTATGGCTTGCACGTGATTGCACAAAGGTGAGAAAGGGTACCGTATCCCCGGATAACATGTATGGATAGCATACACATTCAAAAGATATGTCTATACATCAGGAGGCAGGCTCAGACGGTGTAAGGCCCAGTATGGCTTGCAAGTGATTGCACAAAGGTGAGAAAGGGTACCGTATCCCCGGATAACATGTATGGATAGCGTACACATTCAAAAGATATGTCTATACATCAGGAGGCAGGCTCAGACGGTGTAAGGCCCAGTATGGCTTGCAAGTGATTGCACAAAGGTGAGAAAGGGTACCGTATCCCCGGATAACATGTATGGATAGCGTACACATTCAAAAGATATGTCTATACATCAGGAGGCTGGCTCAGACGGTGTTAGGCCCAGTATGGCTTGCACGTGATTGCACAAAGGTGAGAAAGGGTACCGTATCCCCGGATAACATGTATGGATAGCGTACACATTCAAAAGATATGTCTATACATCAGGAGGCAGGCTCAGACGGTGTAAGGCCCAGTATGGCTTGCAAGTGATTGCACAAAGGTGAGAAAGGGTACCGTATCCCTGGATAACATGTATGGATAGCGTACACATTCAAAAGATATGTCTATACATCAGGAGGCAGGCTCAGACGGTGTAAGGCCCAGTATGGCTTGCAAGTGATTGCACAAAGGTGAGAAAGGGTACCGTATCCCCGGATAACATGTATGGATAGCGTACACATTCAAAAGATATGTCTATACATCAGGAGGCAGGCTCAGACGGTGTAAGGCCCAGTATGGCTTGCAAGTGATTGCACAAAGGTGAGAAAGGGTACCGTATCACCGGATAACATGTATGGATAGCGTACACATTCAAAAGATATGTCTATACATCAGGAGGCAGGCTCAGACGGTGTAAGGCCCAGTATGGCTTGCAAGTGATTGCACAAAGGTGAGAAAGGGTACCGTATCCCCGGATAACATGTATGGATAGCGTACACATTCAAAAGATATGTCTATACATCAGGAGGCAGGCTCAGATGGTGTAAGGCCCAGTATGGTTTGCAAGTGATTGCACAAAGGTGAGAAAGGGTACCGTATCCCCGGATAACATGTATGGATAGCGTACACATTCAAAAGATATGTCTATACATCAGGAGGCAGGCTCAGACGGTGTAAGGCCCAGTATGGCTTGCAAGTGATTGCACAAAGGTGAGAAAGGGTACCGTATCCCCGGATAACATGTATGGATAGCGTACACATTCAAAAGATATGTCTATACATCAGGAGGCAGGCTCAGACGGTGTAAGGCCCAGTATGGCTTGCAAGTGATTGCACAAAGGTGAGAAAGGGTACCGTATCCCCGGATAACATGTATGGATAGCGTACACATTCAAAAGATATGTCTATACATCAGGAGGCAGGTTCAGACGGTGTCAGGCACAGTATGGATTTGACGGCCCAGACTACACAGCGGAGGAGCAGGGAGAGGTAAAGATTGCAAATGCTGGGGCCCTGCCCAAGCAAGGGGGGCCCACTTGTGGGCATCGGTACTGGCACTGGGCCCCTCATAGTACGGCGGTGTGTCTGACGGCGGGTGTGCACCACCACCGTCAGAGACACTTGATTGCACTATGAGGGACCCTGTGCCAGTGCCCGCTCCCAAGAGTCGGCCTACCCACCTGTCCAGGGCAATGGCACTCGCACGGTGTCGTGTGCTAGGTGGTGACCCCGGCCATGGGGGGTGGAGGCAGCACAGTTAGGGAGTTTTAGAAAGTGGCATATGTTGATGTTGGACATTCAGCTGATGCAAAAGGCGAAATAGGTCAAGTCCCAGGAAGAGGTGGACCAAAGCAAGCCATTTTTCTGTCACCCTATGTGTCATCAGGGGAAGGTGGGACAAAATCCTTGGAAACCCATGCATGGTTCATTTTAATGAAGGTTAGATCATCCACATTTTGGGTTGACAGACGGGTCCTTTTTTCTGTCAGGATTGATCCAGCTGCACTGAAGACTCTTTCCGATAGCACACTTGCAGCTGGGCAAGCGAGCTCCTGTAAGGCATATTGTGCCAATTCAGGCCAGGTGTCCAGTTTAGCAGCCCAATAGTCAAAGGGGAATGACCTGTGTGGGAGAACATCGATATGGGAGGAAAAGTAGTTTGTAACCATAATTGACAACTGCTGTCTCCTGTCACTTTCCATCGATGCTGTATTACCAGTTGTGTGAGCGGTACTTGAAAAATCAGTCCACAACATTGTCATAAAACCCCTGTCTCCAACGCCACTTCTGCTGTGTGTGCACCATGAACACCTCTGCCAAGCTGCCCCCAGCCCATACGGCTCGTGTGAGAACCATCACCGCTGCTGTGTGCTGGGAATGCCTCAAGCAACCGATTTACCAGAGTTGCTTGTTTATTAGCCAATATTAGGTCAAGGTTCTCCTGTGGCATGATGTTTTGTAATTTGCCTTTATAGCGTGGATCCAGGATGCTGGCCAACCAGTAGTCGTCATCGTTCATCATTTTGGCAATGCGGGGGTCCCTTTTTAGGATCCGCAAGGCATAATCTGACATGTGGGGCAATGTTCCCGGTGTCAATGATGCACTGCGAGTGCTGGTTGGAGGAGCACTTTCTGGCAAATCCACATCCCTCCAGTCACGCACAAACCCTGTACCAGACCTTGCCACGCCAACATTTTCACTTGCCCCACGAGATGCATCCTCCTCCCCTAAGTAATCATCCCCATCATCATCCTCCTCCTCCTCTTCTTCCTCCAACTCGTCCAGGAGAGGTCCCTGAGCAGACAATGGCTGAATGTCATCAAGGATTCCCTCCACCTCTTCCTCCTTGTCAACATTGGCTGCAGACGCCTGCTCCTTAAGGTGCGTCAGAGTTTGCATGAGCAGACGCATAAGTGGGATGCTCATGCTTAGGATGGCGTTGTCTGCGCTTACCAGCCGTGTGCATTCCTGAAAACACTGAAGGACTTTACAGAGGTCTTTCAGCTTCGACCACTGCACACCTGTCAACTCCATGTCTGCTCTCAAAGTGCCTGGCTGTGTATCCTCCCACAAATGCATTATGGCCTGCCTCTGCTCGCACAGCCGCTCCACCATGTGCAGGGTGGAGTTCCACCTTGTTGCAATGTCGATAATGAGGCGGTGGTTGGGAAGGTGGAGCAATCGCTGCAGCTTTTGCATACGAACGGAGTGTACAGGCGACCGGCGGATGTGCGCGCACAGTCTTTGCACCTTCTGGAGCAGGGCTGTTAACTCCGGATAATTTTTGAGGAAGCACTGCACCACCAGGTTCAAGGTGTGAGCCAAGCAAGGTATGTGGCTGAGTTTTGAAAGGGCTATGGCTGCCACAAAATTACGGCCGTTATCACTAACTACCTTGCCTGCCTCAAGATGTACACTGCCCAGCCATGACTCAGTTTGTCGCTTCAAGTACTCGGCCAGCACCTCGGCGGTGTGTCTGTCGCCCAAACACATCATCTGCAACACAGCCTGCTGACGCTTTCCACTAGCTGCTCGATAGGGGGACACCTCGTGTGCAACAGTGGCAGCTGCAGATGGAGTGCTCGTACGACTGCGCTCTGTGGACGAGCTTTCGCTTCTGGAGGAGGAGGAGGAGAAGGAGGGTGGAACGCCTACAGCCAACTGTTTCCTATACCGTGGGCTAGGCAGCACTGTCCCACCACCGCTGTCCCCTGTGGACCCTGCATCCACCACATTAACCCAGTGCGCAGTGATGGACACGTAACGGCCCTGGCCATGCCGACTGGACCATGCATCAGTTGTGAGGTGCACCTTTCCACTCACTGACTGCTTGAGTGCATGGACAATGCGGTCTTTCACATGATGGTGGAGGGCTGGGATGGCTTTGCGAGAGAAGAAGTGGCGACTGGGTAGGTCATAGCGTGGTACTGCATGGGCCATGAGTTCGCGGAAAGCTGCGCTTTCCACCAACCGATAGGGCATCATCTCAAACGAGATTAGTTTGGCAATGTGGGCGTTCAAACCCAGTGTAAGCGGATGAGAGACTGAGTACTTTCTTGACCTACTCATAGTGTCTGGGAGGGTGAGCTGGACTTGAGAGCTGCATATGGTGGAAGTAGCGGTGGACAGGGCGGACTGAGAGAGGGTTGATGATGGAGTTGGTGTTCTTTCTGATGGCCTAGATTCAGTATTTCGTTGATATAACAGTGGGATTCCCTGACTGCTGTGGCCTTGCAACGACACCTCAGCATTTGCTGCTGTGCTAACCGGTGGGCTTACAGTGGGGGAAACAATGTAGTGTTGCTGACTACCTTCTTTGTGATCAGTTGCACATGTGGCACTTGAGGTTTGGTGTTGTGTCCACGCTTGCAAGTGCATGCTGGTTAAATGTCTAAGCATACAACTGGTATTCAAATTTTTCAGATTTTTCCCTCGGCTAAAGGTCTTTGCGCACTTCTTACAGATAACCTTGGCCTGATCATGAGGATTTTGTTCAAAAAAGTGCCACACTGCACTCTTCCTACTTTGGCAGACATTTTGCGGCCTAGCACGCTGTGATGTTTTGACCCTCTGGACAAGCTGTCCAGCAACTCTTTTGATTTTTGGAACCTGTCTTTGGAGTGCTCCGGGCCTGCCAGATAACAGCTGTTGCGATGTTGATGTCTGCTGTGGATGCTCCTCATCTGAGCTATTGGAAGCAGCACCCTCTTCCCCCAATGGATGCCAATCTAGGTCAACAACTGGGTCATCCATCACCTCCTCTTCAATGTAATGTGCACCTTCCTCTGTGTCACCGTGTATGGTGGTATAGTGTGCGGGAAGGGGCACCTGAGTCTCATCAGGGTCAGAATCTGGCTCTGTACACTGCGAGGACAATGTAGTGCTCTGAGTGAACGTACCAGCAGAATCATCTATCAGCGGCTGTGCATCAGTGCACTCCATGTCAGATTCATCTTGGCCTGGGTAATTCACCATTTCACTTGATAATCCAGGCATGGTATGTGAAAACAGCTCCATGGAGTAATCAGTAGTATGGCCTGCGTCATCCTTCAATCTTGGTTGTGGTGAAGGACACAAGGAAAGGTGTGGTTCATGAACATGAGCCTCCAATGACGACTCAGTGCTTTTACTTTTTACAACTTCAGAAGAGGAGGCGATAGAGCTGGAGGCTGAGTCAGCAATGTAAGACAAAACTTTTTCCTGATACTCTGGCGTTAAAAGCGGTTTGCCAACTCCTAGAAAACTAAGCCTTCGAAGCCTTATGGAGCCAGACGATGACGCAGGCTCAACACCTCCTGCATTCGGTCCTATTTTGCTTTTGCCACTACCATCAGATGCACCACCAACACCATCATTACAAGCTGCCAACCCCCGCCCAATTCCACGGCCTCTTCCACCAGCCTTCCTCATTTTTGGTAGAAATGTAGACAAAATCCTACAAACTATATAGTAATGTAAAACAAGGTACAAGGTGTCTATAGGACAGGGGAGATTTAGATTTTCTGCAGACACTTGTGGACACTGGACACTTGGATTGTGTGAGGCCCACTGAATATCACAGCGCTATGTCACAGGCTCGATGGCACAGGTGTGAAAAAAGTGACTACAGGATAAGGGAGATTTTGAATTTCTGCAGACACTTGTGGACACTGGACACTTGGATTGTGTGAGGCCCACTGAATATCACAGCGCTATGTCACAGGCTCGATGGCACAGGTGTGAAAAAAGTGACTACAGGATAAGGGAGATTTTGAATTTCTGCAGACACTTGTGGACACTGGACACTTGGATTGTGTGAGGCCCACTGAATATCACAGCGCTATGTCACAGGCTCGATGGCACAGGTGTGAAAAAAGTGACTACAGGATAAGGGAGATTTTGAATTTCTGCAGACACTTGTGGACACTGGACACTTGGATTGTGTGAGGCCCACTGAATATCACAGTGCTATGTCACAGGCTCGATGGCACAGGTGTGAAAAAAGTGACTACAGGATAAGGGAGATTTTGAATTTCTGGGAGATTTTGAATTTCTGCAGACACTTGTTGACACTGGACACTTGGATTGTGTGAGGCCCACTGAATATCACAGCGCTATGTCACAGGCTCGATGGCACAGGTGTGAAAAAAGTGACTACAGGATAAGGGAGATTTTGAATTTCTGCAGACACTTGTGGACACTGGACACTTTTGGATTGTGTGAGGCCCAATGAATATCAGAGCGCTATGTCACAGGCTCGATGCAGCAGGTGTAAAAAAAAGTGACTACAGGATAAGGGAGATTTTGAATTTCTGCAGACACTGGACACTTTTGGATTGTGTGAGGCCCAATGAATATCAGAGCGCTATGTCACAGGCTCGATGCAGCAGGTGTGAAAAAAGTGACTACAGGATAAGGGAGATTTTGAATTTCTGCAGACACTTGTGGACACTGGACACTTTTGGATTGTGTGAGGCCCACTGAATATCAGAGCGCTATGTCACAGGCTCGATGGCACAGGTGTGAAAAAAATGAATTGTAGAATTGGGCAGAATAGGAATCTCCCTAGAGTGTAGGTCTGTAAGAACGGAACAAGTCCTCCACTTATCCTTCCACAGTGACACACAGATAGCTTCACTGTGGCTGTGATAACAGCTGTTACACGGTACTGTGTGAGGAGCGTACACCGCTGTATGGTGTGAATAAATGCACGCTCAGTACCTTAGCAGGACAAAAAAAAAATTGGGATTGCTTTTAAAAAAGCAGTTTTCAGAGCAGTGGGGAAACAGCAATGCAGCTGTCAGGAAGCCTTAGAAGGCAGCCTAACAACCAACACCGCTGAACCACCACAATATAGCCTCCCCTTGCACTGCACACACAGTGACTGGTGTGTTGCACAGGCAAAATCGCTAGCAGCAGAAGCAGTTTTTTTGTCTTCTTCCCTGCCTAACGCTCTCCCTACAGAATCAGCAACCTCTCCCTATGCTAAGATCGGCAGAAGTAAGATGGCGGTCGGCGTGCACGCCCTTTTATAACCCCTGTGACACCCACCAAAGCAAGCCAATCACTTGCATGCCCTTCTGAAAGATGGTGGCGACCCCTGCCTATGTCATCACGTTGCCCACAGTGTCCGTGGATCCTGATTGGCTGAAAAAGAGCTCTAAACAAACTTTTGAAACGCGACTTTGGCGCGTAAGTCGCCGACCTCGTGGCCGACCTCATCCTAGGGTCGGGTTTCGTTTCATGAAACCCGACTTTGCCAAAAGTCGGTGACTTTTGAAATTGTTCGACCCATTTCGCTCAACTCAACAATATCTTTCATTCAAACCTGTCTGTGAATAATAAAAAAGTTATTGGTCTTTGAATATGGCAAAGAAATCCAAAAAAATAATTTTTCAAGAATTTTTTTGTGCAAAAGTAGTAAAACATAAAAACCTTCAGAAATTGAGTATTGTTATTATTGTATCGACCTGCAGAATAATGCTAACATATCAGTTAAACTGAAGAGAGAACAGAGTAAATAAAAGATCTAGAATTACTGTTTGTTTTATAAATTCCAACTTCCAAAAAATATAATAAAAAGTGATCAAAAAGTCATATGCACCTGAATATGATAACTGAAAATTACATACAGTTATGGCCAAAAGTGTTCACACCCTTGAAATTGATCCAGAAAATGAAGTATTTCTCCCAGAAAAATTATTGCATTTTCACATATTTTGTTATGCACATGCTTATTTCCTTTTTGTGTAATGCAACAACACAAAAAAACAGAGAAAAAAGGCAAATTGGACATAATTTCACACAAAACCCTCAAAACTGGCTGGTCAAAATTGTTGGCACCCTCATCTTAATATTTGGTTGCACACCTTTGGAATAAGTAACTGCAATCAATCGTTCCTATAACCATTAACAAAATTCTTACACCTCTCAACTGGAATTTTGGACCACTTTTCTTTATCAAACTACTCCAGGTCTCTAATATTTGGAGGGTGCCTTCTCCCAAAAGCAATTTTAAGATCTCTCCACATGTGCTCAATGGGATTTAGATTTGGAATCATTGCTGGCCACTTCAGAACTCTCCAGCACGTTGTTTCCATCCATTTCTGGGTGCTTCTCGCAAACTGCAGTCTAGCTTTTTTATGTCTCTATGTCAGCAGTGGTATCCTCATGGATCTCCTGATGTAGTGTTTCATTTCTTTCAAATGTCTATGGGTAGTTTGCACTGACACTGATGGACCCTGAGCCTGCAGGACAGCTTGAATTTTTTTGGAACTTGATTGTAGATGCTTATTCACATCCGAAATTATACTGCTTTGCAACCTTTCATTATTTTTTCTCTGCCGTCTATGTCCAGGGAGACTAGTTATAGTGTCATGGATTGTGAACGTCTTGCTCATGTTTTTCATGGGCAAAGGAACATCAAGGTCTCTGGAGATCGACTTGCAACCTTGAGATAGCTGATATTTTTCAACAACTTGGGTTCTCGAGTCCTCAGCTAGTTCTCTTCTCCTCTTTGTTCTCCATGCTTAGTGTGGCACACACAGAAAAGCAAAGACTGTGTCAACTTCTCCCCTTTTTATTTGGTTGCAGGTGTGATTTACATATTAGCAATACCTGCTACTTACCACAGGTGAGTTTGAAAGAGCATCATATGCTGGAAAGAAAGTTGTTTATTTGCCCACAATTTTGGAAAGGTACCAATAATTTTGTCTGCCCCATTTTTGGTGGTTTTTGTGAAATGGTGTTCAATTGGTCTTTTCTTCTCTGTTGTTTTACTGTCAATATGCACAAAGGAAATAAACATGTATAACAAAACATATGTAATTGCAAAAAAATTCTGGAAGTAAAACTTCATTTTCTGGAACAATTTCAAGGGTGCCAACACTTTTGGCCACGACAGTATAACAGGTCTATTTTGTGAATTAAAATAGAACACTAAAAAACAGCAGAAGAATGGCCTTTTTTCAATTTCTCCCCATTAAAGGGGTTGCACAACACTAGGACAAGCCTTTCTCAAGCCCCATGTTTCCTACCAGTAAAATAATAACACTTATACTCACATCGGTGTCAGCACTGGCTGTACAGGGAATCATATGATATAACACTGCGGCCAATCAGCGTTGGCTTCACTCTCCCCTCCTTAAAAAAAGCAGACATCCGGAGGAGGTGAGAGGTGCTGTCAATTATGTCTGTAGGAGAGGTGAGAGAAGCCAGTGCCGATTGCTGAAGGGATATGTCTTGTGAGCGCTGGGACAGCCAGGGCTAACACCACTGGAACGGTTCCTCCATTGGAGGTGAGTATAAGCATTATTATGTTCCATAGGGATTGATAAGTAGTGGACAACATTTTTAACCCCTTAACAACTGCCAAAATGCTTTTTAACAGTGGCAGTTAAGGGTACTTATTCCTGAGAAATAAAGGTATAGCACCCAACGACGTTAGAAAATACCAGGGGTAGCTGAGACCTTGGAGAGCATGATAAGGGCTAATTTTTATGGTCCCATGTCACATGATCGCTGTTATTCACCGAATAGTCGCAAAACAAGTCTGATTTAAAATTAATTCCTCTCTCTTATGATATGATCTAACATATTAGAAGAGAGAAATGGGGTCCCTCGAGTCCCTCTGATACCTCTCCCGTCCTGCTCTTTCCCCCAGCCCTCCGCATCATCTTCCTGGAGAAAAAAATGGCAGTCGCATGTGCAGTGCGCCCACTGAGATCTGACGGCGGGTACCTGGCAACAATAGGGAATTTTTCCTATTGATTCCTTTTGATTAGAGATGAACTAATATTTCAATGTTCAGTTCGGATTATGATCTCTGATTTTACAACATTCGCTGATTTATCCGGTGAATATTCGTTGAACGGCATTAGAATCAATGGGAGGAAAAAGCAAACGCATACACAACACCTTCAGACGGGCCCAAAAGCTGCCAAAACACATCAAATTATGGACAGGTAAATTTTACAATGGAACAGCAGCATGCAGGCATGCATGAGGTATCAGGGTTTGGGACAGCATTTAAAACTTTGAATGGAAATTCAAATTAAGATGAGGTGGGTGAGGCATCAGTCTAGGCTTGCTGTGCTGGGTGCCCTGATTCCACATGCAACAGTCCAACTATCTTTTATGCTCAGCTACACTTAGGTGACACAAATATCAGTTTGGTAGACTACAATTGTCAGAAAAATGTAAGCATAGTAACACAGGTAGTTGACTCAAAGGAAGTGGAGGCCTGCAGGTATCAGAGGCCTACTGCTACAGGCAACACACATGAAGGAGACCAAACTAGCAGTCTTCACATTTAAAATAATTAGGGGCCGCCACCATCAAAGTGGAATCAATTTCACCAGAGTAGCAATAGTATAATGCAGAGCGACAACTCTTCAGCCAACCAGCAGATGGAGACTCAATCAGGAGTGTTCACATTTCCAACAATTAGTGGCAGACAATACCAAAATGGCATCAATTTCACCAAAGTAGAAATAGTATAATAGGGACTGACACCTCTTCCCTACAGCCAACCCAGCAGGTGTAGACCCAACTAGGAGTTTTCAGTTTTCCAACAATCAGTGGCAGGCACCACCAAAGTGGCATAAATTTCACTAGAGTAGAAATAGTATAATAGGAACCAACATGTCTTCCACTATACCCAACTCAGCAGATGAAGGCCCAATCAGGAGTCTTCAAATTTAAAATAATTAGGTGCAGACACCACCAAAGTGGCATCAATTTCACCAGAGTAGATATAGTGTAATGGAGAGCGACATCTCTTCCACTACAGCCAATGCAGCAGATGTAGACCCAACCAGAGATGTTCATATTTCCAACAGTTAGTGGTAGACACCACCGAAGTAGCATCAATTTCACCTGAGTAGAAATAGTATAATGGGAGAGATATCTATTGCACTACAGCAAATCCACTAGATGGATACCCAATCAGAAGTCTTTACATTTTAAAAAATTAGAACCTGACAACACCAAAGCAGTATCATTTTCATGAGTAGAAATAGTGTAATAGGCACAGACACGTCTTCCACTACAGCCTACCCAGCAGATGTAAACCCAATCAGGAGTGTTCACATTTCCAACAATTAGTGGCAGACACCACTGAGGTAGCATCAATTTCACGAGAGTAGAAACAGTACTGTTACACCCGGTCCCCGTGCTGGCTCTGCGTCCCGGTCTGCCGCTACACCCTGTTCTGGCCACTCACCTGTCCTGCACGCTGTCCCTGTGCAGCAGTGAGCTCCCCATCTCCTGGCGTCCTGTCAGCAGGTCTTCAGGCAAAGCTATTAGAGCACGCGCGCGCACTCCCCTGGCTTCTTAAAGGGACAGCGTTCATTCTTCAAATTTGATAATTATCAAATGGCAGCGCAATGGCTGCTATTTCTGGTCTCTCCTCCATATGGAGAGCGCCAGAGCAACGAGTATCTATCATTGCTACATCCGGTTCTGTTCCTGACCTGTCTGCGCTGCGTTAGCAGTCTCTGTGCATTCTCTCATGCTATCTGTCTCCACAGATTATCTGTATCCTGCTAACCCCGGCAATCTCTGCAATCATCTGTGCAAGTGCCATCCCATTCCGTCAACAGCCATCCGTGTCCGTGGACTGTGAAAAGGTTACTGGAGCCTGCTAGCTACCAACTACCCGGAACCAGGACCTGCCTCACCTGTGTGTCTATTTCTCTATGGACTCTGCTATTGTATCTGTTACCCCTTTTGGTCCCGCTGGGACAGCTGCCACATGTCCGGAGTCTAACTGGAGGTAGCACATGTGTCCTCCGGGTATTCCATTCTGGTCCTGTCTGAGGGACTTTTCTATGGGTACCCAGGGCTCACTAACTAGTTATGCCGCCTTCGGAGCCCCCTAGACCGTGGTCCTGAGGTTCCACTTTAAAAATAAAAAACGAATGTGAACTTCACCGTCTCCGCCTCCGCTTCCATTCGTTACAAGTAAAATAGGGAATGACCCATCGTCCCTGCACCCAACCCAGCAGATGGAGACCCAAATCAGGAGTCTTCAAATTTAACATAATTAGGTTCAGACACCACCAAAGTGGCATCAATTTCACCAGAGTAGAAATAGTATAATGGAGAGTGACATCTCATCCACTATAGCAAACCCAGCATATGGAGAAACCCAATCAGGACTCTCCACATTTCCAAAAATTAGTGGCAGACACCAAAGTGGAATCAATTTTATCAGAGTATAATTGGGAGCATCATCTCTTCCACTACAGCCAATCCAGCAGATGTAGACCCAACCAGGAGTCTTCACATTTCCAACAATTAGTGGCAGACACCACCAAAGTGGCATCAATTTCAGCAAAGTAGAAATACAGTATTATAATGGGGAGAGACATCTATTCCACTACAGCAAACCAGCAGATGGAGACTCAATCAGGAGTCTTTACATTTTGAAAAAATTAGGGCCTGACACCACCAAAGTGGAATCAATTCACGAGAGTAGAAACGGCATAAAAGTGACAGACACGTCTTCCACTACAGCCAACCCAGCAGACATAGATCCAATCAGGAGTCTTCACATTTCCAACAATTAGTGGCAGATACCACCAAAGTGGCATCAATTTCACCAAAGTAGAAATCGTATAATGGGGAGAGACATCTATTCCACTACAGCAAACCCAGCAGATGGAGACTCAATCACGAGTCTTTAAATTTAAAAAAAAATTAGGGCCTGACACCACCGAAGTGGCATCGATTCACGAGAATAGAAACAGCATAATAGTGACAGACATGTCTTCCACTACAGCTAACCCAGCAGACATAGATCCAATCAGGAGTCTTCACATTTCCAACAATTAGTGGAATAAACCACCAAAGTGTCATAAATATCACTAGAGTTGTCACAATTCATTTTTGGATTCTTGACAGCTCTAGCTCTGCTTTAATTTAAACGTTGTTTTTCGCTTTTGTGTCAGCAAGGGTTAATGTCAGTTTTCCTTGCCTGGAAGCTGATGTGTTGATGGTCAGCTGATGTGGGTGTTGACCACTCCCACCATACTTTAAATAGCCGCATGATGCATCAGCTAACTGTTGGTAATAGAGTTTTTTTCTGGAGACCAGCAGATGAGTGTGGTGTCAGCGTGTATCAACTGCTTGAGGTCCTAGTTCCGAATCCTCTGCTGTGTGGAGCTTACAGCAGAAGCTTGAAAGCTAAGTTTCTTTATTCTTTGTCTTTGTCTTGTGCTTGTCACGACCCCCTGTGTTTACACCATTTGCCGTGGTGAGGCTAGCATCCTTTCTGCCCAGTGCACTAGCCAGGGTATAGTGAGGTGACAGCTAGGGATGAGGCACATGACAGTGGCCAGGGGAAGGACCCACATAGGACTTTAGGGGAGCTTAGGAATAAGCACAGGTGGTGTAGGAGGTGCCCCATCCCTTGTTCCCTATCGGTAGGGCCTTCCTCCCCCTTTTTTCATCCCTGTTGTTGATGTTTGCTGTGCTGTCCGCTGGTCCGATCCTTGTGGGTCGTGACGAGAGTATAAATAGCATAATGTGGAGTGGCATCTCTTCTACTATGGCCAATCCAGCAGATATAGACCCAGTCAGGAGTGTTCACATTTCCAACAATTAGTGGCAGACATCAGCAAAGTGGCATCAAGGATGTGACTGAGGATGCAGTGCTTGTTGTGGCTGCATAACTCTGTGTCTGCACAACTCAGCCTTTTCCTCCACCACCTCAGATGACCTACTCAACTATGTGCCTCTCTGTTCATGCCAAGTGGAATCTATAACCTCATCATCATCCTCTGGGTCATCACATTTCTCGCCCTGACCTGTCAGCATAGTACAGTTCGCAGGATAATGCTCGGACCCGACTTCGTCCTGCCCCAGATCCAAGCTAAAAATAATTTGTGCATCAGTGCAGATGATTTCCTCCTCTTGACTCCTCTTGTGAGGGGGAAGCAAGAGTTATTGGGGTGCTACCTCTGTGGACAGTACTGGTTTGATGTTTAGGTGGAAGAAGAGAAGGAGAGGCCACTTGAAGCTACGCTTGCCATCCACTTGAGCACATTCTCTTTCTGGGCCTCTTTAACAAGGTGTACCGCTGGGCGACTTCCAAAGAAAAATACTGGAGTATATCATCCAGTGAAAGAAGTTGTCAGTTGTGTTTGTATAGAATGTGACGTTGTTGGTTCACTAGTGATTTCACTATCTTTACCACCTACCCCACGTACACCTGGAACATATAGCCTAATCCCCCTTCCACTACTACCTCACTTTTTTACAGTCATGTTGCTCAGGTAGTGTGGTAGGAGCACAGTATTGGCAACAAAAAAGTTCTGTGGCACTTAATGACAAGGTGAAATATGGTATGCTGAATTGCATTAGTCACAGAAGAAAGAATTGTTTCTGTGTGGATGAGGCCTGTATGACAAAGAAGATAAGCTCCAAACAGTTTCAAACTGAGATCTCCCCTACTGTATCACATTAGTCACAGAAGAAAGAATTGTTTCAGTGTGGATGAGTCCGTATAACAAAGAAGATATGCTCTAAGCAATTATAAAAATGACATCTCCCCTACTGTATGATGTTAGTAACAGATGAAAGAAATGTTTCAGTGTAGATGAGGCCTGTATGACAAAGAAGATATGCTCCACCCCAAACAATTTCAAACTCAAATCTCCCCTATGATATCTCATTAGTAACAGAAGAATTTTTTTTATGTGTGTGGATGAGGCCTCTATAACATAGACTATATGCTTCAATCAGTTCGGCACACAGAACAATTTCACTTCCACTAAATAACAAGGTGGGATATAGCGGGCTATATCACATTTAGCTACAGAAAGTTGTTTTTTTTTACTGTGCAACAGCTGTGCAGAAAGGTAAATTTCACCCCACTAAATGACAAGGTGAGATATGGCGTGCTGAATCACATTAGCAACTGCCAAAAATATTTTTTTTACTGTGCAACAGGTCAAATCACAGAACAATTTCACCGTCACTACATGAAAAGGTGGGATACGGCCTCAATTTTAAAGCCACACAGGACACTAACTATCTAAATTGAGTAATAAACAACTGCCTAGCTAACTAGCTGAAATCTATGAGCACCCAAGACCAACGTCAGAAGCAGCCTCTCTCCACTGTTATATTGACAAGATTGGTAAAACAAGAAAACAAGATGTCCGTTCTTTAAACTTTATATAGAGAGGGACGTGATTTCAGCAGGAAATGACACAAGTTGTCATTGTGGATGTTTACTGCACCCTGATTGACTAGCTGCAATGTGCACACATAAAGTAAAAAAAAAAACATTTTTTACAAGCATGCCGGTCCTCTGCGCTCTCCCCCACCCTCATCAAACATGTGCACCACGCTCATCATACACCACCACTATCCTAGCCAAAGTGCTCAAAATACATTAGATGCAGCGCAAACATTTTACCGCACTTTTTAATGTTACCAATTTTTTTTCTTGATTTTATACAAATTTGCTTGTGTTTCTGATTTGAATGTGACATATTCATGCCAAATTTATGTTTGGCATTTGTTTTTCGAACATACTCGTTCATCTCTACTGTGATAGACCCTATTACAGGGATCAAAAGAAAAAAATAGTAAATCAACTCACCCTTTGTCACTCCCTTAGTTAGATAAAAATGATAAAATAAAAAATTATGATATTTTCCATATTTGCAGATAGAGTTGGGGTTGAGGTTAGGGTTAGCGTTAGGGTTGTGTTAGGGTTAGGGTTGGGGTAAATATTATTGTTGTGTCATTGTAAGTGTTGGGGTTAGGGCTTTTTTAAGTAAAAAAATAACTGATGATGATATACGGTTTTTCTGAGCTTGCATCGGGTGACTGGGTATAAACGGATCCCTGCATGTTTTTTTGTGGTGTCTAACAGCTGCGAAACATGAGGGGCAAGGACTCGAGCATGTCAACCAAGCACCTGTGAAATTTAGTGCATACCCGAGCACCCAGTGCAAACTGGAGTTAGCGAGCACTTGCGCTCAACACTAATGATGATGATGTTTCCAATATGACAACCTAATGTTATTAAATTTTGTTTCGTACTTGTCTGTTCAAAATGCTCACTATTCCCCTGGATAAAATCATTTTCAAAAATGTTGTCACTTGTGGTGTGCTTGGACTGTTCAGGCACTTCAGAGGCTCTCCAAACACGACATGACGACTGCTCTTGATTCCATCCAATTTTGTGTTCAAAAAGTCAAACAATGCTCCAGTGCAGTTTTTAGAATAGTGTCAATTTTGGGTATTTTCTGTCATATAGGCCCCTCAAAATCACTTCATATGTGATGTGGTCCCTAAAATTTTTTTGTAAATTTTGTTGGAAAAATGAGAAATTAACGATCAACATTTAACCCTTCTAACAAAAAAATGCTCCCAAAATTGTACTTATGTTAAGTAGACATTAAGCAAATGTTTTGATTAACTATTTTGTGCAACATAACTGTGATATAAGGGCCCAAAAATTAAAAGTTTAAAAATTGCAAAATTTTCAAAATGTTTGCGAAATTTCAATTTTTTTCACAAATAAACGCAATCATATAGAAGAAATGTTACCACTGTCATAAAGTAAAATAAGACAAGAGAAAACTATGTCAGAATCAGTGGGATACGTTGAAGTGTTCCAGAATTATTGCCACATAAAGTGACACTGGTCAGAATTGTAAAACTTGGTTTGGACATTAAAGTCAAAATTGGCTCGTCACTAAGGGGTTAAGAGATAATAAAAGTTTGGTAATAAATTATATGCAACCAAAATTGTGTCAATGATTAATACAACCCATCATGCAAAAATTAAGCCATCAGAAAGCTACAATGACAGAAAAAAATAAAAATAATATTGCTTCTGGAATGTAGTGATGAAAAAACATGAACAAAAAAATCCTCTGTCCTAAAGACCCAAAAATGAGTGAGCCCTTGAGAGGGTAATATACATTTTTGCTATTTATAGCAAGTGGATCAACAAACCTATATATAGGATACATGACTGAAGTATATTTTTTACATATTTATTATAGTAATCAAATTAATAAACAATATCATAAAATACTCTCAACAGATGACTAGTGTGGCAAGCAGAAAATAATTACATATCTGAGAATTATACAGGATTCAAAGAGCAGCCAATATGGTAGATATTGCACGAAGAGGGATTTATGCAAAATACCTGGTACTATAGATAAAATGACTAAATAATGAATAGTGCTAAATAATAAATAAGTAGAGCAGTACCAGATATAATAATATTGCAACTATGCCCAAATAAATAAATTAATAGGTTTTAACTCTTAATTACATATGATTATAGTGCAAAGAAAAAACAGCCTAATGGCAGAAATAGATAAAGACACCAGCGCAGCACAAATAAATAGTAGTAGGTAAAAATAGATTAAAGTGACTAGTGTGTAAGGTACTAGCAGGAACGCAGGATGCAGTGACAAGCAGGAGGCAGAGCAAGAGTTAACGGTCACTTTATGCAAAGTAATGTCACAGTTAGTACTCCACGCAGGGAGGTTGCAGAAATGATTGAATACAGATGCAGGAGAGGGGAACAGTGGAGCCAAAAGCATTAACAACAAATAGCACAGAACAATTCAACTTATCAGTCTGAAGCTTCCGGTCGGACGAGGCTGAAAGATCCCTTGATGTCGACGCAAGTGCTGCTAGACGTCTCTGAAGCGGTCCTGGATGAAGTTTAGGCACTGTCTGGACCTGGAACATGGTGTTATGCGACAGGTAGGAGTCGGCTCAGCAATTGCGATACAAATTCCCGGGGTGGAGGTCACAGCAGGACCCCCCATACCCACATGCCCTGTACGGTCGACACGGTCCGGATCATCAGTTGCTGTCAGGGGTGCTGACCAGTCAGGGCTCTCGGGGAACGGAGCTTGCGGGGTGTTCAGCCTTGTGTGTGCACGAGTTGTTCGCACAGGGGCAGACAGACTGCAGAGAAAGCTAGCTCATTGGTCAGAAGCAGCGGAGACGGAGTTAACCTTCTCTGTTATGAATGGGTCACTGAGGAGAAAAAAGCAAAACAAGCTAAGTCACAGAAAACCAGAGAGGTTGGTAACTATGCAGATTGCAGATCCCTGATCCTACCACACAACTAGCAGCAGCCGTGGAGCGTACCTACGATGTTGCTAGATGCTTCGTCACAGCCGGAGGTCTAAATAATCCTGAAGCATGAAAAGGGGAAAACTAACTGCCCCCAAGCAGACCCCAAAGGAATAGATAGCCCCCACACATGTATTGACGGTGAAACAAGATGAAGGCACAAACACAGGCAGGAAAATAGGCTAACCAAACGATGGGGCCCAAACTAACTAGAAAGGAAAGGAAAGACACTGTCTGCAACCTGCAAAAAACCCTACAAAAATAATGTCCAACACTTCTGATAGCAAAATTAACCCTGAAGTCTCTAGACTTCTCCCACTATATCAGCACTCTGAAATATTCTGAGACAGAGCAAAAAGATACCAAACTACTAAGGGACAAAAAGCAAATTGGCAAAATACTGATAAATAAGAGTGGAAATTCAGCACAGCCCCCAGCCGGGGCTGGCTGACCACACAAAAAACTGAATAGACCAACAAAATCAAGTGTGAACATTAGCAATAAAACTTAGCTTTAGATGACTGGAATATAGCTGAAAACCAAGAGCTGACAAGCCAGAAGGAATCACCAGCAACTGAATAGGGCGTCGGCTGTCTTAAATCCAATCTGAGACTCCTGAGATCCAATCGTCATCCTCATTCTCAGGTGGCAGATCTCCACCGATCAAATCAGCCTCACTACCTCCTGTTACCATCAGAGGGAGTCAGGAAGGAGAACTCACAACTGGTGAACCAGAGAATGAACTCACAACACTTCTCCTTTCATGTGCACTGTCTTCCCGCCAGAAGCCCTGTTTTCGCGTGGTCCACTCCTTTTATCTCCACCCCGCCCCCTACAGTCAAGTGCAAAGGTTTGCATTGGTCAGAAAGTCCCACAGGAAGCCCTTCCCCCTGCAACACTGGTGACAGCCCCGATATGTCTAGCCCAGGCACACAAGAAGCTGCCCTAGCCTGGTCCATCCTCCTACATTCCCCCACCCCTTTCACTCACCATTCCACGGGCGAGGATTCTCGGGAACCGCGTGGGCGTTTCTCACTCTTCTGAATTTTCTGTTGCCAAACAAATTGGTCATTCATAACGATTGGGGGTTTTGCCAGCTGTTGTACATTCGGAGCGTTGTAGATTGGAGGGAGCAGTGAAGTCTTCAGGAATGGTAGAGATCAGTGACACCACAGGGGGCCCAGTAGTGTCTGTACTTTCCGACATGTCTTCCATGGGAGATTTGCGCCCCTGTTCTGTACTTTCCTCATCTTCTTCTTCTTTTATGACAGGGACCAGCTCGACAGTCTCTGGTAACTCTTCCACTAGTACAGGATCTTTAGACAACCAAGACAGAATCATGTTTTGATGAATCACTCGAGTAGTGGAGCTCCCATCCCTCTCAGATTGTATCTCATACACAGGGTCTTCCGAATTAATTTGTTTCTTTACCCGATATGGGCTCCTTTCCCAGCGGTTTTCCAATTTGCCTCGGGTGAGGTTTATCTCGCACTAAGATGCGGTCTCCAACTTGAAGATCTGTAGCCCAGGGTGGGGTTCTTTCAGCATGCTGTAACTCACGTAATCTAGTCTGTACTAACCGATGCAGGGTCTGTAGACGGTGTCAATGTGCCTGGACCCAGGAGGACACTCCTACTCATAAACAATCTTCCTCTGGATCCAATTCTAACTCGGTGATTCCTTTGCCATCTCGGTCAAACGTGAGCGAACAGGGAGTGTAAACGGTGGTGCTGTGCACTCGGTTGTTATAGACCCATACCAACTCTGAAACAAACTTGGGCCACCAGGTCTCCCAATCTTATTCCAAAGTTCTCAGCATTTGGACTAACGTACGGTTGAAGCGTTCACAAGTGCCATTACCCTGCGGATGATATGGTGTAGTCCGAGATTTATCAATTCGGTACAAGTGATGTATCTCTTCCATCACCTTTCCCAAGAAACAGGCTCCTTGATCTGAATGAATCCATTTTGGACAGCCATCAATCTGGACAACGTTTTTACAGATAGCATTCGCAGCTGATTCTGCAGTTTGGTCTTGGGTAGGGGTCACAACCACAAATTTTGTGAAATGATCCACCACTACTAAGCAATGTTCATATCCCTGTTGAGCCGGTGCGATGGTTAAATAGTCTATCACCAATAACTCAAAAGGGCCAGATGCCACTATGGTCTGGATTGGAGCTTTCTGTTCTGGTGGTTTTGCCAATTCAACTATCGTCTTCAGCTGTGGATGATAAATAAATTGCTGCACCATTGAAAAGTCTTTTTGGGGCCAACATGTGCGCCTCTTTCGTGGGCCTCAGTGGAGATATCAGGTAACAGACTCCCTGGAACCAGGACTTGCCAGGTGACCCCCAGTTCCATCTGAAGTTGCACTTTTCGATAAAGCAAACCATTTTTCATCTGGAGACGTTCCCATTGTCGAAGTATCCGCAGGGTTTCCGGAGAAAGAGTGTCTCTTTCTGCATGACTGGGGAGCTTCTTTGAAGTAACACACTGCCTCAATAGAGCAAGCTTTTCATCTTCTTGTTGTAGCCGGACCCATTCATCCCGGGTTCGCCCCAGAACACCTCCTGGGGTCTGTGTTCACACCTGGTCCTGCATTTCCACCACCGTCCTGGGGAGCTCTAGGAAACTGGGAGTCTCCACACTTTCCAATTCCTCATCTCTATTTTGCCCAGGCTCCCGATGTCTTCTTCTAGATAGCGCGTCAGCATGAATGTTCTCCGCTCCCCTCTTTTACGCGATTTTATACACAGCCAAAAGTTTTACCATAACCAGATTTCCCGCATCATGTTCCCACATGCTTTATGCATCCATTAGCCCTCTGTGTCTGTACTGTTGCACACTTAACATTATGGCTGGTCCATACAATCAGGGCAATTGTTACCACCCACCTTTCGTGTCTCCCTCTTTCCTCATAGACTGTAAGCTTGCGAGCAGGGCCCTCTTTCCTCTTGGTATTTGTTATAATCTACTGTATGTGATTATTGTTATGCTGTAATGTCTATTGTCTGTACAAATCCCCTCTGAAATGTAAAGTGCTGCGGAATATGTCGGCGCTATATAAATAAAGTTTATTATTATTATTATTATTATTATACCGAAACTTTGCCATTATTGCCACCCATAGTTGATCCAAGGCCCCCAACTTCGCATTTTCTAGATGAGCCAAGGGATTATTATCTGTGCTTTCAAGGACTTCAGACCCGGACAAGTATTATGCGAACCTCTTCGTCATAGCCCACAACAATGTGAGCAGCTCCAACTTGAAGGAACTGTAATTGTCCGGATTACGTTTGGAATTGTGAAGGAATCGACTTGCATAAGCGATCACCCTCTCTCTTCTGCCCTGTATCTGCGACAACACAGCACCAAGTCCATGCAAACTCCAGTCAGTGTGGAGAATAAACAGTTGAGAAAAGTCCATGTGAGCCAGCACAGGAGCTTTCTTCAAGCCTTGAAAAGCTTCCTCTTGGTGTTCTTTCTAGCAAACTTTCCAGCTCGTGGTGCCTAAAGGGTGCTCCTTTCAACAGTTCTTGTAGTGGTCTGGCCCGGTGAGCAAAGTTTTTTACAAAGCAGTGGTAATAACAAGTCAGTCCCAGAAATGTCCTTCACCATCTGTGGAGTGGGCTAATCTTGTATCGCAGCAATCTTCTCTCAAGAGGGCTTCACCTCTTCACCCCTTCAGCAGACACAACGTAACCCAAGTATTCAATCTGAGTGCGAAACAGGTGACCGATCGTTCCAGCCCGGGCATGCAAGAAGCTGCCCTAGCCTGGTCCATCCTCCTAGTGCACAAATCACAGAAATGGAAAATGCCTGGTGATGGTGAGGATAGCTTACCGCTCAGACTGCTGTGATAAAAAAAAAAAAATGATAGTGTTGGTCCCCTTAAAAATAGTCTGGGTGAAATGGTGGATGAGGATGAGGAAAAAGCCAATATGTTAAATGTCTTTTTTTCAACAGTATTTACACAAGAAAATCCCATGATGGATAACATGATCAGGGATAAAAATTTTCCATTAAATGTCACCTGCTTAACCCAGCAGGAAGTACGGCGGCTAAAAATCACTAAAATTGACAAATTCCCGGGCCCGGAAGGGATACACCTCCGAGTACTGCAGGAATTAAGCACAGTCATTGATAGACCATTATTTTTAATCTTTAAAGATTCCATAATAACAGGGTCTGTACCACAGGACTGGCGTATAGCAAATGTGGTGCCAATATTCAAAAAGGGGACAAAAACTGAACTTGGAAATTATAGGCCAGTAAGTTTAACCTCAACTGTGGGTAAAATCCTGGAGGGTTTTCTAAGAGATACTATACTGGAGTATCTGGAGAAGAATAACCTTATGACCCAATATCAACATGGGTTTACAAGGGACCGTTCCTGTCAGACTAATCTGATAAGCTTTTATGAAGAGGTAAGTTCTGGACTGGACCAAGGGAATGCAGTTGACGTGGTGTACATGGACTTTTCAAAAGCCTTTGATACGGTGCCACACAAAAGGTTGATACATAAAATGAGAACAATGGGGATAGGGGAAAATATGTGTAGGTGGGTTAAGAGCTGGCTCAGGGATAGGAAACAAAGGGTGGTTATTAATGGAGCACACTCAGACTGGGTCACGGTTAGCAGTGGGGTACCACAGGGGTCAGTTTTGGGCCCGCTTCTTTTTAACATATTTATTAATGAACTTGTAGGGGTCATAGAGAGTAGAATTTCAATGTTTGCAGATGACACTAAACTCTGCAGGGTAATCAATACAGAGGAGGACAATTTTATATTACAGGAGGATTTATGTAAACTAGAAGCTTGGGCTGATAAATGGCAAATGAGCTTTAATGGGGATAAATGTAAGGTCATGCACTTGGGTAGAATGAATTATGTGCTTAATTGTAAAACACTGGGCAAAACTGTCACTGAAAAAGACCTGGGTGTATGGGTGGACGACAAACTCACATTTAGTGGCCAGTGTCAGGCAGCTGCTGCAAAGGCAAATAAAATAATGGGATGCATTAAAAGAGGCATTGATGCTCATGAGGAGAACATAATTTTACCTCTATATAAGTCACTAGTGCGACCACACTTAGAATACTGTGTACAGTTCTGGTCTCCGGTGTATAAGAAAGCCATAGCTGAACTGGAACCGGTGCAGAGAAGAGCGACCAAGGTTATTAGGGAACTAGGGGGTCTGCAATACCAAGACAGGTTATTACACTTGAGGTTATTTAGTTTGGAGAATCTAAGGCTTAGGGGTGATCTTATTACAATGTATAAATATATGCGGGGACAATACCAAGACCTTTCTAATGATCTTTTTACTCTTAGACCTGTGACGGGGACAAGGGGGCATCCTCTATGTCTGGAGGAAAGAAGGTTTAAGCATACTCACAGACGCGGATTCTTTACTGTAAGAGCAGTGAGACTATGGAACTCTCTGCCATATGATGTTGTAATGAGTGATTCACTACTAAAATTTAAGAAGGGACTGGATGCCTTTTTTGAAAAGTATAATATTACAGGGTATATACACTAGTTTCCTTAATATTGTGTTGATCCAGGGAGCTAGTCTGATTGCCGTATGTGGAGTCGGGAAGGAATTTTTTTCCCCAATGTGAAGCTTACTGTTTGCCACATGGGGTTTTTTTTTGCCTTCCTCTGGATCAACATGTTAGGGCAAGTTAGGATAGGATATGGGTTGAACTAGATGGACTTAAAGTCTCCCTTCAACTTTTTTTTTTTTTTTTTTAAACCAGTTATTTTTATTTAGGTTTCAAAAGATTTTAAACAATAAACAGTGGATATCAATATACATGTGACAATTCAAATATCTCCCTTAAACTTTAATAACTATGTTACCAACGCATGTTTCGCCGCAGCTTTTACAAGGTTCCTTGTATTACTATATATTTATCTACCATATTTGAATCCTATATAATACTCAGATAAGTAATTATTTTCCACTCACTGCACTTATCATCTGTTGAAAGCATTTTATGGTATTGTTTATTATTTGATTACTATAATGAATATGTAAAAATATACTTCAGTCATGTATCCTCTATATAGGTTTGTTAGTCTTTCACAGGATTCATGACTATTTTTGTTATTTCTACTGTATATTTATATTTAGAGCAAGTGGATGTTGTGAAATAAAAGGCAATTTCTGAAAATGATGGTGTCGATTTATGGATTTTATATATGCAGCACATTGAACTGTGCTTTGACCACTATGAAAATGGAGGAGACTTTTTTTTCTCCAAATAAACTTTTGTCTATTTTTCTCCAGCCATAAAAACCACATAAAAAGCAAATGTAAACTCAGTTTCAGCTGTTTCTGTGATCTCTATCTATGTAACTAATATAGCTTTAGCTTTATCAACAGTCTGCATAACTTTCTCCCTATTGTATAGTTAGGAAAAGTTCTCATTCTTCCATTTTGTTCTTTCAATAATGCAAACAGATTTTCGGTTGTGATCTTTGGAGCTCCCCAGTGTAAAGCGATAATTTACAGTTTGTGTCATCCTTGTGCCAAAGCAGGTAAACGCCAAGTGGAACAGAACTCAGGACTTGGTCTTCAAACTTCCATTCACAAAAGAACAGACTTGGCTTTATTCCACTGCTATTCCAGAAATGTCTAGTATCCCCCTGGCCCTGTGATTATGCTTTGTGTGCATAGAGACATTTTACACCAGCTCTCAAGATTAAAAAAAAAAGGAAGGAGCAGTTTGACAGTAAAATGTACATGGAAACTCTAATGCCAAAGAGACTCCGCTTTCTGCCTTGTAAACACAACCCGAATGCTAACTATACTTTACATGAGTCTTCCAAATATTTGGTGTGATGTGGGCAATTGCATTGTCTCATGGAGCTAAAATAGTTAAGTTGCATTTAAAGGCATCTCATTTGGGGATTATTTCTCCTTTCGCCACTGGCACAATATTCTATAAGGCCCTCGCTGAATTTAATATAGTTGTGAGGGTCTGGGGAATTTATTGATCTCTGTTAAGAAAGAAGAACATTACATGCCTCTTACTCTGTTATACTGAAAGAAGAATGCAGATAATTACTTTGGAAGGGGTATTTGATTAGATATAAGAGTTTCCATTTATATAAGCCGTCTAAAAACTGCTGTAATTAAAAAGTCTAAATTAACTGGATTCTTAGATGGTTTAATGGATGAAATGAGTAGAAAACTGCTGTAGATTCTTGAATCATTTTATCAGAATTATCAGCTGTACTAGTTGAAGTTTGTTGGTACCAAGTTGTTTAAATGGGATTTTTCACTAGTTTTACACCTTTTTCCTCCTTGTGGGCTTCAGCTTGGGTATACAGTCAGTGCTTGTAAAATATTGCTACACTTAACTCAAAGTAGTTTTAAGCATTTCCTTTTCATATGTAAATTTAATTAAAAAAATTAATGTGATCTCAGAGCTAGTCCCATCAAGCTTGCATTGATTGTCACTGCTGTACCTCCAGAAGCAGCAGTAAGTGTTTGGCAGGATTAATAAAATCATAGAACACTTCTCTGTTTAGCATAGCACAGTGGACAATTAAAAATTAACTGCACATAATAATACTGCATTGCTTCGGTCAATTTAGATTTAACAAGCTGCCGCTGAGCTCAATGATTTGTTCCAGCAATGATGTGAGCTGTCAACGTGACGTCACCACCTCTGCCAAAATGCAGAGACCGGAGTCAAGGTGGAGAGCCAACATTGGACCTGGGTAGGATGAGTACAATATGATATTAGTACTTTACATTACACCAAACATTTCGGGTCCATGTTAGAACCCCTTAAAGTTGTCAACTTATACATATAACTGTTAATCTACTCTAAATGATTCGAATTGAAAGGATGTTCTCATAAACAAAATTCATTTTAATGAATAGATCTTGTAATAAAAAAAATTTCCACAATTGGATTAAAAAAATGTTCCTGTGCTGAGATATAACCTCATAAATGTGTCCCTGCTGTGTACTGTGTAATGGCTGTGGCTGACCGTGCAGGAACATGGTCTGATCATACTACAGCTCCTGGGCAGGGGAGGAAGCAAAGAAGAGTATAAAGATATTACAGCAGGGTGGTTGTAGATGATTCTTTTTGTGAAGTAAAACATTGCTTAAAAACAGGAAGCAACATTTTTACCTTACAAAATTAGTCATTTGTGATCCCATACTGTAGTGCCTGTATACTTTCTTTTGCCTCCTCCCCTTGGCAGTAGATGTGGTATGATCAGACCATGTCCCTGCATGGCTAGACAAAGCCGTAACACAATACATAGTAAGATTATATTAGCAAAGGAGCATTTTTTTCAACACATCAAATTGTAGAACTTATTTTTATTCCAAAATCTATAGTTTAACATATAATTTCTTGTGTGACAACTCCTTTACTGCATGAAAAACTTAATCGGAGGTGCTTCTTTAAGAGTCAGTAAGTATTAAGGAGTCAGTGAACATAAAGTTTGGCTCCTATCCTATTAATTTCAAATGAAATCTTCAAATTAGCATCCCTTCTGAGGAAGATATACATCGAAACGCGCATCAGGGGGACCCTGGGTGACACTCTACTTTGGTGAATATAATCTTTTTACTAGTTTTTGCCATTTTTAGCCATGAGTTGCACTTTTTCCATACCTGGTCTTCTTTTTAATTTATTTACATCGTTGAACCTCTTTTAACCCCTTCCTGACATCCGACGTACTATCCCGTCCATGGGACCCGGGCCCCTATGCCCATGGACGGGATAGTACGTCTACCGCGATCAGCGGCGCCCACGTGGTGAGCGCCGCTGATCGCGGCCTGGTTTCAGCTGATTATCACAGCTGACACCTGGCACAATGTGTCAGGGGCGGTCACGGACCGCCCCCGACACGTTAACCCCTTGCACACCGCGATCAAAAATGATCGCGGTGTACCGGGGGTTAAAGGGAAGCATCGGCAGGGAGGGGGCTCCCTCCGTGCTTCCCTGAGCCCCCCACAGCAGCGCAATGTGCAGCGCTGCTGCGGGGGGCTCCTTTCCTTCAGGCCCCCGAATCCAAGATGGCAACGGGGGCCTTCGGGGGCCTGCAGGAAGCTGGCTTCCTCAGTGCCTGCAAAGCGCAGGCATGAGGAAGCCTTCTGCACTGCCTGTGACAGATCGCTGATCTGTCACAGTGATCTGTGATGTGACAGATCAGCGATCTGTCACAGGACAGTGATGTCCCACCTGGGACTATTTAATAAAGTTAAAAAAAAATAAAAAAAGTGTTAAAATAAATTAAAAAACATCACCAAATAAATTAGAAAAAAAAAAAATATTCCCCCAAATAAATCCATTTTTTGGAAATAAAAAAAAAACAATAAAAGTACACATATTAGGTATCGCCGCATCCGTAACGACCCGCCCTATAAAACTGTCCCATTAGTTAACCCCTTTAGCGAACCCCTTAAAAAATAAAAATAAAAAACGAAGCAAAAAATAATGATTTATTATCATACCGCCAAACAAAAAGTGTAATAACGCGCAATCAAAAAGACGCATATAAATATCCATGATACCGCTGAAAACGTCATCTTGTCCCACAAAAAACGAGCTGCCACACAGCATCATCAGCGAAAAAATAAAAAAGTTATAGCTCGCACAAAAAAGCGATGCAAAAATAATTATTTTTTATATAAAATAGTTTTCATTGCATAAAACCGACAAAACATAAAAAGACGACCTAAATGAGGTATCGCTGTAACTGTACAGACCCGAAGAATAAAACTGCTTTATCAATTTTATCGCACGCGGAACGGTGTAAACGCACCCCCCCAAAAGAAATTCATGAAATGCTGGTTTTTGTTCATTCTGCGTCCCAAAAATCGGAATAAAAAGTGATCAAAAAATGTCACATGCCCGAAAATGGTACCAATAAAAACGTCAACTCGTCCCGCAAAAAATAAGACCTCACATGACTCGGTGGGTCAAAATACGGAAAAATTATAGCTCTCAATATGTGGCGATGCAAAAACTATTTTTACAATAAAAAGCGTCTTTTAGCGTGCGACAGCTGCCAAATATAAAAACCGCCATAAATAGTAAATCAAACCCCCCGTTATCACCCCCTTAGTTAAGGAAAAATAATAAAATAAAAAAAAGTATTTATTTCCATTTTTCCATTAGGGTTAGTGCTAGGGTTAGGGTTAGGGTAGGGTTAGGGCTAGGGTTAGGGTTAGGGCTAGGGTTAGGGCTAGGGTTAGGGCTAGGGTTAGGGTTAGGGTTAGGGCTGAGATTAGGGTTAGGGGTGTGTTGGGGTTCGGGTTGGAGTTAGAATTGGGGGTTTCCACTGTTTGGGCACATCAGGGGCTCTCCAAATGCAACATGGCGTCTGATCTCAATTCCAGCCAATTCTGAGTTGAAAAAGTCAAATGGTGCTCCTTCCCTTCCAAACTCTGCCATGCACCCAAGCAGTGTTTTACCCCCACATGTAGGGTATCAGCCTACTCAGGTCAAATTGCAAAACAATTTTTGGGGTCCAATTTCTCCTGTTACCCTTAGGAAAATAAAAAATTGGGGGCAAAAATATCATTTTTGTGGAAAAAAATGACTTTTTTATTTTCACATCCGAGCGTTATAAACTTCTGTGAAGCACTTGGGGGTTCAAAGTGCTCACCACACATCTAGATAAGTTCCGTGGGGGGTCTAGTGTCCAAAATGGGGTCACTAGTGGGGAGTTTCAATAGTTTAGGCACATCAGAGGCTCCCGCAGACCATTCCATCAAAGTCTGCATTCCAAAACGTCACTGCTTCCCTTCCGAGCCCCGACGTGTGTACATACAACTTTTGGGGTCCAATTTCTTCTGTTACCCTTGGGAAAATGAAAAAATTGGGAACTAATTGATCATGTTTGTGGAAAAAATACGATTTTTTTATTTTCATGCCCGGGCATTATAAACTTCTGTGAAGCCCTTGGGGGTTCAAAGTGCTCACCACACATCTAGATAAGTTTCTTAGGGGGGTCTCGTTTCCAAAATGGGGTCATTTGTGGGGGGTTTCCACTGTTTAGGTACAATAGGGGCTCTCCAAAGGCAACATGACACCCGCAGAACATTCCCTCAAAGTCTGCATTCCAAAACATCACTACTTCCTTTCCGAGCCCCGACGTGTGTACATACAGTAGTTTTCTCCCACATATGGGGCGTCAGCGTACTCAGGACAAATTGGACAACAACTTTTGGGGTTTAATTTCTCCTGTTACCCTTGGGAAAATAAAAAAATTGGGGACTAATTGATCATGTTTGTGGAAAAAATACGATTTTTTTATTTTCATGCCCGGGCATTATAAACTTCTGTGAAGCCCTTGGGGGTTCAAAGTGCTCACCACACATCTAGATAAGTTCCTTAGGGGGTCTCGTTTCCAAAATCGGGTCATTTGTGGGGGGTTTCCACTGTTTAGGTACATTAGGGGCTCTCCAAAGGCAACATGACACCCGCAGAACATTCCATCAAAGTCTGCATTCCAAAATGTCACTACTTCCCTTCCGAGCCCTGACGTGTGTCCATACAGTAGTTTTCTCCAACATATGGGGTGTCAGCATACTCAGGACAAATTGGACAACAACTTTTGGGGTTTAATTTCTCCTGTTACCCTTGGGAAAATAAAAAAATGGTGACTAAAAGATCATGTTTGTGGAAAAAATACAAACTTTTTATTTTCACGCCCGGGCGTTATAAACTTCTATGAAGCACTGGGGGGTTCAAAGTGCTCACCACACATCTAGATAAGTTCCTTGGGGGGTCTAGTTTACAAAATGGTGTCATTTGTAGGGGGTTTCCACTGTTTAGGTACATCAGGGGTTTTCCAATCGTGACATGGTGTCCGATCTCAATTCCAGCCAAAAACGTCAAATGGCGCTGCTTCCCTTCCGAGCTCTGCCATGCGCCCAAATAGTGGTTTACCCCCACATATGGGGCATCAGCGTACTCAGGACAAATTGCACAATAACTTTTAGGGTCCTGTTACCCTTGGAAAAATAAGAATTGAGGGTGAAAAGATCATTTTTGTGGAAAAAATATGATTTTTTAATTGTACGGCTTTATGTTATAAACTTCTGTGAAGCCCTTGGGGGTTCAAAGTTCTCACCACACATCTAGATAAGTTGCTTGGGGGGTCTAGTTTACAAAATGGTGTCATTTGTTGGGGGTTTCCACTGTTTTGGTACATCAGGGGTTTTCCAATCGCGATATGGTGTCCGATCTCAATTCCAGCCAAAAACGTCAAATGGCGCTGCTTCCCTTCCGAGCTCTGCCATGCGCCCAAATAGTGGTTTACCCCCACATGTGGGGCATCAGCGTACTCAGGACAAATTGCACAATAACTTTTAGGGTCCTGTTACCCTTGGAAAAATAAGAATTGAGGGTGAAAAGATCATTTTTGTGGAAAAAATATGATTTTTTAATTGTACGACTGTATGTTATAAACTTCTGTGAAGCCCTTGGGGATTCAAAGTTCTCACCACACATCTAGACAAGTTCCTTAGGGGGTCTAGTTTCCAAAATGGTGTCATTTGTGGGGGGTTTCCACTGTTTTGGTACATCAGGGGTTTTCCAGTCGCGACATGATGTCCGATCTCAATTCCAGCCAAAAACGTCAAATGGCGCTGCTTCCCTTCTGAGCTCTGCCATGGGCCCAAATAGTGGTTTACCCCCACATGTGGGGTATCAGCGTAGTCAGGACAAATTGCACAATAACTTTTAGGGTCCTGTTGCCCTTGGGAAAATAAAAATTGGGTGAAAAGATCATTTTTGTGGAAAAAATATGATTTTTTAATTGTACCGCTGTACGTTATAAACTTCTGTAAAGCCCTTGTGGGTTCAAGTTCTCACCACATATCTAGATAAGTTCCTTGGGGGGTCTAGTTTCCAAAATGGGGTCACTTGTTGGGGGTTTCCACTGTTTAGGTACATCAGGGACTCTCCAAACGTGACATGGCGTCCGATCTGAATTCCAGCCAATTTTGCATTGAAAAAGTCAAACGGCGCTCCTTCCATTTTGAGCTCTGCCATGCGCCAAAACAGTCGTTCCCCCCCACATATCAGGTATCAGCGTACTCAGGACAAATTGCACAATAACTTTTGCAGACCAATTTCTCCTGTTACCCTGGGTAAAATAAAAAAAATTGAACCTGAAGTTTTTTTTTTGTGAAAAAAAGTTAGATGTTCATTTTTTTAAATATTCAAAAAAATTCCTGTGACGCACCTAAAGGGTTAATAAACTTCTTGAATGTGGTTTTGAGTACCTTAAGGGGTGCAGTTTTTAGAATGGTGTCACTTTTGGGAATTTTCTATCATATAGACCCCTCAAAGTGGCTTCAAATGTGATGTGGTCCATAAAAATAAAATGGTGTTGTAAAAATGAGAAATCGCTGGTCAATTTTTAACCCTTATAACTTCCTAACAAAAAAAAATTTTGGTTCCAAAATTGTGCTGATGTAAAGTAAACATGTGGGAAATGTTAGTTATCAAGTTTTTTGTGTGCCGTATCTCTATGATTTAAGGGCATAAAAATTCAAATTTGGAAAATTGCGAAATTTTCAAAATTTTCACCAAATTTCCGTTTTTCTCACAATTAAACGCAAGTTATTTGAATGAAATTTTACCACTAACATGAAGTACAATATGTCACGAGAAAATAATGTCAGAATCACCGGGATCCATGGAAGCGTTCCAGAGTTATGACCTCATAAAGGTACAGTGGTCAGAATTGTAAAAATTGGCCTGGTCATGAACGTGCAAACCACCCTTGGGGGTGAAGGGGTTAAGGGTTTTTTTCCCTTTTGAGGAGATCAGTTATAGGAAAACCAGCAATGCCAGCATGCAATTTGTTATCAATTGCAGGATTTTTGTCTTAGTTATCCTGAATCAATTGCTGCATTAGTAAATTTATAAAAACTGTTATGCATTACTGTGTATTGGTACAGTGTTTTTGAAATATGGGATATATCATGTATAAAAAATCTTTTTTGCACTAAGCGTGCTTGTATTTTTGCACATATTTTGTGACGCATTATTGTGGAGTCATATTACATTTTTTGGATATATGATATATTACATAATAATTCTTATTGTACCAAGCACCTTATGCACTTTTGTACATTATATTTCTTCATGTGTCATAATTGATATATCCTTTTTTATTCATTGTGCCACCCAGTGTGTATGTGTGTTTTTTACTATCCTATTTCTGTATGATTTGCCATGTCTAATTTTATCATCTAATTCATTGAATAAAAATATAATTTTTTAACCTCATTGGAGGACCTTTTCTTCTGTTTTTTGTACTTGGTTTCACGGTCCTCCGTGTTATAACCCCCTATTCAATTTATTTTATCAAATAAAGCGAATGCCCTGTCTCCCTAACTGAAAGAAAACGTTTTATTTTTATTTGTGCAAATGTAAAAAATCTTAATTTAACTGCATCTATACACTGTTCAACGATAGAAGATTTTTTCAAATTTATGAGAATCTACAAAAATATTTCAACCCTTACAACTCTGATATGAAGACGTCTATTTTTGTTCTTAGCCTCCCCACTATCTGGTATGCAGAACTTTTTTAGTTTTATATAGCTGTGTGAAACCTTGCTGGAAAACTTGCTGTTTTTTAATACCAATTTGGAATACACTTATTCAGGGTTTAATTTATATAACATTTTATTATTGGGGAAATAAAATAATTTCTACAGTTATATGTGCCTAGAGCATATCCTAAGGCCTTATTCCTGTGGTGGCCCTGAGTCACACAGCTTCAATAGCTTTCTAAGTGACCATTCTTTACTCACTGAGAAAAAAAATGGTATTATTCTCCAGAAACTTTGCTTGTGGGAGTAATTAAATTCTATTATTATGGGTATGTACATCTACTATGTAAAGCTCAAGTGTGTGTATGTATGTATGTGTGTATGTGTGTATGTCCGGGATTGGCATCTGCACCGCCGCAGCTACAGCCACAAAATTTGGCACAGTCACACGTCTGGACCCCAAGAGCGTCCTAGGCTATGTTGTGAGGCGAAATTTTAACCCTACGCATTCCAATTCACCAAACAATTTTGCCCCTATCTACATAATGGGGAAAAAGTGTGTGTGTATCAAGCCCCGCCCCTCATTATGATGTCATAATGGTTGCCATGGTGACGCTGATGTCATCATAGGTTGCAAGCCCCACCGCTCATTATGATGTCATAATGGTTGACTATGGGATGGAGGATTGGGCACTGGACTATGGGATGGAGGATATGTTTGACGGGTATATGGGCACGGGACTATGGGATGGAGGATGTGTGATGGGTATATGGGCACTGGACTATGGGATGGAGGATATGTATGATGGCTATATGGGCACGGGACTATGGGATGGTGGATATGTATGATGGGTATATGGGCACGGGACTATGGGATGGAGGATATGTATGATGGGGATATGGGCATGGGACTATGAGATGAAGGATGTGTGATGGGTATATGGGCACTCGACTATGGTATGGCGAATATGTATGATGAGTATATGGGCATGGGACTATGGGATGGAGGATATGTATGATGGGTATGTGGGCACGGGCCTATGGGATGGAGGATGTGTGATGGGTATATGGGCACAGGACTATGGGATGGCGGATATGTATATGGGCACGGGACTATGGGATGGAGGATGTGTGATGGGTATATGGGCACGGGACTATGGGATGGCGGATATGTATACTGTATGGGCACGGGACTATGGGATGGCAGATATGTATGATGGGTATATGGGCACGGGACTATGGGATGGAGGATATGTATGATGGGTATTTAGGCATGGGACTATGAGATGAAGGACGTGTGATGGGTATATGGGCACTCGACTATGGGATGGCGGATATGTATGATGGGTATATGGGCACGGGATTATGGGATGGAGGATATGTATGATGGGTATATGGGCATGGGACTATGAGATGGAGGATATGTATGATGGGTATATGGGCACGGGCCTATGGGATGGAGGATGTGTGATGGGTATATGGGCACGGGACTATGGGATGGCGGATATGTATATGGGCACGGGACTATTGGATGGAGGATGTGTGATGGGTATATAGGCATTGGACTGTGGTCGCTAAATGGTCGCTAGTGAGCTGTCACACAGGCAGATCTCACAGTGGTGTAGCGACGCAGCAGCGGTCATTACTTACCTTTTAGACGCGGCGATCCTGACGTCCTCCTGACCACGTCCACACCAGCAGGAAGCGCCCGACGAGAAATGGAGCTGCGCGATCAGTGACAGACAGCGGGGGAGCCGGTCGGAGGTAAGTATCACACATAGCGATATCACTAGCAAAATCGGTGATGCTTTGGCGATATCACTAGCGATATCGCTATGTGTAAAGGCCCCTTTACAGTAAAGAAATTAACAATGACAGACTGGTACAGAGGGAAGAGGACCCTGCCCTTGTGGGCTTACATTCTGCAGGATTATGAGAAAGGAGACAGTAGGTCGGTGGTTGCAGTAGCTCCAATGGTAGTCATTGCAGTCACTGCAGATTGTAAGCTTTTTTGAAGAGATGGGTTTTCAGATTCCATCTGAAGGATCCAAATGTGGTGGATAACCGGACGTGTTGGGGCACAGAATTCCAGAGGATGGGGGACATTCGGGAGAAATCTTGGAGGCAATTGGGTGAGGAGAAAATAAGCATGGAGGAGAGACGGAGGTCTTGGGAGGATGGGAGATTACATGAGGGAATATATTGGGAGATTAGTTTGGAAATATATGGAGGAGAAAGGTTATGGATGGCTTTGTAGGTCAGTGTTAGTAGTTTAATCTAGATATGTTGGGAAATTGGGAGCCAGTGAAGGGATTTGCAAAGAGGAAAAGCAGAAATGTAGTGAGGAAAGAGATGAATTAGTCAGGCAGCAGAGTTAAGGACAGACTTGAGAGGTGTGAGAGTGTTAGAAGGTAGGCCACAGAGGAGGATGTTGCAGTAGTCAAGGCAGCAGATGATTTGAGCATGCAGAAGCCTTTTGGTAGAGTGAGGGTTGAGGAAAGGACGTATCCTGGAAATATTTTTGAGCTGGAGACAGGAGGTGGTGAGAGCTTGAATGTGCAGTTTGAAGGACAGGGCAGATTCAAGGGTTACTCTGAGGCAGTGGATTTCCAGGTTAGGGCAAAGTGTGATTTCATTAATTGTGATAGATAGATCAGGTAGTGAAGACATGCGAGATGGAGGGAAGATAGTTCAGATTTGTCCACATTGAGCTTGAGGAAGTGAGAGGATAAGGAGGATATAGCTGATAGACACTCTGGGATCCTGGACAGAAGAGAGGTGACATCTGGGCCAGAGAGGTAGATTGGAGTGTCAGCATATAGATGATACTGGAAGCAATAGGACTTTATGAGTTGTTCCAAGCCAAGGGTATAGATTAAGAGAAGAGGTTCCAGGACAGAGCCTTGAGGGACACCAACAGAGAGAGGGCAAGATGAGGAGGTAGTGTGGGAGTAGGAAACCCTAAATGTGTGGTTGGTAAGGTATGAGGAGATCCAGGAATGGGCAAGGTCTTTGACACCAAAGGAAGAGAGGATCTGTAGTAGGAGGCAGTAGTCAACTGTGTCAAAGGCACAGGACAGGTCAAGAAGGAGGAGTATAGAGAATTGTCTGTTAGCTTTGGCTGTAAGTAAGTTGTTAGTAAGTTTGGTCAGGGCAATCTCAGTAGAATGGTGAATGGAAGCCAGATTGTAGGTTGTCGATGAGCGAGTTAGATGCAAGTGAGAGGAAAGTTCAGCGTAGACGTGCTGCTCAAGGAGTTTGGAAGCAAATGGGAGCAAAGATATGGGACGATAGATGGACATAGCGATAGGGTCAAGGGATGTCTTTTTGAGGAAAGGTGTGATTGTGGCATGTTTGAAAGCAGAGGGGAAGGTACCAGAAGTTAGTGATAGGTTGAAGAGATGGGTTAGGGATGGGATAAGTGTGGTGGTGAGGTTGGGGAGGAGGTGGGATGAGATGGGGTCAAGTGCACAAGTGGTGAGGTGTGATTTGGAGAGAAGATGAGCAAGCTCTCCTTCAGTGATTTTGGGGAGGGAAGTTATGGGGTTAGGGCATTGGTCTGGTATACAAAGGGGTTGTGGTGATCGGACAACAAAGACTTACCTTGTTTGGTCTATCTTATTTTTGACCTGCATGGCAAAGTCCTCGGCAGAGATCAGGGAAGTCTGAGGTGGTGGGCAGCAGATGTTAAAAGTGTTGAACAACTGTTTGGGGTTGTGGGATAAGGAAGATACAAGGGATGTAAAGTAGGCTTGATAAGCAGAGGTGAGAGCTGATTTGAATGCGAGTGCTTCTTGTTTGAATGTGGTGAAATCATCTTGCGAATTCATTTTCTTCCAATGCCGCTCTGAAATTCTGGATATTTGCCGAAGCTTTTTAGTGATGTTATTGTGCCAGGGTTGTCTACTGATTTGTCTCACTCTGCTATGCATAACAGGGGAGACCGAATCGATGGCTGATGAAAGAGTGGCATTGTAGAAACTAGTGGCAGTGTCTGTGTCATGGAGTGAAGATATGGAGGACATAGGTAGAATAGAGTCAGAGAGTGTGCGAGTGTCTAGATGTCCGAGGTTTATGCTGGGGTACGCAAGGTGGTAAATATGAGTGACAGGTGAGGAGGACAGTGATGAAAACATGAGTAGATGGTGGTCATATAGAGGGAGAGGGGAAGTAGTGAAGTTAGATAGGGAGCAGAGTCAAGTAAAGATTAGGTCTACTGTATGTCCGTCTGTGTGGGTGACTGAGCTGGACCACTGAGTAAGTCCAAAAGATGAAGTGAGTGACAGAAGTTGGGTGGGTGTCAATGGGGATGTTGAAGTCACCCATGATGATGGTGGGAATGTCAGCAGAGAGAAAGTAAAGAAGCCAGGTGGAGAACTGATCAATAAAGGCTGTGGTAGGACCTGGAGGTCGGTATATGACAGCCACTTGGAGGTTGCAGGGAGAGTAGATACAGATACAGTGGAATTCAAAAGATGGGAGGATAAGAGAGGGTAGAGGTGGGATTGGATTAAAGTACCATTGGAAGAAAGAAGAAGGCCCACTCCTGCACCATGTCTGTTGCCAGGGCAAGGAGTGTGGGTGAAGTGGAAGCCGCCGTAACATAGCGCAGCAGGGGAGGCTGTGTTGGAGGGTTTCAGCCATGTTCCAGTGAGGCCCAGGAAGGAAAAATTACGAGAGGTAAAGAGGTCATAAATCACGTGGAGTTTATTGCAGACAGAGCGTTCACTCCTGAGTGATCCAGAGAGAGAGCAGGGTGGTGGGCATCAAGGGCATGTATTTGCAGTGGGCGAGATTTCATGTGTTTATATTGGGTTGGGAGCGATAGGAGGGGGAAATAATGGGAGGTATGAGCTGTGGGGGTCCAAGATTGGGAGATATGTCGCCAGTAGAGTTGAGCGAAACGGGTCGAAAAAATTCAAAAGTCGCCGACTTTTGGCAAAGTCGGGTTTCATGAAACGAAACCCGACCCTAGGATGAGGTCTGCCACGAGGTCGGCGACTTACGCGCCAAAGTCGCGTTTCAAAAGTTTGTTTTGCGCTCTTTTTCAGCCAATCAGGATCCACGGACACTGTGGGCAACGTGATGACATAGGCACGGGTCACCACCATCTTTCAGAAGGGCATGCAAGTGATTGGCTTGCTTTGGTGGGCGTCACAGGGGGTATAAAAGGGCGTGCACGCCGACCGCCATCTTACTTCTGCCGATCTTAGTATAGGGAGAGGTTGCTGCTGATTCTGTAGGGAGAGCGTTAGGCAGGGAAGAAGACAAAAAAACTGCTTCTGCTGCTAGCGATTTGGCCTGCACAACACACCAGTCACTGTGTGTGCAGTGCAAGGGGAGGCTATATAGTGGTGTATCAGTGGTGTTGGTTGTTGGGCTGCCTTTTAAGGCTTCCTGACAGGCTGGCATTGCTGTTTACCCACTGCTCCGCAAACTGCTTTTTTAAAAGCAATCCCAATTTTTTTTTTTTGTCCTGCTGAGAAGAAAAAAAAACTGCTTCTGCTGCTAGCAATTTGGCCTGCACAACACACCAGTCACTGTGTGTGCAGTGCAAGGGGAGGCTATATAGTGGTGTATCAGTGGTGTTGGTTGTTGGGCTGCCTTCTAAGGCTTCCTGACAGGCTGGCATTGCTGTTTACCCACTGCTCCGCAAACTGCTTTTTTAAAAGCAATCCAATCTCCCTTATCCTCTAGTCACTTTTGTCACAGCTGTGCCATCGAGCCTGTCACATAGCGCTCAGATATTCATTAGGCCTCACACAATCCAAAAGTGTCCACTGTCCACAAGTGTGTGCAGAAATTCAAAATCTCCATAATCCTCTAGTCACTTTTGTCACAGCAGTGCCATCGAGCCTGTCACATAGCGCTCAGATATCAGTGGGCCTCACACAATCCAAAAGTGTCCACTGTCCACAAGTGTGTGCAGAAATTCAAAATCTCCCTTATCCTCTAGTCACTTTTGTCACAGCAGTGCCATCGAGCCTGTCACATAGCGCTCAGATATCAGTGGGCCTCACACAATCCAAAAGTGTCCAGTGTCCAAAAGTGTGTGCAGATATTCAAAATCTCCCTTATCCTCTAGTCACTTTTGTCACAGCAGTGCCATCGAGCCTGTCACATAGCGCTCAGATATCAGTGGGCCTCACACAATCCAAAAGTGTCCACTGTCCACAAGTGTGTGCAGAAATTCAAAATCTCCCTTATCCTCTAGTCACTTTTGTCACAGCTGTGCCATCGAGCCTGTCACATAGCGCTCAGATATCAGTGGGCCTCACACAATCCAAAAGTGTCCACTGTCCACAAGTGTGTGCAGAAATTCAAAATCTCCCTTATCCTCTAGTCACTTTTGTCACAGCAGTGCCATCGAGCCTGTCACATAGCGCTCAGATATCAGTGGGCCTCACACAATCCAAAAGTGTCCAGTGTCCAAAAGTGTGTGCAGATATTCAAAATCTCCCTTATCCTCTAGTCACTTTTGTCACAGCAGTGCCATCGAGCCTGTCACATAGCGCTCAGATATCAGTGGGCCTCACACAATCCAAAAGTGTCCAGTGTCCAAAAGTGTGTGCAGATATTCAAAATCTCCCTTATCCTCTAGTCACTTTTGTCACAGCAGTGCCATCGAGCCTGTCACATAGCGCTCAGATATCAGTGGGCCTCACACAATCCAAAAGTGTCCACTGTCCAAAAGTGTGTGCAGATATTCAAAATCTCCCTTATCCTCTAGTCACTTTTGTCACAGCAGTGCCATCGAGCCTGTCACATAGCGCTCAGATATCAGTGGGCCTCACACAATCCAAAAGTGTCCACTGTCCAAACGTGTGTGCAGATATTCAAAATCTCCCTTATCCTCTAGTCACTTTTGTCACAGCAGTGCCATCGAGCCTGTCACATAGCGCTCAGATATCAGTGGGCCTCACACAATCCAAAAGTGTCCAGTGTCCAAAAGTGTGTGCAGATATTCAAAATCTCCCTTATCCTCTAGTCACTTTTGTCACAGCAGTGCCATCGAGCCTGTCACATAGCGCTCAGATATCAGTGGGCCTCACACAATCCAAAAGTGTCCACTGTCCACAAGTGTGTGCAGAAATTCAAAATCTCCCTTATCCTCTCGTCACTTTGGTCACAGCTGTGCCATCGAGCCTGTCACATAGCGCTCAGATATCAGTGGGCCTCACACAATCCAAAAGTGTCCACTGTCCAAAAGTGTGTGCAGAAATTCAAAATCTCCCCTGTCCTATAGACACCTTGTACCTTGTTTTACATTACTATATAGTTTGTTGGATTTTGTCTACATTTCTACCAAAAATGAGGAAGGCTGGTGGAAGAGGCCGTGGAATTGGGCGGGGGTTGGCAGTTGGTAATGATGGTGTTGGTGGTGGATCTGATGGTAGTGGCAGGAGCAAAATAGGACCGAATGCAGGAGGTGCTGACCCTGCGTCATCGTCTGGCTACATAAGGCCTCGAACGCTTAGTTTTCTAGGAGTTGGCAAACCGCTTTTAAAGCCAGAGCATCAGGAAAAAGTTTTGTCTTACATTGCTGACTCAGCCTCCAGCTCTATCGCCTCCTCTTCTTCAGTTGTGAAAAGTAAAAGCACTGAGTCGTCATTGGAGGCTCATGTTCATGAACCACACCTTTCCTTGTGTCCTTCACCCCAACCAAGATTGAAGGATGACGCAGGCCATACTACTGATTACTCCATGGAGCTGTTTTCACATACCATGCCTGGATTATCAAGTCAAATGGTGAATTACCCAGGCCAAGATGAATCTGACATGGAGTGCACTGATGCACAGCCGCTGATGGATGATTCTGCTGGTACATTCACTCAGAGCACTACATTGTCCTCGCAGTGTACAGAGCCAGATTCTGACCCTGATGAGACTCAGGTGCCCCTTCCCGCACACTATACCACCATACACGGTGACACAGAGGAAGGTGCACATGACATAGAAGAGGAGGTGATGGATGACCCAGTTGTTGACCCAGATTGGCATCCATTGGGGGAAGAGGGTGCTGCTTCCAATAGCTCAGATGAGGAGCATCCACAGCAGACATCGACATCGCAACAGCTGTTATCTGGCAGGCCCGGAGCACTCCAAAGACAGGTTCCAAACATCAAAAGAGTTGCTGGACAGCTTGTCCAGAGAGTCAAAAGATCACAGCGTGCTAGGCCGCAAAATGTCTGCCAAAGTAGGAAGAGTGCAGTGTGGCACTTTTTTGAACAAAATCCTCATGATCAGGCCAAGGTTATCTGTAAGAAGTGCGCAAAGACCTTTAGCCGAGGGAAAAATCTGAAAAATTTGAATACCAGTTGCATGCTTAGACATTTAACCAGCATGCACTTGCAAGCGTGGACACAACACCAAACCTCAAGTGCCACATGTGCAACTGATCACAACGAAGGTAGTCAGCAATGCTACATTGTTTCTCCCACTGTAAGCCCACCGGTTAGCACAGCAGCAAATGTTGAGGTGTCGTTGCAAGACCACAGCAGTAAGGGAATCCCACTGTTATATCAACGAAAGACTGATTCTAGGCCATCAGAAAGAACACCAACTCCATCACCATCATCAACCCTCTCTCAGTCCACCCTGTCCACCGCTACTTCCACCATATGCAGCTCTCAAGTCCAGCTCACCCTCCCAGACACTATGAGTAGGTCAAGAAAGTACTCAGTCTCTCATCCACGTACACTGGGTTTGAACGCCCACATTGCCAAACTAATCTCGTTTGAGATGATGCCCTTTCGGTTGGTGGAAAGCACAGCTTTCCGCGAACTCATGGCCTATGCAGTACCACGCTATGACCTACCCAGTCGCCACTTCTTCTCTCGCAAAGCCATCCCAGCCCTCCACCATCATGTGAAAGACCGCATTGTCCATGCACTCAAGCAGTCAGTGAGCGGAAAGGTGCACCTCACAACTGATGCATGGTCCAGTCGGCATGGCCAGGGCCGTTACGTGTCCATCACTGCGCACTGGGTTAATGTGGTGGATGCAGGGTCCACAGGGGACAGCGGTGGTGGGACAGTGCTGCCTAGCCCACGGTATAGGAAACAGTTGGCTGTAGGCGTTCGACCCTCCTCCTCCTCCTCCTCCAGAAGCGAAAGCTCGTCCACAGAGCGCAGTCGTACGAGCACTCCATCTGCAGCTGCCACTGTTGCACACAATGTGTCCCCCTATCGAGCAGCTAGTGGAAAGCGTCAGCAGGCTGTGTTGCAGATGATGTGTTTGGGCGACAGACACACCGCCGAGGTGCTGGCCGAGTACTTGAAGCGACAAACTGAGTCATGGCTGGGCAGTGTACATCTTGAGGCAGGCAAGGTAGTTAGTGATAACGGCCGTAATTTTGTGGCAGCCATAGCCCTTTCAAAACTCAGCCACATACCTTGCTTGGCTCACACCTTGAACCTGGTGGTGCAGTGCTTCCTCAAAAATTATCCGGAGTTAAGAGCCCTGCTCCAGAAGGTGCGAAGACTGTGCGCGCACATCCGCCGGTCGCCTGTACACTCCTTTCGTATGCAGAAGCTGCAGTGATTGCTCCACCTTCCCAACCACCGCCTCATTATCGACATTGCAACAAGGTGGAACTCCACCCTGCACATGGTGGAGCGGCTGTGCGAGCAGAGGCAGGCCATAATGCATTTGTGGGAGGATACACGGCCAGGCACTTTGAGAGCAGACATGGAGTTGACAGGTGTGCAGTGGTCGAAGCTGAAAGACCTTTGTAAAGTCCTTCAGTGTTTTGAGGAATGCACACGGCTGGTAAGCGCAGACGACGCCATCCTAAGCATGAGCATCCCACTTATGCGTCTGCTCATGCAAACTTTGACGCACCTTAAGGAGCAGGCGTCTGCAGCCAATGTTGATGAGGAGGAAGAGGAGGAGGGAATCCTTGATGACATTCAGCCATTGTCTGCTCAGGGACCTCTCCTGGACGAGGTGGAGGAAGAAGAGGAGGAGGAGGATGATGATGGGGATGATTACTTAGGGGAGGAGGATGCATCTCGTGGGGCAAGTGAAAATGTTGGCGTGGCAAGGTCTGGTACAGGGTTTGTGCGTGACTGGAGGGATGTGGATTTGCCAGAAAGTGCTCCTCCACCCAGCACTCGCAGTGCATCATTGACACCGGGAACATTGGCCCACATGTCAGATTATGCCTTGCGGATCCTAAAAAGGGACCCCCGCATTGCCAAAATGATGAACGATGACGACTACTGGTTGGCCAGCATCCTGGATCCACGCTATAAAGGCAAATTACAAAACATCATGCCACAGGAGAACCTTGACCTAATATTGGCTAATAAACAAGCAACTCTGGTAAATCGGTTGTTTGAGGCATTCCCAGCACACAGCAGCGGTGATGGTTCTCACACGAGCTGTACGGGCCGGGGGCAGCTTGGCAGAGGTGTTCGTGGTGCACACAGCAGAAGTGGCGTTGGAGACAGGGGTTTCATGACAATGTTGTGGACTGATTTTTCAAATACCGCTCACACAACTGGTAATACTGCATCGATGGAAAGTGACAGGAGACAGCAGTTGTCAACTATGGTTACAAACTACTTTTCCTCCCATATCGATGTTCCCCCACACAGGTCATTCCCCTTTGACTATTGGGCCGCTAAACTGGACACCTGGCCTGAATTGGCCCAATATGCCTTACAGGAGCTCGCTTGCCCAGCTGCAAGTGTGCTATCGGAAAGAGTCTTCAGTGCAGCTGGATCAATCCTGACAGAAAAAAGGACCCGTCTGTCAACCCAAAATGTGGATGATCTAACCTTCATTAAAATGAACCACGCATGGGTTTCCAAGGATTTTGTCCCACCTTCCCTTGATGACACATAGGGTGACAGAAAAATGGCTTGCTTTGGTCCACCTCTTCCTGGTACTTCACCTATTTCGCCTTTTGCATCAGCTGAATGTCCAACATCAACATATGCCACTTTCTAAAACTCCCTAACTGTGCTGCCTCCACCCCCATGGCCGGGGTCACCACCTACTGCACGACACCGTGCGAGTGCCGTTGCCCTGGACAGGTGGGTAGGCCGACTCTTGGGCGCGGGCACTGGCACAGGGTCCCTCATAGTGCAATCAAGTGTCTCTGACGGTGGTGGTGCACCTTTCTCACCTTTGTACCATCACCTGCAAGCCATACTGGGCCTAACACCGTCTGAGCCTGCCTCCTGATGTATAGACATACATTTTGAATGTGTACGCTATCCATACATGTTATCCGGGGATACGGTACCCTTTCTAACCTTTGTGCAATCACGTGCAATCCATACTGGGCCTAACACCGTCTGAGCCTGCCTCATGCTGTATAGACATATATTTTGAATGTGTACGCTATCCATACATGTTATCCGGGGATACGGTACCCTTTCTAACCTTTGTGCAATCACGTGCAATCCATACTGGGCCTAACACCGTCTGAGCCTGCCTCATGCTGTATAGACATATATTTTGAATGTGTACGCTATCCATACATGTTATCCGGGGATACGGTACCCTTTCTAACCTTTGTACAATCACGTGCAATCCATACTGGGCCTAACACCGTCTGAGCCTGCCTCCTGAGACATATATTTTGAATGTGTACGCTATCCATACATGTTATCCGGGGATACGGTACCCTTTCTAACCTTTGTGCAATCACGTGCAATCCATACTGGGCCTAACACCGTCTGAGCCTGCCTCATGCTGTATAGACATATATTTTGAATGTGTACGCTATCCATACATGTTATCCAGGGATACGGTACCCTTTCTAACCTTTGTGCAATCACGTGCAATCCATACTGGGCCTAACACCGTCTGAGCCTGCCTCATGCTGTATAGACATATATTTTGAATGTGTACGCTATCCATACATGTTATCCAGGGATACGGTACCCTTTCTAACCTTTGTGCAATCACGTGCAATCCATACTGGGCCTAACACCGTCTGAGCCTGCCTCCTGAGACATATATTTTGAATGTGTACGCTATCCATACATGTTATCCGGGGATACGGTACCCTTTCTAACCTTTGTGCAATCACGTGCAATCCATACTGGGCCTAACACCGTCTGAGCCTGCCTCATGCTGTATAGACATATATTTTGAATGTGTACGCTATCCATACATGTTATCCGGGGATACGGTACCCTTTCTAACCTTTGTGCAATCACGTGCAATCCATACTGGGCCTAACACCATCTGAGCCTGCCTCCTGAGACATATATTTTGAATGTGTACGCTATCCATACATGTTATCCGGGGATACGGTACCCTTTCTAACCTTTGTGCAATCACGTGCAATCCATACTGGGCCTAACACCGTCTGAGCCTGCCTCCTGAGACATATATTTTGAATGTGTACGCTATCCATACATGTTATCTGGGGATACGGTACCCTTTCTCACCTTTGTGCAATCACGTGTAATCCATACTGGGCGTGAGAACGGCTGGCGAGCTGTTAAGCAAGCTACAGCACCTGTCCAGACAAGTACAGGGATTCCCTAGCGAGAAGACTTATTTGATTGTTTTCAATGTTGGGACAGCAATTTTTGGGGAGCACTATACTCTGGAGAATGATAGATGGGGCCCACCATACACTGGAACATTCCAAAGGTGGACATCAGACACTGGAACAGCATTTACAGGGCCCATTATACACTAGAGCATTAGAAATGGGGCCCATTATGTTTGGAGCATTATTTGGGCCCATAAGACAGTGGAGCTTCATCCATGGGGACCAACATATACTGTAGCATTATGTGGAGCTCATCATATACTGTTTCAAACATTATATGGGACCAATGATTCTGTATGGAGAAATAGATGGGCCTCGTCATGAGATGTAAAAAGTGAGGTATTTTTCATTGGACTATACCGCTATTTCTCTGCCATATCGGAGCATGATGAGTTGTGGTATGTGTTAAAGGGGCGCTCTTTCGCCCAGGGCACATGAAAACCTGGAGCCAGCCCTCCCCCCCCACAGTTTGTAGCCAAATAACCCCCATTTTTCAGTGCGTAACTTGTATTATGAAGTTAATTAAGGTTGACAAGCTTAAGAAAGAAGAATTGATGCTTTTGGCATTCAAATGGGCACTGTAGGTGTGTTTCCTGTACTCCTCTCACTGCCGACTTTTATTCCCCATTGACTTACATTGGGATTCGTGTTTCGGGACGACCCCGACTTTTCCCTATAATCGGACGATCTTGCTCGACCCGACTTTTGGAAAAGTCGGGTTTCACGAAACGAAACGCGACCCTAAAAAAAACCAAAAGTCGCTCAACTCTAGTCGCCAGTGGTGAGGAGAAGTAGAGCAAGGGAGAGCAAGTGGGAGGAGAGTGGGCGGCTTGTTTTATGTTTTAGTAGGAGAGATGTGATGTTGAGGAGGAGGTCTGTGAAGGAGGTCAGGTGGGGAGGCAAGAAGGAAGGAAAGATTATTATATGGTTAGAGGGTGCTGGGGTACGCAGATAGCAAAGGAGAGTGAGGTGTAATGGAGCCAAAACTGTTAGGGCGTATGTCAGCATGGTGAGAGTAAGTGTGGGGGAAAGAGAAAGAAATTTAGTACATTTAGTAACAGTGGTTAGTTGTACCTTCTGTTCCTTTCTGGATATTTCTGCATACTTAAAGATCCACACTTATGGAGCCAGACCATGGTCAGACAGACCTGGGACTCTGCATTTATAAATAGCTGTGCACATGAAATAGGCCAGGTGTGATCAGGAGGGAGGGGAGGTAGGGAGATTGATCAGAGACAAAGCAGGGGAGAATTAGAAGTCAGAAGGGAAAATGCAAACAGGAGATAGTCAGGCCCAGATGGACACAAAGCCAAATGTGTGTTAGCATCAAGGAATTAAGGTGAGAAACATGCAGGAAGAAAAAAAGAAAAAAAAAAAACATACCAGAATTAACATACAAGTACAGAGTGAAAGGGGATAAGGTTAATAGGGAAGATTTCCTATGGAGACAGTGCTGATAATGTCTTTGAAAGTGCTGTGGAATTGATGGCGATTTACAGTATTAGAGGGTAAACTAAAAAATATGAAAATAAGACATTGTCAACAATGAAAAAAAAAATACATGTAACACAGAACTCCGATTTAAAAAACAGGTTATTTTATGATGATAGCTTCCCTTTAAAGCCACTCATATGTAGCTTTAGATTTATATTTGAGGTCATTGTGTGTCTGGAAAATATATCTGCCAAGTCTCCATCCTTCTGGGAAATTTTTATCCAGGATTCATGTGCATAGATCATGAATTTGTTTGTAGATAACATATTCTATCAAACTTTGATCTGATCTGGAACTTACTTTGCCATACTATAGTGTCTCTTGTGGTATTTTACATTAATTGTAAGTTTCAATACAATGTGAAATTTAGTGAAAACTCACGTCATTGGAGAATTTCCTGGAACTGTTCTGTCCTTTGAGTGGCGCGTTCAGTCTCCAAAAATAACTCCATGCACATATATATTATATTTTTAAGTCAATAACATCTTCAAGACTAATAAAATTAGGACAATTATTGACGCTGAGTTCAAAATCAGTTTGATATATGTGAATATAGATGATTTTTTTTTTTACAAAACCCATTTATATCTATGCAACATTTGCAGAGCAGCACATTAGATTCTAGATTTTTGACAAATCTTGTGCGGCGATGTATGAAATTGTGAAAGAACTGTGAAAAAAACACAGAATTTATATGGTAAATTGAATCAATTTTGCAGAATGCAAAAGCAATGCTACATTTGAAACTTCAATCTATAATGGCCTTCTGGAAAACCTTTAATCTGTATTAATCTTGCATCCTGTTGGAGCATTAAAGTGCAAGACAATAACAACGGGACAAAGCCGATTTGCATCTGGAAATGATCTGACAAGCAGAAGAGAAAAAAGGATATCGACAAAGAGCCTGAGGTTGAACTTTATGGCCTTAATGCAGAGATGGTTTTAATCTAGAGATCTCCATGTTTTTTCAATCAGGTTCAGGAAAGAATGATTTACTTGTGAAAAGTTATCCTTAGTTATTATTTCAGAATCAAATGTTTGTATTAATTGATATAGAAACAAATTAAAGTTGTGAATAAAAAATTACAGTGGTTCTAAAGAGGGATTAATCAATATGTTTGCAATTTACACTGGAGTTGATATAGGAGACGTGGTGAATAACAAGTTACATTTGTTACTGGCCCATTTTTTCTTAGGGCATTTGTTGCAATTTTTGAGATACAATGTATTTAGGCCTAAACCAATGGTTGTGCATAAGTCGAATGTTTGTAAGTCTGGGACTCCCTGTACTTGGTACATTACATAAGACACAAATTAGCTTGCATATCACAAAAACTCACTCTGCTCTAAACAAGTGAGTTTGGTGGGACTGTACCAATGTGTACAAGGAATGAGCACTAAATCACTAGATGCTAATAGCCAAAATTGTAGTAGAAGAAGTAACAATAATAATGTCAGACCCTAATTGCAGACTTGTGTGTTGTATAAAGTACCTCTTAATCACTGTAGAGATAAGATCCTAATGCAGGGTATTTAAGGTGTAAAATACAATGGAGTGTATGGGGTCAGCCCCTGCCAAGAACTGAGTTACACTGTGCCTTTAAGAAAGAATGCTTCCCTCTGATTTGTGTGCACTTGGACTAGTCCTTTCCCCCTGCAGCCTGCTGTATGTTGGTTTGAGCAAGAAGCAGGAACTCAAGAAATGGAGATACTTAGAGACTAGTGCCTGTGTCAGGAAGACAGAACAATAAGAGTGTTTGATCACTGAGAGACTGTGAAGACTGTTACTGAGAGATTTTATTCTCATTTGGACAAGGAAAGACTAGAAGCAATGGGATAAAACTGAATGGGAGCAAACACAGATTAGATATAAGAAAAACATTTTGACAGAGTGATCAATGAGTGGAACAGGCTGCCACGAGAGGTGGTGAGTTCTCCTTCCATGGAAGTCTTCAAGCAGAGGCTGGACAGACATCTATCTGGGATGATTTAGTGAATCCTGCTTTGAGCAGGGGGGTTGGACCAGATGACTCCAGAGGTCCCTTCCAACTCTACCAGTCTATGGTTCTATGAATTAGCCGCTTTAAGCGAGAAGATAATGCCCATCTATCACAGGATTGGCTGGTAGGACCATGTCAGAAGGAAAGGGTCACATAGCACAGTCGAGACAGTTTTACTCAGGCATCGATAACCTGAAGAGAGAAATCAACACTGTAATACTAATGACCCCTCAGCATTGAAAGTGAGACAAGACTTACTCAGACCCTGAAGAAGACAAAACCATTATCTGAAGGAAGAGTACAACACAGAAAAATCTTCACTGCACACGGACCAAAGAGAAGCTAGCATACTTTATCCCCAGTGCTGCAGAACTGTAAGTGTGGCACCGATGTTCAACTGTGTTAAGGTATAGAACAGGTTTCTCTAATTAGGGTGTTATAGCAATGTGGCCTGATTATCAGAAGCCAGATAAGAATTTAGAAGAGAGTTGTCTGTATTACAATAGTGCTGGCGCCTCTGCACATGTCACCCTCCTCCCCCTGTTCACTTACCCATCCTTTCTCCCCCAGCATCTCACCTCTTATGAGAAGGGTGCATGCTTGCTGCCTGCTTCTTGAAGGGGCTGCACACAGCACACACTTATGAAAATGTCACCAGCCATTGGCTGGGAGACATTAGGTATGTAAGGCACCTTTCCCAAAGGGGAGATACCTTAGCAACTTCAGTATCCTGTGTGTTACCTGTTTCCATTTTGTAGGTCCCTGTACATGTGTTCTCTGAATCTGATCCTGTCCTTGCCTAATACTGCCTGCCCTCTCTGAACCTGATCCAGTCTGCCCTGCCTGTACGTGAACCTGCCTACCCTGTGTGAACTGGTTCCTGCCAATCATGCTGTTCCCTGCTTCCAATTCTGTCCTGCATCTAAAAAGTTCAGAACCTGATCCACCTTGTCCGCACCAATATCACTACCCTCACCAGTCCAGTCTGAATCTGCATCTGTGATCCTATACCGGAGACTGTCCCGTGCTCCTGAACTACCCTGTCTGGTCTGGTTCCTGTACCACATTTGTCTACCTACCGCACATCCTCCTGTGTTCCAGTTCCTGGCCGGTTCTGTTTCCTACCCCTTTGGGGGTCAGCTTCCACGGCTCTGGGATTTCTCCCTAAGTAGCATCTGGCATCCACCTTGGTTCGAATCTAACCACATCATCAGGAGCTCTAGTGAAGAACCAGGTGTTCGCTGAGTTATGTCCCTTCAGGCTCTCCCCGGACTGTAGCAGAGTGGTTCCACAACCATGTACATAACAGTCTGTAAAAATTGTTTATATTTAACTTTGTATTGCCATAGCTGGAGCGCAGCTTGTGTGACCTGTTTCAGCTATTTCTCCTTGTATCTATTATTTCTGTTATCATTACAAGAACTGTCTTATTTTCAGGCATAAAATCCTCTGTTTCTCAATAAAGCCAGTGTTTTCCCTCTGCTTCCTCGTCTACTGTACCGTATTTGAATCCTGTCTGGCGGTGTCGTTCAGGCATTGCGTCACAAGTGTGAACAGGTTACTTGGATGCAAAAGCACAGACGATGAGGAGACAGAGGCACTTAAAGAGAAGTTGAAGCAATTTTTTATTCTGTATTATTATTAATAATACTAATAATCTTTTATTTTTATATAGTGCTAACATATTCCTCAGCGCTTCACAGTTTGCACACATTATCATTATTAATAATTATTGATTACAAAATCAATTATTTTTAATACAAAATTAAATGCACAACTTTAGAAGTTTTTATTTATTAATTTTTATTTTAGCCACTATGGGCTGTGACTTTCATTTGTGGATATGTAAGTAGTTGAGCAGGACACATACGCACATCACTTACAGCAGCCCCTGGGCATAAGAGCCTTCTTTCTGATGGCACCTCACCTCATGTTTTGAGGCCGCTCCTCCTTCCTCTGGCGTTACCTATGCATGCCCTCTGGGCTGTCCAGGTCACAGCTGTGGGAGGAGATTGTGGCCATTTTGTTGTAGCCCACAGAGTTTTGTTGTGGGCTTCAATTTTCCCCCTGTCACTGCACACACTACTTAGTGCGTGCGATGACAGGAGCACTGAGCAGCTGGGGAGAGTAGGTCCCGTGTGAGTATCTATGGCAGTGGGGAGCGGTGGTTACAGCCTATTAGTATTACACTACATGCTGAGATCAAAGCTCACTGCTCAACGCCGACCTGTTTAGGGCACAGCAGGGAGATCATCCATCTGTTGTTCTCTGAACAGACTGGCACAGAAGTGGATGCAGCGGTGTATGGGAGCACAGAAAAGGTAATTACAAGTGTTTACTGGTTTTTTTCTATGCATTGAATGGATGGGGGACATATACCAGGATGGCGGAGCCATATACCAGGATGGAGGAGCCATATACCACATATCCATTGAAACTGCCCTAACAAAACTCACCAATGACCTACTGACTGCCAAAGCCAAGCAACACTACTCTGTCCTCCTCCTCGTGGACCTGTCCTCTGCCTTTGACACAGTGGACCACTCTCTATTACTTCAGACCCTCTCATCTGTTGTCATCACTGACTTGGACCTCTAGTGCATTGTGAAAGTATTTGGCTCCCTGGAACTTTTCAACCTTTTCCCACATATCATGTTTCAAAGATAAAGATACCAAATGTAAATTTTTGGTGAAGAATCAACAACAAGTGGAACACAATTGTGAAGTTGAATCAAATTTATTGGTTATTTTAAATTTTTGTGAAAATTCAAAAACTGAAAAGTGGGGCGGGCAATATTATTCGGCCCCTTTACTTTCAGTGCAGCAAACTCACTCCAGAGTATCTTTATGTTTGAAGCATGATATGTGGGAAAAGGTTGAAAAGTTCCAGGGAGCCAAATACTTTCGCAATGCACTGTATCTTGGATCGCGTCATACCTAACAGACCGGACATTCAGTGTCACCCACTCACACACCACCTCCTCACCTTACCCCCTATCTGTCGGAGTCCCGCAAAGGGTCAGTCCTAGGGTCCCTGCTTTTCTCCATTTACACCTTCGGCCTGGGACAGTTCATAGAATCTCACAGCTTGCAGTATCACCTCTATGCTGATGACACACAGATCTACCTCTCTGGACCAGATATTGCCTCCCTACTAACTAAAATCCCAGAATGTCTGTCCCCTATTTCATCCTTCTCTGCTAGATTTCTAAAACTTAACGTGGACAAAGCAGAATTCATCATCTTTCCCCTTCTCCCCTGACTCCCCCAAGAGTCCTATCCATTAAAGTAAATGGCTGCTCACTCTCCCCAGTCCCACAAGCTCGCTGCCTCGGGGTAATCCTTGACTCTGATCTCTCCTTCAAACCACATATCCAATCCCTTTCCCCTTCCTGCCGACTTCAACTCAAAAAATATTTCCCAGATCCGTACATTCCTCAATCTAGAATCTGCAAAAACTCTAGTGCATGCCCTCATTATCTCCCTCCTTGACTACTGCAACCTCCTACTTTGTGGCCTCCCCTCTAACACTCTCACACCCCTCCAATTTATCCTAAACTCTGCTGACTGACTAATTCACGTGTCCCACCCGCTATTCCCCAGCTTCTCCTCTCTGTCAATCCCTTCACTGGCTCCCTATTACCCAGAGACTCAAGTTCAAACCCTAACCATGGCATACAAAGCCATCCACAGCCTGTCTCCTCCATAAATTTGTGACCTTGTCTCCTGATACTTAACTGCACGCAATCTCCAATCCTCACAAGATCTCCTTCTGTAGTCCCCTCTTATCTCCTCTTCCCACAATTGCATACAAGCTTTCTCCCGCACATGCCCCCTACTCTGGAACTCTCTACCCCAACATATCAGACTCTCGCCTACCGTGGAAACATTCAAAAGGAACCTGAAGACTCATCTCTTCCGACAAGCCTTCAATCTGCATTAACCACCGATCTACCAAACCACTGCATGATCAATTCTGCCCTTTGAGCGCCCCGCGGGGCCTGGGGGTACTCGGTACCGGGCCTGTCGACTTCCATGGGGGACGGTGTGACGGTGGCGGCGACCCGGTCCATGGCCCAGAGGCGTCCATTAATAAAATAGGGGAAAGTTGTGTGGTATTTAAGTGGTAAAAATGAAAATAAAGTTATTAGATGGTGAAATACGTGACGCCACCTGTGGTATTCTAGTCAGAGGTGACCAGCGCTGCAGTGTTGCTTCTCTGGGATGGATGTTGGGCGCAGCTATGATGTTGTAGCCCTCCACAGGTAGGGCTGTAGTCCCAGGGCAAAGATGTTAAATAAATAGTAAAAGTGGCTGTAAACGTTGGGGTGCAGATAAATGAGAGAAAGACACAGAGAGGTGCAGTTTCTTTACCTTTTACTGGTAATAGGTTGCTGTCTGGAGTACCACATACAGGTGATGGAATGAGTCCAGCTCGCCTGGAGGCATTCAGGGGATCCACCTTGCCAGGTGGTGATTAAGGACCTTCCTTTCTGCACTATGTGTGTGGGTCTCCGCTGTATATAACTATGCTGCGACCCTCTATTCGTGATGGTTTCACTAACCTGTATGGCTGTCAGTGTGAGCCTATTCCATGGGTACCGTTCTCTTCACCGTCGGCCCTGGGCTCTTTATCCGCTGACGTGCCTTCAGGTGATTAATGTGCACAGGAATTTACAGTCCCCTGTACTTTCAGATTCGGCTATCAGGACGTACAGTTCCTGTCAGCCTAGGACTCTGATGTCCCTTTTCTCTTTATTAGCGCTTCACTCAGGGGTCTGCTATATGCAGTATTTTAGCTTTCCCAGAGCCTCTCTGTCTCTGCTCATGTCCTATTCCTTCTTCACAGATCAGCTGCCTGTCTTGAACTGACTGGACCTTCCAGAAAGATCTTTTTACCTCACGTTTAACTGCCCTGTCATTTGCTCACAGCTGCTCTCGTTTCCATGACAACTCCCTCAGCTGACTTCTAGCTGACTCACCAACCCCCTCTGCTGGCCAGAATTAATAAGGCATCTCCCTTTTCTGACCTGCAGCAGGAATTGTGATTTTTAATCTCTGTTACCTGGCATGGTGGCCCCTTTCTGCCTCCAAGTATGACTTTACCTCTTAGAGGGAGGCGATGTCACTGTGACAACCGGACTCTGGGGTGTCACATTCCCCCCCAGTTAAGTTCAGTACTCCTGGACTGAGGAAAATATAGCAAGAATTGTTAACAACAACAATTAATGCAAAGCTACAAAGTCTTAAAAATGTAAAAATTATCAAAACCCAGACAAGAAAAAAAACAATAGCACAGTTACTGCAGCGACCAGTCCTTAGGGTGCTATCCAGGAATTGTCTTTGTGCTTGTACCTGGAGTTTGGTTGGTGGGAACCGCCTTAACCCACTTTGTGTGTCGTCCCTGGGCGTGGCCACAGGGCACTGTTTTTCAGCCACGCCGGCGGCTTATTTCCAAGCCTTTTTGGAGTAACTATTCATAAATACAGTTCTGACCACACATAGTCCTGTGGCCCAATTGTCCTTTAACTTGTTATTGTGAATACTTTAAAAAAAAAGGTTCTTACAGTAAGTCTCTGTAGGCTCTCATGCTTAACGGTTACAATTATACATTCTTATTACTTTATTTACATTATGTAATCTGTAACGGGCAGGGATTTGACCTTTAGTACTATGAGTGGATCTATGCAGTATAGGTATTTCTGATGACCAGACTTGTTCTCTGATGTCTACTGTTGGTGCATTAGTCACTACGCTATAAGTAGACTTGTGTAAGATAGGTATTCTAGACTGCCTTCTCTCTACTCCTAGACTCACCATAAGATTGTCAGATTCACTGTTAGCAGGGGACAGATTTCCGCATTCTGCTGCAGATGTGGTATCTGTTACTGGAGCCATTTCATTTAGAGTCTATTCTTCATCTGGTGCAGTAGGCTGATGAAAGGTTAGTACTGGTACTACTATTGCCTGATTTACTTGTGTCCACGTCCGAGGAAATTCTCCAAGTATAGTTTGAATCTTTTCTTCCACCTCTACTATGGGTTGTGGAGTGTCTTGGACTTCTTTCATGTCCTTCAGTTGATCAGGGCACACCTTTAGATGATCTCTTGAGACTGCTTCGAAGGTTTCTCCTCCATCTTTGCTGATGATACATACTTTGGTGTTATTAAAGTCTGAAGGTATCACGGTGTATGACTCTGCTTCCCACTGGTCATCTGGTTTATGAACACGTCTCTTTCTTTTAAGTACTTGTTCTCCTGATGTCAAGGGAACTGCAGGGGCATGTTGATTGTAATTTCTTTTCTGTCTCTGTCTTGCTTGGGACAAACTTTTCTCCACACATTCTTGTACTTTGCGGTATTGTTGCTGCCGCTCTATATCCCAGTCTGCATCTGGTGATGTTGTCTCAGGTGTTAAGACTAGTGTTGAGCGATACCTTCTGATATCGGGAAATATCGGAATGGATCGGACCGATACCCAAAAAGTATCGGATATCGCCGATTTCGATACCGGAAACCAATGCAAGTCAATGGGACAGAAATATCGGAATTAAAATAAACCCTTTCTTTCCTTGTAGGTTAATTCTACATGAATGAAAACAACTAAGAATAATGTAGAATATATTGGGGGAGGTGGATTAGACATTAAAGGCATAGAGGTTTAGCCCAATCAATTGGAATAGCAGGAATTAATTTTTTTTTTAAGACGTTCGGAGTTACAAAGATATTGACTATGTTAAAGGGATTGTGTAGCAATAGTTGGAGACGTTCAGAAAAGGCACATGTTGGCGGAGTGTTGGAACGGAGTGCTTCATCTAGCTTGGAGGTTGACTGAGCCCCTGACCCGGAGGACACGGCATGGATGCGGGCACCTGTATGCACAACAGACTGTGAGTAAAGCTTTGGAACTACATGCCCTGGTGTCCTCCAGTTATTCCTGCGCCAACACACTCAGCACTGCTACATCTCTGTGCCTGGCACTGCACCACCTACGTCTCTTCACTACCTCTCCATCTACACTGCCCTGAGACTATAGCCCTACCTGTGGAGGGCCACAACATCATTGCTGCACCACACCATCTGTCCCTGAGGATCTGTCTGCAGCGTCGACTTAACATCTTCTTTGCCGAACACCACAGGTGGCGTCACGACTCACGAATCATTCACTCATAAACTTTAATCATCTTCCACAAGTTCAACATTTCCCTTTTACAATGGACGCCCAGGGCCACGGACCGAGTCACAGCTACCGTGACATCTCCCATTGAAACCAACAGGCCCGGTACTGAGTACCCCACCAGCCCTGGCGGGTGATCCAACTTGGCGGAAATACATAACAGAACAGGTTGTCCTGGCTTTTCACATAATCTCAGTGCATATCTAGGCTGCAGAATGCTGACAATAAGTAATTTACCTTCTGTGGCTAGTCTGCACGGCTTCCAAGATTCCAAGATATCATTTCTTGCTTCTAAGATAAACGTTCAGGGGGGGTGTGTTCTGGCATTGAAATGAGAACTTGTCGTTTCCTACTCCCTCACTAGTTTCACTTTCCATAGATCACTGTTCAGCGTGTGTCTGGGGGAGGAGCAGCTGGGTGGTCTGCTCGCAGTCAATCACAGCTATGCCATTAGTTAACATGCCTACATGCCTAACAGGATGTGCCCACACTTCTTAGGATTCCTCATTGGCTGAATAAAATGGCTCATTGCATTATGGGAACTTCCGATTCTGGTATTCGATATGCAAAAAGTATCGGAATTCCGATACTGCGAATATCGGCCGATACCCGATATTTGCAGTATCGGAATGCTCAACACTAGTTAAGACTCCCATGTCTAAATCAATAGGTAACTTGCCAGGTCTTGCTCTCATCAGGTAGGCCGGAGTGAAATTTGTGGAGTTTACCGGTATATGATTATATAGATCTACCAGATCTGGCAACTTCTCTGGCCACTGGCTTCGTTCTTCCCGAGGTAAGGTCTTCAATTAGTCAATGACCACCTGGTTCATCTTCTCACACATGCCATTTGTCTGTGGATGGTACGGCGTCGTTCTGATTTTCTTGCAACCGTACATGTTACAGAACTCCTGGAATACTTTTGCCTCAAAGGCTGGACCTTGGTCGGTGAGCACTTGTTCAGGGTATCCGTGTGGTCGACAAAAGTGTTGCTGAAATGCCTTGGCTGCTGTCTTCGCTGTTTGGTCTTTAACAGGCACGACTACCAAGAACCTTGAGTAATGGTCCACGATGGTCAAAGCATAGGTGTAGCCATTCCTACTCGGAGTTAACTTCACGTAATCCAAGGCTACCAATTCAAGCGGCTGTTTTGTGATGATCGGCTGTAATGGGGCTCGCTGGCTGTTTCGGTCTTTTCTGCACGGGTTGCATGGGCCACATTCTCGGCACCTCTTCTCAATGGAACTCCTCATGCCAACCCAATAGAATCTTTCACGAAGGAGGACCTCCAACTTTTTCCAACCGAAGTATACTGCTCCATTGTGGTACGCCTCTAAGACCATTGGCGCATCCCTCTTCGGGACTACCACCTGCCAGACCAGTTTGTGTGTCTGCGAGTTGATGTTCCTCCGACACAGTTTATCCTTGTAGATAAACAGCTTGCCTCTCTCCTTCCACAGTTGCTGTGCTTCCTGTGGGTCATCTGGACCAGGGTGTGCATCAGCTTCTGCCAGGCACTCCTTTACGAGGCGAACAGCTGGTTCACTGTCTTGTGTCTCTGCCCCCTCATGATGGGGTAATGGATTCAACGTTACCTCTCGTACGACAAAGCACTTATTCCTTACTCCTTGAGAACGCTGAGCTGCAATTGGACGGTGGAAGGCTGGTAACTCGATTTCTTTGAGTTCTTTTGGATCTTCTCCCCCGTCTGGTGAATTGGGCATCTGGGACAACGCATCTGCATTAGCGTTCTTATGTCCTGCTCTGTACTTGATGTTGGACAGCCGGGCCATCCATCGCTGCTCAAGTGCCCCAAGCTTTGCCGTTTCAAGGTGGGTTAGCGGATTATTGTCCGTGTAGATGGTGAACTTTGCGGAAGCCAAGTAGTGCTTGAAGCGCTCTGTTACTTCCCAGACTATGGCGAGGAACTCCAGTTTAAAGGAATTGTAGTTGTCAGGGTTCCTCTCAGTGGGACGAAGCTTCCTGCTGGTGTAGACAATCACTCTCTCTCTGCCTTTCTGCACTTGTGACAGCACTGCTCCCAATCCCACATTGCTGGCGTCAGTGTAAAGTACAAACGGTTGGTCATAGTCAGGGTAGGCCAGGACCTCATCTCCCGTGAGGGCCAGTTTCAACTTGGTGAAGGACTCTTCTATCCTTTTGTTCCACTCAAATGGAAGATTTTTGTTCTTGGCCTTCTTGGATTGGCCCACTAGAAGATCTTGCAGCGGTGCTGCTATCTTGGTGAAGTTCTTGATAAATCTTCGGTAGTAGCCTACTAACCCAAGAAATTGCCTCACTTCATGGATAGTGCTGGGTCTTTGCCAGTCCTGGATAATGGCGACTTTATCAGGATCGGGTGTCCAAGGCAGCATTCCATTAACCGCTGAAATGTTTCTGGTGCATTGCTGAGCCCGAACGGCATGTAGTTAAACTCGCAGAGGCCCATTGGTGTTGTAAATGCCGTCTTCTCTTTGTCTACCTTTGCCACAGGAACCTGCCAATACCCACTGATGAGATCTAAGGTAGAGAAATAATTAGCAGTTCTCAGTGCAACTAATGAGTCCTCAATTCTAGGCAATGGGTATGTGTCTTTATGTGTAATGCTGTTAATCCGCCTGTAGTCTACACACATTCTCATAGTACCGTCTTTCTTCTTAACGAGGACTAATGGAGCTGCCCAGGGGCTTCAACTATCTCTGATTACCCCAGCCTCCTTCATCTCTCATAACATACTCTTGGCACATTGGTAGTGTGCTGGGGGTACAGGCAAGTGTCTCTCTTTAATGGGTGGATGATGTGTGGATCCCTCACCTAACTAAAATATTTAACCTCTCTCTCTCTTTTGGTATCTTTCCCTCCTCATTTAAGCATGCCATCATACATCCACTACTTAAAAAACCATCCCTCAACTGTGCCGCTAACTATAGACCTGTCTCAAATCTTCCCTTCATCTCTAAACTCCTGGAATGCCTGGTCCACGCCCGTCTTATCCGCTATCTCTTTGATAACTCTCTTCTCGACCCTCTCCAATCCGGTTTCTGCTCTTTACACTCTACTGAAAATGCCCTCACTAAAGTCTCTAATGATCTACTAACAGCTAAATCAAATGGTCATTACTCCATGCTAATTCTCTTGGACCTCTCTGCAGCATTCGACACTGTGGATCATCAGCTCCTCCTCACTATGCTCCGTTCCATTGGCCTCAAGGACACCGTTCTCTCCTGGTTCTCCTCCTATCTCTCTCACCGCTCCTTTACTGTATCTTTTGCCGGTTCCTCCTCCTCTCACCTTCCTCTCACTGTTGGGGTTCCTCAAGGATCGGTTCTAGGCCCCCTCCTCTTCTCCTTGTACACTGCCCCTATTGGTCAAACAATCAGTAGATTTGGTTTCCAGTACCATCTCTATGCTGATGACACCCATTTATACGCTTCTTCTCCTGATATCACGCCAGCCTTTCTAGAAAACACCGGCGATTGTCTAAACGCTGTGTCTAACATCATGTTCTCAGACTCCTCACTATATCTGAAACTGAACCTGTCAAAGACTGAACTCCTTGTGTTTCCTCCCTCTACTAATGTGCCTATACCCGACATTGCCATTTCTGTGTGTGGTTCCACTATTACTCCCCAGCAACACGCCCGCTGTCTTGGGGTCATACTTGACTCCGAGCTTTCATTCACCCCCACATCCGATCACTGGCTCGCTCTTGTCATCTGCACCTCAAAAACATTTCTAGAATTCGACCTTTTCTTACTTTTGACTCTGCAAAAACTCTTACTGTTTCTCTTATTCTTTCTCGTCTCGACTATTGTAACTCTCTTCTAATCGGTCTCCCTCTTACAAAACTCTCCCCTCTCCAATCTGTCTTGAATGCTGCAGCCAGGATCATATTCCTCACCAATCGTTACACGAATGGCTCTACCTTGTGCCAGTCATTACACTGGCTACCCATCCACTCCAGAATTCAGTATAAACTTATTACCCTCACCCACAAAGCCCTCCATGGCTCAGCACCACCCTACATCTCCTCCCTTGTTTCAGTATACCATCCTACCCGCACCCTGCGTTCTGCTGATGACCTGAGGTTAGCATCCTCAATAATCAGAACCTCCCACTCCCGTCTCCAAGACTTTACACGTGCTGCGCCAATTCTTTGGAATGCACTTCCCAGGTCAATACGATTAGTCCCCAATCCCCACAATTTTAAGCGTGCCCTGAATACGCATTTATTCAGACTGGCCTATCACCTCAACACATTAACCTAATCTATCCCTGGGTGGCACAGGCAAAAGTTTTACCATAACCAGGTTCCCCGCATCATGTTCCCACATGCTTTATGCATCCATTAGCCCTCTGTGTCTGTACTGTTACACACTTAACATTATGGCTGGTCCATACAATCAGGGCAACTGTTACCACCCACCTTTCGTGTCTACCTCTTTCCTCATAGACTGTAAGCTTGCGAGCAGGGCCCTCATTCCTCTTGGTATTTGTTATAACCTATGTGATTATTGTTATGCTGTAATGTCTATTGTCTGTACAAAACCCCTCTGAAATGTAAAGTGCTGTGGAATATGTCGGCGCTATAGAAATAAAATTTATTATTTATTATTATATTATCTCCGGTAGGGATCTGATGTTGAACCCCTTTTGCCTGCACAAAATCTAGAGGATGCTTGCTGAAGACCAGTTCAATTTCTCGAGCCACCCGGTAAGCCCCATGCTTTTGGTGTGAAGGGGTGGAGTCAGTGCCTACGTGTAGCTGCTGACACCAATCCTCCTGCTGCCCTTCAGAGCCATTCTCTTCCACCTTGTCAGACGGAAGCAAGGGTTCTAATGTCTCGATTGCATTGTTACTGACGGTGAACAATTTAGCAAGGGTGGCATACCGGGGTAACTGGACCTCTCTATCCACACAATTTAAGATATGTATTGGTACTCTCCCCTTGCGGACATCATCTACCCCTCTGGCTGTCAGGAGAGTTGGCCTACTATTAGAATACATGGGTTCTACCAAGGCTTGGTTATCTTGACCACTTAGGCCTATTGCTGCCAGACACCAAATTAACATTTCGCTTCTGGGAGGTACTGCAATGGGGAAAGGATCACTTACTCTGACACTGCCGACTTCTCCACCAGACAGCTCTACCTGTTGTCTCTGCATCAGGGCTCTGATCTCCTTTTGCAGGACCCGTTGCTGACTGGAGCTGGCGGTCTCGGCTACCTGTTGTAACAAAAGAATAATTTCTCAAAGACAATTTTCAATTACATTAGTGCCTAAAGTGATCATAGGATGGCATTCTCGTTTGTCAATATCTGCTATAATCAAACCTTGCGATTGCAATTCTACTCGGCCAATCTTGATGGTCACCTCTTTATATCCCATTTGAGGCAAGGGCTGACCATTGCTGGCAAGAATGGCAAGGTCTTTATCTGGGCTATGAGTAATGTCTGAATCAGCCGAGTACTGCTTAAAAAGAACATATAGTATCGTTGCCACCTGGGAGCCGGTGTCCAGTAAAGCGTTCATCGGAAAACCGTCAATCACAACAGGCAAGACTGGTGTCCTCCTACGTACTTGTCTCGCCAATTTGGTGGGCCTGGTCATCTTACTCCCGTGGGTTGCTTGTTTAAATGACAGTATCTTGCTAGGTGTCCCGCCTTGTTGCAGTGGCGACAGATGGGCTGTCCGTCCTCGTCGTAACGATCACTATCTCTCCCTCTGGTCGGCAGGATCCTCTTCTGCTGTCGCCATGGGATGTCATCTGGACTGGAAGTCAGTTGGATCTTCTTCTTTGGAATCACTTGCAGGGACTGCACAGTTTTTGTGAGTGTAGCCACACTTTTAGTTAGTTCCTTGACTTGGAGGCGTTACTCTGCAGCAGAATCATCATCTTGGGATGGCTTGTCAGTCTCAATAGAGGTCTTTTGAAAGGATGCTGTCTCCTGCTGGTATGTAATTGCAGGATGCTTAGAGGGCTTTTTGCTGCTAGGGTTCGGTTCACACAGCACTCTGATGGCTCTATCCTTAAAGTGTGCAAAGTCCATTTCAGGATTTTGTAGGGCCATTATACGCAGCTGTGTCCTTTGATTATTAGACAGGAGTCCCTCTATGAACTGCTCTGTTAATAATCTATCTTCATCTTGCACGCTCTCAGGATCAACCTGCTTTACAGCCCATAGTGCCTCCTGATAATTAAGGGCATAGTCCCGTATACTGTCCTGCACTCTCTGTTTGCACCAAAAGAATCTCATTTTTATCTCTGTTGCAGTATGGGTATCAAAAGTGTCTTTCAGTCTGGCTAAGATTTGTTTGACAGTTCTTTTATCAGTGTCCGGCCAGGACTTTACTTCTCTCTGAGCCGCACCAGTTAACTGGCCAATGAGGATACTGACTTTTTGGCTCTCAGACAGGAGGTACACTTTAAACAAACTACATAGTCTTTCTTTAAAATCGCTCAGGGTGTGCGACTCCCCTGAGTACTGTGGTAACCAGGCTGCTCCTGGTATATATGGCATTGATAGCGGCATTATTGAGGCTGCGGCTGCGACCGCCGCTGAATCTTCACCTGCGCTGAGCATTTTCTTCCTGCTTTTCACTTGCTCACTAACGTCAAAGCACTGGCAGGGGGCTTCGTGTCGTGCTTTATTTCTGGCTCTGTCCATAATTGCACGTCCCTCTCTGCTCGCACGTGCTGTATGACGCAGTTATGGCGCTTATTTGAAAGCGCATTAAAGTCTCTTGCACACAATTTAATGAAGTCTATGGCGCACAGTACCCAGCTTTGCCAGGCTCCTTTTACCCAGCTTTGCTGGGCTCGCTAAATCCTGTTCGTGACGCCAGTTGGAGCACCCCGCGGGGCCTGGGGGTACTCGGTACCGGGCCCGTCGACTTCCATGGGGGACGGTGTGACGGTGGCGGCGACCTGGTCCGTGGCCCAGAGGCGTCCATTAATAAAATAGGGGAAAGTTGTGTGGTATTTAAGTGGTAAAAATGAAAATAAAGTTATTAGATGGTGAAATACATGACGCCACCTGTGGTATTTTAGTCAGAGGTGACCATTGCTGCTGTGTTGCTTCTCTGGGATGGATGTTGGGCGCAGCTATGATGTTGTAGCCCTCCACAGGTAGGGCTGTAGTCCCAGGGCAAAGATGTTAAATAAATAGTAAAAGTGGCTGTAAACGTTGGGGTGCAGATAAATGAGAGAAAGACACAGAGAGGTGCAGTTTCTTTACCTTTTACTGGTAATAGGTTGCTGTCCGGAGTACCACATACAGGTGATGGAATGAGTCCAGTTCGCCTGGAGGCATTCAGGGGATCCACCCTTCCAGGTGAGGATTTAGGACCTTCCTTTCTGCGCTTTGTGTGTGGGTCTCCGCTGTATATAACTATGCTGCGACCCTCTATTCGTGATGGTTTCACTAACCTGTACGGCTGTCAGCGTGAGCCTATTCCACTTGTACCGTTCTCTTCACCGTCGGCCCCGGGCTCCTTATCCGCTGACGTGACCTCAGGTGATTAATGTGCACAGGAATTCACAATCCCCTGTACTTTCAGATTCGGCTATCAGGACGTACAGTTCCTGTCAGCCTAGGACTCTGATGTTCCTTTTCTCTTTATTAGCGCTTCACTCAGGGGTCTGCTATATGCAGTATTTTAGCTTTCCCAGAGCCTCTCTGTCTCTGCTCGTGTCCTATTCCTTCTTCACAGATCAGCTGCCTGTCTTGAACTGACTGGACCTTCCAGAAAGATCTTTTTACCTCACGTTTAACTGCCCTGTCATTTCTTCACAGCTGCTCTCGTTTCCATGACAACTCCCTCAGCTGACTTCTAGCTGACTCACCAACCCCCTCTGCTGGCCAGAATTTATAAGGCATCTCCCTTTTCTGACCTGCAGCAGGAATTGTGATTTTTAATCTCTGTTACCTGGCATGGTGGCCCCTTTCTGCCTCCAAGCATGACTTTACCTCTTAGAGGGAGGCGATATCACTGTGACAACCGGACTCTGGGGTGTCACACCCTCACCTACTGTACCCTCACCCATCCCTTGTAGATTGTGAGCCCTCATGAGCAGGGTCCTCTCTCCTACTGTACTAGTCATGACTTGAATTGTTTAAGATTACTGTACTTGTTTTTTGTTATGTATACCCCTTTTCACATGTAAAGCACCATGGAATAAATGGCGCTATAATAGTAAATATTAATAATAATAATAATAATAATATACCAGGATGGAGGGGCCTTATACCAGAATGCAGGGCCATATACTAGGATGTCGGCCATATACCCAGATGAGGGCCATATACCAGGATGGGGGCAAACACAAAGAGTGGCAGTCATATACCAGAATGGGGGGTCATATACCAGGATGGGGACTATATACAAGGATGCATTATATGGGGCCATTATACTGTAGGGCACTATATAGGGCCATTATATTGTGGTGCACAATATAGGGCCATTTTACTTAGAGGCACTACATGGGGCCATTATACTGTGGGGCACTATATCGGGCCATTGCACTGTGGTGCACTATATGGGGCCATTTTACAGGGGGCACTATATGGGGCTATTATAATGTGGAGCACTATATGAGGCCATTAAACTGTGGGGCACTATATGGGGCCATTGTACCTTGGGGCACCATATGGGGCCATTTTATTGTGTGGCCATTATACTCTGGTGCACAATATTGAGCCATTATACTATGGAGCACTATATGGACCATTATACTGTGATGCACTATATGGGTCCATTATACTGTGGGGCACTATATGGGTCCATTACACTGTGGGGCACTATATGGGGTCATTATACTGTGGGACACTATATGAGGCCATTATACTGTGGGGCACTATATGGGGCCATTATACAGAGGGCTCAGTGACTCTGATGAGCGGTGTAGTTACAGACGTCATTATTCATCACAGCCGGCAGGTCTCGTGGAGTGCGGCGGGTCCTGGAGTGGTTGCTGCTACAGTCTATGTAGTGTCGTTCTTTGAAAAAGGCTCCATAGCCTTTGGGCGTTGAATTTGGCGATTGTCTTGTGAATGCTACGGACTATGATGGACTTTTTTTCAAAAATGAATTTGTGAACCAGGTATAATGTTGAGGAGCCTTTATTAAAATAAAATTTATTTTTCTGTCTGTTTTTTTTCATTAGTTGGTTAGTAATGGGGATGTCTGATAGACACCTCTCCATTATTTACCACAGGGCTTGATACCAGCTGTATTTTTGGACAATTCACAGCTGACTTCAACCCTAAATACCATTACCTCGATTGCCACGGCAACAAGGGCAAATGGGAAAAGGTGAGCACAACGCCAGAATTGGCACAGCTAATGTGATGCGCCAATTCTGGGGAGGCTGCTGACTAGTATTTAAAGACTGAAGGGCCCATAACCAGGTACCTTTCCAACCTGATAAATCCTGCTTTACCATGCCTGGTTACTAAAAATAGGGGGTCCACATTGATTTTTTCATTTATTAGGGTAAACAATCTTTGGAGCTACAAGAAAAGCCACTAAAGGGTAAAAGTTAATTATATGTAGGGGGTTTGTGAAATTATATATTTATCTATTCTATTACACACCAGCTCCCATAGAAGTGAATAGAGCAGGGATACACATTTCTAAGGGAGCAGTGGTGTAATGTGTGACACCTCTCCATCCACTTCTATGGGAGCAGTGGTGTAATGCGTGACCCCGCTCCATTCACATTTATGGGAGCAGTGGTGTAATGCGTGACTCTGCTTCGTCCACTTATATGGGAGCAGTGGTGTAATGTGTGACCCCGCTCCATCCACTTCTTTGGGAGCAGTGGTTTAATGTGTGACCCTCATTCTGTCCACTTCTATGGGAGCAGTGGTGTAATGCGTGACTCTGCTCTGTCTACTTCTGTGATGGACATAGCAGGGTTACACATTACACTACTGCACCCATAGAAATGTACGGATCAGAGTCATGCATTACACCACTGCTTCCATAGGAGTGGAAAGAGCAGGGTCACATTTCTAAGGGAGCTGTGGTGTAATGTGTGACACCACTCTATCCACTTCTATGTGATCAGTAGTGCAATGTGTGACCTAGTTCTGTCCACTTCTATGGGAGTAGTAATATAGAGAACAGAGCACGGTCTCACATTAGACCACTGCTCCAATAGGACTGGATGTAGTGGTGTCACCAGAAGCATAGCTAGGGTTTTGGTTCAGTGGGGACAAAACTTCTGAGCGGGTCCCTTACCAGGTAAACCTGATTACAACTACGGTTGCACACCCTAATAGTGGATGTAGGAGAACCTCAGTAGATGATCATGTTGTTACCAAAAATATAAAATACTCCTTATAGTATAATGCATCCCATATTCCTCCATACATTATAATGCACTTCCCATGCACCCCATAGGTCCCCATTCAGTATAAAGGACTCCACATAGCCCTCCATAATTTATTGCACTCTCCATGGACCTCTTTATAGAATAATGCACTTCCCATAGGCCTCCATATCGTATAATGCACTCCCCATATGTCTTCATAGAGAATAAAGCACTCCATTATAGGCCCCCATACAGTATAGTGCACTCCTCATAGGCCTCCATACAGTATAATGCCCTCCCCATAGGCCTCATTATATAATAATGCACTTCCCTTAGGCCTACATATAGTATAAAACTGAAACATGGAAAAGCACAATAAAACAAAAGTATAAAAATACTCTGTTGTGAAGAAGTAAGGATGTAAACATGCTGCAGAGGATGGGCAGCACGGTGGCTCAGTGGTTAGCATTGCAGCGCTGGAGTCCTGGGTTCGAATTCCACCAAGGACAACATCTGCAAGGAGTTTGTATGTTCTCCCCGTGTTTGCGTGGGTTTCCTCCGGGTACTCCGGTTTCCTCCCACATTCCAAAGACATACTGATAGGGAATTTAGATTGTGAGCTCTGTCGGGGACAGTGATGATAATGTGTGCAAACTGTTAAGCGCTGTGGAATATGTTAGCGCTATATAAAAATAAAGATTATTATTATTAACCCTTAACCCCCTAGGGTGGTTTGCACGTTCATGACCGGGCCAATTTTTACAATTCTGACCACTGTCCCTTTATGAGGTAATAACTCTGGAACGCTTCCATGGATCCTGGTGATTCTGACAATGTTTTCTCATGACATATTGTACTTCATGTTAGTGGTAAAATTTCATTCAAATAACTTGCGTTTATTTGTGAAAAAAGCAGAAATTTGGCGAAATTTTTGAAAATTTTGCAATTTTCCAACTTTGAATTTTTATGCCCTTAAATCACAGAGACAATGCACACAAAAAACTTAATAAGTAACATTTCCCACATGTTTACTTTACATCAGCACAATTTTGGAACCAAATTTTTTTTTTTGTTAGGAAGTTATGAGGGTTAAAAGTTGACCAGCGATTTCTCATTTTTACAACACCATTTTATTTTTATGGACCACATCACATTTGAAGCCACTTTGAGGGGTCTATATGATAGAAAATACCCAAAAGTGACACCATTCTAAAAACTGCACCCCTTAAGGTGCTCAAAACCACATTCAAGAAGTTTATTAACCCTTCAGGTGCTTCACAGGAATCTTTTGAATATTTTAAAAAAATGAACATTTAACTTTTTTTCACAAAAAAATATTTCAGGTTCAATTTTTTTTATTTTACCAAGGGTAACAGGAGAAATTGGACTGCAAAAGTTATTGTGCAATTTGTTCTGAGTACTCTGATACCTGATATGTGGGGGAACCAGTGTTTCGGCGCATGGCAGAGCTCAGAAGGGAAGGATCGCCGTTTGACTTTTTCAATGCAAAATTGGCTGGAATTAAGATCGGACGCCATGTCACGTTTGGCGAGCCCCTGATGTACCTAAACAGTGGAAACCCCCCACAACTGACCCCATTTTGGAAACTAGACCCTCCAAGGAACTTATCTAGATATGTGGTGAGAACTTTGAACCCACAAGGGCTTCACAGAAGATTATAACGTAGAGCGGTACAATTAAAAAATCATATTTTTTCCACAAAAATGATCTTTTCACCCCCAATTTTTATTTTCCCAAGGGTAACAGGACCCTAAAAGTTATTTTGAAATTTGTCCTGAGTACACTGATACCCCAAATGTGAGTGTAAATGACTATTTGGGCGCATGGCAGAGCACAGAAGGGAAGCAGCGCCATTTGACTTTTTTGGCTGGAATTGAGATCGGACACCATGTCGCGTTTGGAAAGCCCCTGATGTACCAAAACAGTGGAAACCACCCACAAATGTCACCATTTTGGAAACTAGACCCCCCAAGGACCTTATCTAGATGTGTGGTGAGCACTTTGAACCCCCCCCAGTGCTTCACAGAAGTTTATAATGTCAGGGCATGGAAATAAAAAAATCGTTTTTTTTCCGCAAACATAATCTTTTAGTCTCCAATTTTTTAATTTTCCCAAGGGTACCAGGAGCAGGTACCAGGTGCAACTTTTGCACCCCAAAAGTTGTTGTCCAATTTGTCCTGGGTACAATGATACCCCATATGTGGGAGAAAACTACTGTATGGGGACACGACAGGGCTCGGAAGGGAAGTAGTGACGTTTTGGAATGCAGACTTTGATGGAATGGTCTGCAGGGTGTCATGTTGCTTTTGGTGAGCCACTGATGTATCTAAACAGTGGAAACCCCCCACAAGTGACACTGTTTTGGAAACTAGACCCCCTAAGGAACTTATCTAGATAGCACTTTGAACCCCCCAGGGCTTCACAGAAGTTTATAACGCCCGGGTGTGAAAATAAAAAAATCGTATTTTTTCCACAAACGTGATCTTTTAGTCCCCAATTTTTTATTTTCCCAAGGATACCAGGAGAAATTGGACCCCAAAAGTTGCTGTCCAATTTGTCCTGAGTACGCTGATACCTCATATGTGGGAGAAAACTACTGTATGGGGACACGTCGGGGCTCGGAAGGGAAGTTGTGACGTTTTGGAATGCAGACTTTGATGGAAAGGTCAACAGGTGTCATGTTGCCTTTGGAGAGCCCGTGATGTACCTATACAGTGGAAACCCCCTACAAATGACATCATTTTGAAAACTAGACCCCCTAAGGAACTTATCTAGATGTGTGGTGAGCACTTTTAAACCCCAAGGGCTTCACAGAAGTTTATAATGCCTGGGCGTGAAAATAAAAAAATCGTATTTTTTCCACAAACATGATCATTTAGTCCCCAATTTTTTTATTTTCCCAAGGGTACCAAGAGAAATTGGACCCCAAAGTTGTTGTCCAATTTGTCCTGAGTACGTTGATACCTCATATGTGGGAGAAAACTACTGTAATGGCACACGTCGGGGCTCGGAAGGGAAGTAGTGACGTTTTGGAATGCAGACTTTGGTGGAATGGTCTGTGGGTGTCACGTGCGTTTCGAGAGCCTCTGATGTGCCTAAACTATTGAAACTCCCCACAAGTGACCCCATTTTGGCAACTAGACCCCCCATGGAACTTATCTAGATGTGTGGTGAGCACTTTGAACCCCCAAGTGCTTCACAGAAGTTTATAATGCCCGGGCGTGAAAATAAAAAAATCATATTTTTTTCAACAAAAATAATATTTTTGCCCCCAATTTTTTATTTTCCTAAGGGTAACAGGAGAAATTAGACCCCAAAAGTTGTTTTGCAATTCGTCTTGAGTAGGCTGATACCCCATATGTGGGGGTAAAACACTGTTTGGGCTCATGGCAGAGCTTGGAAGGGAAGGAGCACCATATGACTTTTTCAACACAGAATTGGCTGGAATTGAGATCAGACGCCATGTTGCATTTGGAGAGCACCTGATGTGCCCAAACAGTGGAAACCCCCCAATTCTAATGCCAACCCTTACCCCAACACACCCCTAACCGTAATCTCAGCCCTAACTCTAGCCCTAACCCTAGCCCTAACCCTAACCCTAATGGGAAAATGGAAATAAGTAAATTTTTAAAATTTTATTATTTTTCCCTAACTAAGGGGATGATAACGGGGGGTTTGATTTACTATTTATGGCGGTTTTTATGTTTGGCAGCTGTCACACGCTAAAAGATGATTTTTATTGTAAAAATAGTTTTTGCATCACCACATATTGAGAGCTATAATTTTTCCATATTTTGACCCACCGAGTCATGTGAGGTCTTATTTTTTGCAGGACGAGTTGACGTTTTTATTGGTACCATTTTCAGGCACGTGACATCTTTTGATCGCTTTTTATTCCGATTTTTGGGACGCAGAATTAACAAAAACCAGCATTTCATGAATTTCTTTTGGGGGGTGTGTTTACACCGTTCCGCTTGCGGTAAAATTGATAAGGCGGTTTTATTCTTCGGGTTAGTACGGTTACAGCGATACCTCATTTATGTCATTTTTTTATGTTTTGGCGCTTTTATGCAATGAAAACAATTTTATATAAAAAATAATTATTTTTGCATCGCTTTATTCTGCGAGCTATAACTTTTTTAATTTTTCGCTGATGACACTGTACGGTGGCTCTTTTTTTGCGGGACAAGATGACGTTTTCAGCGGTACCATGGATATTTATATGCGTCTTTTTGATTGCGCGTTATTGCACTTTTTGTTCAGCAGTATGATTATAAATCATTATTTTTTTTCATTTTTTATTTTTATTTTTTAAGGGGTTCGCTAAAGGGGTTAACATCACAGATCGCTGTGACAGATCAGCGATCTGTCACAGGCATAGAAGCAGACTTCTACTGTTGTGCGTGCAAGCCAATCCCCTGTCCACATTGCATGCGAAAATGCCCCCTGCTCTGCACCTGTCGTTGCCTACAATCAACTACCACCACTATCAAGCACGTCCACGTCCTTGTCGCAACGCAGCCTTCAGTTATCCATACCCCAGTCGTTGGAACACAAGTGTAAATACGCAGCCAATGCCCAACAGGCCACAGTACTCAATTCACACATTTCTCGTATGCTTGCTCTCGAAATGTTGCCTTCTAGACTTGTGGATACGGAAGCTTTCCACAACCTGATGGCGGCAGCTGTCCCAAGGTACTTGGACCCCAGCTGCCACTATTTCTCTCGGTGGGCCATCCCGTCATTACACAAGCATGGGTCCCACAACATTACCTGTGCCCTAAACAATGCTGTTACTGGGAAAGTCCACCTAACCATGGACATGTGGACAAGTGCTTGTGGGCAGGGATGCTACATCTTGCTAACGGCACACTGGGTTAACATAGTGGAAGCCGGGACCCAGAGGGACCTTGGGATGGAACATGTTTCCCGGTGCCGAGGATTGCGGTCCCTACGTCAATCAGGGTTGCCCCACAGTCTACAGCTCCTGCACCTCATCTTCCTCCTCTTCAGCCTCCATATCCAAAATTACCATATCAATCACAAGCTGGAAGCACTGCAGCACTGCCTCAGCCAAGCGTCAACAGAATGTACTGAAGCTAATATGCTTACCTGACAAACCGCACACTACTGAAGAGTTGTGGACAGCTCTGAAAGAGCAGGCAGATGTGTGGCTGACACTGCTGAACCTTCTGCCAGGCATGGTCGTGTGTGACAATGGCCGGAACCTGGTGGCGGCTCTGAGGCGAGCTCACACACGCACCATGCCTGACCCAAGTGCTTAACTTCGTTGTTCAACGGTTTCTCAAAAGCTACCCGGTGCTGCCAGATCTGCTTGTCAAAATACGCCACCTGTGTGCCCATTTTAGAAAGTCTGCTCCAGATTCCACCGCCCTTGCTGTGGTTCAGCAGCGTTTGCAGATTCCGGCTCACTGACAGGTGTGTGATGTCCCCACGTGTTGGAACTCAACACTGCACATGTTGGAAAGCATTTGTGAGCAGGAGAGGGCAGTTGTTAACTACCAGCATCAACAATGCTGTCGGTATTCAGTTCTGACTCCACACATAAGACCTCAGGAGTGGACATGGATGTCAGACATATGTACCATCCTACAAAACTTTAAGGAGTCCACCAAGATGGTGACCGGCAATGACGCCATAACTAACGTCACCAGACTTCTGTATACCACCGCATGATAACAGTGAAACGTAACCTCAAATCCAGAGTCTTTTTTTGGGAGGTATATTCCCATGCACCTCTTCACACCCACACATGGATATACGCTTCCTGATTTTGACTATTTGCTGTTATCCTCCTCCTTCTCCTCATCCTCATCATCCACCACCACTAGATCACTATGATGACTCTGGTCCGTGATGCAATAGCCACTAGAAATTTTTGCAAAGGTTTTATGATGCCCGTTCCAAAAATGTTTACACTCTATGTTGATGTGTACCCCCAGGGAGAAATGTTTGTCAGCCCATACACTTAGTTTATGGGCATTGCAAGTTTAGGAGACCCGCTCCTGTAAACTGGGAAAACATGTTTTGGAGGCCATCCTCCACGTCTCTTCCGACACCACCACTAGATCACCATGGTAATCGTGATCCGTGATGCAACAGCCACTATAGTTTTTTGCAAGGGTGTTTATGATGGCCATAAAAAAAAATATTTACACAGTAGGTTGATGTGTACCCTTCAGGGGGAAATGTTTGTCAGCCCATACGCTTAGTGTATGGGCATAACAAGTATAGGAGACCCACTCCTGTAAACTGGGAAAACAGTTTTAGTAGGGCATCCTCCATGTCTTGGGGGAGTGGAGTGTGTGTAAATTTTGGGCAGACCTTGTATTCACTTCATGGGCAAACTTGAAGTGACTTAAAAAAATCAGAATAATGGGAACTTTGGTTTCATGTGGCCATCCAGTACATGTGTTCAAAGGCTTATTAGGGTGCGTGTAACTTTGGTGCAGGGCAGGCCTTGCATTCAGTTCATAAGCAAAAAGTATGGGAGTACCAAATGAATACTGGGAACTTTGGTTTGATGTGGCCTTCCAGTACCTTGGTTCAAAGGCTTATTGGGGTGCGTGTAACTTTGGTGCAGGGCAGGCCTTGCATTCAATGCATAAGCAAACAGTATGGGAGTACCAAATGAATACTTGGAACTTTGGTTGCATGTGGTAATCCATGACGTCTGTTCAATGGGTTGTTGGGGTGCGTCCAAATTTTGAGCAGCCCTGCCACTCACTGCATATGCAATAACAGTATAAGGGACCCAATGTTTAATAATGGGAACAACAAAGCATAGCCAGCTGAAGGCTCTCTAGGAATAGTGAGGGTCGACTGCTGGCCCTATAACAATAGACTTTGTGACTTTCAGAGTCCCTGCTTCATAAATGAAACAGGATGTGTCTGGCGATGTGTCACACACACCACATGGCCAAATAAGGTTGTAAACTGTTAAAGTGACATTTCCCAGTGAATGCATTTGTCTTGCTTGTGTTATGGAAATTTTGAATGGATAGATATATCCCTGTGTGTGCTGCGGCCAGTCCTAATTAGACAGAGTCTTATTGAGAGCTCAAGGAAAAGAAGAAGCTAAACACCTTGTTAGCAGCATCTCTTTCCAGCAGGACTCTGCTGGTTTTATTGCACATACATGGTTTTATAATTATGTACAGAAAGGAGTGGTTAGTAAATTAACATAAGGCTTGTGTTTCAAAGCTATTGGCTATTTGAGTAAATGAACATATATGGCAGTGTCTGACATGAGGGTGATTTAGCAATATATAATTTACTGTCCATTGTCTTGCAAACTCAGCAAAAAATAGACATCAGTTTCAAACATCTGTTATTACTTCCTCTTCTCGATATCTGGGAAAGCACCAAGGAGCTAATCTGGCTTGCACTAGTCTGGGTCATGAGTTAGTTAGGCCATTTTGAACAGTTGATTATAGGTCACATATTAGAGATGTTAGCTGTGATTATATATATGTATACTTGTGCATATCAGTATATAAGGATATATGCAAGTGTCATCTATATGAAATATATATATTTCCATTACACTTGAAAGCAATGGTAAAGTTGAAAAACACATCAAAAACGCTACATGTGAACATAGCCCAAGTGGTGGAGGAACATTTTTGTTTTGGGTTATTCATTTTGCCTTATATAAAGGTCATTACCCTGGAAAGGATGTGCCTTAACCCCTTCACCCCCAAGGGTGGTTTCCACGTTCATGACCGGGCCAATTTTTACAATTCTGACCACTGTACCTTTATGAGGTCATAACTCTGGAACGCTTCCATGGATCCCGGTGATTCTGACAATGTTTTCTTGTGACATATCATACTTCATGTTAGTGGTCAAATTTCATTCAAATAACTTGCGTTTATTTGTGAGAAAAACGGAAATTTGGCAAAAATGTTGAAAATTTCGCAATTTTCCAACTTTGAATTTTTATGCCCTTAAATCACAGAGATATGGCACCCAAAAAACTTGATAACTAACATTTCCCACATGTTTACATTACATCAGCACAATTTTGGAACCAAAATTTTTTTTTGTTAGGAAGTTATAAGGGTTAAAAGTTGACCAGCGATTTCTCATTTTTACAACACCATTTTATTTTTACGGACCACATCACATTTGAAGCCACTTTGAGGGGTCTATATGATAGAAAATACCCAAAAGTGACACCATTCTAAAAACTGCACCCCTTAAGGTGCTCAAAACCACATTCAAGAAGTTTATTAACCCTTTAGGTGCGTCACAGGAATTTTTTTGAATATTTAAAAAAAAATGAACATCTAACTTTTTTTCACAAAAAAAATACTTCAGGTTCAATTTTTTTTATTTTACCAAGGGTAACAGGAGAAATTGGACTGCAAAAGTTATTGTGCAATTTGTCCTGAGTACGCTGATACCTGATATGTGGGGGGGAACGACTGTTTCGGCGCATGGCAGAGCTCAGAATGGAAGGAGCGCCGTTTGACTTTTTCAATGCAAAATTGTCTGGAATTCAGATCGGACGCCATGTCACGTTTGGAGAGTCCCTGATGTACCTAAACAGTGGAAACCCCCTACAAGTGACCACATTCTGGAAACTAGACCCCCCAAGGAACTTATCTAGATATGTGGTGAGAACTTTGAACCCACAAGGGCTTTACAGAAGTTTATAACGTACAGCGGTACAATTAAAAAAATCATATTTTTTCCACAAAAATGATCTTTTCACCCCAATTTTTATTTTCCCAAGGGTAACAGGACCCTAAAAGTTATTGTGCAATTTGTCCTGAGTACGCTGATACCCCACATGTGGGGGTAAACCACTATTTGGGCGCATGGCAGAGCTTGGAAGGGAAGCAGCGCCATTTGACGTTTTTGGCTGGAATTGAGATCGGACACCATGTCGCGATTGGAAAACCCCTGATGTACCAAAACAGTGGAAACCCCCACAAATGACACCATTTTGTAAACTTGACCCCCCAAGGAACTTATCTAGATGTGTGGTGAGCACTTTGAACCCCCCCAGTGCTTCACAGAAGTTTATAACGTCCGGGCGTGAAAATAAAAAATTCGTATTTTTTCCACAAACATGATCTTTTAGTCACCATTTTTTTATTTTCCCAAGGGTACCAGGAGAAATTGGACCCCAAAAGTTGTTGTCCAATTTGTCCTGAGTATGCTGATACCCCATATGTGGGAGAAAACTACTGTATGGGCACACGTTGTGGCTCGGAAGGGAAGTAGTGACGTTTTGGAATGCAGACTTTGATGGAATGGTCTGCGGGTGTTATGTTGCCTTTGGAGAGCCCCTAATGTACCTAAACAGTGTAAAACCCCCACAAATGACCCCATTTTGAAAACTAAACCCCCTAAGGAACTTATCTAGATGTGTGGTGAGCACTTTGAACCCCCAAGGGCTTCACAGAGGTTTATTATGCCCGGACATGAAAATAAAAAAATCGTATTTTTTCCACAAATATGATCAATTAGTCCCCAATTTTTGTATTTTCCCAAGGGTATCAGGAGAAATTGAACCCCAAAAGTTGTTGTCCAATTTGTCCTGAGTACGCTGACGCCCCATATGTGGGAGAAAACTACTGTATGGACACACGTCGGGGCTCGGAAGGGAAGTAGTGACGTTTTGGAATGCAGACTTTGAGGGAATGTTCTGCGGGTGTCATGTTGCCTTTGGAGAGCCCCTAATGTACCTAAACAGTGGAAACCCCCACAAATGACCCCATTTGGGAAACGAGACCCCCTAAGGAACTTATCTAGATGTGTGGTGAGCACTTTGAACCCCCAAGGGCTTCACAGAAGTTTATAATGCCCGGGCATGAAAATAAAAAAATCGTATTTTTTCCACAAACATGATCAATTAGTCCCCAATTTTTTCATTTTCCCAAGGGTAACAGGAGAAATTGGACCCCAAAAGTGGTTGTCCAATTTGTCATGAGTATGCTGACACCCCATATGTGGGAGAAAACTACTGTATGGACACACGTCGGGGCTCGGAAGGGAAGCAGTGACGTTTTGGAATGCAGACTTTGATGGAATGGTCTCCCGGTGTCATGTGCGTTTGGAGAGCCCCTGATGTACCTAAACTATTGAAACTTCCCACAAGTGACCCCATTTTGGACACTAGACCCCCCACGGAACTTATCTAGATGTGTGGTGAGCACTTTGAACCCCCAAGTGCTTCACAGAAGTTTATAACGCTCGGACGTGAAAATAAAAAAATCATTTTTTTCCACAAAAATGATATTTTTGCCCCAATTTTTTATTTTCCTAAGGGTAACAGGAGAAATTGGACCCCAAAAATTGTTTTGCAATTTGTCCTGAGTAGGCTGATACCCTACATGTGGGGGTAAAACACTGTTTGGGCGCATGTCAGAGCTTGGAAGGGAAGGAGCACCATTTGACTTTTTCAACTCAGAATTGGCTGGAATTGAAATCTGATGCCATGTTGCATTTGGAGAGCCCCTGATGTGCCCAAACAGTGGAAACCCCCAATTCTAACTACAACCTGAACCCCAACACACCCCTAACCCTAATCTCAGCCCTAACCCTAACCCTAGCCCTAACCCTAACCCTAACCCTAGCCCTAACCCTAGCCCTAAACCTAACCCTACCCTAACCCTAGCCCTACCCTAACCGTAATGGAAAAATGGAAATAAATACATTTTTTTAATTTTATTATTTTTCCCTAACTAAGGGGGTGATAATGGGGGGGTTTGATTTACTATTTATGGCGGTTTTTATGTTTGGCGGCTGTCGCACGCTAAAAGACGCTTTTTATTATAAAAATAGTTCTTGCATCACCACATATTGAGAGCTATAATTTTTCCGTATTTTGACCCACCGAGTCATGTGAGGTCTTATTTTTTGCGGGACGAGTTGACGTTTTTATTGGTACCATTTTCGGGCACGTGACTTTTTTGATCGCTTTTTATTCCGAATTTTGGGACGCAGAATGAACAAAAACCAGCGTTTCATGAATTTCTTTTGGGGGGGTGCGTTTACACCGTTCCGCGTGCGGTAAAATTGATAAAGTGGTTTTATTCTTCGGGTCAGTACGGTTACAGCGATACCTCATTTAGGTCGTTTTTTTATGTTTTGTCGGTTTTATGCAATGAAAACTATTTTTTATAAAAAATAATTATTTTTGCATTGCTTTATTCTGCAAGCTATAACTTTTTTATTTTTTCGTTGATGATGCTGTGTTGCAGCTCATTTTTTGCGGGACAAGATGATGTTTTCAGCGGTACCATGGATATTTATATGTGTCTTTTTGATCGCGCGTTATTACACTTTTTGTTTGGCGATATGATAATGAATCATTATTTTTTGCTTCGTTTTTTATTTTTATTTTTTAAGGGGTTCGCTAAAGGGGTTAACTAATGGGACAGTTTTATAGGGCGGGTCATTACGGACGCGGTGATACCTAATATGTGTACTTTTATTGTTTTTTTTTTTTTTATTTTCAAAAAATCGATTTATTTGGGGAATATTTTTTTTTTTTGTAATTTATTTGGCGATTTTTTTTTAATTATTTTAACACTTTTTCTAATATTTTTTTTTACTTTATTAAATAGTCCCAGGTGGGACATAACTGTTCTGTGACAGATCGCTGATCTGTCACATCACAGTTCACTGTGACAGATCAGCGATCTGTCACAGGCACTGCACAAAGCTTCCTCATGCCTGCGCTTTGCAGGCACTGAGGAAGCCAGCTTCCTGCAGGCCCCCGAAGGCCCCCGTCACCATCTTGGATTCGGGGGCCTGCAGGAAAGGAGCCCCCGGCAGCAGCACTGCACATTGCGCTGCCATGGGGGGCTCAGGGAAGCACGGAGGGAGCCCCCTCCCTGCCGATGCTTCCTTTTAACTCCCAGTAAAAAAACATCAATCATGATCGCGGTGTGCAAGGGGTTAACGTGTCGGGTGTCAGCTGTGGCGGGTGTCACATTGTGCCGGGTGTCAGCTGTGATAATGAGCTGACACCTGGCCGCGATCAGTGGCGCTCACCACGTGGGCGCCGCTGATCGCGGTAGACGTACTATCCCGTCCATGGGCATAGGGGCCCGGGTCCCATGGACGGGATAGTATGTCTGATGTCAGGAAGGGGTTAACATGCATCCATTTTGGTTTCGTTTTTGTATGTTTTATTGTGCGCCTGTAAAAATGGCGTAAGACTCTGACAACATTGTTCACAGCTGTGACCTGGGAGTCAGAAATGCTTCCAGGGGTCTTCACCATGATTTTCCCATGTTATTTAGCACTGTTCCCATCAATTTCCGCCATTTCTAGTCGCTCTGCAGACTGCTCCGTTTTTTTTCACAAATAAGAGCAAGTCATATCAAAGAAATTTTACCACTGTCATGAAGTACAATATGTCACGAGAAAACAGTCTCAGAATCTCCGGGATCCATGGAAGCGTTCCAGAGTTATTACCTCATAAAGGGACAGTGGTCAGGATTGCAGAAATTGGCCCGGTCATTAACATGCAAGCCACCCTTGGGGGTAAAGGGATTAACAGCCTACAATTGTTTGATCGCTTATACTAAACACTGTATTGCCATATATAGTATAAATCGTGGTCTACTTTGAAGCTCAGCCCCAGCTGACATGGTAACCATTTGGACCCCTGCAATAAAGCTGTTAATCTAAATAACGCAGTCAGTGATTAATAGCCACCCCTTACCTATTACCTTAAAATAGGTAAGGGGCAGGGATCATGACTAACGCTGATCGCTGATGTTACAGGCAGATGCCGGCTATGCATTACAGCCAGCATCTGCCCTGTATGGAGTGAGCACAGCTCTTCAGCTCAGCCCGCTACACACCCTCTCCGTAGCGTACATATATGGTAGGGTGTGCAAAGGGGTTAAGGGTGAAAATCATTCTGACAGGTTCCAATTAAACAGTTTAGTTAAATGAGATGTAACGTAGCTCAAGCTTTCTATGGTATTTTGCGGATAGTAAAACATCATTGAAACATCTTTTCAGTTAGTCACACTTTTTACGCGGCAATTCCTCTATTTCTAAAGAAAACAACGCTTGATAGACATTGCCCTCTATAAAGGATTCTACAAAGTTTATCAAGTTTGCTTTGTAACCTTGTTTAAGAAATAAGTGTATTTCTTGTTCCAGCTCCAAGCTACTATAAAGGTTGAAAGTCTTACAAACACAACAGGGATCTTTCTCCAGGCAGTCACATTACTGTAAATGCAGGCGTTGGTAACATAATGTGTTTTTATTGTCAAAGACTATAAGTCTGCTCCATGCCTAACAACAAACAAATCACATGCCGATATATGACTGCAGCTTTGGTAAAAGTCATGTAAAATCACTGCATAAAATGAATCTACTTAAAAACACGAAGTCTATCAGCCCACAGTCATTTCCTATAATTTACATGTTACACTTATCTTAATTTTTTTTTCTCCCCAAACATTTGGACGATAATTTGTTTTTCAGATTGGGTGATCATTTGATTTTCCTCTTCATATTATTGTTGACAGCCCTTCCCTTGATTATATACGTAGATGTGCTGCCAACAAACATTGATTTATATGTCATCATAAAAGATACGATCAACGAGAAGCAAACAAATTATCGTTTGATGCCTGATCGCTGGATGAGATAACACTGGGCAATGATTGAGAACAAAAGGTTCATGGAACTATCATTTTGATGATTATGGTCCAAGGAAATGGCCCTAAAAGGGGTTTTGTCCAGGACCAGAAAAATAGTGGCTAAAGGAAATTTCAATAGAAATATATTTCTAAATAACTTTAATAGCCACATATCATTCAGTTTGTCTTGTAGGTGTATGGTGGAGAACGCGGTCACAGTTCACCTTGCTGCATATGACTAGAGAATATAAAGCTAGGTGTCGGTGGAAGAGTAGGAGTATGTGGATGTGGATATGGATGTGACTACAGCAACATGGGATATTATGATGAAGAACGGATGGGCAGCGATGGACACCAGGCTTTTGTATGAGGTGAACACTTACTTCACATTTCAGCAGCCAATAGCATACAGTACACAGCATTTTAAAAATGGAGGTTGTCGTGTAAGTAATGATGTAAAAATAGATGGCCTGGTTTGCTGCCTTTGACAAACAGTGACATGTGTGGAAATATTGTTAGGTCATCTATTATGTAAAGATGGCGTTTAGGGTGCTAACATGACCTGACAGGTTCCCTTTCATGCTATAAGTAGTATTAGGTAAGTTTTATAAAAAAAGTTGGATATCATTCGAAACCCATAGCTAAATTTCTTCTTTCCATGCTGTTTTTGGAATGAATTTTTAATATATTACAATAAAGAGGAATTTTATCAAGGAGCAACAGGAAACGTGGAAACAACTTTTCCACGCTTGGTCAGATCGTGGTTCCCGGCATACTTGACTCCAATAATCATGATTGGTGAGATGACAATCTTTCTTATTCTGTTCTTGAATAAACCAGGCCATCATTTATTTTTTAGTTTTATCACGCTGCTGCAATGCAGGTAGAAGCTAGCTATGCTAGCTGGCGATAGAGTGGAGAGAGGTCATGCAGACAGATGAAGCAGCCCTGCCGTGCAGCAGCGAAGCTACCACCAGATGGCAGCAGAGAAGTTATACAAGCCGGGTCAAATCCTATAATGAAGTACAGTACCAAAGGAATAAGCAAACTCAGGATCAGAGACAAGCCAGGGGTATCATTGACAGTCAGGAGCGGATTTGCCAAAAACAAGAGAGAAAAGTAGGTCAGGGTCCAAGCCAAGTTCTAGTACCAAGAAGTCCAAACACAAAGGGGACACACACAGTCGGGACAGGGATCAGGGAATAACACAGACACGGGTTGAGTCAGGAATAACAGCAGGACAAATCAGGGTGAAACAGAGTCAGCTACTCATGCCATAGGCAGAACTATAACTGACATGGCCTGCAGGATGCAGCAGGAATAAATAGCAAACCTGAATCCAAAATGAGGCCAGGCAAAGTTAACCCTTGACATGACCAGCCCAATTAAAAGGGCAGACAGAACTCAAAACCTGGACTGAATCATGACAAGTTTTTGATTTTTCATACCAGCCTTACAAATGTTAAAACTTTTTTATGTTATTGAAAACATGGCTGTGTGAGGGCTTTTTTGTTTAGGAAATATTGTATTTTTGTAGCACTAATTCAATTACCATGTAATGTATTAAAAGGCAGGAAAAAATTATTTCTAAATTGGAATGAAAGAAAAAAAACAAGAAATTCTATGCCAAAGTTTTTGGGTTTAGTTATTACAGCTTTATTTGTGTGGTAAAACTAACATGCTAACTTTATTTTTCCATCAAAATCTAAAATGAATTAAATTGATCGTGAACTCCATAAACATAAAAAAAGTTCCATAAGCCAAAATTAAGTTTTTTTCCATCACCATAACCCCACAAAAATGCAATAAGAAGTGATCATAATATTATATATATCTCCCAAAATGGTGTCAATAAGCATGCTGCCTACAAAAAAAAACAAGAAAAATAAAAAAAAGTTATGACCCTTGGTAGAAGGGGAGGAAAAATGAAAATGTTAAAACAGACATTGGTCATTTCAAGAAGGGATTAGACCCTTCCCAACCATTGACAAAGCATATGCATCATGAAAGTCGATGCCTATCCGACCAATGACGCATATGCTGTGTCATGAATTGATGGCCCCCCTGCGGGTCGGGTGACCGGGGTCAATGAAAGGTCACCTGACCCGCAGGTACAGGGGGCTTTGTACTTCACCATGGGGGGTGGCTTTGCCCCACTGTGGCTACGATCGCTCTGATTGGCTCTTTCACTTTCAACAGCCAATCAGAGCAAATGTAATATTTCACCAATGAAATTTGGTGAAATATTACAATCCAGCCATGGCCAATGCTCCAAAATCATCGGCTATGGCTGAATACCAATATGTGACCCCCCACCAACTGACGGGGGTGATCTGTCCCCGCCACCGACTGACAGCGTCGATTTGCCGCCGCCATCAGCATCTGCTCCCCCTCCCCTTCCTCCGCTCCCTACCGCCTTCTGATTCCCTCCCCCGGTACCTCCTTTGTCTGTGTCTCTCCCAGATTCTTCATGGGCGCCACCATCTTCCAAAACAGAGGGCGCATGCGCAGTGTGCCCGCTGAATCTGCTGGGCGGCAAATTCATTCATTTTGATTACTGTGATAAACCTTATCACAGTGATCAAAATAATACAAAGTAAATACACCCCTCTTTATCACCCCCATAGTTAGGGACAAATAATAAAATAAAGAAAATATTTTTATTTTTATTTTTCCATTAGTGTTAGGGTTAAAATTAGGGATAGGGTTAGAATTAGAGTTAGGGTTGGAATTAGGGTCAGGGTTAGAATTATGGATAGGGTTAGAATTAGGGTTAGCGTTAGAATTAGGTTTGGGGTTGGAATTAGGGTTGGGATTAGGGTAGGGGTTGGAATTAGGGTTAGGGTTGGAAATAGGGTTAAGATTAGGGTTAGGGTTGTGTTGGGATTAGGGTTGGGATTAGGATTGTGTTGGGGTTAGAGTGGTGGTTAGGGTTGTGGTTAGGGGTGTGTTGGGGTTAGGGTTGAGTTAGAATTGAGGGGTTTCCACTATTTAGGCACATCAGGGGGTCTCCAAATGCAACATGGTGCCACCATTGATTCCAGCCAATTTTGCGCTCAAAAAGTCAAACGGTGCTCCCTTCCTTCCAAGCCACGATGTGTGCCCAAACAGTGGTTTACCCCCACATATGGGGTATCAGAGTACTCAGGAAAAATTGCACAACAACTTTGGGAGTCTAATCTCTCCTGTTAACCGTGGGAAAATAAAAAATTGGGGGCTAAAAATTATTTTTGTGGAAAATGTGGAAAAAAAATGATTTTTTTTATTTTTACGTCTCTGCGTCATAATCTTCTGTGAAGCACTTGAGGTTCAAAGTGCTCACTAAACATCTAGATAAGCTCCTTGTTGGTCTAATTTCCAAAATGGGGTAACTTGTGGGGGGTTTCTACTATTTAGGCACATCAGGGGCTCTGCAAACATAACATGATGCCCGCAGACCATTCCATCAAGTCGGCATTTGAAAACATCACTACTTCCCTTCCGAGCCTCGACGTGTGCCTAAACAGTGGTTCCCTCTCACATATGGGGTACCAGCATACTCAGAACAAACTGGAGAACAACTTTTGGGGTCCAATTTGTCCTGTTATCCTTGTGAAAATAAAAAATTGCGGGCTAAATATCATTCTTTGAGGAAAAAAAATGATTTTTTATTTTTACGGCTCTGCGTTATACACTTCTGTGAAACACTTGGGGGTTCAAAGTGCTCACCACACATCTAAATAAGTTCCTTTGGGGGTCTAGTTTCCCAAATGGGGTCACTTGTGGGAGGTTTCTACTGTTTAGGCACATCAGGGGCTCTGCAAACGTAACATGATGTCCGCAGACCATTTCATCAAGTCGGCATTTCAAAACGTCACTACTTCCCGTGCGAGCCCTGACGTGTGTCCAAACAGTGGTTCCCCCCATATATGGGGTACCAGTGTACTCAGGACAAACTGGGCAACAACCTTTGGGGTCCAATTTCTCCTGTTATCCTTGTGAAAATAAATTATTTTGGGCTAAAAAATCATTTTTTGAGGATAAACTTCTGTGAAGCACTTGGAGGTTCAGAGTGCTCACCACACATCTAGATAAGTTCCTTGGGGGGTCTAGTTTTCAAAATGGGGTCACATGTGGGGGAGCTCCAATGTTCAGGCATACAGGGGCTCTCCATACGCGACATGGTGTCCGCTAACAATTGGAGCTAATTTTTCCATTCAACAATTCAAATGGCGCTCATTCCCTTCCGAGCCCTGCCATGCGCCCAAACAGTGGTTTATGACTACATATGAGGTATCAGTGTACTCAGGAGAAATTGCCCAACAAATTTTATGATCCATTTTGTCCTGTTGCCCATGTGAAAATGAACATATTGAGGCTAAAAGAAAATTTTTGTGAAAAAACCTAGTTTTTCACTTTGAGGATCAATTTGTGAAGCACCTGAGGGTTCAAAGTGCTCACTATGAATCTAGATAAGTTCCTTAGGTGGTCTAGTTTCCAAAATGGGATAATTTGTGGGGGAGCTCCAAAGTTTAAGCACACAGGTGCTCTCCAAACACGACATGGTGTCTGCTAACGATTGGAGCTAATTTTCCATTTAAAAAGTCAAATGCGCTCCTTCCCTTCCGAGTCCTGCCATGTGCCCAAACAGTGGTTCCCCCACATATTGGGTTTCAGCATACTCAGGACAAATTGGACAACAACTTTTGGGGTCCACTTTCTCCTTTTACCCTTGGGAAAATTAAAAAATTGTTGCTAAAGGACATTTTTGTGACTAAAAAGTTAAATTGTTCATTTTTTCCTTCCATGTTGCTTCTGCTGCTGTGAAACAAATGAAGGGTTAATAAACTTCTTGAATGTGGTTTTGACCAGCTTGAGGGGTGCAGTTTTTAGAATGGTGTCACTTTTGGATATTTTCAGCCATATAACCCCTCAAACTGACTTCAAATTTGAGGTGGTCCCTAAAATAAAGATTTGGTAAATTTTGTTGTAAAAATGAGAAATTGCTGGTCAACTTTTAACCCTTACAACTTCCTAACAAAATAAATTGTTTCCAAAATTGTGCTGATGTAAAGTAGACATGTGGGAAATGTTATTTGTTAACTATTTTGTGTCACATAACTCTCTGGTTTAACAAAATAAGTATTCAAAATTTAAAAATAGCGAAATTTTCAAAATTTTTGCCAAATTTCTGATTTTTTCACAAATAAACGCAAAAATTATTGACCTAAATTTACCACTATCATGAAGTCCAATATGTCATGAAAAAAATAATCTCAGAATCGCTAGGATCCGTTGAAGCATTCCTGAGTTATTACCTCAGAAAGGGACACTGGTCAGAATTGCAAAAAATGGCCTGGTCAGTAAGGTCAAAATAGGCGTGGTAATGAAGGGGTTAATAATTGAATTCAACTTTTTCATTCAGTCCCATTGCAACCTGATGATTAAAATTAAGCATTTAGACATGGAGTATACCCTTACAAATATTTGTTAAGAAATGACTAATTCTAAAGAGCTCACTGAATTGAAATGTGGTCCAAGCCAAAGAAGAAAAAATAGGTGGCACTTCATGATGCAGTAAAACAATCCTTTCTTTATTCAGTACAAGAAGTACATGAATGCATGGGGGCAGGTGCAGAACAGGACAACGGCCTTTTGCATCAACAAGATGCTTCAACGGGTCCAGGTACGAGTAAACTTGAAAAGGTACTGTATTTTTCAGATTATAAAAAGCACTTTTTCCCCCCAAATTTGGGGGGAAAATAGGGGTGTGTCTTAAAATGCGGATATACCTTACCGGCCATGGGGAAGCAGGATCCCAGGGTCGCTGCTGGAGGAGGAAAGCGTGGTGCATTCCTGCAGGCCACAGGCTGGGATGAGGGTGTGTTCCGATGTGCGCTGTTGCTGGTGAAAATGACTGCGGTGCTCTGTCGTGTGCCAGGACTCCGCTGGCATTTTGTGAAAGCCTGGAGCCCCTGCATATCCATTACCGCGATGCGGAGGCCTCTGGGAAAATGGCCACCGGGGGTGGCGTATGCTCAGATTGAGATCTCGGCAACGATATCATGCATGAATTATAAGAGGCACCACCATTTTATCAAAAAAGTTTTTTTCCTATTTTTCTCCTCAAAATTTGGGGTGCGCCTTATAAACCAGTGCATCTTATAATCTGCAAAGTATGTATGATCAAGATTGGATATGACAGGTTTTGAATAAGTAACCTTTTTTTTCCTTTGAGCTGGTTGCTTAGAGTTGGTTTTGCCCCCGGTGGCCATTAGGGTTTACACAGTGGTGTATTTTGCTCTAGTTTGCCCCTGGTGGTGGTGAGCGTTATTGCATGGGAATCTCTAACAGGTGTGAGACTCTGGCTCCTAACTATAAAGGTGTGTCAGGTGTTCTCACTCACTGTTGGTGATATTGGTGTTTTCCAACCATCCTTGGTGAAGAAAGGAGATAGAGAGAGTTCCTAGCAACTCAGTAAGAATCCTGGAGTGGCAGCTATGGTGTCAGCGAGGAGTTCTGGCAAAGCTTGGAGGAGTGGCAGCTATGGTGTCAGCGAGGACTTCTTGTCAAGCTTGTTGGAGTGGCAGCTATGGTGTCAGTGAGGAGTTCGTGCAAAGCTTGGTGGAGTGGCAGCTATGGTGAAAGCTGCACTCAGATGCTAAACTCTGTTGCTGGAAGAGAGCTGCACTCAGTTGCTGGACTCTGTTGCGGGAAAGCTGCACTCAGATGCTGGACTCTGTTGCTGTAAAGCTGCACTCAGATGCGGGACTCTGTAGCTGGAAAGCTGCACTCAGGTGTTGGATCCGGTTGGAGGAAAAGATGCACTCAGGTGTTGGACTCTGTTGCTTGGAGCATTAGCAACAGAGCAAAGCTAAGTGGTGTTTCCCTGTTTGTCACTTTCCTCAATGTGTGTTTTAGTGCAGTGGTGGGATTAGTTTCTGCACCGTCCACTTCACTAGCAAGGGATTGGTTCAGGGCGAGCTAGGGATTTCAGGTATCCTGATCGGCGCCCGGTGCGGAACCGGCCTAGGGATCGTTAGGAGTGTAGAGACACTGACTCAGGGGAGTGCAGGAGGTCTCCACGTCCCCGTTCCCTATCCCAGGGCCACCATTGTAATTGTTTTCCTGGTTTTCCCCTTTATTCTGTAATTCGCCCTGCTGGAGGCGGTGTATCCAGACATACGTGTACTACTGAAATTTGCCTGCTGTAGGCAGTGTATCCGGCTGCACGTTCTATTATTTAAATTCGCCCTGCTGGAGGCGGTGTATCCAGGGTCACACGTGTCATATGAATTCGCTCAACTGGAGGCGGTGTGTCCAGTCACACGTGACCATGACAGTATGGTATGTCATAAGTTGTTGATTGGTGCTGGTTTTCCTTATTTTCCTCATGAATTGAAATGTGGTCCTGTCATAAGATGAAATTGTTGCAAGAAGTGGCTGAACACATAAAGTTCAAGCAAGGTCGCCAAATGCTAAGGAAATGTGCATAAAATGGTTAACACTTTGCTAACTCTGTAAATACAAACCTTCTCCGTCATTAACATCAGCGCAAAAATTTGGCATTGAGATCATCATGGCGTGGATTTCCATGGACAAGCTGCATTCTGGTATCTGTTTGTTGGTTTCCATTGGAGTTATATCCAACCCCCCCACAAAACGTGATTATGGGTGTATGCGCTGACGGGGCCATAGACTATAATGGTGCCTATAATGCCTGTCTTACATCATTTTTGGGCGTGTATGCTTACTGGAGACAAACACCCATATGAATGTCCATTTTGTTTGAATTTTGAACCTATTCCCCAACAGGACCAAAGAACAGGTGCACATCACAGTATGAAAGCACATTTACATCACCAAATACAATGCCATGCATCTGATGGCGTCGTATAAAGTACACCGTCATTAGAATCTGGAGCAGTGAAAATTTGTTCTGTGGAGTGACAAATCACGCATCTCTGGCATCTGATAGATGAGTCAGGGTTTGGCGAATGACAGGAGAGAACGTTACTTGCATGACTGTATTGTGCCAAATGTAAAGTTTGGGAAAGGAATTTTAATGCTAGGGGGTTATGTTTAAGAGTTTGGTCTTAGAATGAAGGAAAACCTTGACTCTTCAGCGTACTAAAACATTTTGGGTAATTGTACGCCTCCAACTTTATGGAAATAGTGGCATAGGTAATTTTCTGATCCAGCATGAACAAGCACCAGTGCACAAAGCAAGGACAAAAAAGCCATGGTTGTGAGAATTTGGCATGAAAAACTTAACTTGTCCTCCCATGTTCATGACCTCAACCTCATTAAACACTTTTAAGATGACCTTTAACTGAGATTGAGAGACAGGCCCTTTCATCCAACATCAGAGTCTGACGTTATAAATTTTCTTCTGGATGAATGGGCAAAAATTCCCACAGGCACTCCAGAATCTTGTAGAAATGTAGAAAACCTTCCAAAAAACGTGGAACCTGTTATAATTGGAAACCAACTGCATATTAATGCCCATTGATTTAGTATGGGATGATCTCCATTAGGTGTAAAATGTAGATGTCCTTATTTTCTCGATATTGTAGTTTTCTCAGTAAGAGCGGTACTTTAAATGCTGAACTGTTATGCGATTCTCTATTTGTCATAGAAAATCCATGTGATATCACATGATGGCTTTCACTGAGGAGTAGTCCTCACAAGATCTATACTGTTACTGTATCTCTATAGATGTGACATAGAGATAATAAGCTAATTAAGCTTATCTGTCTACTTCCCTACATAATTATGTATTGTTTATATGTTTATACATCCATGAATGTATAAATATGTATATGTATATTTTCTTACACATACTTTATGTTCATATAGCTCTTGGTCTCTAACTCTATTACTGATTCCAGCTGTGCTCCTATGCTCCTATAAATATACCCTATAGATAAGTAAGAGTTATAATGTTCTGAATGGAACTTAGCAGTAAATTATAAAATATCTAATACCTAATGTCTAGTCAATGGAAGGTTTTCTTTCTGCCTTTGCTTCACACAATTCACTAATTTGACCGTGAAAGAGCTCTCAATACATGCAGCCTCTATAATGTGAATATATCAAAAGTTTTACAATAAAATTGTAATTTCTTAAAATTACACAAAATTACTCCTCATTTACTATTGATTAGTTTTGTCAATATTTTAGATAAGCACTGTATTTCATGCAGGGGTTAGCATTTATGTACATTTAGTCAAAGTACATTTCATCAAAGTACTTGGCAGCTATACCATGGCAGAATCTAACACGCATCTCTATTCTCTTCATATAGGTAATCAGCTCATTCAACTACTGCACTAATCCATCCTGCAAGTGTTCACTCTATTCTATGTCAGCAAGCAGTTTGTGATGGTATTTAGCTTATTCAACTTACTTTTGTTTGTCCCTTGATGCTGTGAGGTCATGTAACTTTTTTCAAAGAGGTTTAGTATCCATGTAGGCTTGCACATTTGTTTATCTGTTCACTACATTTATTGTGTCCTGTTGTCCTAACTTAGTTAGATTGATTGCTAGTGAGGTAAAAAAGTGAGAGATCTTAGAGACAGCTGTTATGATTGGGTCACTGTGGAGGAAAACAAAACCAAGCTAAGTCACAGAAAACCAGAGAGGTTGGTAACGCCGCGGATTGCAGACCCCTGATCCTAACCACACAACTAACAGCAGCCGTGGAGCGTATCTACGATGATTCTAGACGCCTCGTCACAGCTGGAGGACTAAATAAGCCTAAAGCAAGAAAAGGGGAAATCTAAACTGGCCCAGAGCAGACCCCAAAGGAATAGACAGCCCCCACACATGTATTGACGGTGAAACAAGTTGAATGCACAAACACAGGTAGGAAAATAGGCTGAGCAAACGATGGGGCCCACACTAACTAGAAAGGACAGGAAAGGAAAGATACTGTCTGCAATCACGCCAAAAAACCATGCAAAAAATGTCCAACACTTCTGATAGCAAAAAAAACCCTGAAGTCACTAGACTTCACCCACTATATCAGCACTCTGGCATATTCTGAGAACAGAGCAATAAGAGGTCAATCTAATAAGAGACAAAAAGCAAACTGGCACATACAGTAACAAAAGAGTGGAAATTTAGCACAGCCCCAGCCGGGGCTGGCTAACCACACAAAAACTGAATAGACAAAACCAAATCAAATGTGAACATTAGCAGAGAAAACTTAGCTTGAGAAGACAGGAACTGAGCTGGAAACCAAGACCTCAGGAGGCAGGAAAAATCACCAGCATGGGAATAGGGAGTTGGCTGTCTTAAATCCAGTCTGAGACTCCAGATGTCCAATCGTCATCCTCATTATCAGGTGGCAGGTCTCTGTTAATTAGATCAGCTTCATTACCTCCTGCCACCACCAGAGGGAGCCCAGAAAGAGAGCTCAAAACTCCTCTGTCAGCAAAAACAGTTCCCTCACCAGAAACCAGAGGCAGACCAGAAAATGAGTTCACAACTGCCAGCCTCCTATATGTTAAGACACAGCCTGGGGAAGCATTTATGCAGGGGTTAGCATTTATATACATTTAATCGAAGAACATTTCATCAAAGCACTTGGCAGTTATACCATGGCAGTTAGACAGGGCAAGAGACAGGTAAGACATTTATACAAACCTATTCCCAGTACTTTTGGACTACTACAAATTTTTACCATATGCATTTGTATAATGTATGTCCTGGCTGCTGTATTCACTCACACAAACCGTTCTTGCATTAGCTCTTTACACTCCATCCATATCGACCCCTCAGTCCTCTCCTCTGCAATGTATTGCACTCATGCTCTTTTCACATTGCTAAACTGCACAGATCCATTCAGTCCCACCATCCAATACAAGGAACACTCTCACAAATCACTTAACCATCTGCTCACTCTTTCTATCCTCCTTCTCCTAGTCATAGAAGATATCACTCCCATCATTGACCCCAATCTCCTCCCTCTCATTACCTGATTCTGCACTGAAGAACAAAATTACAACAAAACCCTGCAAAGTGACCTGGATGAAACTGCACCTCCTATACATAGAACAATATGGCACAGACAGCGATAACTGTGGCACATGCTGCATACACGTTTCCTGCAGTGGTGCTCCAGGTGTGCAGAACGTCTGTGGAGAAAATCCAATCTACCCAAAGATTTCATCCATTATAAGTTTATGCTTAAAACATACAACACTGCCCTTCACCTCTCCAAACAAACCTATTTCAACACCCTCATTACCTCACTATCCATTAACCTGAAACGTCTCTTTGAGACTTTTCATTCCCTACTCAACCCAAGAGTGCAGGCCCCAACCACGTATCTCCGCATTGACGATCTGTCCAATTACTTCAAAGAAAAAATTGGCAATATCTGACAGGAAATTATCTCCCAATCCCCCCATACCATGCATTGTCCTCTCTCCCCCACTGCATCTAGCTCACTCACTGATTTTGAACCAGTCACAGAAGAAGTAATCAGGCTCCTTGCATCTTCTCGCCCGACCACTTGCACCAGTGCCCCATTCTGTCACATCTCCTCCAGTCCCTTTCCCCTGCTGTCACCACTCACCTAACAAAAATATTCAGCCTCTCTCCTATGGTATCTTCCTCCTCATTTAAGCATGCCATCATACATCCATTACTTTAAAAACCATCCCTCGACCAAAACTGTTTTGCTAACTATAGACCTGTCTCTAATCTTCCCTTCATCTCTAAACTCCTGGAACTCCTGGTCCACTCCCGTCTTATCCACTATCTCTTAGATAACTCTCTTCCCGACCCACTATAATCCCATTTCCATTCTTTACACAGCTAAATCTAATAGTCACTATTCCCTGCTAATTCTCTTGGATCTCTCTGCAGCATTCAACACTGTGGATCATCAGCTCTTCTTCACTATGCTCTGCTCCATTGGCCTCAAGGACACCGTTCTCTCCTGGTTCTCCTCCTATCTCTCTGACGGCTCCTTCACTGTATCTTTTGCTGGCTCCTCCTCCTCTCATCTTCCACTTACTGTTGTGGTTTCTCAAGGATCGGTTGTAGGCCCACTTCTCTTCTCTTTGTATACTGTCAATATTGGTCAATCAGTAGATTTGGTTTCCAGTACCATCTCTATGCTGATGACATTCAATTATACACTTCTTCACCTGAGCTCACGCTTAACTTTTTAGAAAACACCAGTGATTGTTTTACTGCTGTCTCTAACATCATGTCCTCCCTCTATCTGAAACTGAACCTGTCAAAAATTGAACTCCTTGTGCTTCCTCCTTCTGCTAACTTACCTATACTCGACAATGCCATTTCTGTGTGTTGTTCCACCATTACTCCCAAGCAACATGCCCGCTGTCTTGGAGTCATACTTGATTCAAAGCTTTGATTCACCCCTCACATCTGATCACTGGCTCGCTCTTGTTATCTGCACCTCAAAAACATTTCTAGAATTCGACCCTTTATTACTTTCGACTCTGCAAAAACTCTCACTGTTTCTCTTATTCATTCTTGTCTGGACTATTATAACTCTTTTCTAATCAGTCTCCCTCTTACCATACTCTCCCCTCTTCAATCTGTCTTGAATGCTGCAGCCAGGATCATATTTCTCACCAATCATTACACCGATGCCCAGCGTCGGACTGGAACACCTTGGGCCCACCAGAGAAAATCATTCTTGGGGCCCACTATGTAGCTGCATAGAGTTAAATACCAGACCACCAATTATGCGGTAAAACACGCTAATATCCTGGTATAATATAAGGTTGTACATGTCTTAATTATGTAGCAGGAGTTGGGGTAGCCTCCCTCATAGAATATAAAGCAGCCCCCTCATAGAATATAATGTAGACCCCTCATAGAATATAATGCAGCCATCTCATAGAATATAATACAGCCATCTCATAGAATATAATACTGCCCCCCTCATAGGGTATAATGCACCCCCTCATAGGGTATAATGCACCCCCTCATAGGGTATAATACTGCCCCCCTCATAGGGAATAATGCACCCCCTCATAGGGTTTAATGCACCCCCTCATAGGGTATAATGCACCCCCTCATAGGGTATAATACTGCCCCCCTCATAGGGAATAATGCACCCCCTCATAGGGTATAATGCTGCCCCCTCATAGGGTATAATACTGCCCCCCTCATAGGGTATAATACTGCCCCCCTCATAGGGAATAATGCACCCCATCATAGGGAATAATGCTGCCCTCCTCATAGGGTATAATACTGCCCCCCTCATAGGGAATAATGCTGCCCTCCTCATAGGGTATAATGCTGCCTCCTCATAGGGTATAATGCTGCCTCCTCATAGGGTATAATACTGCCCCCCTCATAGGGAATAATGCACCCCCTCATAGGGAATAATGCTGCCCTCTTCATAGGGTATAATACTGCCCCCCTCATAGGGAATAATGCTGCCCTCCTCATAAGGTATAATGCTGCCTCCTCATAGGGTATAATACTGCCCCCCTCATAGGGAATAATGCTGCCCTCCTCATAGGGTATAATGCTGCCTCCTCATAGGGTATAATGCTGCCTCCTCATAGGGTATAATACTGCCCCCCTCATAGGGAATAATGCACCCCCTCATAGGGTATAATGCTATATAGATATATAGATATAGAGTTAGATAGATATAGATAGAAAGATAGATGTAGAAATAGATAGATATAGAGATAGATAGTAGATAATGGATAGAAAGTAGATAATGGATAGATATAGATAGAAAGATTCATAGAGATAGATAGAGATATATAGAGATAGATATAAAGATAGATATAGAAAGAAATATAGATAGATAGATAGATCGATAGGTAGATAGATATAGAGATAGATAGAAAATAGATAATGGATAGATAGATAGATATAGAGATACATAGCTATAGATAGAAAGATATAGAGAGATAGATATATAGATAGAGATAGATAATAGATAGAGATAGATAATAGATAGAGATATACAGATATAATAATAATAATAATAATAATAATAATAATAATAATAATAATAATAATAATAATAATAATAATAATATAGACATATATAGATAGATATAGAGATAAATATATATAGATAGATGGCTATAAATAAAAATAGATATAGAGATATATATAGAGATAAATATAGAGATAATAGATAGAGATAGATAGATATAGAGATAGATATAGAGACAGATAGATATAGAAAGATAGATATAGAGATAGATATAGAGATAGACAGATATAGAGTTAGAAAGATAGATAGATAGATAGATAGATATAGAGAGAGCTATAGAGATAGATAGAGATAGCTAGATAGATAGATGGATAGATAGATATAGATAATAGATAGATGTAATAGATAGATATAGAGATAGATATAGAGATAGATGGATAGATCAATAGATAGATAGATAAAGAGAGAGAGATAGAGATAGATAATGAGATATAGAGATAGATATAGAGATATAGTGTTAGATAGAAAGATAGATATAGAGATAGATATAGAGATAGATAGATATAGAGATAGAAATGGATATAGAGATAACAGATAGATATAGAGATAGATAGATAGATAGATATAGAGATAGATAGATAGTTATAGAGATAATATATAGATAGATATAGAGATAATATATAGATAGCTATAGATAGAGAGATATAGAGATAGATATAGAGAGAAACAGATATAGATATAGAGATAGATATAGAGATAGATAGATAGATATAGAGATAATAGATAGATATAGAGATAGATAGATATAGATATAAAGATAGATAGAGATAGAGAGAGCGGTAGATAGAGATAGATATAGAGAGAGATACAGAGATCGATAAATAGATAGAGAGATAGATATAGATATAGATAATAGATAGAGATAGATAAAGATAGATAATAAATATAGAGATAACAGATAGATATAAAGATAGAGTAAGATAGAAAGATATAGAGATAGGTAGATATAGATAATAGAGATAGTTAGGTAGATAGACATAATAGATAGATATAGATAGATATAGAGATAGAAAGATAGATAGAGATAGATGTAGAGATAGAAAGATAGATATAGAGATAGAGCGATAGATAGATAGAGATAGATATAGATAATATATAGAGATAAATAGATAGATAGATAGAGAAAGATAGATAGATAGATATAGAGATAGATATAGAGATAGAAAGATAGATAGATATACAGAGAGATAGATAGATAGATATAGAGAGAGATATAGAGAGAAATAGATATAGATATAGAGATAATAGATATATATAGAGATAGATATAGATATAGAGAGAGATAGATACAGAGAAAAGATATAGAGATAAATAGATAGAGAAAGATAGATAGATATATAGATATAGAGATAGAAAGATAGATATAGAGATAGAGCGATAGATAGATATACAGAGAGATAGATATAGAGATAGATAGAGATATATAGATAGATAGCTATAGAGAGAGATATAGAGATAGATATAGAGAGAAATAGATATAGATATAGAGATAGATATAGATATATATATATAGATATAAAGATAGATATAGAGATAGATATAGAGATAGAGCGATAGATAGCGATAGATATAGAGATAGATAGATACAGAGAAAAGATATAGAGATAGATAACGGATAGATAAATAGATAGATAGGTATAGAAATAGATAGATATAGATATTAGATAGAGATATATATATAGATAAAGATAGATAGATATAGATGGTAGCTAGATAGATAATAAATATAGAGATAATAGATATAGAGATAGATAGAGTAAGATAGATAGATATAGAGATAGATAGACATAATAGATAGATATAGAGATATATATAGAAAGATATAGAGATAGAGAGATAGATATAGAGATAGATGTAGAGATAGAAAGATAGATATAAAGATAGAGCGATAGATAGAGATAGATATAGAAATAGATAGATATAGATAATAGATAGAGATAGATAGAGATAGATATAGATAATAGATAGAGATAGAAAGATAGATAGATATAAGAGAGGTAGAGAGAGAGATATATAGAGATAGATAGATAGATAGAGACAGATAGAGAGAGCGAGAGAGATATAAAAAAAAACAAAACAACACAATACTCACCTCTCCTCCTCGCTCCCACGCTGATCCCGGCTTCAGTGTCAGGAGCTGCCCCCTCTGCCAGACACACAGCGGGTGCGCGATGTAGTGACGTCATCGCGCACTGGCTGTGAGCCAGGAGCAGAGAGGACTGAGGGCGGCGCCGGCCCTGATTTACAGCTGTAGTCTGCAGAGCGGCTTACTGGGCTGGGGGCGGGGCCTCCGGGGGGTGGAGACCTGAAATGATATTCACTGCTTCGCAGTGAATATTCATTTCTCTTTAGCAGCGGGGACAGGGGCTCCTGCCTCCTGTCACCCGCTGCTGCTCCACTCCCTGGAGCAGCGGGGGCCCTAGGCAACTGCTGGCCCTGTATGCCAGCAGGTGCCAGGGCCCACCAGATGCCAGGGCCCACCGGAGAATCCACCGGTTCTCCGGTGGGCCAGTCCGACGCTGCCGATGCCTCTACCTTGTGCCAGTCATTACACTGGTTACCCATCCACTTCAGAATCCAGTACAAACTTATTTCCCTCACCCACAAAGCACTCCATGGCTCAGCACCACCCTACATCTCTTCCCTCGTCTCAGTCTACCACCCTACCCATGCCCTCTGTTCTGCTAATGACCTGAGGTTAGCATCCTCAATAATCAGAACCTTCCACTCCCGTCTCCAAGACTTTTCATGTGCTGCATCAATTCTTTGAAATGCACTACTCAGGTTATTACAATTAATCCCCAATCCACATTTTTAAGCGTGCCATAAAAACGCATTTGTTCAGACTGGCCTACCGTCTCAAATCATTAACCTAAAGTGTTCAGTGTTGTGAAGAAAAATATTTAGAAATGAGAGTCCTCCGTGGTTGATACCTTTTAATGGCTAACTGAAAAGATGGTAACAAATTGCAAGCTTTCGAGACTACTCAGGTCTTCTCATCAGGCATAGACTAATACAAAATCTGAGAAACACATATTTATGCACAACACAGCACAGACAGAAATAATGAAATAGATAAGACAAGTGACATGAAGCAGAATTATCATTATGTCAGAGTGATAAACAGTTGTGACCATAAATATACAGTTCATACATAAGGAGTGTGAATGTTTTATAGTCCTCTGATTAGGGTCTGGTTCTGTGTTGTAATACCCCCACAAAAGGTCTGAGGGGCAAATTCCTTAATAAAAAGACATAAGTCCATGCAACACATTCATTCCTGCATTGAGTGTGTCAAAGTCGTCATGAATTTATTCTCCCAGACGCTTCTGTCTCTCTGAGATTTGAAATTGCCTTTCAATGCAATTAATTTCATGTCTTTGGTGCTGTGATCAGGCATACAATATTGTTTGGCCACAGGTAGATCCATTCTACCATCCTGCACTTTCATCTGCACCTTCCTCTTTGTCACCGTGTAAGGTGGTACAGTATATGGGAAGGGTAACCTGAGTTTCATCAGGGTCAGATTCTGGCTGTGTAGAGTCCGAGGGGAATGTAGTGGTCTGGGTCAATGTACCAGCAGAATCATCTAGCAGTGGCTGGGCATCAGTGCACTTGTGGCGCACCCAGGAGTACGGCATTACCTTCCTCCTAGAGAGTGTGATGTCATGCTTGGGAGCAACGAAGGATCTCTCTAGCAGTTAAACCAACACACAACACATTTCCCACTCCAGGCCAGCAGGGAGACCTCTGAACCTGACTGCTGAGGAGCTGCTCTCTGTGGTCGGGAGGAGGTAAGTTAGGGCAGTCTGTGAAGGGAAGGGGAAGTGTGTGGATGTGAGAAGGGGAGCTGGAGGATGAGCAGAGTTAAGGCTCACTCCTAGCTGGAGCGCATGGTCCGGATTCCGGTCTCCGAGTTTGTAGGGACACTTATGTTCCTGCAGCTGAAACCGTAGGAAGTAGCATTTGTTAATGCTCTGTACCCAACTAAGGCTCAGAGGTCCCAGCAGCGACGTGTGGGAGCCAGAATGAAAAGGCTACGACTGCTTGCCATACGAGAAAGTTCCAAAAGAGAGTCAACAGGGGGAACTTCATTGAAATCAGCACTGCGAGTACCTCAGATAAGCGCTAGAACGGAGGCCACACTACCTATCTGCAGAGAGAGAATTCCAAATTGGCTTCCAGGCTGACCAACTCCTTCTCCATCTGTACTCTGGGTCCTGGACGGCACTTACCAAGTACAGGTAAAGGAACTGCACAACTGTATCTGTCATCTTTCTCCTGTGCCTGGCACACGGCTCTGCTACATCCTGCACTGCACACCATCTACCAACTCTTTCATCTGCCCTGCGACTATGGCCCTACCTGTGCAGGGCTTCTACATCTTAGCTGCACCACAACATCTGTCCCAGAGAAGCGACACTGCAGCGCTGGTCAATCTAATCAGAAACCACAGGTGGTGTCACGTATCATTCACCTATAAACGTAATTCACCCCTTTGCATGGACGCCCAGGGCCACGGATGGGTCACCACCACCGTGACACATCCCTGTAAGACACCGGCCCAGCACCGGCTGGCCACCCACATTCCATGTCAGATTCATCTTGGACTGGGGAATTCACGATTTGACTTGATAACCCAGGCATGGTATGATAGAAAGAGCTACATGGACTAATGTGAAGTGTGGCCTGCTGCATCATTCACTTTGGGTGGGGGTGCAGGACACAAGGAAAGGGGTTCTTCCTGACCAGGAGCCAGCACTTGACAACTCAGTGCTTGCATTTTTTGAAACTTCAGAAGAGGAGGGCATATTTGCTGGAGTCTGTTTTGGCATTGTAAGCCAAAACCAGTTCCTCATGCTCCGGCTTTAAAAGCGGTTAACCTACTCCCAGAAAAGGTAGCCTTCCAGGCGTTCCGGAACCCAGACCATGATGCAGGCTCCACACCTCCTGCCTTAGCTGCTATTGTGCTTTTGCCACTACCAGCAGATCCACCACCAACACCAACACCATCATTACCAGCTGCCAACCCCTGCCCACTTCCATGGACTCTTCCACCACACTTCCTCATTTTTGGGGAAAATGTACCCAAAAAACCACCAACTATATGGTACTGTAAAACAAGGTACAAAGTGTATATAGTAGTGGGGAGAATTTGAATCTCTCTAGACTTCAGGACACAGTTGGATTCTGTAAGGCCCTGTTTATATTACACCGCAATGTGACAGGCAGATTCTGGATGGTGTAAGAAAGGTGGATAGAGGACTGGGGAGAATTTGAATCTCTCTAGACTTCAGGACTCAGTTGGATTCTGTCAGGCCCTGTTTATATTACACCGCAATGTGACAGGCAGATTCTGGATGGTGTAAGAAAGGTGTATAGAGGACTGGGGAGAATTTGAATCTCTCTAGACTTCAGGACACAGTTGGATTCTGTCAGGCCCTGCTTATATTACACCACAATGTGACAGGCAGATTCTGGATGGTGTAAGAAAGGTGTATAGAGGACTGGGGAGAATTTGAATCTCTCTAGACTTCAGGACACAGTTGGATTCTGTCAGGCCCTGTTTATATTTCACCGCAATGTGACAGGCAGATTCTGGATGGTGTAAGAAAGGTGTATGGAGGACTGGGGAGAATTGGAATCTCTCTAGACTTGAGGACACAGTTGGATTCTGTCAGGCCCTGTTTATATTACACCGCAATGTGACAGGCAGATTCTGGATGGTGTAAGAAAGGTGTATAGAGGATAGGGGAGAATTTGAATCTCTCTAGACTTCAGGACACAGTTGGATTCTGTCAGGCCCTGTTTATATTACACCGCAATGTGACAGGCAGATTCTGGATGGTGTAAGAAAGGTGTATAGAGGACTGGGGAGAATTGGAATCTCCCTAGACTTCAGGACACAGTTGGATTCTGTCAGGCCCTGTTTATATTACACCGTAATGTGACAGGCAGAATCTGGATGGTGTAAGAAAGGTGTATAGAGGATAGGGGAGAATTTGAATCTCTCTAGACTTCAGGACACAGTTGGATTCTGTCAGGCCCTGTTTATATTGCACCGCAATGTGACAGGCAGATTCTGGATGGTGTAAGAAAGGTGTATAGAGGACTGGGGAGAATTGGAATCTCTCTAGACTTCAGGACACAGTTGGATTCTGTCAGGCCCTGTGTATATTACACTGCAATGTGACAGGCAGAAATTGCCTAGTGTATGACAAACTACAAGATGTATATAGAATTGGGCAGAATTGGAATCTCCCTAGAGTGTAGGTCTGTAAGAACAGACAAACTCCTCGGCTTTTCCTTACAGAGTCACACACTTAGATAGCTTCAATTTGGCCATGATAACAGCCGTTACACGGTACTGTGAGAGGAGCGTACACGTACACCACTGTACGGTGTATGTAAAATTGTCAAGCTCCGTGTTTTTGTATATGGACTGACACACGCTGTCTCTCTAGTTTTGAATGTAATCAAACAGCAAATATACTAAACTGTTTGAAAAACGGACAAAACTATAAGGTGTATGTCTGTAAGAAAGGACAAACTTCTCGGCTTTTCCTTACAGAGTCACACACTTAGCTTCAATTTGGATGTGATAACAGCCGTTACACGGTACTGTGTGAGGAGCGTACACCGCTGTACGGTGTGTGAAAAAATGAACGCTCAGTACCTCACCAGGACAAAACAATAAAATTTGGATTGCTTTTAAAAAAGCAGTTTGAACACCAGTGTGCACACAGCAATGCAGCTAGCCTTAAATGCATGCTGATCACCACCAGCGCTGCTGCACAAAAGCAAAAATCTTCACCTTTCACTGCACAGTAACTACAGTGAAAAGCGCTATCAGCACAAGCAGTTTTTTTTCTATTTGCCTTCCTAACGCGCTCCCTACAGAATCAGCAGCAGCAGCTCTCCCTATTCTGAGATCAGCATGAGTAACATGGCGGTCGGCGTGCACGCCCTTTTATACCCCCTGTGACACCCACAAAGCAAGCCAATCACTTGCATGCCCTTCTCCAAGATGATGGTGACCGCTGCCTATGTCATCACGTTGCCCACAGTGTCCGTTCTTCCTGATTGGCTGAAAAAGGGCGCTTGTCATGCTCGCCATGTCTGTTATTTCCGCCATGTCTGTTGTGCCTCATGACCCTGGAGCGGTGTGCACGCGCATCTCATGTCTGCTATGCTGCTTGTTCCCTAGAGCAGTGTGCACACTCACCTCATGTCTGCTGAGCTGCAAGATGCCTGCGTTTCTGCTTTGCCTTCTGTGATCTTCTCATCATGTCTAGAATCCCTGATCATGTGTCTTTCCTAGGATCCTGCACTGTCTGGTTCTGCAATCATCTCGTCATGTCTGAAACCTTGATCATGTGACGTTTACTAAGATCCTGCACTGTCTGGTTCTGTGATCATCTCGTCATGTCTGAAACTCTGATCATGTGACCTTTCCTAGGATCCTGCACTGTCTGGTTCTGCAATCATCTCGTCATGTCTGGAACTCTGATCATGTGACTATGCTCTGTTATCCTGTGGATCTGAACCCGGAAGTGCTCCCCTGGTCCTGACCTGGAAGAGGAGGTGCTATGCCCTATATCAGGCCGCCCCTTCCTATGCTCAGGGCCTGAGTATTGTGTGGTGTCCCTGCATGGCTGCTTGGTCTGTGGGGCGCTCCCTCTATTCTGTGCCCTTGCACTCTGCCCTGTCGTGCATCTCTGCACACGCTCCGTGCTCGTACTCCATCTCTTGTCCCGTGCCTTGTCTTATGTTTGTCTGTTGTGCTATGTTCGTCCTTGACCTGCTTGGACTTGTAGTCCTTCTGTTTCTCTGCCTTGCCTGTTTTCGCTATGCCTTGTTTCGTACCTTGCCTTGCTCTGCCTTGTTACTCCCTATGGTCTCAGTCTTTGCTTGCTCTGCCTCGCTCTCTCCTATGGTGCTCTGTAGTGCTCCCTGGCACACGCACCATCCCTCCTTTCTTTCCTTTCATGCTCTTTTCCATGTCTAGTCCCAAGGCTCTGCCTTGGCCCGGCTCTGGGCTTCGGCCTACGTTCCGCTGCTAGACTCTTTCCTATTATGCTCTCTTGCATGTTTCTAGGCTAGTCCCAAGGTTCTCCCTTGGCCCGGCTCTGGGCTTTGGCCTACGCTACGCTGCTAGCTCTGTTCTTGCTCTGATCTGATTCCGTGTTTCTGCCTATGCTTCCGTTCCTGGTACTCTGCTTAAGCCTGCCTTGTTTCTCGTCTTGTCTTCCCTTGCTCTTTCTTCATATGCTCTTTGCATGCACCTGGCCTTCCTAGCCTCCTGTTTGTGCCTCAGCCGTGCCCGCCCTAGCCGTGCCCGCCTGCTTGGGCCTCAGCCGTGCTCGTCGGTCAGGGACAGCTGTGTCGCCTGCCATGCCTCAGTCAGGTTTGCTGGAGTTTTGCCCGCCTGTCAGTGCCGCAGCCCAATCAGCTAGCCAGTGCCCCAGCCGTGCCCTCTGTGCTCCCTTGCACTTCACGCTGTTTCCGCACTGTGCTCTCGGTGCTCTCTAAAGCACGCGCAGGCCCTCGCCTGCCAATGGCATACCTCCCCGTGCATCTGTAAAAGTACGCGCAGGCTTTGCCATGTCCCCTGTCGTGCCCTCTTGCACGCACAGGCCGTAACCCTGTTCAGGAACCCTGACCCTGACGTGCCTCTCTGCACGTGCAGGCCTCTGCCTCGCCTGGACCCTGGCTTGCCCTTTGCACGCTCAGGACTCTGTCTTTTACCTTGTGCCTTGGCGTGTCTCTACACACACACTCTGTCTTGTGCCTTGGCGTGTCTCCACACACGCACCCTGTCTTATTTTGTGAACCCTGGCGTGTCCCCTACACACGCACCTAGTCTTGAACCCTGGCGTGTCCCCTACACACGGACTTTGCCTTGCACCTAGCCTTGAACCCTGGCGTGTCCCCTACACATGCACCTTGCCTTGCACCTAGCCTTGGACCTCGGCGTGTTCCCTAACACGCACCATGCCTGGATATCTGTCGTGCCTCCTTGCCTGAAACCTGGTTTGCCTGCCGGATGCCCGTAACCTGCCGATCGCTGCCAGAGATCATGAGCTGGATGACTGCGGCCTGACGTCCGGAGCTGATGTCCGCAGCCTGATGCCTTGATGATGTCGATCGTTGCCAGCAGTCCGGAGTCCGATGCCATCGTGCCGTTACCTGTACCTAGGCGTGCCACCTGGCATGCACCATGCTATGGACCTTGGCGTGCCCACGCACGCACCTTTCCGTGTTTGCTTTCTCACGTTTTTACACTGTATGTGATCCTGAGTTATCCTAATGAAGATGCCTTGCACCTACGTCTTGTCTTGCTTCCTGCTCGTCCTTGTAGTCAGACACTTGCACTTAGTGTCCCCCTGAGCCGGCCGTCTGGTTCCAGCAGTCGTGGTGGCTCACCCCCTTTGTCTTGCCCCTGACACTCCCTGTATAGGGGGTGGATTCTCTCAAGGTATGCTCGCCCTCGGTTGGTGGGTGCCACGGCCCAGAGGGTCCACTCTAAAAAGGAAAACGACTCAGCACAAGCTGACGCTCGTAACAGCGCTAAAGCATCTTTTGAAACGCGACTTTGGCACTAAAGTCGCTGACATCGTGGCCGACCTCACACTAACGTCAGGTTTCATTTCATGAAACCCGACTTTGGCGAAAGTCGGCGACTTTTGTATTTTTTCAACCCGTTTCGCTCAACTCTAGTCCAAACATTTCCTACTGCCTGCTACCAAGCACGCATCAGGCCATTTTCCCCACTGTTTTTGTGGTCACAACCTGCCTTCTGCTGTCCACATTAGTCCACTGAAAAAGGCGTGTAGTGCCATGAACAAATCAGTAGTCCAAACATTATCAGAGCTGTGGCAAGCTTTAAAACAGATCGATCAGTGTCTCTCCCCGCTGCACCTCCAACCCGGTCTGGTCGTCTGCGATAATGGGCTTAACATTGCGACAGCTTTAACCCCTTCATGACCCAGCCTATTTTGACCTTAATGACCTGGCCATTTTTTGCAAATCCGACCAGTGTTTCTTTATGAGGTAATAACTCTGGAACGCTTCAACGCATCCTAGCGATTCTGAGATTGTTTTTTCGTGACATATTGGGCTTCATGTTAGTGGTAAATTTAGGTCGATAATTTTTGCGTTTATTTGTGAAAAAATCAGAAATTTGGTGAAAATGTTGAAAATTTTGCAATTTTCAAATTTTAAATTTTTATTCTGTTAAACCAGAGAGTTATGTGTGGCGCCCCTGAGGGTTCAATCACCACAGAGGTACTGCACCTCCTCCTGAGGTGTGGTACCCCACCATCCAGTTAAGGTGGAGACTCCTGACCACGCTCCAACACCTGCACCCCACACCACAAAGTAGTGTAGCAAAGCACCTTCGGCGGCTCCCTGCTTGGAGTGAAGCATAGCACCCCTTGGTGGCTCCCTGCTTGGAACACGAAACGTGCTGGGAGGTGGGTGGAGTGTAGTTCACATAAAAGAGCTGGAAGAGTTGAGTGAGGAAGTCAGTCAGTCACTCAGTCAGAGAGTGAGGATGTAGACGGATGGAGTGTGAGACAGAGAAGATCCCCGGAAGAGGGATGATGGAAGGAAGTGCTGCAGCAGGCCACAGTGATCTGGGTCTGCTGGCACAGGAAAGATGCAGAGAAAGGAAGCTTGATTCTCCATTGGGAAGAAGGATTAGCACGGAACGTGAGGAGAGTAAGAGAACAGGGACCAGGGTTAGAGGAGAACCCTTTTCAAGTTCTAAGCGCAAGGCCGGGGTCCGTAGGTTGTATGGATACTAATGGTCCTGCAGCAGACACCGGAGGAATAGACGTAGTGACCGCTTTATTCCCACACAAGACTTGGGGGCACAACAGCAACATATTAGTGAGCCGGGACTTAGTAGCAAGGAGTCCCCGAAGCAGGCTACAGCTGTCTGCCGTACAAGTAGATTTCATAGGAACATCTGACAGGAGGAACTCCAGTGTAACTCAGTACTGAGAATACTTCATTCTTAGGCGCTATAAGAGGAGATGTTCAGAAAAGGCACATATGTTGGCGGAGTGTTGGAAAGGAGTACTTCATCTTGTTTGGAAGTTGGCTGAGATCCTGACCCGGAGGACACGGCACGGATGCGGGCACCTGTACCTGCAACAGACTGTGAGTAAAGCTTTGGAACTACATATGCCTGGTGTCCTCCGCTTATTCCGGCACCAACCTGCCCAGCACGGCTACATCCCTTGCACCTGACACTACACCATCTATGTGTCACTTCACCTACACTGCCCTGGGACTACAGCCCTGCCTGTGGAGGGCTATAACATCACTGCTGCACCACACCATCTGTCCCAGAGGATCTGTCTGCAGCGTCGGCTTAACATCTTCATTGCCAAAAACCACAGGTGGCGTCACGAATCACTTATAAACTTTCACCACCATAAGCGCACTGAAACAACCCCCCTTTGAAATGGAGCCCCAGGGCCACAGACCGGGTCACCACTGCCGTGACGACCCCCCGTTGAGAAGATCAACCGGCCCGGTACCGAGTACCCCACGGCCCTGGTGAGTGAGGGCGCTCCAACTTGGCATCACGAACATTATGACGAGACCCGATGCCATCGGGTTCTGTGTGCCTGAGATTTGTTGGACTTAAAACTTTTGGAAATGTGCAGAAGACCTAATTTAATAGACTGTAAAATGAATGCTAAAAATGGCCGCCAGCGCGGTGAAGAAGGGCGTGACACTATGGGTGATCCTAAAAAAAGCGCGGACTGTCCTGGGCCTCCCCTGTCTAAACTTCTATGCGACAGCAACATGGTCCACCCCCCCGAGGGGTTCGTATACTGGCTTGGTATGGAGGAGTTGGAAGAAGATGCCGCCCACAGAAGGAGGAGCGGAAGCCAGTGGCGGGAAAAGAGCCGAGGCGGGAAGGAGAACGCCAGAATGCCAAATTGGAAGGAGAAGGGAGGAGGCCTGCGGAGGAGGAGGCTGAGCTGAATCTCCCCGGCGCCATGGCTGAAGGCTCCGACCTGGCTTCCAGGATGAACCGCCAGCAGCTGGAGGATGAGATTGCCCAGCTGACGCACCGTTTACGATTGAGGCAGGAAGCCTTGTGGACCTTGAATTTGCAGTGCACCCAGGAGGGGCCTACACCCGCGATACCCGTGTCACCGGCACCTGCCACCGCTACACCGGATCTCCACCAGGAAGTCCCTGTAGCATCTGACACTGCTGCAATGTCATCAGCAGCATCTAGTGTCATCTCTCCGTTGCCACCGCTGCTGTTTGAAGCTTTGGGAGCTGAAGCGGAGGAAGAGAAGCTCCCGTCTGGACCTAGCGCGGCCGCTCAGGTTCCACCGGAGATCCCTGCGGACCCAGAGCCGCCATCTGCTCCACCACCGCCGGTATTGGGACCCGCTACCCCTGTGGATACCCCTGCAGCTGCCCACCGTCTTAGGCCTGCACCAGATCCGCAACACCACCAGGAGACACCAGGTATGCCTGGCGGCCCTGAAGTTAGAGAAGCCACTGGGTGCCCGCCGGCCACCGCAGCCAGACAGGTGGTGCTGGACTTGGTCTGGGACCGGGATACTAGTCCCAGGGGGGGAGCACTGGAACCCCTAACAGTGGTGCCACGGTCCATGGTGGGTGGAGGAAGGCCTCGGGAAGAGGAAGATGAGACATGGGCCAGTTGCCAGGCAACCATCCGTCAGCTGGCAGCCGAGCAGTAGGACAGGGAACAGAGGAGGCAGGCTGTGCTGGGCCCGGATATGGACCGGAAGGAGAAGGTCCGTGCTGGTCACTACGGCCCCAGGAACTCGGCAGGATGGGGCCAGGTCCTGAATGTGAACCACGAACGGTGGTTTGGATTTTTCTCTGACCCCAAGAGGATCAGTGACCTGTTCTTCAACCAGAGGGACGTGGAGTCACATCTAAGGAAGGGACACCCTGCTAGAGACCTGCACCCGGGGGAGTACGTAACCTTCACCCAGCATGAGAGGCTGCGTGGCTGGCACGCCATGAATATCCGCCGTATCCCTGAGGATTTCATCGCGGCCCATAAAAAGGAGAAGGCGTATGTGCCCCCAGCAGGAATACCTCCTACGGTAGTGATTACCCCTACCAACACCAGACAGGCTACATCTACCCCTGTCATTCACCCCATGGTACAAGTCGCAACACCAGCTGTACCTCAGGCAGCAACCATGCCAGATGAGAACCAGCAGGTCATCAACCCACCAGGAGGTGGACACCCAGAGCATCTCCCCTGGAAGCAGCCCAAGCAACCAGCTTCCAGAACCCCAGGAGGGGACAACTAGCTATAATGTCGACTTAAACTAACTCTCGTTGCCCAGGAGGGTATTTGCACCGTTGTGCCTTCTTTTTGTTATGTTTTGTTTTCTTGTTTTCTTCCCAGTTGTTGCCCAGTTTGATTGGCAGCCTTTACACTTGAACTATGGAGATCATGGGCGCTGAGTGATCCAGAACTGTAATTGTAAATAGTTTGCGCCTCTTTAGGTGCATTCTCTTGGTTTTACATAGGAACCTTTCCTTGAAATAAGGACTACCTCGTTATAAGGACATTTCCAGACACGTTGGCTGGACCAGTGTCTATCATTGCACTTACTAATAATGCTTAATATTTTTGTCTAGAACCTACATATTGATAGGACAGATTTTATAGGGTTTCATTGAGAAAGAAATAATGTGTTACAATGTTTGAATAAAGATTTGACAAAGATATGCAAATGATAGAATCATAGAATCATAGAATTGTAGAGTTGGAAGGGACCTACTGGGCCATCTGGTCCAACCCCCTGCTCAAAGCAGGATTCGCTAAATCATCCCAGTCAGATGTCTGTCCAGCCTCTGTTTGAAGACTTCCATTGAAGGAGAACTCACCACTTCTCGTGGCAGCTTGTTCCACTCATTGATCACTCTCAATGTCAAAAAGTTTTTTCTAATATCTAATCTGTGTCTCCTCCCATTCAGTTTCATCCCATTGCTTCTAGTCTTTCCTTGTGCAAATGAGAATAAAGTTGATCCTTCTACAATGTGACAGCCCTTTAGATATTTGTAGATAGCTATTAAGTCTCCTCTCAGTCTTCTCTTTTGCAAACTAAACATTCCCAAATCCTGCAACCTTTCCTCATAAGACAGGGTTTGCAGACCGGTCACCATTCTGGTCGTTCTTTTCTGAACTTGCTCCACTTTGTTGATGTCTTTTTTAAAATGTGGTGCCCAAAACTGGACACAATATTCCAGATGAGGTCTGACCAAAGAGGAGTAGAGGGAAATAATGACTTCACGTGATCTAGACTGTATGCTTCTGTTAATACATCCTAGAATTGCATTTGCCTTTTTTGCTGCTGCATCACACTGTTGACTCATATTCAGTCTGTGATCTATTAGTATAACCAAGTCTTTTTCACATGTGCTGTTGCTTAGCCCTATTCCTCCCATTCTGTATATGCTTTTTTCATTTTTATTGCCCAGATGTAGTACTTTGCATTTTTCCCTGTTAAAAACCATTCTGTTAGTTGCTGCCCACTTCTCCAGTTTATTTATATCTTTTTGAATCCTCTCTCTCTCTTCTCTAGTATTAGCTATCCCTCCTAGCTTTGTGTCATCAGCAAATTTAATCAGTTTACCCTCAATTCCTTCATCTAAATCATTGATAAAGATGTTGAACAATACAGGGCCCAGGACAGAGCCCTGTGGTACCCCACTTGAGACATTCTTCCAACTGGATGTGCATCCATTTACGACCACTCTTTGGGTCTGATCACTAAGCCAGTTATGAATCCACCTAACAGTTGCCTTGTCCATTCCATACTTAGTCATTTTTTCAATAAGGATTGTATGAGATACTTTGTCAAATTCTTTGCTGAAGTCAAGATATACTATATCTACAGCATTTCCTTGATCCACCCAATCAGTGATTCTGTCATAGAAGGAAATTAAGTTAGTCTGACATGACTTATTAGTTACAAACCCATGCTGACTCTGTTTAATCACTTCATTCTTATCCAGATACTGACATACATGTTGTTTAATAATTTGTTCAAAGATCTTTCCTGGTATAGAAGTCAGACTCACCGGCCTGTAGTTGCCTGGGTCCACCTTCTTCCCCTTTTTGAAGATAGGAACAACATTTGCTCTTCTCCAGTCTTCTGGGACTTCTCCTGTTCTCTAAGAATTTTCAAAGATTATGGAGAGGGGTTCAAAAATTTCTTCTGCTATCTCCTTCAGTACTCTGGAGTGTAATTCATCTGGACCTGGAGACTTGAATTCATTTAGGTTAGCTAAGTGTTTCCTCACTATCTTTCTGTTTATAGATATCCTGGATTCTTCTATTCCCTTAATAGGACAGTGAAGAACAATTGATGTTACATTTCCTTTCTGAGAGAAAACAGATGCAAAATAGGAATTTAAAAGTTCGGCCTTCTCAACATCCTGTGTTACCATTTCATCATTTTCATCCTGTAAAAATCCTATAGCATCTTCGACTTTTCTTTTACTTTTGACATATCCCCAAAATCCTTTATTATTGCTTTTGACATCTCTTACAAACCTCAATTCATTTTCAGCTTAATCTAATCTGATTTGTGCCCTGCAGGTTCTGCAGACAGCATTATATTCTTCTTTAGATATGCCTCCCTCTTTCCATTTTATAAACATTTTTTTCTTCCTTTTTAGCATGTGCTTAAGTTCTGTGTTCATCCATTCTGGTTTCCTTAAATGCTTCCTATTCTTCCCTCTTTTCAGAAATTGTTAACAATTGTGCTTTGAGAATTTCATTTTTCAAGATTTCCCATCCTTCCTGGACATTTTTGTCTTTAAGGATATCCAGCCATTGGATCCCTCCAATTCTCTTTCTGAATCCCTTAAAATCTGCCTTTCTGAAATCTAACCTTGACGTCTGAGTCTTCACAGGTCATCCTCCTCTAGTTATCCAAAATTCTAAAATAGCATGGTCGCTACCTCCTAGGGTCCCAGCCACTTTTACCTCCTCAACCATTTCCTCCCTGCTTATAAGGATTAGATCCAAGGTAGCAGTTCCCCTTGTTTTCTCCCCTACCTTTTGGAAGATAAAGTTGTCAGCAAGAGAGGATAAGAATTTCCTTGACCTGTTAGTTTTGCCTGAGAGAGATTCCCAACAAATGTCTGGATAGTTGAAATCTCCCATGACAACTATGTCATATTTTTTGGAGAACTTGGCCATTTGATGCATAAAGAGTTCATCCATATCTTCAGCTTGCACAGGCGGCCTGTAGTAAATGCCTACAATGGTGTCCTTTCCATTGTTCTGTCCTTGTATTCTTACCCAAACAGTTTCCACAGAACTCCCAGTCTCTGAAGCTTCAATCTCTGTGCAGATATACGCGTTTCTAACATACAATGCGACACCTCCTCCTCGTTTATCAAGTCTGTTTCTTGCAAATAAGTTGTATCCTTCTAGTCTTGTATTCCAATCATGTGTATTGTCCCACCAAGTTTCAGTGATTCCAATGACATCAACCAGACACCAGCAGTTGTCACTTAAGGGTAAGAAGAAGAAAAGTAGAAAATGTGAAAAATGACAGAAAGGAAATGTGTTGCTAGAAAATGTGTTACTTGAATTGGTAGTGAGTTTGCTTTCATAGCACTTTAAATTAGGTAGCATAGCTTTGAATTTAGATAGTTAAAAACTGTTTGCAACGTTCAAGAAACTGTGCCTCTCATATTGTGAAGATTAGATAACTGTTTATTTTGCATTACAAAATATTGTATGTTCCTGTATTGTCAACTTTGTGTTCCTTGCAGCCCGCAGACGTGCTGTGTTTAACGAGGGGTATGTGGCGCCCCTGAGGGTTCAGTCGTCACAGAGGTACTGCACTTCCTCCTGAGGTGTGGTACCCCACCATCCAGGTAAGGTGGAGACTCCTGACCACGCTCCAACACCTGCACCCCACACCACAAAGTAGTGTAGCAAAGCACCTTCGGCGGCTCCCTGCTTGGAGTGTAGCATAGCACCCCTTGGTGACTCCCTGCTTGGAACACGAAACATGCTGGGAGGTGGGTGGAGTGTTGTTCACATAAATGAGCTGAAAGAGTTGAGTGAAGAAGTCAGTCAGTCATTCACTCAGTCAGAGAGTGAGGATGTAGACGGACGGAGTGTGAGACAGAGAAGATCCTCAGGAGAGGGATGGAGGAAGAAAGTGCTGCAGAAGACCACAGTGATCTGGGTCTGCTGGCACAAGAAAGAGACAGAGAAAGGAAGCTTGATTCTCCATTGGGAAGAAGGATTAGCACGGAACATGAGGAGAGTAAGAGAACAAGGACCAGGGTTAGAGGAGAACCCTTTTCAAGTTCTAAGCGCAAGGCCGGGGTCCAGTCCCCGAGGTTGTACGGATACTAATGGTCCTGCAGCAGACACCGGAGGAATAGAAGTAGTGACCACTTTATTCCCACACAAGACTTGGGGGCACAACAGCAACATATTAGTGAGCCGGGACTTAGTAGCAAGGAGTCCCCGAAGCAGGCTACAGCTGTCTGCCGTACAAGTAGATTTCATAGGAACATCTGACAGGAGGAACTCCAGTGTAACTCAGTACTGAGAGTACTTCATTCTTAGGCGCTATAAGAGGAGATGTTCAGAAAAGGCACATATGTTGGCGGAGTGTTGGAAAGGAGTACTTCATCTTGTCTGGAAGTTGGCTGAGCTCCTGACCCGGAGGACACAGCACAGATGCGGGCACATGTACCTGCAACAGACTGTGAGTAAAACTTTGGAACTACATACGGTTGGTGTCCTCCGCTTATTCCGGCACCAAATTGCCCAGCACGGCTACATCCCTTGCGCCTGACACTACACCATCTACGTGTCACTTCATCTACACTTCCCTGGGACTACAGCCCTGCCTGTGGAGGGCTATAACATCACTGCTGCACCACACCGTCTGTCCCAGAGGATCTGTCTGCAGCGTCGGCTTAACATCTTCATTGCCGAACACCACAGGTGGCATCACGAATCACTTATAAACTTTCACCACCATAAGTGCAATGAAACAACCCCCTTTGAAATGGAGCCCCAGGGCCACGGACCGGGTCACCGCTGCCGTGAAAACCCCCCCGTTGAGAAGATCAACCAGCCCAGTACCGAGTACCCCACGGCCCTGGTGAGTGAGGGCGCTCCATATGTGACACAAAATAGTTGCTAAATAACATTTTCCACATGTCTACTTTACATCAGCATAACTCCTTTTGGATAAGATATTTTAACTCAGGCTTACTGTGCGCTGCTGAGACCAGAATAAAATCACCACTTGAGAAGTTTAACTATTTATTCCCAACGCGTTTCAAAGTGAAAAAACACTTCTTCCTCAGGGGATGACATATAGTGAATAGATACAACCTTCTCTGGTTAAATACATACATTTTTTGAATTTAGGCGCCAAAAAATCACATGTGATGAGAGGACAGATGTCAAAGTTCAAGGGTTAATGGAGCGTGAAATACATTAAAAAATGTTCTTATTACTAGGCGATTAAACCTTCTTGATTTCTATTATAGGTGATATGTAAAGAATATATTGAAAAAAGAAAAAAGAAAAAGAAAAAAAGTTTTTTTATTTCGTGCGCTGAAGAAATGTTATGGGAGAAGGAGCGAACCCATTGAGAAAATATATGTATATATCATAGTCCAGAGGCAATGCCACTCGGCTGCAGCAGACTTCGTTAGGGGAATGAAGACCACGTCAGAATGGAAGAAAAAGTTAAAAAAGTGTTACATGAAAATGAGTTTTAAAAAATTGCATTAAAAATCCTTTTATTAAAAAGTATGAATGTAATAAACAATGTATAAAATATATATATATATATATATATATAATAAAATTGCGTTGGATTAATATATGTATGAATAAAAATTATTGTGTAAAATTGGGAATATAGCTCCGGTGGACATATCAAAATGATTGATAGGTGCATGACAAAGGAAGCGGACCTACAAGAATATCACTCAGAAATACTTCATAAAAACGAGTTCAAATCCCTGGAACAGAAGTTACATTTGATATTAACAATATTTTTAAGATAAAGGAAAAAAAGGTTTAAAATTAAAAATGATAATTCAGTGAGAGCGCTATAATAAAAAACAAGGCAAATAAACAACGAGTTCTCTCCAAATATACTCCAAAAAATTGTTAAAAGAAAAATATATCTTTAAAAAAAGGATTTATAAAAAGACCTCTGTAATTTCGTTAAGACCATTGGGTTTCAGTGTGTTTAGTCTGTAAATCCAAAAAATCTCCTTGCGATTCAATTGACCCAATCTGTCAGGGTGATCACTAGGTATATGCTCAATGGGGCTTATTTTTAACCCCTTGTAGTTTTTTCCATGCTTTAAAGCAAAGTGCCTGGAAAGTCCATGTTGCATAAAACCTATTTTAATATTATGTCTGTGGGAATTAACCCTTCGGTGTAAGGGCTGAGCTGTTCTACCTACGTATTGCTTTTTGCAATCACATTCGATTACATATATCACAAATCCTGTAGTACAATTTAAGAAACTTTTAATGGGAAAGCATTCTTTAGTGAAAGTGGATTCAAAAGTTTTTTCATTATGGGAGATAATACCGCAACATAAGCAATTTCTTTTACCACATTTATATATCCCTATTACTGAATTGGATGAAGAGAAGGATGGTTTTGTTCTAAGACGACTCGGAGCTACTAAATTTTTAATAGTAGGTGCTCTACGAAAAGTAATGCCGGGGTTCTTCGGGAGAATTTTACATAAAACCGGATCATTTAAAAAAACATGCCAATTACGTGTTAGGATTTCTCTAATTCTGATGTTTTCAGCACAAAATTGCGTAATAAAATTACTTGTGAATCTTTTATTCTCAGTTGTGGTCCTCTTGGTTCCATAAATTAGCGAATTCTGGGAAAGACTTTTGCTGGTATTATAGGCATCTTTTACCAATCCTTCAGGGTATTTCTTTGCCATAAACCTATTCCTCAATATTTCTGCCTGGTTTTCAAAATCTCTTGTATCAGTACAATTTTTTCTGATTCTTTTATATTGGTTAGCAGGTATATTTTTTAACCATTTACTAAAATGACCGCTGCTAAAAGATATATAGCTATTTTTATCAACATGTTTAAAAAAGGTTTTGGTTAAAATATTGTTGTTCTGAATAAATACAGTTATATCTAAAAAAATTAATAGTGGAGGAATTATATATTGAGGAAAAGGACAAACCCCAGTGGTTATTATTCATATCCATGATAAATTCATCAATATCATTCATGGAATTATCCCAAACAAAGAATAGATCATCTATGAATCTCTTATATGTGATAATATTATTCTGGAATTTAGATTTATAAATGTAAAAATCCTCGAAAGCCCCCATAAAAATATTTGCGTATGTGGGTGCGACCTGGGACCCCATCGCAGTCGCAAGCCGCTGATGGTACAAGCATCCATCAAAAGTAAAATAGTTATTTTTTAGAATAAACCACATTCGAAGTATTAATGAAAACCCAGACAAATTATGATAAACTTATTCTAGAAGGAAAGAACCATCATATTTTTGATAAAAATGAATATAAATTTTTAACTATATCTAATCCTCGTACACCCTTTTTTTATCACCTCCCTAAAATTCATAAAAATATGAAAAATCCTCCTGGTAGACCCATCATATCTTGTATTGGTTCTACCACAAGTAATTTATCACAATACATAGATAGAATTATGGTGACTCATGTACCCCTATTAAAAAGCTTTATTAGAGATTCCACACATCTCATTCAAATACTCCAAACTATTAGATGGAAACCGCAATATGTTTTTTTAACCATGGTGTGTCCTCTTTGTATTCCAATATTTCTCATGATTTGGGACTAGCTTGTTTTAATAAGGTTTTAGTGAAAGATAAAAAACTGTCATCTATGCAAAAAAAGTTTTTATTGAAAGGGATGGAATTTATTCTAAAAAAAAATAACTATTTTACTTTTGATGGATGCTTGTACCATCAGCGGCTTGGGACTGCGATGGGGTCCCAGGTCGCACCCACATACGCAAATATTTTTATGGGGGCTTTCGAGGATTTTTACATTTTTAAATCTAAATTCCAGAATAATATTATCACATATAAGAGATTCATAGATGATCTATTCTTTGTTTGGGATAATTCCATGAATGATATTGATGAATTTATCATAGATATGAATAATAACCGCTGGGGTTTGTCCTTTTCCTCAATATATAATTCCTCCACTATTAATTTTTTAGATATAACTGTATTTATTCAGAACAACAATATTTTAACCAAAACCTTTTTTAAATATGTTGATAAAAATAGCTATATATCTTTTAGCAGCGGTCATTTTAGTAAATGGTTAAAAAATATACCTGCTAACCAATATAAAAGAATCAGAAAAAATTGTACTGATACAAGGGATTTTGAAAACCAGGCTGAAATATTGAGGAATAGGTTTATGGCAAAGAAATACCCTGAAGGATTGGTAAAAGATGCCTATAATACCAGCAAAAGTCTTTCCCAGAATTCGCTAATTTATGGAACCAAGAGGACCACAACTGAGAATAAAAGATTCACAAGTAATTTTATTACGCAATTTTGTGCTGAAAACATCAGAATTAGAGAAATCCTAACACGTAATTGGCATGTTCTTTTAAATGATCCGGTTTTATGTAAAATTCTCCCGAAGAACCCCGGCATTACTTTTCGTAGAGCACCTACTATTAAAAATTTAGTAGCTCCGAGTCGTCTTAGAACAAAACCACCCTTCTCTTCATCCAATTCAGTAATAGGGATATATAAATGTGGTAAAAGAAATTGCTTATGTTGCGGTATTATCTCCCATAATGAAAAAACTTTTGAATCCACTTTCACTAAAGAATGCTTTCCCATTAAAAGTTTCTTAAATTGTACTACAGGATTTGTGATATATGTAATCGAATGTGATTGCAAAAAGCAATACGTAGGTAGAACAACTCAGCCCTTACACCGAAGGGTTAATTCCCACAGACATAATATTAAAATAGGTTTTATGCAACATGGACTTTCCAGGCACTTTGCTTTAAAGCATGGAAAAAACTACAAGGGGTTAAAAATAAGCCCCATTGAGCATATACCTAGTGATCACCCTGACAGATTGGGTCAATTGAATCGCAAGGAGATTTTTTGGATTTACAGACTAAACACACTGAAACCCAATGGTCTTAACGAAATTACAGAGGTCTTTTTATAACTCCTTTTTTTAAAGATATATTTTTCTTTTAACAATTTTTTGGAGTATATTTGGAGAGAACTCGTTGTTTATTTGCCTTGTTTTTTATTATAGCGCTCTCACTGAATTATCATTTTTAATTTTAAACCTTTTTTTCCTTTATCTTAAAAATATTGATAATATCAAATGTAACTTCTGTTCCAGGGATTTGAACTCATTTTTATGAAGTATTTCTGAGTTATATTCTTGGAGGTCCGCTTCCTTTGTCATGCACCTATCAATCATTTTGATATGTCCACCGGAGCTATATTCCCAATTTTACACAATAATTTTTATTCATACATATATTAATCCAACGCAATTTTATTATATATATATATATATATTTTTTATACATTTTTTATTACATTCATACTTTTTAATAAAAGGATTTTTAATGCAATTTTTTAAAACTCATTTTCATGTAACACTTTTTTAACTTTTTCTTCCATTCTGACGTGGTCTTCTTTCCCCGAACGAAGTCTGCTTCAGCTGAGTGGCATTGGCTCTGCACTATGATATATACATATATTTTCTCAATGGGTTCGCTCCTTCTCCCATAACATTTCTTCAGCGCACGAAATAAAAAAACTTTTTCTTTTCTTTTTCTTTTTTCTTTTTTCAATATATTCTTTACATATCACCTATAATAGAAATCAAGAAGGTTTAATCGCCTAGTAATAAGAACATTTTTTAATGTATTTCACGCTCCATTAACCCTTGAACTTTGACATCTGTCCTCTCATCACATGTGATTTTTTGGCGCCTAAATTCAAAAAATGTATGTATTTAACCAGAGAAGGTTGTATCTATTCACTATATGTCATCCCCTGAGGAAGAAGTGTTTTTTCACTTTGAAACGCGTTGGGAATAAATAGTTAAACTTCTCAAGTGGTGATTTTATTCTGGTCTCAGCAGCGCACAGTAAGCCTGAGTTAAAATATCTTATCCAAAAGGAGTTATATTGGTGGTCACGGATGTGAACCTTCGGGCGTGCAGCAGGCTGACATTGACTTACATGCTTTTATCCTTTCTGGAAAAGGTGAGTAGATTCCAATTGAATTGAAGACCCTATTGCGCTTTTTCTTTCCTTAGTTTTATTCAGTTACTTTACATCAGCGCAATTTTGGAAACAAATTTTTTTTTGTTAGGAAGTTATAAGGGTTAAAAGTTGACCAGCCATTTCACATTTTTACAACAAAATTTACAAAACCATTTTTTTAGGGACCACCTCACATTTGAAGTCACTTCGAGGGGTCTATATGGCAGAAAATACCCAAAAGTGACACCATTCTAAAAACTGCACCACTCAAGCTGCTCAAAACTACATTCTAGAAGATTATTAACCCTTCAAGTGCTTCACAGGAACTAAAGCAACGAGGAAGGAAAAAATGGACATTTTAATTTTTCCAACACAAATTTTCTTTTAGCATCATTTTTTTCATTTTCACATGGGTAACAGGATAAAATGGATACTAAAATTTGTTGGGCAATTTCTCCTGAGTACACCGATACCTCATATGTGCTCATAAACCACTGTTTGGGCGCACGGCAGGGCTCAGAAGGGAAGGAACACCATTTGACTTTTTGAATGGAAATTATGCTGGAATATTTAGCGCTTGCCATGACGCGTTTGGAGAGTCGCTGTGTGCCTAAACACTGGAGCTTCCCCACAAGTGACCCCATTTTGGAAACTAGACCACTTAAGGAACTTATCTAGATGTGTAGTGAGCACTTTGAACCCCCAAGTGCTTCACAAAAGTTTATAACGTAGAGCAGTGAAAATAAAAAATCATTTTTTTCCTCAAAATTTATTTTTTAGCGCGCCATTTTTATTTTCACATGGCTAACAGGACAAACTGGACAACAACTTTTGTGATCCAATTTCTCCTGAGTATGCTGGTACCCCATATGTGGGGGGGAACCAGTGGTTGGGCGCACGGCAGGGCTCAGAAGTGAAGGAGCGCCATTTGACTTTTTGAATGGAAAATATGCTGGAATATTTAGCGCTTGCCATGTCGCGTTTGGAGAGTCGCTGTGTGCCTAAACACTAGAGCTTCCCCTCAAGTGACCCCATTTTGGAAACTAGACCCCCCAAGGAACTTATCTAGATGCATAGTGATCACTTTGAACCCCCAGGTGCTTCACAAATTGATCCGTAAAAAAAAAGGGTTTTTTTTCACAAAAATTTTCTTTTAGCCTAAGTTTTTTCATTTTCACATGGGCAACAGGATAAAATGGATCCTAAAATTTGTTGGGCAATTTCTCCTGAGTACACCGATACCTCATATGTGGTCATAAACCACTGGTTGGGCGCACGGCAGGGCTCAGAAGTGAAGGAGCGCCATTTGACTTTTTGAAATAAAAATTAGCTCCAATCGTTAACGGACACCATGTTGTGTTTGGAGAGCCCCTGTGTGCCTAAACTTTGGAGCTACCCTACAAATGACCCTATTTTGGAAACTAGACCCCCTAAGGAACTTATCTAGATACATAGTGAGCACTTTGAACCCCGAGGTGCTTCACAGAAGTTTATAACGCAGAGCCTTGAAAAGAAAAAATATTTTTTTTTCCTAAAAAAAATATTTTTTAGTCCGCAATTTTTTATTTTCACAAGGGTAACAGGAGAAATTGGACCTCAAAAGTTGTTGTCTAGTTTGTCCTGAGTACGCTGGTACCCCATATGTGGGGAGAACCACTGTTTGGGCACACATCGGGGCTCAGAAGGGAAGTAGTGACATTTTGAAATGCTGACTTTGATGGCATGGTCTGCGGGCGTCATGTTACATTTGCAGAGCCCCTGTGTGCCTAAATAGTAGAAACCCCCAACATGTGACCTCATTTTGGAAACTAGACCCCCCAAGGAACTTATCTAGATGTGTTGTGAGCACTTCGAACCCCCAAGTGCTTCACAGAAGTTTATAATGCAGAGACGTGAAATGGGATGACTGTATGGGCACACGTCAGGGCTCGGAAGGGAAGTAGTGACATTTTGAAATGCTGACTTTGATGGAATGTAAATCAACAGCCGCGGAGACACCATCACATGTTTCTCAACGCAAGCAATGACTAGCCAGGTCTTTCCCCGGGAAGGAACAACCACGGGAAGGGCAGTCTCCAATGAAGGAAACCACCTATGCCAAAACATGGTATCCATCCACAGACAGCTGTTTCGGGGTATTGCCCCTCATCAGTGTGGAGTAGGAAACTGGCTAGTAGGAGCAATGCCTAGTGAAAGGCTATGAACATAAGGATGAGTGACCTCATGGAGATCAACATCCAACACTGCGGAGACACCATCACATGTTTCTCAACGCAGTGATCTAGAGCAATGCCCCCATCCCTTATGGGAAATATGCAAAAGCATGTAAATCAACAGCCGCGGAGACACCATCACATGTTTCTCAACGCAAGCAATGACTAGCCAGGTCTTTCCCCGGGAAGGAACAACCACGGGAAGGGCAGTCTCCAATGAAGGAAACCACCTATGCCAAAACATGGTATCCATCCACAGACAGCTGTTTCGGGGTATTGCCCCTCATCAGTGTGGAGTAGGAAACTGGCTAGTAGGAGCAATGCCTAGTGAAAGGCTATGAACATAAGGATGAGTGACCTCATGGAGATCAACATCCAACACTGCGGAGACACCATCACATGTTTCTCAACGCAGTGATCTAGAGCAATGCCCCCATCCCTTATGGGAAATATGCAAAAGCATGTAAATCAACAGCCGCGGAGACACCATCACATGTTTCTCAACGCAAGCAATGACTAGCCAGGTCTTTCCCCGGGAAGGAACAACCACGGGAAGGGCAGTCTCCAATGAAGGAAACCACCTATGCCAAAACATGGTATCCATCCACATTTGATGGAATGGTCTGCGGGCATCATATTACATTTGCAGAGCCCTTGATGTACCTAAACTGTGAAAACCCCCCAGAAGTGACCCCATTTTGGAAAGTAGACCCCATAAGGAACTTGCCTAGATGTGTGGTGAGCACCTTAAACCCCCAAGTGCTTCACAGAAGATTATAATGCAGAGCCATGAAAATAAAAAATCATTTTTTTCCTCAAAAAATGATTTTTTTAGCTCGCAATTTTCTATTTTCACAGGGGTAACAGGAGAAATTGGACCCCAAAAGTTGTTGTCCATTGTTTGGGCACACGTCAGGGCTCGGAATGGAAGTAGTGACGTTTTGAAATGCAGACTTTGATGGAATAGTGTGCGATCGTCGTTACGTTTGCAGAGCCCCTGATATGCCTAAACAGTGGAAACCCCCCACAAGTGACCACATTTTGGAAACTAAACCTTCCAAGGAACTTATCTAGATGTGTTGTGAGCACTTCGAACCCCCAAGTGCTTCACAGAAGTTTATAATGCAGAGACGTGAAAATGAAAAAATCATTTTTTTTCCACAAAAATCATTTTTTAGCCCCCAATTTTTTATTTTCCCAAGGGTAACAGGAGAAATGAGTCCCCAAAAGTTGTTGTGCAATTTTTCCTGAGTACGCTAATACCCCATATGTTGGGGTAAACCACTGTTTGGGAACATGTCAGGGCTTGGAAGGGAGGGAGCACCGTTAGACTTTTTGAACGCAAAATTGACTGGAATCAATAGTGGCACCATGTTGCGTTGGGAGACCCCCTGATGTGCCTAAACAGTGGAAACCCCTCAATTCTATCTACAACCCTAACCCCAACACACACCTAACCACAACCCTAACTCCAACACATCTCTAACCCTAATCCCAACCCTAGCCGTAACCCTAACCCCAACACACCCCTAACCCTAATTCCAACCCTAACCACAAGCCTAACCCTAATCCCAACCCTAATCCTAACACACCCCTAACCATAATCTTAACCCTACTTCCAACCCTAACCCTAACTCGAATTTCAACCTAACCCTAATAGCAACCCTAACCCTAATTCCACCCTAACCCTAATTCCAACCCTAATTCCAACCCTAACCCTAATTCCAACCCTAACCCTAATTCTAACCCTAATGGAAAAATAAAAATAAAAATATTTTCTTTATTTTATTAGTTGTGCCTACCTATGGGGGTGATAATCGGGGGGTTTATTTACTTTTTATTTCATTTTGATCACTGTGAGAGTGATCAAAATGAAAGAATGGAATCTGTAGCCGTCAGATTTGGGCGGGCGCACTGCGCATGCGCCCGCCATTTTCCAAGATGGCGGCGCCCATGATCCGGACCCGCGGGACACCGGGAGTGACAGGGGGACTCAGAAGGTACCGGGGGGTGAGGGGGGATCCGAAGCTGGTGGGGAGCGGAGGGAAGGGGGGGCAGATGATGACAGCGGCTGCAGATCGCCGCTGTCATTCAGTGGCAGGGGGGCGATCTCCGGTGGGGGTGTCAGATCGGTGTCACCAGCCATGTCTGATGCTACTGCAGCATCGGCCATGGCTGGATTGTAATATTTCATCAATTTTCATTGATGAACTATTACTATCGCTCTGATTGGCTGTTTCACTTTTAACAGTCAATCAGAGCGATCGTAGGCACGTGGGGGCGAAGCCACGCCCCCTGTGGTGAATTACAAAGCCCCCTGTATCTGCAGGTTAGGTGACCTTTCATCGACCCCGGTCACCCGACCCGCAGGGGGGATTTGAAGTCATGACACAGGGTATGTGTCATGGGTCGGATTGGCACCGACTTTCATGACGCATACGTTGTGTCACAGGTCGGGAAGCTGGTACACGTGCCATGCATGGCTCATGTGCTAAAACCTAACTATTGAGAAATTTCTGAAAAGTTACCTTGCCTTCCCGTATCTACTTGAGAAGGTGCGCCGTATTAGTGCCCATTTCCACCATTCCTCTACCGCTTTTGCGGGTCTTACAGTGCTGCAAAAGCGATTGAATTTGCCAAGTCACTGACTCATTTGTGTCCTCATTTGTGACCTGCCCACGTGGTGGAATTCAATCTATCATATGTTGGAGAGGATCAGTGAGCAGCAGAGGGCAGTAGCTGAATACCAGCTTCAACATGCCCATCAGACTGAGAGTCAGCCACCACACATAACAACTGTCGAGTGGGTGTGGATCGCTGATATTTGTGAGGTTCTTGAGAACTTTGAATACTGCACCAATCTCATGAGTGGTGATCAGGCTATTATCAGCGTAACCATCCCGCTGCTGTGTGTCTTGAAACAATCACTGCATAATCTCAAAGAGGAAGCTTTGAGTACCCAGCATGTTGCTATGTAGCCAGATTTCAAAATGGGTGATATTTACCAGCCAAGCCAATATTCTGAGGCAACATTGGATGATGTGGAGGAAGATGAGGAGGATGAGGAGGGAGAGGACTTGTTTTTCTGTGCGACGAGGGGACTCCTAATTCTACCAAGGGGACACCCAACCCAAGTTTCATGTCTGTGCAGCCTGGATGGGCTGGAGAGGAGGAGGTGGAGGAGGAGGAGGAGAAGGCGAATCAGCATGAGGAGAGGATGGTTACTGTTAATACTGTTGGGGACACAGAACATTTGTGTGACGAAGTGTCAGCTTACGCTGAGTCGTTCTTCTTAGAAAGAGTGGACCCTCTGGGCCGTGGCACCCACCCACCTAGGGCGAGCTGACCTAATGAGAACCACCCCCTATACAGGGAGTGTCAGGGGCAAGACCAAGGGGGTGAGCCACCACGACAGCTAGACCAGACGGCCGGCTCAGGGAAACAAGACAAGGCAAGACAAGTCATTACTTCAAAGGAACTTCATTAAGGAAGACTTCAGGTACAACAGGTGCAAAACGTGAACACACAGAACATAAGACAAGGTGCGTGCAAGAGCACGCCGAGGTCCAAGACTTGTGGAACTCTTCAGAGTGCAACAGGAGCAAACGTGAACACACAGAGTTCATGAAACAGGGTGCGTGCAATGGCACGCCGAGGTCCAGGCATGGAACGTGCAGATGGTACACGGACATCGGACTCCGGACAACAGTCCACGATCAACCAGGGCATCAGGGTCTGTAGCTCAGAGGGTGATCGGCAGGATCCGGACATCCAGAAGTTAGCCAGGGTTCCATGCAAGGAAACAAGAGAGTTAGTGACATGGTGCGTGTCGACGGACACGCCGGGATCAGGTTCACAGGACAGAGACCTGCGCATGCCGAGGGGCATGCCAGGGACGGGTCAGGTTCACAGGACGGTGGCCTGCGCATGCCAAGGGGCATGCCAGGGAGAGGCACAGAGTACAGTGGCATCGGAATCCAAATGCTGGCATCGACCGACAGGGTCCAGGTATCTGGCTACGGACATCAGCTCCGGACAGCAGGCCGCAGTCCTCTAGGTCCGGACCTCTGGCAGCGGTCGGCAGGTTATGGAATCTGGCAGGCAAACTAGGGTACAGAAAGGAGCAAAAGGAGACAAAGGCTTTGTGCAACAGTAGCACGAAAAGGCACAGTGCGAGAACCATCGTGAGTGCAAGGGAGCACAGCGACCACGGCTGGGAGCTCTGGCAGGTGGTACTGATGATGGCAGTTGCAAGCAGGCACGACTAGAGACGGCTCCACTGCGGGGCCACGCAGCCAGACCACTATAGCAATGGACGGGGCACGGCTGGGGCACACAGGCGAGCACGGCTAGAGGCGGTACGGCTGAGGCACACCAGGCAGGCACAGACGACCAGGCACGTGCACGGAGGCACGGAGCCACAATGCAGGGCTAGGCAAAGACACAGGACAGAGACACGTACAGACAGTACGGCAAAGCCTAGTGCGAAAAGTGCAAGGGCGCACAAAACATCAGGGACAATACAAAGAACAAGGCAGAGACCTGCGCATGCAGAGAGCATGCCAGGGACAGGGACAGTCTACCAGCGGAGCGTAGGCAGAAGCCCAGAGCCGGGCCAAGGAAGGACCTTGGGACTAGGCATAGTGAGGCCTGCACGTGTAGAGACACGCCAGGGACAGGGTACACAGGCGAGGCAGAGTCCTGCGCGTGCAGAGAGGCACGCCAGGGACAGGCGAGGCAGAGTCCTGCGCGTGCAGAGAGGCATGCCAGGGACAGGCGGGGAAGAGTCCTGCGCGTGCAGAGAGGCACGCCAGGGACAGACAGAGGCAGAGGCAGAGTCCTGCGCGTGCAGAGAGGCACGCCAGAGACAGGCGAGGCAGAGTCCTGCGCGTGCAGAGAGGCACGCCAGGGACAGAGACAGAGGCAGGGTACCTGAAGCCACAAAGCAAAGCAAGACATGACACAAGGACAGAAACAGAGCAAACAAGGACTACAAGGCGAAGCAGAGCAGGGACAGAACATGGCACGAGAGACAAACACTAGACAAGACAAGAGACGGAATACGAGCACGGAGCGTGTGCAGAGAAGCACGACAGAGCAGAGTGCAAGGGCACAGAATAGAGGGAGCGCCCCACAGACCAAGCAGCCATGCAGGGACACCACACAATACTCAGGCCCAGAGCATAGGAAGGGGCGGCCTGATATAGGGCATAGCACCTCCTCTTCCAGGTCAGGACCAGGGGAGCACTTCCGGGTTCAGATCCACAGGATAACAGAGCGTAGTCACATGATTGGAGTTCCAGACATGACGAGACGACTGCAGGATCAGTGCTGAAACCTAGACAGGTCACATGATCATAGTTCTAGACATGACGAGATGATTGCCAAACCAGACAGTGTAGGATCCAGGCAGGAACACATGATCAGGGATTCTAGACATGACGAGAAGATCACAGAAGGCAGAGCAGAAACGCAGGCATCCTGCAGCTCAGACATGAGGTGAGTGTGCACACTGCTCTAGTGAACATGCAGGACAGCAGACAAGATATGCACATGCACATCGCTCCAGGAGTTCTTGAGACAAAACAGACATGGCAGACATGACAAACATGGCGGACATGACAATTTGCCTTTTTCCAACTTGGCTCTCATGGCACAGTTCATGTGTAAGTGTCTGTGGCAAGACCTTCGCGTGGTACACATTTTATCCAACAACCAATACTGGTTGGCCACCACAAGGCCACCACAAGGAGAAATTTCCTTCTCTCCTTTTGGAGTCACCAAAGTGTTTTACAATGGAATTGTTCAAGAGGGCCTTTGTAGATCAGTTGCTGAAAACATCACCTTCAGACATTGCTGGTGGGAGAGGTAGTGGCTGTTTTCAACACCAAGGGATAATGGGGAGAAACACGAACACCAGGTCCAACAGAGGTGAGGGGAAAATGTGCACAAATTAGGCAATTTTCAATAAACCAGCACAACAGCAAGGGGTATCTGTGCCTGTGACAACGCAGAGGAGGGAGAAGTTGCAGAACATGGTCAAAGGGTACTTAAGTGACCATACGTGCGTCCTTTCTGATGCTTCCGTTACCTTTAATTATTGGGTGCCCAAGCTGAACCCTTGGCCCGACCTCTCCTTATACGTCTTGGAGGTGCTGGACTGCCCGACTGCTAGTGTGATGTCAGAGTGTGTTTTCAGTTCCGCTGGGTCAATCATCACTGATAGGCGCACATGCCTCTCCACGGAAAATGCAGACAGACTTACTCTGATTAAATTCGACAAGGACTGGATATCTCCACAGTTTGCAATCCCTCCAGATGACAGAAAGCCAACCTAAATTCACCAAAAATGCTGATTCATGCTACTGCTGTTAACGTCAACCCCTTCCTATAAAAACCCGTTTCCTTCCTTCATCAACCATGACTTAGCCCATACTGCTAATTTTTACAAACCCTATGCACATTGTGCAGTGGACAAGCCAGGACAGTATTCGTACTCCAGCCTAACTAATATTTGTGACTGGAGGCCCTTGGGATGGTGGCTTTCTGCGTCAACCAAGATTCAGCCCATAGGGCTAATTTTTACAAACCCTATGCACATTGTGCAGTGGACAAGCCAGGACAGTATTCGTACTCCAGCCTAACTAATATTTGTGACTGGAGGCCCTTGGGATGGTGGCTTTCTGCGTCAACCAAGATTCAGCCCATAGGGCTAATTTTTACAGACCCTATGCACATTGTGCAGTTGACAAATCTTGAATGTAGAGTGGTCCTACCAAACTAATATTTGTCATTGGAGGCCTTTGTGACAGGTTGTCTCACATTGTGACTGAGATAGGGGATACATATTCAATAGAAATCTAGGTTTGGAAGTTGTTCTTGTGTATCTGTAAAAGTGGCATAATAATGCTACAAACTTATTCCCAAAAACCATATGTGAGTCAAAAATGCATGCAGGTATATTCTTCAGGATCTTCCCATTCTGTTTCATCACTTTCCCACCCATTTCAGCCTTTTCCTCAGGCCCCCAGACACCTTTGTAGGGTCCAACAGAAAATTACTCGCATTTCCCATTGACTTGCATTGTACTCACTATTCGGAACGATATGCAATTTTTACAAAGTACTCGTTACAAGTATAGCCATTACGAATATTTCGGTATTCGCTCATCACTAGGTTTGACATATTAAACTGATTGTTTAAAGCAACTAGTATTATTTAGGGTAGAACAAAAAAAGATATTAAAGCGAAAATAAATAAATGAAAAAATGTGTGTGTGTGTGTGTGTGTATATATACAGTATATATATATTGCATGATGTTTTGTGATACAGTAACTAGTGGAATGTTATTACCCCAGAGAAACAAGATAAATATGTAAATAAATACCTGTTATGTGCCCTGGTTGACAGGATAAAACTGCCGCCACTGCATCATTATTGTGTGCTAGCATGCCTCCATACACCCTACTCATTAGACAAAATATTGTTTTGCTATAGGTAAGACTGTCCCAAGGAGCAGCTGGGCACAAAAGCTTCCAGCAACTTCTTCCACAATATATTTTCCCATGTGTAATGGGATCTATTTTAATTTCCAGCAGCACTGAAATAATACAGAGATATCACAACCAAGCTAAAAATCAATATCACTGAAGCATCCTAGGTATCTTATCATAACCCACACAGAAGACAATCCTGTGTCCATTTCTTGTTCTTAGCCTCAGCTTGTTAGCATGGTTTGGATGGTCACTGTAGGGAGTTCCCATAAGACCCAAGTTTGAATCAAGCAGTCTCTAATTCTCAAGTATGGTGGCAGCATACATGTTGTATGTTTCCATGTCAGCAATGCAGATTTAGTTAGTTACTAGTGATGAGTGAGCGCGCTGGTCACTACTCGTTACTCACTCGAGCAGCTGTGTGCTCGGGATGCTCGTTACTCGGTGAGTAGTTTTTTACTGCTTGAGCGGGAGCTTAAGTCCCCATGGTGCATATTTGGTGCTTTTTAGATAGCCAGTGAACATGTGGTGATTGCCTACCATGCCAGTGCCTGCCATGTCGATCTAGATTCCTGTCCCACTTTGTAGGGGACACATGGAACACTACTTTTGAAGCCAGACCAATGTGAAAAGGTTGTTGGATGGATAATAGATAATGCTTCCAGTCACTTTGCCAGCAACACCTTGTCTACCACCTGGTCCAGTTTCAGTAGCCAAGATTCAGGACCACATACAGTTGTGGAAAAAAGTATTGACACCCCTGCAATTCTGTCAGATAATACTCAGTTTCTTCCTGAAAATGATTGCAAACACAAATTCTTTGGTCTTATTATCTTCATTTAATTTGTCTTAAATGAAAAAACACAAAAGAGAATGAAACAAAAAGCAAAACATTGATCATTTCACACAAAACTCCAAAAATGGGCCAGACAAAAGTATTGGCACCCTCAGCCTAATACTTGGTTGCACAACCTTTAGCCAAAATAACTGCGACCAACCACTTCTGATAACCATCAATGAGTTTCTTACAATGCTCTGCTGGAATTTTAGACCATTCTTCTTTGGCAAATTGCTCCAGGTCCCTGATATTTGAAGGGTGCCTTCTCCAAACTGCCATTTTTAGATCTCTCCACAGGTGTTCTATGGGATTCAGGTCTAGACTCATTGCTGGCCACCTTAGAAGTCTCCAGTGCTTTCTCTCAAACCATTTTCTAGTGCTTTTTGAAGTGTGTTTTGGGTCATTGTCCTGCTGGAAGACCCATGACCTCTGAGGGAGACCCAGCTTTCTCACACTGGGCCCTACATTATGCTGCAAAATTTGTTGGTAGTCTTCAGACTTCATAATGCCATGCACACGGTCAAGCAGTCCAGTGCCAGAGGCAGCAAAGCAACCCCAAAACATCAGGGAACCTCCGCCATGTTTGACTGTAGGGACCGTGTTCTTTTCTTTGAATGCCTCTTTTTTCTCCTGTAAACTCTATGTTGATGCCTTTGCCCAAAAAGCTCTACTTTTGTCTCATCTGACCAGAGAACATTCTTCCAAAACGTTTTAGACTTTTTCAGGCAAGTTTTGGCAAACTCCATCCTGGCTTTTTTAAGTCTCGGGGTAAGAAGTGGGGTCTTCCTGGGTCTCCTACCATACAGTCCCTTTTCATTCAGACGCCGACGGATAGTACGGGTTGACACTGTTGTACCCTCGGACTACAGGGCAGCTTGAACTTGTTTGGATGTTAGTCGAGGTTCTTTATCCAACATTCGCACAATCTTGCGTTGAAATCTCTTGTCAATTTTTCTTTTCCGTCCACATCTAGGGAGGTTAGCCACAGTGCCATGGGCTTTAAACTTCTTGATGACACTGCGCACGGTAGACACAGGAACATTCAGGTCTTTGGAGATGGACTTGTAGCCTTGAGATTGCTCATGCTTCCTCACAATTTGGTTTCTCAAGTCCTCAGACAGTTCTTTGGTCTTCTTTCTTTTCTCCATGCTCAATGTGGTACACACAAGGACACAGGACAGAGGTTGAGTCAACTTTAATCCATGTCAACTGGCTACAAGTGTGATTTAGTTATTGCCAACAACTGTTAGGTGCCACAGGTAAGTTACAGGTGCTGTTAATTACACAAATTAGAGAAGCATCACATGATTTTTCGAACAGTGCCAATACTTTTGTCCATCCTCTTTTTTATGTTTGGTGTGGAATTATATCCAATTTGGCTTTAGGACAATTCTTTTTGTGTTTTTTCATTTAAGACAAATTAAATGAAGATAAAAATACCAAAGAATTTGTGTTTTCAATCATTTCCAGGAAGAAACTGAGTATTATCTGACAGAATTGCAGGGGTGTCAATACTTTTGGCCACAACTATAATCCTTACCCTGATCGTCCTCCATTCCACCATGCCGAGTGCCCAAATGCCCGGAGACAAGTGATACATTTCAATTTATAGATTCTGGGCACTCGCCCTACCCATTCCAGTCGGAACATGAGGAGATCAAATGTAGAGATGACCAAATATTTGATCTGCCACGCTCACAAGAAGTCGATGGAAGTGGAAGACGAGGTGGTGGAGAATTAAGTCACTGACCCAACCTGAGAAGGTGACATGCAGTGCGAGGACAGCAGGGCACAGGAGTAGGGATCCGCAGCACCACAACAGGCAGGAAGAGGCAGTGGGGTGGCCAAATATACAAGGTGGGCAACAACTCCCTAGAGCACCAAGATGAAGTTGCCAAGTCAATGGTTACGTGTTGCCGAGTCTGGTGCTTTTTTAAAAACAGTACAGTTAACCCAGAAAAAGGCCATTTGCAACATCTGCCATGCTAGCATCAGCAGGAGCATCACAACTACCAGCCTGACCACTACCAGCATGCTCAGACCCATGGAAGCAAAGCAATCTACTACTTGGGTCGAACGCCAGGGTCCAGAAACAGTGCATAGGGGTGACACAACTGCCTCTTCTCGTTGTACATGCAAGACTGTCCATGATGTAGGTGAAGATGATTCCTACCCTGCTCCTGTTGTTGCACATTTGCCACCACCGTCAGCAACCACGTCCACATCCTTGTCCCAGTGCAGCATTCAGTTGTCCCTACCCCAGTCCTTAGAATGCAAGCCTAAATACGCAGCCACTCACCCTCAGGCTACAACACAAAATGGCCACATTTCCATCCCACTTGCCATGGAAATGTTGCCAGAGACCGCAGCTTTCTGCAACGTCATGATGGTGGCCGTACCTCAGTACTTGGTCCCCAGCCACCACTATTTCTCTCTTTATTCCATCCCAAACCCAACTTAAGCACGTGTCCCATAATATCAGCTGTGCCCTGACTAAAAGTGTCCCTGGGAAGGTTCACTTAACCACGGACACCTGGGCTAGTGCTTGTGGCCAGGGATGCTACATTTTTCTGATGATACACTGGGTGAACATTGTGGTTCAATCAAGGTTGTCACCACCTTCTATAGCAGTTCCTGCACTTCCTGTTCCTCCTCACCCTCCATCTCAGAAACATCAGCATCAATCATAACCTGGAAACACTGCAGAACTGCCTTGGCCAATGGCAACAAGCTGTACTGAAGCTAATCTGCTTGGGTGACAAACAGCACACTTCCACAGTGATGTCGAAGGGTCTAACAGACCAGATTGTTCTGTGGCTATCATGCCTGAACCTACAACCAGGCATGACTGTGTGTGACAATGGCTGTAACTGGTGGCAGTTTTGAAGCTTCTCAAAACCTACGCAGATCTGCCAGCGCTACATATGAAATTTGCCACAAGTGTGCCCATTGTTGGTGCCTATGCATATGTTGGCAAGGCTTTGTGAGCAGCAGTGTAGTTGAATATCAGCTACACCATGCCTATCAATATTCTGGTCAGCCTCCACACATAAGAGCTGATGAGTGGGCATGGATGTCTGATGTCTGTGTGGTTCTCAAAACTTTGAGGACTTGACCAAGATGGTAAGTGGTGATAACACCATAATCAGCTTCACCATCCCAGTTCTCTGTCTACTGAAATGCTTGCTGATCACAAGTAAAGAGGAGGCTTTGCAGGCAGAGCAAGTTGAGATGGAGCAAGAAACCATACTGAGTGATGCTACACAGCCCAGCCGCATCTCATCTTCTCAATGCGGATTGGGTGATAATGAGGAGGAGGAACAGAAGCCAGAAGCTGTTTGACTGCGCTACAGACAGTAGTACCCAAACCACCTTCATACCGTCTGTTCAGCATGAATGGCCTGAACATGAAGTGGAGAGGAGGAAGAGGAGGATGAGGAAGACGAGGAGGACAACATGGACAGTCGTCCTCTTGGTGAGGACAGGAAATCTGGCCAACACTCTTTACATCTCTTCTTCCCATGGTGGAGAGGTCTAATAAAATGTTGCAGTACCAGAAAGCCCTAGTTGAAGAACTATTTAAAAAAATCCTCATGTAACAACTCTGGTGGCAGAGGTCAGAGTTCCTTGGACAACCAAGGAGTGGAGATGAGGTAGACACATACCAGATGCATCAGAGGCAGGGGAACACTCTGAAAATACTGGGACAGTTTCCTTAAACCCTCTCATCGCCCAGGTGGGGCGGGGTACTTTGACAATGATGGAAAAGTTTTGTATGATGCAGAAGGAGTATCCTGATGATCATTCCAGTGTCTTTGGTGTTCTTCTGTACCTTACAACTCTTAGGTATCCAAGCTAGACACATGGCATGAACTGTCTCTCCATGCCTTGGACGTCCGGACCTGCCCTGCAGCTAGCGTTTTGTCAGAACGGGTTTTAATTGCCGCTAGGAGTATTATAATTTCCTCCACCACCATATCAACAGGGTGATCATGCTACCCTAGCTATAATTTTTGTAATGGTGTTTATGATGTCCGCATTAGTAATTTTTAGAGGCCTCCCTCAAATATTCTTTGGTATATATGTATACCAGGGGTAAATGTTTTTCAGGCCATGCACTTATTGTATAGACATTACCAGTCTAGGATACCCACTCCTTAATAATGGGAAAAAAATGTTGTCTGAGGCCCTCCACTACTTTATTATTATTATTTATTTATATAGCGCCATTAATTCCATGGTGCTGTACATGAGAAGAGGGTTACATACAATGTTCACTACGTCTCAATAAAGGGGTTTTGGAGTGCCTCCTTCTAATTTTTGGCATCCCTTGCACTTAGTGCATACGCTTTACCAGTGTAGGAGATCCACTCCTTGGTAACATTTTTGGAATCCAAAATAGCTGGTTGGTTCTATCAGCAATATTTGATCCAGTGCCTTGTTGTTGGCTGTCAGGTGGTCATCACATAGGGAGTTCTCACACTGCATTCAGGATTACACAGCTAAGACAGGAGAGTTTGTACAGTAAGTACAGAAGATACTGGTCTTCTCCATATCAGGCTGTGTAGATACAAAATGTTCCACTATACTCCTCAGCAGGGTTGATGAAAGAACAGTCCTTGATGCTGCTATATTAAAATAATCACTTTTTCCAGGGCTAATTAAAAATAGATTCTATTCTATTATAACAATACTTCTGTTATCTGCACCTTCTCTATGATGAGGTATTGCAATAGGTATAGAGTATGACAGGCATCTAGCCAGGTATTATTGCCTTATAAATTATAATCCTTGCTGCTGCTTTTGTCCATGGACTCATTGACCGATTCATGTTTTTTTTACAGTAAACTGTACTCAGAAATTCATCAAAACTGTCAAAATTAACTGATTTAATGTGTCCATTCGCAGTTTCTGTCTAGCCTATGCATGTAAGAGGTAGTGGTGGACGATTTTATGATTCTGAAACTTGAATTAACACTTCTGAATTCTCGAGTGCTTTGTTTCCAGCTATTTCAGGGTGCTTCTTGAAGTATGTTTTGGGGTCGTTCTGCTGTAAGAATCATGACCCAAGATACAAACCCAGCATTCTGACACCGGGCACAACATTGCGGCCCAAAATCCTTTGGGAATCTTGACATTTCATGATGCCTTTCACATAGTCTAGGCACCCAAGTTCCAGAAGTAGCAAAACAACCCCAAAATATATTTGAACCTTCTCCATATTAGACTATAACTACTGTGTTATTTTATTTGTAAGCCTCATTCTACTTACAGTAAACAGTAGAATGATCTGGTTTACAAAAAAAACTTTATCTTGGTCTCATCTGTCCACATGATGCCAGATGGCCCTTTAAAAGTAGTTGGGGCAGGCTGCTGGCCCTCTATAAATTGTGAGGGCTGTTTGCTGGTCCTCCATTTTTCAAAACTTTACAGTATTACTACTAAGAAGAAAATTATGGATAAATTATATTGCAGAAGCAATATACGGCTATGGTCTTCTGGCCCTCCAAAAATGCTTAGTGAGGGCTAGCTGCTGGCCCACTAAAATCAGAGTGAGGGCTGCCTGATGGCCCTCTGACAATAGTGAGGCCCACCTGCTAGCCCTCTAACAATAGTAAGAGCTGCCTGATGGCCCTCTACAAATAGTGATGATCATCTAATGGACCTGAAAAAATAAAATTGAGTCCCTCCTTCATAAATTAAACGGGATGTGTCTGATCATGTCTCACAAACCACATGGCCAGATAAGATATTAAAATTATAAAATTACATTTTCCGTAGAATGTTTTTTTTTAACATTGAAAGCAATGCAGACGCAGCAAAAACACTAAGTGTGAACATAGCCCAAGGTGTGGAGAAGCATTTTTTTCTATTATTTATTTTGCCTTATCTATAAGTCATTGCCCTAGAAAGAATGTTTTTTAACATGTTTTTCTAGTAAAATTCATTTTAACTTTGGTTTTGTATGTTTCATTGTCAGTCCATAAAAGTGGTGTAATACTCTGACAACATTGTTCCCAGCAGCGACCTGGGATTTAGAGATGCTTCCACGCGTCTTCCTCATGCTGTTCCCATGACATTTCAGCACTGTTTCCATAATAATAATAATAATAATACATTTTATTTCTATAGCGCCGACATATTCCGCAGCACTTTACATTTCAGAGGGGACTTGTACTGACGATAGACATTACAGCACAGCAATAATCACATAAATCATAACAGATACCAAGAGGAATGAGGGCCCTGCTCGCAAGCTTACAATCTATGAGGAAAAAGGGAGACACGAAAGGTGGGTGGTAACAGTTGCCCTGATTGTTTGGATCAGCCATAATGTTAAGTGTAACAGTACAGCACAGAGGGCTAATAGATGCATAAAGCATGTGGGAACATGATACAGGGAATCCGGTTATGGTAAAACTTTTGACTGTGCCACACAGGGATTGTTTAGGTTAATGTGTTGAGGCAGTAGGCCAATCTGAATAAATGCGTTTTCAGGGCACGCTTAAAATTGTAGGGATTGGGGACTAATCGTATTGACCTGGGAAGTGCATTCCAAAGAATTGGCGCAGCACGTGTAAAGTCTTGGAGACGGGAGTGGGAGGTTCTGATTATTGAGGATGCTAACCTCAGGTCATCAGCAGAACGGAGGGCACAGGTAGGGTGGTATACTGAAACGAGGGAGGAGCTGTAGGGTGGTGCTGAGCCATGGAGTGCTTTGTGGTTAAGGGTAATAAGTTTGTACTGGATTCTGGAGTGGATGGGTAGCCAGTGTAAGGACTGGCACAAAGTAGCGGAATCAGTGTATCGATTAGCGAGGAATATGCTCCTGGCTGCAGCATTCAAGACAGATTGGAGGGGGTAGAGTTTGGTAAGAGGGAGACCATTTAGAAGAGAGTTACAATAGTCCAGACAATAATGAATAAGAGAAACAGTAAGAGTTTTTGCGGAGACAAAGATAAGAAATGGTCGAATTCTAGAAATGTTTTTGAGATGCAGATAACAAGAGCGAGCCAGTGATTGGATGTGGGGGGAAAAGGAAAGCTCGGAGTCAAGTATGACCCCAAAACAGAGGGCATGTTGCTGCGGAGTAATAATGGAACCACACACAGAAATGGCAGTGTCGGGTATAGGTACAATAGTAGAGGGAGGAAACACATGGAGTTCAGTCTTTGAAAGGTCCAGTTTCAGATGTAGTGAGGACATGATGCTAGACACAGCGTTTAGACAATCGCTGGTGTTTTCTAAAAATGTATAGACCCCCTCTAGCCCTTCTGGGGGGGCACCGGAAAAATGCTCGAATTTCCTATTAACTTCAATTATACTTGTTACTTGAGTCAAGCAAACAAGCATTACAATTTGCTTGACTTGAGTAACGAGTAGCCGAGCATTTTAGTGCTCGCTCATCAATAGTCAGGAATATACACATTACACCAAAAAGACTTATTTACCCATTGTCAGAGGTTCTTTCCCATTCTACTGCTCCATATTAGGTGTATAACAATAAAACTCACTCATATAATATTCCGTTTTGCTTCTGTTCAGACTACCTATTAGCACACATCTTATATTCATGTCTAGTATAGAAATATTTCCTGCAACCTTGCCATAGATTATTATAGGTTAAACAAATGCCCAAAAAGTGACTTTGAACACTAAATTGCAGACATGAATGCAATCCATCTTAAACAAACATATTAAGTCTGAATATCGTATTTACAACAAACTGTATCCTGCAGTGATCTAATGTTTAAATCCTGCATTTAATTGTGGTCATTTACTCAGGTTATCAGTGGATCCTACTACTCATCCTGGTACTTCTCAGTCCAACAGGTGTAAGGCAGCGTAGCACCTTATGCATTGATGAGGCAGTGACCCACAAAATTCAAGCACAAAAGTCTCTTTAGGCCGTGTGCACACGTAGCGATTTTTAAGCGTTTTTGCCGCGATTTTCGGCGCGAAAACGCTTAAAAATCTTGTACAGAATGCCCCCCATGCATTCCTATGGCATTCCGCACATGCTGTGCTAATGCTGCGCTTTTTTCCGCGGCGGAATCGCATCGCGGAAAAAATCGCAGCATGCTCATTCTTTTGTGCGGAATCGTAAAGAATTGCCGCGATTCCGCACCCATAGGAATGCATGAGAATCGCTTACTTCCCGCATGTGGCTATGCCCACCATGCAGGAAGTTAAGCGTCTCATGTGCGGTTGGTACCCACGGTGTGGAGGAGAGGAGACTGTCCTCCAGGCCCTGGGTACCATACCCCTGTAAAAAAAAGAATAAAAAATAAAAAATCGGGGTATATTTACCTTCCGGTGTCCCGCGCTGCATTCCCGGCCTAGCGTTCCCAGTAATGCCTTGCGGCAAGGCCCTGTGATGACGTGGTCTCGCGTGACTCTAGCGGTCTAGCGAGATCGCTATAGCAACGCGAGACTACGTCATCGTCTCGCAAGGCATCGCTGGGAACGCTGAGGCCCGGGAATGCAGCGCGGGACGGCGGAAGGTAAATATACCCCTATTTTTTATTTTTTTTTTAGCATTTTAACATCCTATCTTTTACTATTGATGCCGCATAGGCGGCCTCAATAGTAAAAACCTGGTCACACTTGTCAAACACTATGTTTGACGAGTGTGACCAACCTGTCAATCACTTTCCAAGCGATGCTTTAAATCGCTTGGAAAGTGCTTGAATATCGCACGCGAAAATCGCGGCAAAATCACGATGATAATCGCGGTAAAATCGCAGTGAAATCGCGCGGAAAAAAACGCGCGATTTCTGGGAAGGAGTCCGGTTTTTAGTATGCGTTTTAAAACGCTACGTGTGCACATAGCCTTAATGTGTTATCTCCACACAAGTGCATATAACTTCAGTGCATATAATTAGTATCCATTTCACCATTTGCAGAATATATATTATTCGGCATCCTTCATTTTACAGACACTAAACACGCCAGTCTTCCTCTGACTAGTTCCCATGGGTGTCTATGCGCCGTATCCAAGTTGCTATTTTTTCCCTGAGGAAGCCACCTTTACTTGGCGATACGCGTGGGATCTCATCCCACACTGGGGCTCTCTTCATCTTGGTGGCGCTGCTGGTCTTATTATTTACTCTGGGGCATATAATGATCCTGGCGTCTATACAGATTCATTTGTGTGGTTTCACACACCATTGCTCCAACTCACCATTCACCCAGTTTACAGACAGTTAACCCCTGTTCAGGGGCCACTCTCTGTTTTATATTATTTTTTTGAAAGAAAGGATTATTTATATTTTTTTTATCTTTTCTTTCTATCATAAATGCTGTTGGATCTCTCTTTGTTGGTAGCGTATTCACACCCTGATTTAGGTTGCATACATTTTTGTATATTGGTGCATATTTATCTATTTGTGACTCATACCGATTTTATGGTGTGTCTACTCATACATTGATTGTGTGGTCATATATGTTTAAGCCAGCTATTTTTCTTATATAGCGCCTCTGTGAGTACCCTGTGTGGTTTGCCACAGTCTCCATATTAAGGTGTGGCATTGTTCTGGGCTTCTTTGCACTAATTAAATGTAATTTTAATTGTTTTTATACATGTTTTGGTTTTGTCATGTATGTATTCTTGTTTGGTCATTATTAAAATTACAACTTTTTTTCACATTATTGTATTTTTTGAGCAATTGAGGTGTTCCCTCTTAGTGGGTATGATCTTTTTTGCATTTATTGTCTCTAGCATACCCTGGTGAACCCTCTTGTTCTCTTATATATATTCCTGTCTTTGATTTACTAGTGGTGCCCTCCACTCCCTTTATGCGTATCCAAGACTCTATTCACATAGCATTACATGTTGCAGGCACTACACACGCTAGTCCTCCTCTGATTAGTTCCCGTGGGTGTCTTGCACCGCTTCATCACAGTCTCTTTACTCACACAGCCGTACACAGTCCTGGATATCCTCCGGATCACAGCGGGCACTATATCAACCTGTTTTGCAATTGTTACACACGCCAGTCTTCTTTTGGGCACAGGACATCCACCTCTGGTTCACCTCCGGGCACAGGACTGTCCACATCCGAAACCAGTCACCGTGGACGACTTGCATCTCTGTGTACACCGTGAGTTGCCAGGCCTCACTCTGGCCCTGACACACCTGAGACTCACTAAGCACTCACTCAGTCCTACTCAGATCTCCCTAACCCTTTGCTGCAGGGCTTTCATCACAGAAACCTGTGGCTTTCAGCCACATGGAAAACCTGGGTCCGGAAAGGAACAGACTGCAACACTGTCCTACTGCAATCTGTTTCAAACACAACATTCAGAGCAGGTTTTCCCTACCTCTATCTTGGACACTAACATGTCCAAGACTAACACTTACTTTTATTATCAGTCTGCATTGCAGTCACAGCTATGCCCGTGACTGCCATGCACACCTATGGCTTTCATACCCCTCTGTGCATATCCTGGGTAGACTACACAGCGACCCCTACCAGTGACATCGGTTACTGCTTCACCACTGCAATCCCAGCTATGCCTGAGACCGCAATGCATTACCATAGCCTCAATATGCCTCCGTGCGTATCCTGGGGAAAATACACAGCGCCCCCTAGCTGTAACAGGGGTCACTGCTTCACACGGGTCACCTTCTAAAAGCTCCCATACACATAAGATGTGTGTTGGATTAGTGTGCCTTAGGCCTATTGTTTGGAGTAAAGCCATCTTAGTCAAATCTCCCACACACAGGAGCGCTTGTTCAGCCATGCACTAGTGTGTTCTCTATGAGAAAGCTGCAGGTTCACATGTGGGTCAGCATCATATATCTGGGGGAACAATATGATAAGCAGTCCAAAATCGGATCTGACTAATCAACATCTCCCCTGAAAATTAGTTGGCCAGTGCCCCATGCACATTAGACTGTTGGCCAAACCCATCAGATAGGTTTGTCCAACATTAGCCTAATGTTTAATGGGGTGTAAAGCCTATATGGAAAATGAAGCACCAGTACTTAAAGATGTTAATTCAGTTAAAATGCTAAGGTGCCATTCGGTGCCCAAAGTACCGAGTTTTGCATACATTACTGAACCCCACAGAGGCTAGAATTTGTTTGGAAAGCAATTGAGATATAACCCTAGTCAATTGGATAACCTAACTTATTTCCATAGCATGGAACCCTGAGTTATAAAATTTGCTAAAGTAATGGCGTTATGACCACTAACATTCTACACATTTATTTCATATCCACAGGATGACATATGTACAGCAACCTTGTTTTTCTGTGTCCTTTATTACCCACAATAATTAACAGAGAAAATCCACACATGGTCGTCATCACTGGTATTATCCTCACACTTTGGGAAAAAGGTAGAGATAAGTGAATAAATTTGGAAATTAATTCTACTCAAATACGACCTTAGAATGCTTCTAAATCAACTCAACCAATAATCATCTCTATTGCATAGAATTCACAAGGCGATATAGAATAGGACTTCCAATGTAATTTTTTTTCTACTATTACTACATAACTCCCAACATAAATGAGAATATATTCTTTCCAACCTTCAAGGTTCCATTTAATGTATTCTCAGTTTAGCAGGTACATGGAATGTTTTACCTAGTATTATGTCTTAGTTCATGGTCTTCCCCTACTGGTTTCTAGATTACTAATTTCATTCTTCCCTTTTGTGCCTTAAGTCTTGAATCTCCTACTTGCTCATTAAGGTTCCTGCCATACACACAACAAGCACAGCCCTTCTCCATCTGTGACACTTCCATGTACTTAAGTTCTGCCCTCAAGCTCCTGCACGAGAGGTAGATGAATTTCATTATGATAAACCCTCCTTCAGGGCTTAGCCACTTTCTCCCATGGCTCCTAATGTTTCACATCACTTTTTGGACAGTACCCTAGGATTGTGATAGCTACAGTTGTCATGGTCACAGATTTAGTTATTTTAATAAGCCAAGAATGCTTGCACAACATGACCCCCATAGTCAATGAGTCCAGAAATATGCCTCCAAACCATTTGGCCTTAATGGAAATACTGTATAATGAAAAGGCTTCTACTGGTTACTTCATTGTTATTTGGTTGGCTGATATCACTTTTTATGGACTTGTTGTATATAATATCTTCTAATTATGCTCAAACTTGTTATATGGACGGCAGACTTTCCACTAATCAAATAATGGCTTATTCTTATAAATTCATTATAATAATTATTGATGAGCGAGTATACTCATTGCTTGGGTTTTCCTGAGCATGCTCGGGTGATCTCCGAGTATTTTGGCATGCTCGAAGATTTAGTTTCTATCGACATAGCTGCATGATTTGTGGCTGCTGGACAGGCTGAATACATGTGGGGGTTGCTTGTTTGCTAGGAATTCCACACATGTATTCAGGCTGGCAAGCAACCGCAAATCATGCAGCTGTGTCGACAAACACTAAATCTCCGAGCACGCCAAAATACTCGGAGATCACCCGAGCATGCTCAGGAAAACCCGAGCAACGAGTATACTTGCTCATCACTAATAATAATAATGTATATTTACATAATAGTGGTAATTAAAAAACTGCATCACAAAAGCCAAATGATAGTTAAATGTAACTTAATATTAGCATTTTATGTTTCCTTAACCCCTTTCTGACATGAGACGTACTATTCCGTCCACGTTACCTGGCCCCTATGACCGTGGACGGGATAGTACGTCTAAGCGATCAGTGGCTCTCCCGGGTGGGGTGCGGCTCATATAGGCTGGATCTCAACTGATTATCACAGCTGACACCCGGCACTATGTGTCAGGGGTGGTCAAGGACCGCCCACGGCACGTTAACCCGTGGCACACTGCGATCAAACATGATCGCAGTGTACTGGGGGATTAGGGAAGCATCGGCAGGGAGGGGGTTCCCTTCGTGCTTCCCTGAGACCCCCCAGAGCAGTGCGATGTGCTGCGCTGCTCTGGGGGCCTCCTTCCCTCCTTTCGCTGGGGCCTTCAGGGGCCTGCAGGGAGGTGGCTTCTTCAGTGTCTGCAGAGAGAAGGCATGGAGAAAGCCTGTGCAGCGATCTGACACATTACAGTAATGTCTCCCCCGGGACAATAAAATAAAGTAAAAAAAGTGTAAAAATAATTTATAAAGAATCCCTAAATGAATTCAAAAAACAATTCCCTAATAAATTCATTTTTTGGAAATAAAAAAAACAATAAAAGTACACATATTTAGTATTGCCGCGTCTGTAACAACCCGCCCTATAAAACTGTCCCACTAGTTAACCCCTTTAGTGAATCCCTTAAAAATTAAGAATAAAAAACAAAGTAAAAAACAATGCTTTATAATCATACCGCCGAACAAAAAGTGCAATAACGCGCGATCAAAAAGACAGATATAAATAACCATAGTACCGCTGAAAACATCATCTTGTCCCGCAAAAAATGAGCCACCACACAGTGTCATCAGCGAAAAAATAAAAAAGTTAAAGCTTGCAGAATAAAGCGATGCAAAAATAATTATTTTTTATATAAAATTGTTTTCATTGCATAAAAGCGCCAAAACATAAAAAAAATATAAATGAGGTATCGCTGTAATTGTACTGACCCAAAGAATAAAACCGCTTTATCAATTTTACCACACGTGGAACTGTGCAAACGCACCCCCCAAAAGAAATTCATGAAATGCTGTTTTTTTGTTCATTCTGCATCCTAAAAATCGGAATAAAGAGATCAAAAAAGTCACGTGCCCAAAAATGGTACCAATAAAAACATCAATTCGTCCCGCAAAAAATAAGACCTAACATGACTCGGTGGGTCAAAATATGGAAAAATTATAGCTCTCAAAATGTGGTGGTGCAAAAATTATTTTTACAATAAAAAGCGTCTTTTAGCGTATGACAGCCGCCAAACATAAAAACCGCCATAAATAGTAAATCAAACCCCCCTTTATCACCCCCTTAGTAAGGGAAAAATAATAAAATAAAAAAAGTATTAATTTCCATTTTCCCATTAGGGTTAGGGTTAGGGCTATGGTTAGGGTTAGAGTTAGGACTAGGGTTAGGTCTAGGGCTAGGGCTGAGATTAGGGTTAGGGGTGTGTTGGGGTTAGGGTTGGAGTTAGAATTGGGGGGTTTCCACTGTTTAGGCACATAAGGTGCTCTCCAAATGCAACATGGCGTCTCATCTCAATTCCAGCCAATTCTGCGTTGAAAAAGTCAAACTGTGCTCCTTCCCTTCCAAGCTCTGCCATGCACCCAAACAGTGGTTTACCCCCACATATTGGGTATCAGCATACTCAGTACAAATTGCATAACAACTTTTGGGGTTCAGTTTCTCCTGTTACCCTTGGGAAAATAAAAATTTGGTCTCAAAAATATCATTTTTGTGGAAAAAAAAATTTGTTTTTTTATTTTTATGGCTCCGCGTTATACACTTCTGTGAAGCACTTGGGGGTTCAAAGTGCTCATCACACATCTAGATAAGTTCCTTGGGGGAGTCTAGTTTCCAAAATGGGGTCACTTGTAGGGGGTTTCAACAGTTTAGGCACATCAGAGGCTCCCCAAATGCGACATGACACCCACAGACCATTCCATCAAAGTCTGCATTCCAAAACGTCACTACTTCCCTTCCAAGCCCCGACGTGTGCCCATACAGTAGTTTTATGCCACATATGGGGTATCAGTGTACTCAGGACAAATTGGACAACAACTTTTGGGGTCCAATTTATCCTGTTACCCTTGGGAAGATAAAAAAAATTGGGGACTAAAAGATCATGTTTGTGGAAAAAATATGATTTTTTTATTTTCACGCCCGGGCGTTACAAACTTCTGTGAAACCCTTGGGAGTTCAAAGTTCTCACCACACATGTAAGTTCCTTGGGGGGGTCTAGTTTCCAAAATGGTGTTAGTTGTGGGGGTTTTCCACTGTTTTGGCACATCAGGGACTTTCCAAAAGTGGCATTTCTAGCCAAAAAAGTAAAATGGTGCTGCTTCCCTTCCGAGCTCTGCCATGCGCTCAAATAGTCGTTTACCCCCACATATGGGGTATCAGCATACTCAGGACAAATTGTGCAATAACTTTTGCGGTCCTGTTACCCTTCGGAAAATAAAAATTGGGGGTGAAAAGATCATTTTTGTGGAAAAAATATGATTTTTTAATTGTTAGGGTGTACATTATAAACTTCTGTGAAGTCCTTTGGGGGTTCAAAGTTCTCACTATATATCTAGATAAGTTCCTTGGGGGGTCTAGTTTCCAAAATGTGGTCACTTGTGGGGATTTTCCACTGTTTAGGCACATCAGGGGCTCTCGAAACGTGACATGGTATCCGATCTGAATTCCAGTCAATTTTGCAGTGAAAAAGTCAAACTGCGCTCCTTACCTTCTGAGCTCTGCCACGCACCAAAACAGTGGTTCCCCCTACATATCAGGAATCAGCATACTCAGGACAAATTGCACAATAACTATTGCAGTTCAATTTCTCCTGTTACCCTTGGTAAAATAAAAAAATTGGACATAAAGCATTTTTTTTTGTGAAAAAAGTTAAATGTTCATTTTTTTTAAACATTCAAAAAATTCCTGTGAAGCACCTGAAGGGTTAATAACCTTTTTGAATGTGGTTTTGAGCACCTTCAGGGGTGCAGTTTTAAGAGTGGTGTCGCTTTTGGGTATTTTTTAACATATAGACCCCTCAAAGTGACTTCAAATGTGATGTGGTCCCTAAAAATAAAATGGTGTTGTAAAAATGAAAAATCGTTGGTCAACTTTTAACCCTTATAACTTCCTAACAAAAAATTTTGGTTCCCAAGTTGTGCTGATGTAAAGTAAACATGTGGGAAATGTTACTTATTAAATTTTTTGTGTGCCATATCTCTGTGATTTAAGGGCATAAAAATTCAAAGTTGGAAAATTGCGAAATTTTCAACATTTTCACCAAATTTCTGTTTTTTTTTCACAAATAAACGCAAGTTATATCAATGAAATTTTACCACTATCATGAAGTACAATATGTCACGAGAAAACAGTGTCAGAATCACCAGGATCCATGGAAGCATTTCAGAGTTATTACCTCATAAAGGGACAGTGGTCAGAATTGTAAAAATTGGCCCGGTCATGAACGTGCAAACCACCCTTGGGGGTAAAGGGGTTAAATGGGGTTGTCCACAAGTACCAAGCCGCTACTCACCTGTTAAATTCCCAATTGCTACATTGTTGATGCTACAGTGGTCCTCTATACAGTATGTCTCTGTGTACTTTCCAGCAGCAATACCAGCCATATAAATAACTTGATTTCACATCTTACGCCAGTCCCTACAGGTATTTTCATTAATACACTACTACATCACACACATTGTCCCCGCACTTTCTTTTTCAGTTTTCGCTTATTCCCTGACATTTAAATAAATTCACTTTCATCTTTTGTGCATTTTTGATTTATATCTTTTTAGCCACTATTTCAACCCTATTTGACTTCATATATCATATAGGGGGAGCATGATGGCTCAGTGGTTGCAGCTCTGTGGTCCAAGATTCAAATTCCACCCAGGACAACATCTGCAAAGAGTTTGTATGTTCTTCATTTGTCTGTAAAAGCTGTAAATGTCTGTAAGGCTCTCTGGAATTAATGGTATTATATAAGTAGTTTAAATATGCAAAAATAAATGTATCATTTCTTTTCTTCCCTTGCTGCTTTCCACCTTAAGGGGGTTGTCTGGTCAAAACTGATAAGTCTGCAGTCACTCTGTGTGACTGCAGACTTATGAATCCCTCTACCTGCAGGGATTCGCTGGTTTCAGACCCGGGACTGGAGGGTATGTATGAGATATACATACCCCAGCCAGTGGGCTTCGCTCCACAACCTTGTATGCACTGTGCGTGCGCTGGGGGATTCATAAGTCTACAGTCACACAGAGTGACTGCAGGCTTATAGGTTTTGACTGGACAACCCCTTGAAGCTGACCCATCATATTCACATAGCAAGTACACTAGAGTAATATGCACCTTCTCTTTATTTCATCCCCTGATTTCCAATTCCTACATGGTGTTTCTGTGGATCACCACACTCCACTGCTAGCACAGGAACTCCCTTCCAATGGCTCACGGCTTGCATTTGGGTACTTTCCCTCCACACGGCTTCAATCTGACAAAGTGTTTTTCCCTTCGCCCGCTTAATTGTGCATATATCATTCAATTTTTACAGTCCCCACTCAAGACAAATTATTTTTTTAAAATTTTTCTCAGTGGATCTCGGATTCATACTTATTCAAATACGTTATTTTTCCCATTATTTCATTATTTTTCTCCCAAGCCTCTTGTAATTTTTAATATAAAAATTCTTTGCAATTAAAAAACTGTTTCCACCAGTACAAACAAACACTCTTTTATTCAGAGCACACTTTTTCCATTTCTAATGGATAGGGGATAAATTATACATACCCCATGTGGTGTCTTTTCCTTTTGGCGCTCATATTTGAATTTCGATACTACTTAAGTTTGTCCCTTGTTACTATGTACAATTATTTTGGCTTTCTGAAGAAGAGGTTTTTTGAACTTTGAAACTCATTGCCAATAAATAATTCCCATATGCAGTATAGCGGTAACAGTGTGGAGAATAAACCACACTGTTACCTCTATACCGCATATGGGAATTATTTGTGGATAAATTACCAGCAGCTCAGGTTACCTACATCTACGATTACCTGCATTCCAGCAGCAATGACTTTGCTAGCACCTATTTGATGCAGCCAATGACTGAACTTAGCAGTTAAAAGTTGTACTTGCCAGACAATGACTAGCCGCGAACTCTCGTTAGTCAGTTAAAAACTTCATTAATTGGCAGAAGCACATTCATTCGTATTAACAAAGATGTGCTGCAAACAAGAATGCAAACTGTATGGGACTCTTCAAACTATGTTTTCTTGGAATAGCAAGAGTGTTGAAACAATTGTGCAGCCAGGTTCTGATTTATGCTGCTCGGAATTTGGGCAAGAAGAAGCGACTGACTGGTTCTTTTTAAGAATCATTCACTAGAGATTGGTGGGATTTCTCTGAAGGTATGCCATGAGTAGGAAAATGTCACAAAAACTCATTACGTTTCTATAAAAAAAAACCTTACCTGTGGTTTAGCTGCATATGCTATGCATTATGCATTACTATGAATTACTTGTGATCGTGTGCTTATGCTGTATCTCTTAATCTGACACTGCTCGTTTGTCTGTTCTTTATGCACTTTATTCACCTTACATTGTGATATTTATATCTAATATATACTTACCTTGTAATGTCTTCACATCCTGTTCCGTCCAGATGTGTCCGGATCCCAGAATTCCCAGCGGCGGAAGTTCACCGACCGCCATATTGGGACACCCAAGTGATGGGTGTCTCAATATGGAAACTGCATTTTGCGTGGTACCACCAGCTGAACACCGTCGCACCACACACACACACAAACACACATTGTATATGCCGTATGCACCACACACACACAGTGTATATGCCATACGCACCACACACACACTGTATACGCCGTACACACCACACACACAGAGTATACGCCGTACGCACCACACACACACGCACTATATACGCCGTACGCAGCCTCTTGCGCGGTACCACCAGCAGAACACTGTCGCGAACATGCCGCCGCCGGGATCAGTTGAATGATTCACTGACTGCTGCCATCTTTGTACAGGAGGAGCGCATGCACAGTTTTAATGTGACTGCCACTATCTGTCTGCACAAAGATGGCGGTGGTCTGATTTAGGGGAGAGCACATGGGGTACACAGGTCAAAGAAGAGATGACATGAGAGGAGAAGACAGCAGATGGGTGAGAAAGCACCCAGAGGTGAGAGAGGCAGAGCACAGGGGGAGACAGCTCAAATGGGACAGCACATGAGGGGAGAACACAGCACAGGAAGGAAAGAGACAGCAGACAAGGGGGATAGCACATGGGGTAGACAGGTCAAAGAAGAGTGGAGAAGTCAGCACATGGGGAAAGAGAGAGTGGATAGGTGGGTGAGCACATGGGGGGAGAGATTCTTTACGCTGCAAAGCCTGCCCCCATTGTGACATTACCGCCCTCCCGATGCATCTAGTATATTTATAATAATAAAAATACAAACATTCTTCTTAAGCTGTTTACTCCATATTTTCTCTTGTACCCATAAAGTGTATTTTTGCAAAGGTTTTTTTTTTAATAGAATGATTCATAGTAGAGTAGAGTGAATATGCCAGGGCACAATATATTGAATAGCTTTTGATTTGCCACACCTGTCCTCCAGAGCCATAAACTTTTTATTTTTCTGACAGTTGATTGAGGGTTTGTGTTTTTGAGGGTCGATATATAAATTTTACAACATCACCAATTAAAAAGCAGAAACAATTATTTATAGGTTGGTATGGGAAAATCCCCAGAAGTTCCTTGCCAAAGTTTTTGGGTTTCATTTTTATGCCTTTTACTTACGGTAATAATGACACATTCATTTAATTTTGTGGGTCAGTTCGATACCAAATTTATAGCATTTTTTAATTTTATAATTTTTTACTAGGTGACCTGTACACTTTTTCCTACAAGTATGTCTGTGCTTTTTTTTTTATTACTAATACTGTTTTTTGGGAGGTGAGGTGATCTAAAATCAGCTATTATGATATTTAATTTTGTGGCATTTTTATTGTAATTTTCCAGGTGTTTTATTTTACTCTAATTGACCGTGAAGAAACAGCTAGAGTTTTTCAAGCAAATGTGCTGGCAAAACACTCAAAAAGATGCCCTTGTCTTTTGAATCTTCCCATTTTCTTCTGTTGTAAAGTATAGAACGTCTCCAGAGCAGTAAATGTCTGAAGAATGGTCAGGCCACTTCTTTTAACCGCTTGACATCTTTAGAACACCTGAACATACCAACAGGTCGATTTTACACGTTCTTTTGAGCATTGAATTAGTGCTTTTTTCAGGAGGCTTACAGAGCAAAATGGGCCAGAAAAAGTCATCGTTTGCACATATCCTAAATTGTTAAACTATCAGATGGGTCTTTATTACAGGCAGTTATCAACTATATACATAGCCAATCCCTTCTGTATATGGATCTGGCTCAGGAGCTGATCCTTTTGCCTACACACTATCCCCAACTTATCCACTTCCCCCAAATAGAACAATCTTCATGACATTTTGAAGAAAGGGGTTAATATTGCACACATTTTATACAATAATCTAACTAATAAATATATGTTTTTTAATCAATAAACCATGTGCTTATTGTGCCTTCATAAAAAATACTAAATCATTTAGATGATAGTGTGCGGTACATACTTCACACAACATAAAACTGTATATTTTTGCTCTCAAGTCATGTGATAGGTTCATTGTTTCTTGGGCATTGAGAACTATGTATTATTCTTTATTACTTTCACAAAAATCTTATCAGTGTACTTATCTAAGCAGAATGAGAAAACGTTAGGCTTACAGAAAACTGCAAGGATACTTCGCAATAACTAGGAAAAAGAAGGTCCCCCTCTTGTGGTAATAGATGGGTTATATATTCATTGCTTCACATTTAACCTGTTGTTTTGTCTGATATGATTTATTTTAACTTGTTTAGATATGTAGTATGTTAACATGCCGTACTTCTACATTACCTTACTCCTACATTATTACAATATTTCTACTTAAATCTAATAATGTTTTCATATATCCAAAGACAATTAAGCAAAGCATAGATTATTATTTTTTTACTCACACTGAAAGACCTTGAGTCTTTGTTACTGCCTTGGTTTTTATTTTTATTGTTTGTCTGTAGACAGCGCTGCAGGCAATCACTGAGTTCAGCAGCACAAACTGCACAATAGACCATCCATTAAAGAAAAAGTATAAGAAATTAAGGACTATAAATCTGGTACTAACTATATCTCCTAGAATCCAATCCTTTTTTTATATTCTTATTAATATTTTTAATATTCTTTCAACCACAACTATTCATTTATTATAAATACTTATATTTTTCAAAATAATTTCTAAGTACATACAGCTACCATTAGAAGCATAAGTATAGCATGTCATGAGATCTCTGGAAGCATCCTTATTTGTCTCGGCAGTGCTTTCTCTGGAATTCATAATGAAAATGTTAGCAAAATATAAATATTTCAGTTCAAATATTTATCATGTCATTTTAAAATGCTAACAAATCTTCATTTGAAATATTCAAAGACTGAACATGTCAGCAACAATTCTTCTGAAAACAGTTTTAATTTGCGTTTTTAGATATTCGAATCAGCTTTAACAGTCATATACTAATGGTTACAAATCCAAGAAAAAAGCACAAAACAATTGCTAACATGTACCACTTGCAATTCATTTTCTCTACATGTATAGCTTAATAAATTACTGTAACATTTTTAAATGCGTCCATTGACTAGGATTTTTTTTACATCAAACAGCATATGTCAGTGTAATGTTTAACCTTACAAAATTCAAACCTTGTATATAGAGAGATTATTGCTTAACAACCACAAGAAAATACAAATTTTACGTGTATGATTTATTTTTTTACCACAAATTGAAAGTTATGTGAAACAAATGCATTTATTTTCAAATGTAGCATGGAATTGTAATAGTTTATGTCACGCTTACCGGTCCCGCTCCCGCTGCCTCCACCGCGGACACGGCTCCTGCCTCTGCCTCCGTTCCTGGGCCCGCACTGCCCGCAACCTCCTGGCGCGCCTGCCGCGCCCACCTGCTCGTCTGCTTCCTGCCCCGCGGTCAGCCTCGGTGCTCTGTCCGGTGTGCATGCGCACCTCGCACCACAGGTTACAGCACAGGCTGGACCGTCCCATCTCTCTGCCCCCATGACCCTGGATGACTCTGACCCAGAAGTCCTGCTCCTCTAACCCTATATAAGATAGCTTTGCCTCTTGACCGCTGCCTGATTATCTATTGTGTTCCACGACTGATTCTCGGGTCCACCTGCTCCTATGTTACTCCTGCCTAGCGCCCTGCTTTGTGCCTGTATCCTGTCTTGTCTCCCCTGCTGACCTCCTTTGTCTTTCTTTCCAGAGTCTGCCATTTCCAGTCCGTTTCTGCCTGGTCCTGTGTCTCCGACCCTCTTTTCCTTTCTTCCGCAGCAGTCCCTCTTGTGGTCGCCAGTCTTCCCTGTCCATCTTCCTGCCCAGTGTCCATCCTTTTTCTCCACCTGTTGTCCCCAGGTATCAGCTTCCGCGGCAATAGTCTCCTCCGGGCCTGCCCCTAACGCTCCCTGTATAGGGGGTGGTACACCTGGCCCGCTCGCCCAGGGGCAGGTTTGTCATTGCGGTCCTGTGGGTTCACCCTTGGAGTCTTCCTAGCCTCACAGTTTAATGTTCTTCCAGTCAAAACCAGGGCTAGTAAATGAGCACTGCATATCACTCACTTTTAATTTGAAAAGTGTATGCACTATTTATCTAGGAATCGATAGTGCGCATTCGCCGGTGAACTACTGTATGTACCAGCACACAGAAATGGCAACGAAATACTTCCGGGACATAGTTCACCGGCGCATGCGCACTAATGCTTTTCAGCTTTGCCCGCAGTTGGGCAAAGCATACTATGTAACGTGCGATTGGAAATTGCAATGCGCACGCACGTAATATGGACGACAGCTACTGAAATTACCTGAAATATTGCATACAGCGGCCAAGGAGGGGTGGAGGGAAGGAGCCAAAACACTGCCCATCGGACTGGACCAAACTTATTTACATGCAGTGCCAAATTGAGGTGACAGATTCCTTTTAAGGCAAGCTCAGGCGGTTATGAGCCACCTAAGTATTCAGGTAGTAGTGTATGCTGCTACCACATGCTTTACAGAAGACAATCTACACTTCCCACTTAGCTCTGCTACAGGTGCCTGATAATCAAATCAACTTCACCTGTGTGCTCTCCAGTATCCAGCTCCTACTAACAACTCATCTCTGCTCTTCCTGATGTTGTCCGCACATTTGAATCTGTTGTATCATGGTACCTGCCAGTCTACTCATCTACGCAATTCCAAGATATTGTTTGAACCCTTACTTTTGCTGCATTAAGGTACCTGCTGCCTACTCATCTTTGCTTTTCCACACCCTCATCTCTCCTATGACAAGGTGTTTGATGGAAATGCAGTGTCAAATGTAATTGAGCCAGAACCTAGCCTTGCTTCTATTTCTTCTACTAATTCTCCACCTAAAGGACATTCTCTCATTTCTAAAGCACATCAACAGCAGGACTTAACTTGGGCCCAGTTGAAGAGGGGAATGATTTATGCAGGGAAATGAGTCTTCCTGCTTCTACATAATGTAGAAGAGAGAAAAGAGGATAATTAGCAATTCTAAGTACACAGTGCTATATAATGTGATGTCTTCAATATGTCAAGAGGATAGAAATTTTGATGGGAGGAGGAGTGCTTCTTTAAATAAAGGTGGTATGTGCTATTTTTGATGTCAAGATTCTCTTTCTGAATTGTATAAGAGGCACACAAAATACAATACACAATATATCACTGAGATTTTTTTCTCTATACTAATTCTAATAGAAAAAATGAACATTAGAGGCAAGAATAAAATAATGCCTATAGAACAGTATATTTTTGCTTTATGAAAACCATTGTGATAATTTCTTTGTACACCAGGATGTGATTACCATGAATCGTTGCGTGTACCAGCTCCCATGCATGGATAAGAGAGCCAGGAAAACTTGTTTTCACTTATGAAAATAAATAAGAAATTGTGAGAGGACTGAAATGTTCTATTTTCAAAGTTTTTATGTTGAACTCATTTGGACTAAATCCAAGAATGAAGCTGCACTGAACAGTGCCTTACATGTCAAGGTATCATTCTAATGTTTGGTTGGTTACTGGGGAGGTTTGTAAATATACTATGCATATAAGTAATCAAAAAATCATGACTACATCATTATCATCACTATAGTTTCACAAAACAGAAAATTGAAAGATATATCATTCACATTGTTGTGTTCTCGGGCTTGATAATTAACACTCCTATTAATTATTATTATTTATTTATATAGCACCATTGATTCCATGGTGCTGTACATAAGAAGGGGTTGCATACAAATTACAGATATCACTTACAGTAAACAAACTAACAATGACAGTCTGATATAGAGGGGAGAGAACCCTGCCCTATCGGGCTTACATGCTACAGGATGGTGGCAATGGAGACAGTAGGTTGGGGGGTTGCAGCAGTTCCGGTGTTGGTTGAGGTGATATCTCCAGTAGTGGTGAGGATGCAGCGGGGTCATTGCAGGCTGTAGGTTTTCTTGAAGAGGTGGGTTTTCAGGTTCCGTCTGAAGGATCCGAATGTGGTTGATAGTCGGACATGTTGGGGCAAAGAATTCCAGAGGACAGGGGATATTCGGGAGAAGTCTTGAAGGCGGTTGGGTGAGGAACGAATGAGTGTGGAGGACCGAACATTACGTGAGGGAAGGTATCGGGAGATTAGTTCAGAGACATATGGAGGAAACAGGTTATAGATGGCCTTGAACATCAATATTAGTAATTTGAACTGGATACGCTAAGGGAATGGAAGCCAGTGAAGAGATTTGCAGAGGGGAGAAGCGCGGAGGAGTAGCGAGGAGAGAGATGAATTAGTCGGGCAGCAGAGTTAAGGATGGACTGGAGAGGTGCGAGGGTGTTAGGCTGGTTCCACACTTGCGTTTTCTTTGCGCTGTTTTTTAGCGCAAAAGAAGCATACGTTTTTTCCCCTATCTTTTACATGGGTGCGCACAGGTGGGCATACACATGCGTTTGTATGCGCATGCATTTTTTTGAAGTGTGCGCTTGGGCGCACAAAATGCATCCTGTTGCATTTTTTGTGTGTCCGACTTGCCCCAAAAAAACGCATGCGCACGCAATGCGTTTTTTTACACCCAAACACCCATTATAGTCTATGGGTGCAAAAAAAGGCATGCATTTTTTAAAAGAAAACGCACCCAAACCCGCAAAAAAATGCACACAAACGCATGATGCATTTTTTATGTGTTTTTGCACTGCGCACGGTGCACAGCACAAAAATACGCAAGTGTGAAAGTAGCCTTAGCAGGGAGACCACAGAAAAGGATGTTGCAGTAGTGGAGGTGGGAGATGATGAGGGCATGCACAAGCATAATTAACTATGCAATACTTAGGCTGTGTTCACACACTGCATTTTTGAGGTGTTTTTCTATGCAAATTAAAAGGTGGTTTTTACAAAAGCTATGAGATTTCAGAAATCTCATGCACACACATTGTTTTTTTTTCCTGACTGAATTGGAAAACTGGTGCTTTTTTGAAAACTCCAGCATGTCAATTGATTCAGTGTTTTGCAGCATTTTTTCATAGAAAGCAATGAGGAAGTGCAAAAAAAGAAGCAAAAATGCAGCAAAAACTATGCTACAGTTTTTGCAGCCAGGTTGTGAAACTCATTTATTTTTGTGATTTTCTCAAGGTTAACCCATTATGTTTTGGCATCCTCACATGAACATGTCTAATTAAATTAGCGATAAGTGTGAAAGTAAACAATGCCTGAACAACTCAATGCCTTACCAATTTGTGAAAGTGAACAATGGCCTACCAACCTGAATCCCTACCAATGAGTAAGTAAACAATGCCCGATCAATTCAACTTCCCTCTGCTGTTTTTACATTAGATATTGTGTTATGTTTTCTTCTAGGTCTTGTTTCGAGGACGAACACCTTGTATTGTTCATGCTTGCAAAGTAAAAGCAAAACTGAACTTTAGTATACAGAGAATCGCAGCAAAAACACAATAAGATAAGCAGCAAAACAGCACTCAAATTCTTTGGGCTCTTGTATGAATGTAGTATATATGTTGTATGTATGTAGTATGTATGTATGTATGTATGCTGTATGAATGTAGTATATATGTAGTATGTATGTAGTATGTAGTATATATGTATGTATGTTGCATGAATGTAGTATATATGTAGTATGTATGTATTATGTAGTATGTATGTATGCTGTATGAATGTAGTATATATGTAGTATGTATTTAGTATGTATGTATGTTGTATGAATGTAATATTTATGTAGTATGTAGTAAGTATGTATGTATGTTGCATGAATGTAGTATATGTAGTATGTATGTATTATGTAGTATGTATGTATGATGTATGAATGTAGTATATATGTAGTATGTATTTAGTATGTATGTATGTTGTATGAATGTAATATTTATGTAGTATGTAGTAAGTATGTATGTATGTTGCATGAATGTAGTATATGTAGTATGTATGTATTATGTAGTATGTATGTATGATGTATGAATGTAGTATATTTGTAGTATGTATTTAGTATGTATGTATGTATGTTGTATGAATGTAATATTTATGTAGTATGTAGTAAGTATGTATGTATGTTGCATGAATGTAGTATATATGTAGTATGTATGTATTATGTAGTATGTATGTATGTTGTATGAATGTAGTATATATGAAGTATGTATGTAGTATGTATGTATGTTGTATGAATGGCGGCACGGTGGCTCAGTGGTTAGCGCTGCAGCCTTGCAGCGCTGGGGTCCTGGGTTCGAATCCCACCAAGGACAACATCTGCAAGGAGTTTGTATGTTCTCCCCGTGTTTGCGTGGGTTTCCTCCGGGCACTCCGGTTTCCTCCCACATTCTAAAGACATACTAATAGGGAATTTAGATTGTGAGCCCCATCGGGGACAGTGATGATGATGTGTGCAAACTGTAAAGCGCTGCGGAATATGTTAGAAATATATAAAAATAAACATTTTTTTTTTTATGTATGTATATTTGTTTTTTTTTTACACTCAACCCATTAGCCGGATGATGGGACTACTACTGTCCCATCATTGGCTAATGTGTCAATCACTGTCATTGTAGCAGACATAGCCCGATGGGCCTTGTAGTCCCATCGGACGATGCCTGTGCACACACACAACCCCCAGCAGGCCTGTACAGACCCCCGGCAGGGCCGTACAGACCCCCGGCAGGCCCGCACAGAACCCCGGCAGCCCACACAGACCCCCAGCAGGCCCGCACAGACCCCCGGTAGACCCGCACAGACCCCCGGCAGGCCCGCACAGACCCCCAAGAGGCCCGTACTGGCCCCGCCCGCACACACACACATGCACAGTCTCCACCCACACACCGCCCACACTCTTCCCCCCTCCCGAACTGGATGTGCAAGTAAAGAAAGGGTTTATTTTCATTCCGATATTTGTGCCCCATTGACTTGCAAGGGTTTCCGGTATCAGAATCGGCGATACCCGATATTTTTGGGGTATCGGTCCGATCCAATCCGATCCGATATTTCCCAATATCGGAAGATATCGCTCAACACTAGTCATTTCCAAAAGGTTTTTTTGCATTTTTGGAATGAGGGAGGAAACTGTAACACATATTTCCAAACCAGGCAGATATGGTCAGGGCTGCCTCCAGGTCTATGTGGGGCAACAGTCCCAGGGTTGTATGTCACACGTGGCAGTAAAATTGCAGAAACTGCATCAAATTGGGGACATATGCCACTGTATGGCATCTCTCAGTGTATGTGTTAAACAGAAGCCTAAGTATGATATGACCATAGCCTTACTAAAGCTGATTGCGCACAGAATTTACTAAAGTGACGTTGTGGGACAGTATGAGCATGTTCATTTTTACTTTAATATCTCACCAGATCTTCTCTCAGTTAGTACTAACTTGATGCAGGAACCAGTCCTGGAACCATTCCACTGAAGCGCCCGGCTGCACCGCCACAGTTCATCTATTAAAAAACAGCTGCTATTGGTGGCTGAAACAGTGTGGGCTGTGACATGTAATGAAGCTGTTCAGACCCCAAAGAGTGACAGATTTTTCTGATGGGTGTCAGAAGGAGCACCCCCTTTCCAGTTTCCATCTTCTTAAAACCCTCTAGTGGCAACTATCTGAGCACAGAATGCTATAGGTGCACAGTGCGACATATTGATTGCGTATGTCACTAAGGTAACCCTAAATCAGATTTAGGCTATGTGCCCGCGTAGCGTTTTAAAAAGCACAGTGAAAACCGGACTCCTTCCCAGAAATCTCGTGTTTTTTTCCGCGCGATTTCACCGCGATTTTACCACGATTCTGTTCGCGATTTTGCCACGATTTTCTCAAGCACTTTCCAAGCGATTTTAAGCATCGCTTGGAAAGTGATTGACAGGTTGGTCACACTCGTCAAACATAGTGTTTGACAAGTGTGACCAGCTTTTTACTATTGAGGCCACCTATGCGGCATCAATAGTAAAAGATAGAATGTTAAAAATGATAAAAAAATAAAAAATCGGGGTATATTTACCTTCCGACGTCCCGCGCTGCCATCCCGGGCCTCAGCGTTCCCAGTGATGCCTTGCGAGACCTGTGATGACGTTGGTCTCGCGTTACTATAGCGATCTCGCGAGACCGCTAGAGTCACGCGAGACTACGTCATCACAGGACCTTGCCGCAAGGCATTACTGGGAACGCTGAGGCCCGGGATGGCAGCGCGGGACGTCGGAAGGTAAATATACCCCGATTTTTTATTTTTTATTCTTTTTTTTACAGGGGTATGGTACCCAGGGCCTGGAGGACAGTCTCCTCTCCTCCACACCGTGGGTACCAACCGCACATGAGACGCTTAACTTCCTGCATGGTGGGCATAGCCACATGCGGGAAGTAAGCGATTCTCATGCATTCCTATGGGTGCGGAATTGCGGCAGTTCTTTGCGATTCCGCACAAAAGTATGATCATGCTGCGATTTTTTCCGAGATGCGATTCCGCCGTGGAAAAAAGTGCAGCATTAGCACAGCATGTGCGGAGTGCCATAGGAATGCATGGGGGGTGTTCTGTACACGATTTTTAAACATTTTTGCAGCGTTTTCGCGCCAAAAATCGCGACAAAAACGCTTAAAAATCGCATCGTGGGCACACAGCCTTAAAGTGACCCTTTCATTAGATTCATGCTGTCTGAACCACAGGCAGCATGAATCCGAGTTTGGCTTTGTGATTACAGCCAGTTAGATAATTATGTTTTAGTAAGAGGTGCTGCGGTGTTTCAGAGAAACCCTGGTTTGAGAAGGCGGTGAGGGGCTAGACATGACTAGTCTGATGTTGTCAATGGCCTACTTCTCCATACTCTAGCTGATGACTGATCTCACGTTATGTGCAGTACATATATTGGAGAGACATGTCAGTCAGCTGGAGCAGGGTGGGGTGATGCCAGTCATGGACCACATCAGACTAGTCATGTCTAGTCCCTGCTGGCTTCTCTAACCGTGGTTTCTCTGAAATACTGCATCATTTAAGAATAAAACATACCTGGCTGCAATCAAAACTGCTTTTTATTTTTTCGTTCAAAGCCCCATCCTCTCTAAAACTGGTCTTTAGTGTAGAAAAAACGTGTATGGGCAAATTAATTTATTTTATGCAGAACAATATTTCTATTTATTGGGTAATCTGTAAACGTGTCGCAATGACAAGTATATTCTCACATCATTGTTATCATTCCCTGTAATTGCTTTTTTCTGACTGCAGTGTCGGCTTAGGGTGTGTGAGCATATTGCTAATACAAGTACATGCTACAGAAGATTGCGATGCAGAACTCCTCTGTATTTTTCTTGTGTCTCCAGGGCAGGGTTAGTTTGGTTGGCTCAGTGTCACACACAGATGTGACTCTTTACCATGCAAACTTACACCGTGACGGCTGAGGCGGAGGAAATAGAAAAGCATAAAACAGAAAAAAACAAAACAAAAAACAAATTCCTGATAAAACCACATTCACACACAAGATAGACCCAAGATTTGAGGAGAAGCCACAGGCGGCAGAACCAAAACCTGAGCAGCCAAGTTTGGAGGCAACCAACTTTTCTTTCTTTGTACTGTCAATGTCCTGGAGCTTCTGTCCCTCCTCCTGCCCTTGTGTATGGAGCAGTGTCTGGACTAGTATGCTGATAAAAAGGATTCAGACTCAGCAAAGGGTCAGTTTGTCTGTATGAGTGATCAGCATGGAGACAGACCGAAAACCTCAATATCCCACTATTGTTCCCTAGTGTCAGCAGCCGCCCCTCCTCCCCCAAAGTCATAACTAAGGAAGCAACTTTCCTATTCCTACTAAGTCATAGTAATACAGTGTATGAGTGCACAACATCAACTCTTCCTCCACTGCAGGAAAGTGTCCAGAGTGATGTGCTGCAGATCCTTTTTAAGTCACACTAGGTAGAGTAAATCCACAGGCAGAGGGAATTGCTTTGCTTTCCGCCCATCTCTTACATACTCCCCTCTCCCTCTGCAGTTGGATGTCTTCAGCTTTTCTTCAACTTTCTTTTTGGGTAGAGGTAACCCTTGCCTGCCTGCCTATCCCAAGTTATAGTAAATGACCACAAACTCTACCTGAAATGACCAGCTTGCCTGGAAAGCAAGAGAGGACCTGAGAGTTTATTGACAGGAGAAAAGTTGGGACAGACACTGACAAAGTGTTCCAGCCACAGCTTCTGGGAAGAAGTCACACAGAAGTTCAGAGAAAGTCACAGGAGCATGCAGTCATGGTAAGCTACTGCCTCATGGTGATACCTTCTTGTCTGCCTGCACACAAGTGCCCAGCAGAGTGTTACCAAGTATTCTATGTGTTTTATTAGTATGGACAATGTGAACTGAGCGTTAGCTCCTGGGGACTGGGACTCTGCCACCATGGAGAGCAGGAGGATGGTCCTATTTATTAATACATTTGTCTCTTATTTATAGAGAGGAATAGAAGATAGATTGCAATAAACAGGAGGATAAATAGGATATCTTTATGGAAAGTGGTGAAATAAAGTAGAGGGATGATAAAAAGTAAATAAAATAGTAACAGAGAGAGATAGAAAGATATGAGAGATAGATATGAGATAGATAGATAGATATGAGATAGATAGATAGATAGATATGGGGTAGATATGGATAGATAGCTAGATAATAGATAGATATGAGAATGATAAATAGAGATAATACATAGATATGATATATAAATAGATAGAAAAATCAAAGGAGCAGCACACCATCATTTGAGTGCAGAAAAGCTATTTTAATAGTCCATTTGTGCACACAATTTTTCTAATAGTGACTGGTGTAATTTTTTTTCTAGATAGATAGATAAATAGATATGGGATAGATAGATAGATAAATAGATATGAGATAGATGGATAAATATATATGAGATAGATATATAATTGATGGATAGATAGCTAAATAGATAGATATTAGATAGATAGATAATAGATAGATTTTAGCTAAATAGATAGATATGATATGAATGGAAGGAAGTATGCATAGACTGTTCTTCTTTCTCATAGCATATTAAGCTACTAAGTTTACTTTGCTACACGTTTTGGCTTCTAAAGTTTCATGCACAAGCCGGCAAGTGGCAGCACAGTTTACAAAGTGTCCTGTCAGTGCAGATCATGTGTGCTATCAGGGTCTTCCATAGAGTAGAAGATTTTTTTTTTCTGGATAAATAATATATGAATATTCAACCAATAATCTCAAGCAGGTATAAGATTTTACTATGGTCCACAGAATTTTATCATTGATAAAATAGTAATAAGTAATTTGTATATTGACCCGTACTACAAAATTCCTGGTTTCTGAGTAATAGAATCATAGAGATGACTTTTTAGTGCTGGGATTCATTTTTGGTGCCATGTTTGCACTATTGACCCACTATAAAGCCCCCTATCCTTGCTTCTTCTTGTAGAATGCAGCAGGAGGCTGGGATGGAGGATGGGTTCCTCTCACACTTCTCCTAAGTAGCAAAGACCAGATATAGTGGCTTAGATTTTTCTTCTGTCTGTGTCTCTGACACTCTCTGCTCTTCCTAATGTGACATGTCTTGGTCCAGTGATCAAAGGGACGGATAAAGTGTGAGAGATAGGTCTGTCAAAAATGCTTGCAACAAAACATAGAGAAAGAGAGGACTAGGAGCTGCCCCGCACCGATAGAAATAAATGTGGATTTGAAAGTAGCTTCAGATTTATGATGGATTTCATTTAACCCTAGAGCTAAGCTGTTGGAAACTTGATGGACAATAGATGTCATAAAATCATCAAACGCACCGGTGGATAAAGTGACAGCAAAACGTACAAATGCTCAAGATGTTAAATATCGTTTCCTGCCTAAGTATATAGTTATTACATGGAGTACCTTCGAAGGCCATGTTCACACATTCAGTATTTGGAAAGTTTTTTAGCTCAGTATTTGTAGCCAAAACCAGGAGTGGGTGATAAATACAGAAGTGGTGACGGGTTTCTATTATACTTTTCCTCTGATTGTTCCACTCCTGGTGTTGGCTTACAAATACTGAGGTAAAATACTGACCGTGTGAACATGGCCTAACTGATATTATAGACAGCCCTAGGTGCTTTATATGCTGATTTTTACAGTGAGTAGTAACAGGAGTATTTTTTCTATTGCATGTATTACACATAGCACCAACGTACTCAATAGCATTCTATGAAACTAAAGTGCTAGGAATATTTTATTTTTTTTAAACAATATACCCAGCTTGGGGATTGAGCTGTTTATCCACTTTCCATGAAGTGAATGAACACTAAGGAAACCATCACAGTCTCAAGTCTAGAATTTACAGTCGTGATATTCTTTGATACAGTATACCTAAATTACGTGAACTTGAAGAACAAAGAGAAACACTCAGTGCATTCCTCCACAATCCCCTCCAACTCCCTGTCCTGCCTATAGATTCCTCATGTATCCGTGTCCCTAGGACGACCGACTGTGTCACTCGTTCCATTAGAAGCCGTTGCTAGCTAGTGCTTTTCACAGTTTACATAGCTCAGCAAGTTTGTTATGCCAGGGTCCGGTCTTTATTTAGTTAAGGAATGTTATATCAGAGATGGATGTTTAATTTAAGTAGAAAACATTAGCCAGGGCGGCAGCAACGTCCACTGCGGGAATGATGGTTCAGAACAAATTGTAATATATATTTATGTGTCCATTCTACGTCTCCAAAATTACAAATAAATTTCGCCTTGTTGCCATTTTAATTAGATTTTGTTATGCTATTGACATGTTGCACGTAATTTAGAAAATAAACAAAGTAGAAGAAACGCGTCAAATAAAATTAGTGTCTCCGTATCCATTTCAAAAGAAAAACACCTCCTAGTCAAGGTTCAGTCTATCAGTAGAGAAAGTCAAGAAATAACTATATCTTTATACAAAATGTTAAGTTTTTAAAGTAATTTGTAATTATTAGGTATAGGTATCTGTAGAAAAAGAGTACAAAACATTTTCGACTGACGCCCATATGTGACTTTTTAACTCCTAGGACTAGAAACACCCCCACCGCACTTAACTTGAAGAAATATTGTATTTGTGTGTTCTGAAAGGGCCATTAAATGATCAATTCCTAGGCGGTAGTTGTACAAGTCATAGTATAAAGTGGTAAGCCTGCTCGACTCTTTTCTCTTTACATAACATTCTGTCCTAATCCCGCTTGCTGTCAGAGATGTTTCATGGTTGTGCAATTGCTGTAGTGAAGAATGCCAATTTGCATTCCAGGAGTGTCATTTGATAACTTTTATCTGCTCTGCTCCAAGTCCATCCTGGACTTCTCATTTCATCTTGCCATGTCACGTGTCAATACTGTGTCCTCTTTTCAAGAAAGAGAAGAAAAAAAATGTTTGGTTAAAACAAGAAAGAAAAAGTTCTTTCATGTTGCTTCCTTAGTCCCTCTCGAACTTGTCAACAGCAGAATGTGATTCACTTGGGCCTGGTGGAATAAAACACAGGAGGCTTAGGCAGCTCAATAAGCCTATGGACAGGTACACTGTAACATCCCCAGAGAGACTTGTTAAAGAAGAGAAGGTCTGCGGAGTTCCCAGCTCTCTGACCTGGTGCTGTCCCTGCAGTTTTCTTATTTGATCTTTCCTAGTGAATTGATCTTTTTTCTTTTTCACAGTCATTCTCATGAGACAAGGACCAAGACAACTAGGTATCTGTTGTAAAATAAAGCATAGAGTACCTAGCGGTCATACACATTTCATGGCTGTACATGGAGTATTAGAATAAGGGTTAAACGTAGATTTTCTGTGGCGAGACTGAGGTGTGCACTCTTCTACATTCACTGTTTTGTCAACAATGAAGCTTTTGTGGAGATGAGGTGACGTGTTAAGTGCCAGCTGCATGCTGTATCTTGTACTGGGTTACCGAGAACATACACTATTTGGTAACTGTATGAAGGTAACCAAGGAGGAATGAAGTAATAAATGTATAAATTATTAAGAAAGCAAGAGCTCTGTTACCTGCATCATCTCAAATCTGAAAAAATCGCTCGTTTTTGTATGTATGTCCAGATTATATTATTATTATTATACTTTTTATTTTCAAATGTAGCACTATTTTGGACATCAATGAATAGGCATATTATTGAAAGTATTTTTGCTTATACATATGAATATATAAAACTAAGCTGCAACACCAAATAGCACAGAAACAAGAATGATGCTGGAAAAATAAAAACTCTTTTTTCTAATCTTGGCCAACTGCTTTTAAACCCAACCTGTCAGCAGTTTTGACCATGGAAAACTGCAGACAGCTGTATATATGAGAAGCTTAGGTATGTTGAGACATACATTCAGGTAGTAATTTAATTGAAACATGAATAAAGGAATGAAGCTTTATTCCAACATTTGTTGGTTTCAACGGTTCTTTGGAGTTGGTCCTTATTCAGTGGTAGACAAAGACAGAAGAGAGCCCCCTATGAAAGAACAGTGCATGGCTCATTTGAGGTCTAATAATGTGTCTGTGATAAAAGTGGAAAGCTGATGTGGAAAGGGATGTGGAAATGGTCCACCATACCCACAGACAGAAGGGGGCCTCTGTGCAAAAACAATACATGGGCTGTCATGATTCCACTGCTCATAGTTTCTGGGACTCTGTGATAGACAGCTCTGGCATCCTATCCTGTGCTGGGGCGTGCTGAGCTGTCGGGGGTTTGACTGACAGCTCTGCTGACCTATCTGACTGTAAGGTGCAGAGATTTCCACAGGTGCTCCATGTTCTTGGTAATTGCCATGTTATTTAGGTTTGCTGTCTGGCCCAGATCATTGCCAGTCAAAAGCTTGTTCTAAGCTGGTGCTCTCTGATGTGTTCACCTGTACCCTGTGTTGTAAGTTCTGATCTTCTTCTGCTGCTGACCTTTGGACCATGTTCAGACTACCCATTTGTTATTGCCCATTTACATCTGATATTCTGCTGCTGACCTTTGGACTGTGTTCAGACTACACGTTTGTTATTATTAAATTTATGCTTATCCGCTATTTCTCTGGTATTCTGACGCTGGCATGTGACCTGACTTTTGACTTCGTATTTTCCCTTGGTTTACTTTGTGATCTTTTGCTATTGACCCCAGAACGTCTGACTGCGCTGGTTTACGGCCTAGCTGTGGGTTGTGACTAGCATCACATAGGTCCTTTGCAGACTAAAAGCTCATCATAATGCACAATCCCACCTACTTTGGTGGTGGAAATGGGCCTCTTTACCATTTGCGCTCTTGTGGGCTGCACAGGTTGCATCAATGACATGTCCACCCTTGACCATGCCACTTGTGCTGCTGAGCAGATGCACAGGTTGCACCAGTAGTCTGTCCAGTTCAACACTAAAGTGCTCTTCAATCTCTGCAGTACAGAGACCGGCTCTATTTCAGACATATGACTGCTGCAGCCATACCATAACTGCGTTGGTTAGGCTTTAGGTGAGTGACTTCACTGGATGGGCATGTAACTGAAGAGGACATATGCCCATCACCTGGAACAAGATGTACAAGATATCCATAGGCATGTATAGGTTTACTATAGTTTGTTGCAATTATATTTTGTAAAATGATAAAAATGTTGTTGCGTGCACCAGCCAATACAGAATACACCTTTTACATTTCCGGCATAGTAGCAGTCTGTTACATACCAGCAGGAACCTCAAACACAGTGTCACATCCATTAGCTCAATGTCATTTATTTACTAGGTGGACAAAAATACAAAAAAGGGAGATAAAATAAAAAGACAATGTTGTGAACACAGACCACTGTCTGAGCTACACTGAGATATTTATTACTGATGTAACATCATAGAAATCATGTGAAATTTTATACCTGTTTTTTAATCTGATTTATGACCGACTTGCCATAATATTAATGCATTATTACACAGACATCCTAATATACAGTAAGTGCTAATTGCCGAGCGGATAGACAATATTACCCAGAATTTTGGGAATATAGTTCAGATATGGAAGAATAACATTTTCAATAACTTGACTGAAGAGAACAACCCAAAGATTTATGCTTAGTTTTCACCCAATTAACAAAGCTAAGCATTACAAATTCATTGGCATTTTTTATGCCACCATATGGTGCTTCCACGAGATGCCATCCTCTCTGCTAGAAATAATACTCCTGAGGAGCAATACTTCCATAATATTGCATGCAACAGAACATGTCACTAACTTTTTGTTCTGTAATTCTACAGAATAATATACAACGCTCCAATTTATAAAATATATTAGTTATTGACCATATTAAGATAGTATGATAATAGTAAGATTTGTATATAAGAGCAATACATGATAAATATACAAGAATATACTGCTACATGTAGAAATAATACACAGTTTCCTATAGTGAAATTGATCACAAAAATGGGTGTGAAAATAATCAATATTAAATCCTGGAGTGGATGCAACAGAGTAAGGCTGGGCTCACACTTGCGAGAAACTCGCACGAGTCTCGCGTCTCAATACCCGGCACTACCGCTGGCACTCGGATCGGAGCATTCAGCTGCATGTATTTCTATGCAGCTGAGCGCTCCAGTACGAGTGCCGGCGGCAGTGTCGGGTATTGAGATGCGAGACTCGTGTGAGTTTCTTGCAAGTGTGACCCCGGCCTAAATATAATAGACAAAACGAGGGCAATATACAATAGTTGCCAAAACCTTATAAGTAAGTGACCAGACCCCAACGCATGTTTCGCACTCTGCTTTCTCAAGGGGATAAATTTTTGTTCTGACAGATTGTCACTATCCATTTTTGGATCTGTGTCAGATCTAGGATTCTCATATATAAACTTTTTTCCTTTCAGGCCATTGGGGGTTAACATCAGTTTTTCCCCCTGGTGGCCGCTGGTGTAATTACATGGCTGGTCAATTTGCTGAAGCAGGTGATGACCACTCCCACCTTCCTTTAAAAGGTCACCTGATGCTTCAGCTAACTGTTGGTGATACACTTCCTCTTTGGAGACCAACCAAGCTGGAGTCAGGAGCTGGCTGAGTGCAGTAGTGCTTCTGCCAAATGCTGTGATCTGGTGCCTACCTCTGCTGTGCGGCGCATTGCAGCAGAAAGCTAAGTGTTGTTTGTCTTACCTTGTGTGTTATCTTTCCTTGGTGTTATATTAGTGCAGTGGTGGGACCAGTCTCCGCACTTACCAATTCCCTATTGAGGGATAGGTGCAGGGCAAGTGAGGGCTAAGGTATCCTGCTCAGCGACAGTTTGAAAGAAGCTGTATAGGGACATCAGGATAGACCAGGGCATGGCCTCAGGAGATTGCAGAAGGTGTCCATTTCCCCATTCCCTATCGCAGAGCCCACCATTGTAATTGTGTCCACGGAGTCCCCTTGTTTGTTTGCTGTTTGGTGACCGACTGATTGCTGGGTCATGTCGCACAGGGCCAGTTACTTCATGACACAGATTCTGTATGAATGTGTATTAATAAAACCTCTGTTTGTTGTACAGTGTGAGCACACAAACTACTTCTCGTATGGATAAGTCATCAATATTAGATTTGCCGGGGTCTATTTTAGAAGTCCCGGCACATGGACAAGCACTGCAGCCTCATCATTTTTTTATATCAGGATTTATACTGGTTTGCGCTGCTCATGCTATACTTTTTCGCAGCAACTATACTTGGGGTCACAGCTTTGTCCCATTCACTTGAAACAAATACTGTGCTTATGTAGGGAAGTTGGACTGACGGAATGATCTGCCTGTAGTGAGAGGTAGAGGGATAGAGCAGTATAGGTGTGAAAGCGCCAAGATAATGAGAAAGGGTGGCGTGTTATAGTTTGACCATTAGAGGGCAGTGGAGAGTGTACGAGTGGGGCTGAATAACTGCCATTGGTCAGAGAAACTGTCAGGTCATGGTGGGCGGAGCTACCAGGACTGGGAGTATAAAATGCTGAGGGAAGGTTCTGGAAAGTCCAGTCAGTGAGGGGAGCACTCTTGAGAGGAGGTTCTGCTGCAGAGATAGAGACAGTAGAAAGGCTCCAGAGAGTACTGACAGTTGAGGCGGTCACGGGGAGTTACCCAGAGGACGGTAGCCACAGACGAAGACGGTCTGTGGGTATTGGACGGATGGTGTACTCAGATTGGTGAAGCGCTGTGGTGGATGGGCCTGCTGTGATGAGCTGCGGTGGTCGTCAGAAGGACAGCCAATAAAACGGACCTGTCGAATACCAACTCTGTCTCAGTCTCGTGTCTGTCTGTGGCAAGAAGCGGGTCACCCCCCATCCCTGTTGGTTAAACACTTTCCTCCATCCGACACTTACATGAACTTGAATGACATATTTGCAAAACTGCAGCATGAAAATGACATTTGTCCTCTATTGTCGAGTGTTTTCCTTAGGTTTGGATATATAATATGCATGTCGTCAGCTCATTTCATTGCTTATTCGCTGTTGAAGATAACCTCTCCTGCACTAGGCAAAGGGGTTAAAGCTATGTACGGTGGCAATTTAGTTGCTGTTCATTACGAAAACAGATTGCTTTCGCAGAGTCAAGGACAGTCTGGCAACGGGAGAATGTTTTGCGATACAAATTCTGAATGAATTGTACAAATTCTTTCAACCAGATGCAGAGATAGCAAATAATTCTACTGTCGTATTTCCAAGAGCCCAATACAAGGCTTTTGTTTATCACTCACAGGTCCTCAAGAGTTTTAAGAACTGCGAGGAAGAGTACGGCTTCTGAATAATAAATTACATCCTGCTCTCCATATCACCCTTTTTTTTAAATCAAATGAAACCTCAAGAATCATACTTTATTTCACTGTGATAAAAAATGCCTCAATCCCGCTAAATGGGAAGATATGATCATCGAATTAAAATACCACCCAGTAATGTGTATGGTTAACGTTAATCAGTGATATAATGACTATAAAAGCCTTGATCTCATGTTTATTCTCTTGCATATGACGTTATTTTTTTTCTCCACCTGTAAGACAGTTTAGATGAGGCCAGCCATGAAAAAAGCAAAACTAAGTGCCCGATTTTGGTCTGGCCTTGACCTACTGATGATAGCTTACATTACATTCTAGAAGCAATGTCTTGTCATTCTTCATACATAGTGGTAATAATAATTAGTAACAATTTTATTTCTATAGCACCAATGTATTCCGCCACCTGATACAGTTCAGAACATGTACAGAAAATATCAGAAGCTACAGAGGAATGCAACAATTCACACAAAAAGAGGGCCATACTCTCAAGAGCTTACAATCTTAAATAAGGGGTCCCTCTCTTCACTCCTGGACTCATACTTATCATAATTTTAGAGAAAAGAATAGAACTTCTAAAAATTATTTGAAAACTAATTTTTAACTATTTGAAGTATTTTTCTTATTTCTTTAAAAAAAATATTTCCAATTTGTATTTTGATACATTAACATTGAGCCCTATTCACATTGGCAATTTCTTTGAGAAATCACCATTTTTGTAATTGATGGTCACTACAAAGCAAAAATGCTGCTGAAAAAAAAGATCTGTCTTTATTTAAAAAACAAAACAAGCAAACAAAAAAAACCACAAATTACTTTATGTCAACAAGAAAAATGGTGTTGGTGATAAATTACAAATTAATCTAAAACAGTGTGCAATGGATGTGTAATCCCTGCCAGCATTGGTTATTATTTTAATTTTTTTTGCTGATGTTATTTATCTCCATCTTTCAAGAGCCATAACTACTTTTTTTTTATTTTTTGTGTGTACATAGCCATATGAGAACCTGTGTTTTTAAAGACTAAGTTATAGCTTACCATATGTTGGACTGAAAACTGAAGGGGGGAAGAAGAATGGAAGTAGAATGGAAAAAAATATACTTGTGCGATTTGCTAGAATTTTTACAGAATTCACAGTAAAAAAATATTGTAAGCTTATTCTGTGGGTCAATATGATTATGGCAATACCAGATTTTTTTTTATGATTCACTACTTTTACAAAATGACAAACTTTATAAATAAAATTGTTTTGTGTAGCCATATTCTGTGACCCATAACCCATATTTAATTTTCTGGCAATGGAAGTATGTGAATGCTTGTTTTTTTCTAGGTTAGCTTTAGTTTTTATTTGTACCATCTTTGGGTGTTTATGACTTTTTTGAGTACTTCTTTGATTCAATTTTTTAGGGAGGGAGTGAAGTGACAGAATAAGAGCCATTTGAATCTGATTAATTGAAGGTACAATAAACTGTAATACAGATATTTGGTAGTTTATTGTAAATGTTGTAATTTTTATGAAGGTAGTACAAAGAAGCCAGCCATGTGGGCTTTTAGTAGGTCTCTAGCTGCCAAGAAAAGCTATTGTCACTAATTGCTATACTTAATGACATATACCGTTGCACAGAGCCGGACTGGGCATCTGGCAATTCTGCCAAATGCCAGAAGGGCCTGTCCGGTCGTGGGCTGCCTTGTCTGCTACGCTGTTAGCAGAATCCTTGTTCTCAAGACACCCATACTGTTAAGAGTTGTGACGGAGCACAAAGTTGCTGACTCCGTCACTTACTCCAGCAGGAAACGGGTATCATTAGGAATATTGGTCCTGTAGTAAATCTTCCTTTCCTCTATCCAGGGTAATATATCCCATCTGGTGCTTGGGATGGGGACAGAATGGGCCTGTGTGATTTCAAATGCCTGAATTTCGGCCTCAGTCAATACCTGTTGCTGTTTCAGTTACCTGACATGTGATGTACATTTACAGAACGTCACATGTCAGAAAAAGGTTAAAGTTAAGGAAAGTTGCTATTTAATAGTTCATTATATAAAGTTTTCTCTACAGTTCGCATTCTGTAAGGCTTTGATATGCACCGTGACTAAAAGATGCCAAAAAGATGTAAAAAAAGACAAGTTGATGTAATGCTAAAAAACACCAGTAGAACTATTATGCATATCTAGAAGAATCTCCGGGACTTGCAGCTTACCCATACATGGCCACTGCTCCCCTGACAGCAGCACAAGAGGGGAACCCATTTTCAAGATAAGTCCTGGTTCCTGCTTTTGATGCTGCATCTATGATACATTTATCATATATCCTGTCAATAAGTGATAGTTGTAAAAAACGGAGTGAGCACTTAACAAAAAAATAACAAATGGCTAACGACATTTACATTTATGGGACATGGTAGAAGTTTTTAAATAGATTATTATATGTTAGACATGAGCAGATCAACTCACAAGGCTCCGATCCGTTGGTTAGATCAGTAGTTTCTGATAGTCGGATGAGATACTCTTACCTTCCGGGATCACTGTCCCATTGCACTGGGATATACAGATGACATTGCACCAGTCTTGCTAATCAGAATCCATGCCCCGTATGCTGGGAAGTAAGGGATTGGCGAGCTTCCTCTCCAATGGTCAAACAATACTGACCTGGCCACTGGATAGGAGTGCCACAAGTCAAACTGCCCATCTCTAGTATATATAAACTGTACATTATGGACAAGAAATGTATAAAATTACACTACATTTTCACTGCAGATATATTAGTCTTTTAGTCCAAATACAATGACTTGTTATTTGAGCCACTACGTAAAACACAATATGTACTTATTTGGTGTGATTTCTCTGTATTCCCCTGATATGTGTGTGATTTTTTCAATCCATTATATATAATAGATACAAATCTGAGAATGATGTGTACAGTGTATGAGAATCATGTGACACCTCATGCATCAACACAAGATGATGACAGGTCCATTTTCTCTGAGATACCAGTTATAACATAGTAGAAAGATAAAGTTCTATCTACGTCAGGAGGAAGTCAGGTTCTTTAAAGCCCTTTATTAATGCTATATATTGTAATATTGAAGTAGAGGAGTAAGCGATCAAACAAATGCAGGTTTAAGTCCCCTATGAGGACTAATAAAATAAAATAAAAACTTATAAAAAATCTAATAACCCCTTATTTCCCTAGTTTAAAAATAATTAAATAAAAAATAAGCATATTTGGTATTGTTGAATATTTAAAAGTCCAACTAATGAAAATATAAGATTATTATAACCAGTTAGGAAAAAGAAAATTGAAACACCAAAATTACTATTAGTCGCCATACCATCCCCAAAAAATACAATAAAAAGCGTTCCAAACATAATGAGCATCTCAAAATGGTACCATTAAAAACTACAAATGCAAAAAATCAAGAACCCATGCATCTCCCTTAAAAGAAAACTATGAATGATATGGGTCTCAAAAAATTGCAACACAAAGCAATTTTTTGCGTGCAAAGTTCCAAATTTTTTAATCCATGAAAATATTAAAAATACTATACAATTTTGGTGTCACCGTGATCGTACTGACTTGGAGAGTCACTTTTCCAGGTCAATTTGATGAAAACTGGTAAAAAACCCAGTAAATTACCCTTTATGTTCTGTGGCCTAAATAGTCTCAAAAGCTTGTTATTATCATCATCTTTTTAATTGTTTATTAAAATGTATCAAGCACTGTGGACTTCCAATTTTTATTTCGACAATAACTTTATTTTAGCAAGTATTCCAAGCTGATCGCCATTTCATATTTACTCTGGGTGAATCTACACATCAGTATTATTTCCAACCTGTATAGCCAACATAAATTTCTTCTAGAATAACAACTCTATATATATTGCTGAATGTATGTCACAAAAGTGAAATGCGAACCTTTCAATATGCCATAGAAATGATAGCATAATAGTATAACCAAAAGCGAACTATGAAAAATTGAGCGGTATCTGGCACCGTCCAAGGTAGAGCTTTAATGCACTGCTTCTAAATGGAGAGAGTAAATGGGCTTACTTCATTTTATTAAAAATAAACTTGCTGGTGGGGAAGTCACAAAATTCTCCTAAATAACTTAGTGGATTTCCCCTTTTCCTCAATGTACAATAGTAGTTATTATGCACCTAGCTAGTAACAGGCTATACTTGTTAGACATTGGAACCTATGTCAGGTTCAGCTGTAATTGAATTTAGTGCTTTCAAAGAAACACTCTTGTCTGTGGGCACTTGTAAGTATCAATCTTTGATTCTGGTTACATTATAGAGCTCTGTAAATGAGGGAGTTGATATTGTTTCTCCTTGTTGCTTAGAAACTTACATATTGAAATACACTTAGCTAATTCCTGAAACTTCATTTCTCTTCTATTCTGCAATGCATATTGTCCTCATTTTCATACTACACTTGGGAGAAAATACGTAGCAATATTTATGTAGAATTTTACAATTTTTTGCTTTACTAATTTTCTTTATTTTAGCAAGACCGAAATGTTCTAAATCAAGAATGTTAGACATTGTGGATAATGCTAGCCAGGATATTATTGATGAGACAAGATGCTCAATGCTGCAGTGCACACAGTAGTTTCTTTAGCTATGTATTAAAATCTGGTGGTCAAATAAGCGTCACAATAGTTTGGCACACAGTCTTGGGGTCCCATATCACTTAGCGACGCACCAGCGATCCTGACAACGATACGACCTGTAGGGATCACTGGTGCATCACTAAATGATCGCTAGTAAGCTGCCAAACAGGCAGATCTCTTCAGCGACGCAGCAGCGATCAAACACAGCGATGCGCGCTGGCCGCCGGGATGCAGACGATGAAAAAAAGGCCCAGGACATTCCTGCACGATCAGCGATATCCAGCAGGGGGGCCAGTCGCTGCTGTGTGCCACATGTAGTGAGATCGCAGGCGAGATCGCTATTGCGCCACAAAATCGGTGACGCATTAGCGATCTCGTTATGTGAGACGGGGCCTTTAATACAGCTGTTCTCACCCCCTATATAATAACACACCAATACCTAGCAAAGATTATGTGTTTTTTAATTATTACATTTTCTAACAGGTGCATAAAGGATAAGTTATGAAAATTCTTTCATTGTTCAAATACTTCTGGACCCAGCTGTAATATACAGAGTTTCACAAATTCCTATGCCCTACTGATTTACACAAAAAATGACCACACATTATATATGTAATGTAAATTTTTCTTTTAGTCTAAAAACTTCTGACAACATGTCTCTGAATTACCAAGCAATAAATTTTTTTATTTTTTTTCTGACAAAGAAAAATGGTCAAAATTAAAAAAAAAGAAAAACAGGTGCTTGCAGACCTCAAATAATGCTAAGAAAACAAGTTCATAATAATTTAGAAACAACAATACTAATGTTTTAACTCAGGAAGAGTTCAGAAATCAAGTTTTGTGGAATAACCATGATTTTTAATCACAGTTTTCATGCGTCTTGGCATGCTTTCCACCAGCCTTTCACACTGCTTTTGGGTGACCTTATGCTACTCCTGGTACAAAAATTTAAGAAGTTCTTCTTTGATGGTTTGTGACTATCCAACTTCCTCTTGATTACATTCCAGAGGTTTTCAATGGGGTTCAGGTCTGGAGATTGGGCTGGCCCTGAGAAGGATTAGATGTGGTGGTCCTTCATCCACACATTGATTGACCTAGCTGTGTGGCATGGTGCATTGTCCTACTGGAAAAAACAGTCCTCAGAGTTGGGGAACATTGCCTGAGCAGAAGGAATCAACTGTTTTTCCAGGATAATCTTGTATGCGGCTTGATTCATATGTCCTTTGCAAAGATTAACCTGCTCAATTCCGGCCTTGCTGAAGCATCCCCAGATCATCACCGATCCTCCACCAAATTTCACAGTGGGTGCAAGACACTGTGGCTTTTACGCCTCTCCAGGTCTCCGTCTAACCATTAGATGACAGGTGTTGGGCAAAGCTGAAAATTAGACTCATCAGATTACCTTACTCCAGTACTCTATGGTCCAATCCTTATGGTCTTTGGCAAACTTCAGCCTGGCTCTCCTTTGCTTTTCATTGATGAAAGGCTTTTTTCTAGCTTTACATGACTTGAGCCCTGCCTCTAGGAGCCAGCTACAAACTGTTCTTGCTGTGCACTTCACCCCAGCTGCCATTTGCCATTCCTTTTGAAGGTCACTTGATGTCACTGCGGTTGCTGATTGACATTCGAATAAGATAATGGTCATTCCGGTCAGAGGAGAGTCGTTTTTGCCTTCTTCTGGTGTGTAGCTTTGTTGTCCCCAATATCTGATGCTTGACCTTGTTGTAATGGACTGTCGTTTTTTAAAGGATGGATGCAGCATGATGCTCACTGTATCCCTCTGCTAGTGAAGCCAGAATTGAGCCCTTCTTTTCCTCACTCAAGACTTTTCTTTTCAACTCCTTTGGCATGGTTAAAAGTTATTTTTTCATCCCTATTACATTTGGGATATTACTAGCACTTGTTTTGCCATCCAGCTTGTCCTTTTGCAAGAGGATTGTGAACACCACAGCAGGGTTTTTCATACTTACCTTCTTTAATTAGATTTGGTTCAGGTGATCACCTAATCAGAAGCACATTAAGTAGAATGAGGTGTACTCTGGTTGGAATTCAACTGACACTGGAATGGAATGGCTGTCAGACATGTGAAGAAGCTGATTTTTATAAATCTGTGCAGTGGTCTCTTTATTTCTGCCAGAGCTGTATATATGTGTATATATATATATATATAAAAATCAGGGACAAGTCCAATTTTCATGTAAATCGGCTATGCAAGTATGTGAAAAACATTGGATCGCATTCAGATAATATCCGAGTGCTATTCAATTTTCATGGTCTAACAGAATGGAGAAACTATTTTTTTTTGTCTACGCGTCCGAGAAAAAGTGATGCCACTTTGATCAGAGTCTGATCAGAACAATCGTACAGTTTTTCTCAGACGGAGACAAAACGGACATGTGACCCTACCCATAGAGTAATAATTGCAGTCTACAACAGCAGCAGGCTTATACTGTGGAGGGCCTGCATTGAGCAGACAACAGATGGCGCTGAGTTCTTTAACACTACTCTATGTGACCACTTTGATTTGCTTGTGTCAGTCTCTCCTTTTAAGTCCAGATTGATGATGATGCAGATAATGGTTGTTGTATGGCCTTAGTGAAGCTATTTATTTTCCCTCAATGTCTAAGTCCGAAAGCTGAATTCTGCATCAGTAATAACATAAGTTATAATTTTACTAGTGTGTGGGATACATACCCATCTGTATGTCACGTATATTATTTGTAGATGCTTGAATATGTTTATTCTGCTATTTCAATTAGATCCCAAACACATTCAGCTGCAGTAGTTTGGTACTTTTATCCATGTGGTGTATTTGGTAATGTGCACATAAGATGTTTTAATATAAAAGTAAATTGAGTTAGCCTATCGTTCGGGATTTTAAAATAAAACGTAAGAATTGGACATGTTGGATTTTTACGATACTTTGTTGGGAAATAAATGCTCCCAGAGGTGTCTAGTAGCAGTTAATTCATCTTTCCTTTGATAATAAATCTATGCATTTAGCATCTCTATGGGTAGCCTGTCCTATATACATTCAGTATACCGTACCATGAAGGTTATCATTATATAATATTGCATTCTAACACGCTGTGTATTTCCTATAAAACATATTGCACTGCTGTGTACAATGCTGACACCATCTTGCTATTTATTACAAAGAGCATGAGTTTCTGAGTCAAGATGATAAGAAACTAAGAAGTGCGACTCTCCTTTAAGGATATATAAAAGTGAGAAAATATGAGGCCTACCCTCAGCTGAGCCATTTGAAAGCAAAGCTACAAAGATAAAACCAAAAGCATTTTCTTCTTTAAAAATCATCACACCAAATATATGTAACATTCATCATTTATACAGCTGTCCCAAAACCATTATTGGCTATCTTGTCATTTCACCATTGTGTTTTTTATCTACAATGCACTGCTAGCATTACCGCCTAAATGTTCCCTTTATTATGACCATAAAGCATCGGCGCAGCTTAACAAGTTCTAGAGGACTTGCAATAAAAGGAAAGCACTCACCAGTATAACTCCTTGTTTGCCTTCTTAAGCATTTACTTGATGAAATAAGGTATGTTTATTTGCTTTTAACATTTCGGCACTGAAAGTTTCCTACAGTAGAGCAGAATATGGTCCTAGTGAATAAAAGTAATGCACAACAGCTGTAGTTTGCAAAACACAGCCTAACTACGCGATAAAAGCAAAACTTACTTAAGCTTGGGCTGCACAGCAGACTTAGAAGATTTGCTCACAGCGGAAGAGCAGCGCTCACTAAATCACAACATGTGCCTTTATGACCATAGTTATAATGAACGTCGTATGAGACAAATTGCACATGGATCGGATTTCCTATTTTACGTAAATAAAGTTCACTCATTGTATAGGATACAGCTAGGGAACTTTCTAATCTAGGTTACAATCATTTTCATGTTTTTTTTAATTAACTGCTTGCTGTCAGTGAAAGAAATACTCATCTTTGGAAAATCTCTCTTGATAATTCACTCCACACAACGGAGTCGTTAACAAGATAAAACTTGGATGCTACACACCGGTGTCAGTTGGAATTGATAAGGAACAATCTTAAAGGGAATCTGTCAGTAGGAACGACCCTCTTAGGCCATCTATGTGGGCATGTAGGTCATGGGAAGCTGAATAAAATGATACCTTGATATCTGTGATCCAATGTCTTATTCCAGGGAAATACATGTTTTTCTCATATGCAAATGAGCTACTCAGGGTAATGGGTCGGACGTAGATCTCAACCAGAATCTGCCTCCACAGCTTTTTTTCAATAAATTGTCATTCAAAATAGACTGAATATGTCACTGAGTCTTTATCTTCACATACCTCCTTTAATCCCTTAACAACGGCTGATATGCCTTTTAACGGTGGCAGTTAAGGGGCCTTATTCCTCAGAACTGTGTGGAGGTAACTGAGAATCTGGAAAACATGATTCAGGTTGGTTTTTACCATCCCCAGTCACGTGATTGCTGTTATTCACAGAATAACGGCGATAACAAAAAAAGGTCCGATTTTCCATTCATTTCTCTCTCCTCTGATATGATCTAGCATACCAGAGGAGAGATAAATGGATCCCCCAAGTCCAAGTACCTCCGCCATTCCCAAACCCTGTTCCATCCCCCCGACCCTCCGTGTCATCTTCCTGGAAGAAAATGGTGGGTGCATGCGCAATGCGCCTGCCGATATCTGCCGGATCACAGTGATCAAAATGCAAAAAATAGTAAATCAAACCCCCTTTGTCACCCCCTTGGTAAGATAAAAATAATAAAATTCAAAAATTGTGTTTTTTTCCGTTCTTTGCAGTTAGGGTTAGGGTTGGGGCTAGGGTTAGGGTTGGGGCTAGATATAGGGTTAGGGTTGGGGTGAGGGTTAAGGTTGTGCTAGGGATAGGGTTGTGTTGGGGGTTATGGTTAGGGTTATGGTTATCTTGGGGTTATGGTTGTGTTGGGGTTATGGCTGTGTTGTTGGGGTTGGGGTTAGGGTTGTGGTTAGGGGTGTGTTGGGTTATGGTAGGGATTAGGGCTGTGTTAGGGTAGGAGTTAGAACAGGGGGGTTTCCACTGTTTAGGCACATCAGGGGGTCTCCAAATGCTACATGGTACATGCCATTGATGCCAGCCAATTTTGCGTTCAAAAAGTCAAACAGTGCTCCCTCCTTTCTGTGCCCTGCCATGCACTCAAACAGTGGCTTTCCCTCACATACGGGGTATTGGCGTACTCAGGAGAAATTGCATAACAAATTTTGTGGTCCATTTTCTCTTAATACCCTTGTGAAAATAAAAAAGTTTGAGTCTAAAGTAAATTTTTTATGAAAAAAGTTAAATGTTAATTTTTTCTTTCCACATTGCATTAGTTCATGTGAAGCACTTGAAGGGTTAGCAAATTTCTTGAATGTGGTTTTGCACACCTTAAGGGCTGAAGTTTTTATAATAGTATCACTTTTGGGTTTTTTCTGTCATATTGACCCCCCCAAAGTAATTTCAAATATGATGTGGTCCCTAAGAAAAATGGTTTTGAAAATTTTGTTGGAAAAATGAGAAATCGCTGGCCATCTTTTAACCCTTATGACTTCCTAGCAAAAAGAAGTTATGTTTACAAAATTGTGCTGATGTAAAGTTGTCAAGTGGGAAAAGTTTGCAAATTACTAAATTTTCAAAATTTTTGCCAAATTTCCTTTTTTTCATGAATACATGCAAGTGATATCGAATAAATTTTACCACTATATTGAATTACAATATATCTAGAGAAAAACACTCTCGGAATCAGTGGAATACATTAAATCTTTCCAGAGCTATAACCTCATAAAGTGACAGTGGTCAGAATTGTAAAAATTGACTTTGTCATTAAGATCAAAATTGGCTTGTCTCTAAGGGGTTAAAGGGTATGTCATGATGGCCATTTTCTTTTATATTGCTAAAGAGTAAAGTTTGTTTTCTATGTGGACAAGAAGTAATCAAACAAATATGGATAAACCAGTGACAAAACCAAACTGTCAGGCCGTCAGCAACAGACTGCTTTAACTCCTTAGTGGCAGAGCCAATTTGCAGCTTAATGACTGGGCCAATTTTTACTATTCTGACCGCTGTCACATTATGAGGTTATAACTCTGGAACGCTTTAACGGATCCCACTGATTCTGAGATTGTGTTCTCGTGACATATTATACTTCATGTTAGTGGTAAAATTTCTTTGATATGACTTGCGTTTATTTATGAAAAAAATGTAAATATGGCAAAAATTTTTACAATTTAGCAATTTTAAAACTTTTAATTTTATGCCCTTAAATTAGAGATATGTCACAAAAAATACTTAATAAATAACATTTCCCACATGTCTACTTTACATCAGCACAATTTTGGAAACAACATTTTTTTTGGTAGGAACTTATTAGGGTTAAAAGTTGACCAGCGATTTCTCATTTTTACAACAAAATTTGCAAAACCATTTTTTAGAGACCACATCACATTTGAAATCATTTTGAGGGGTCAATATGACAGAAAATACCCAAAATGACAACATTATAAAAACTGCACCCCTCAAGGTGCTCAAAACCACATTCAAGAAGTTTATTAACCCTTTACACGCTTCACAGGAACTGAAGCAATGTGGAAAGAAAAAATTAACATTTAACTTTTTTTTGCAAACATTTTACTTCAGAACCATTTTTTATTTTCACAAGTATAAAAAGAGAAAATGAACCAAAAAATTTGTTGTGCAATTTCTTCTGAATGCGCCGATACCCCATATGTGGGGGTAAACCACTGTTTGGGCGCATGGCAGAGCTCGGAAGGGAGGGAGCGCCGTTTGACTTTTTCAATGCAGAATTAGCTGGAATTGAGATCGGACGCCATGTTGCATTTGGAGAGCTCTGATTTGCCTAAACAGTGAAAACCCCCACAATTGACATGATTTTGGAAAATAGACCCCATAAGGAACTTGCCTAGATGTGTGGTGAGCACTTATAACGCAGAGCTGTGAAAATAAAAATGATTTTTTTAGCCGGCTATTTTTTATTTTCACAAGGGTAACAGAAGAAAATGAACTCTAAAAGTTGTTGTCCAGTATGTCCTGAGTACACTGGTATCTCATATGTGGGGGGGAACCACTGGGCACACGTCAGGGCTCAGAAGGGAAGCAGTGACATTTTGAAATGCAGACTTTGATGGAATGGTCTGTGGGCATCATGTTGCATTTGCAGAGCCTTTGATGTGTCTAAACAGTAGAAACCCCCTACAAGTGACCCTATTTTGGAAACTAGATCCCCCAAGGAGCTTATCTAGATGTGTGGTGAGTACTTTTAACCCCAAGTGCTTCACAGAAGTTTATAAAGTAGAGCCGTGAAAATAAAAATCAGATTTTTTCCACAAAAATGATGTTTTCACCCCCAAATTTTTACTTTCACTAGGGTAACAGGAGAAATTGGACCCCAAAAGTTGTTGTCCAATTTGTCCTGAGTATGCTGATACCCCATATGTGGGAGAAAATTACTGTATGGGCACACGTCGGGGCTCGGAAGGGAAGTAGTGACGTTTTGAAATGCAGATTTTGATGGAATGGTCTGCGGGCGTCACATTGCACGTCAGGGCTCGGAAGGGAGGGAGCACCGTTTGACATTTTGAACGCAAAATTGGCTGGCATCAATAGTGGTGCCATGTTACATTTGGAGACCCCCTGATGTGCCTAAACAGTGGAGACTAGAGTTGAGCGATACCGTCCGATACTTCAAAGTATCGTATCGGATGGTATCGGCCGATCTTTAAAAAAAGTATCGGTATCGCCGATTCCGATACCGGAAGTCCCATTCAAGTCTATGGGACTTCCGGTATCGGAATAAGAAAAACCCTTTCCTGCCCTTGTACAGCCTCTCTGGGGTCTGTACGGGCCTTTCGGGGGGCTGTGCCGGCCTGCCAGGGGGTCTGTGCAGGCTCCGGTGGTCTGTGCCGGCCTGCCGGTGGTCTGTGCAGGCTCCGGGGGGCTGTGCCGGCCTGCCGGGGGGCTGTGCCGGCCTGCCGGGGGGCTGTGCCGGCCTGCCGGGGGGCTGTGCAGGCTCCGGGGGGCTGTGCCGGCCTGCCGGTGGTCTGTGCAGGCTCCGGGGGGCTGTGCCGGCCTGCCGGGGGGCTGTGCCGGCCTGCTGGGGGGCTGTGCCGGCTCCGGGGGGCTGTGCCGGCCTGCCGGGGGGCTGTGCCGGCCTGCCGGGGGGCTGTGCCGGCCTGCCGGTGGTCTGTGCAGGCATCGTCCGATGGGACTACAAGTCCCATCGGGCGATGCCTGCTACCATGACAGTGATTGACACATTAGCCAATGATGGGACAGTAGTAGTCCCATCATCCGGCTAATGTGTTAAATGTAAAAAAAAAAAAAAAAAAAAAAAATTACATGCTACATACATACAACATGCATACTACATACATGCTACATTCATACTACATACTACATACATGCTACATTCATACTACATAAATACTACATGCAACATACATACTACATATATACTACATGCATGCTACATACATACTGCATGCTACATACATACCACATATATACTACATACATACTACATGCATGCTACATACATAACACATATATACTACATGCATGCTACATACATACTACATGCTACATACTACATATATACTACATGCATGCTACATACTACATGCTACATACATACTACATATATACTACATGCATGCTACATACATACTGCATGCTACATGCATGCTACATACATACTACATACATACTACATGCTACATACATACTACATATATACTACATACATACTACATACATACTACATGCATGCTACATACATACCACATACATAACACATATATACTACATGCATGCTACATACATACTACATGCTACATACATACCATATACATACTACATGCATGCTACATACATACTACATGCATGCTACATACATACTACATGCTACATACATACTACATATATACTACATGCATGCTACATACATACTACATGCTACATACATACTACATATATACTACATGCATGCTACATACTACATGCTACATACATACTACATATATACTACATGCATGCTACATACATAGTACATGCATGCTACATACATACTACATGCTACATACATACCACATACATACTACATATATACTACATGCATGCTACATACATACTGCATGCTACATGCATGCTACATACATACTACATACATACTACATGCTACATACATACCACATATATACTACATACATACAATACATTCATACAATACATACATAGACATACAGTACATATAACATAGAGTAACATACTTACCAATACTTGTCACATTGTTCCCCGAAGCCATTGTCTTTTCCGGAATAAATATTAACATAACAAACCACAAAAATACTCACCCACGATCCGAAGCAGTCCACGAGTGTGTCCCACGACGATCTTGGGTAGAGAACTGCAGCATCAGCTGTTGCTGCCGTTCTCTACGGGCTGCAGGAATCCAATGACGGAAGGTAGGTATCCTTCCGCACTGTATTCCTCGGCCACTTAAAAAAAAAAAAAGTCCCTAGTCTCACTTTATGCCATTGCTGTGTGGGAAATTCCCACGCAGCAATGGCATAAAGTGAGACTAGGGACTTTTTTTTTTTTAAGTGGCGGAGGAATACAGTGCGGAAGGATACCTACCTTCCGTCATTGGATTCCTGCAGCCCGTAGAGAACGGCAGCATCATCTGATGCTGCAGTTCTCTACCCAAGATCGTCGTGGGACACACTCGTGGACTGCTTCGGATCGTGGGTGAGTATTTTTGTGGTTTGTTATGTTAATATTTATTCCGGAAAAGACAATGGCTTCGGGGAACAATGTGACAAGTATTGGTAAGTATGTTACTCTATGTTATATGTACTGTATGTCTATGTATGTATTGTATGAATGTATTGTATGTATGTAGTATATATGTGGTATGTATGTAGCATGTAGTATGTATGTAGTATGTATGTAGCATGCATGTAGCATGTAGTATGTATGTAGCATGCATGTAGTATATATGTAGTATGTATGTAGCATGCATGTAGTATATATGTAGCATGTATGTAGTATGTATGTGGTATGTATGTAGCATGTAGTATGTATGTAGCATGCATGTAGTATATATGTAGTATGTATGTAGCATGTAGTATGTATGTAGTATGTATGTGGTATGTATGTAGCATGTAGTATGTATGTAGCATGCATGTAGTATATATGTAGTATGTAGTATGTATGTAGTATGTATGTGGTATGTATGTAGCATGTAGTATGTATGTAGCATGCATGTAGCATGCATGTAGTATGTATGTAGCATGCATGTAGTATGTATGTAGCATGCATGTAGTATGTATGTAGTATGTATGTAGTATGTATGTAGCATGCAGTATGTATGTAGCATGTATGTAGTATGTATGTAGTATATATGTAGTATGTATGTAGCATGTAGTATGTATGTAGCATGCATGTAGTATGTATGTAGCATGTAGTATGTATGTAGCATGCATGTAGTATGTATGTAGCATGTATGTAGTATGTATGTAGTATATATGTAGTATGTATGTAGCATGTAGTATGTATGTAGCATGCATGTAGTATGTATGTAGTATTTTTTTTTTTTTTTTTAACATTTAACACATTAGCCGGATGATGGGACTACTACTGTCCCATCATTGGCTAATGTGTCAATCACTGTCATGGTAGCAGGCATCGCCCGATGGGACTTGTAGTCCCATCGGACGATGCTTGCACAGACCCCCGGACATCAGCACAGCCCCCCGGCAGGCCGGCACAGCCCCCCGGCAGGCCGGTACAGACCCCCACAGGGTGCACAGACCACCGGCAGGCCGGCACAGCCCCCCGGCAGGCCGGTACAGACCCCCACAGGGTGCACAGACCACCGACAGGCCGGCACAGCCCCCCGGCAGGCCGGTACAGACCCCGGGCAGTCCACACAGCCCCCCGGCAGGCCGGCACAGCCCCCCGGCAGGCCGGCAGAGACCCCCGGAAGGCCCGAAATGACGGCGCATCATGATGCGCACACACTGCGCATCATGATGACGTCAGTCTGTCAATCAACTTTGAACTTCCGATTCCGATGCCGAATTCCGATATTGAAAAAATATCGGAAGTCGGTATCGGAATTCCGATACAGCAAGTATCGGCCGATACCCGATACTTGCGGTATCGGAATGCTCAACACTAGTGGAGACCCCTCAATTTTAACTCCAACCCTAACCCCCACACCCCTAAGCCTAATTCCAACCCTAACCATAAAACTAACCACAACCCTAACCCCAACACACCCTAACCCTAATCCCAACTGTAACCACAACCCTAACCCTAATCCCAACCTTAACCATAACCCTAACTACAATCCTAACCCTGATCCCAACCCTAACCATAACCCTAACCACAAACCTAACCCCAACACACCCCTATCCCTAATCTCAACACTAACCCTAATCCCCAACCTAACCCTAATTCCAACCCTAACCCTAATTCCAACCCTAACCCTTTTTCCAACCCTAATCCTAACCCTAACTTTAGTCCAACTCACTTTAGCCTAACTCTAACCCTAATGGGAAAATGAAAATAAATATATTTCATTATTACATTATTTTTCCCTAACTAAGGGGGTGATAAAGGGGGGTTATTTACTTTTTTTTATTTTGATCACTGTGATAGGGTCTATCACAGTGACCAAAATGAACCAATAGGAAAAATCTTCCTATCGTTGCTGGGTGCTGGCCAGCAGATCTTGGCGGGTGCACTGTGCATGCGCCCGCCATTTTCTTACCGGAAGACGACGCCGTCGGCCTTGGGGGAGGCCAAGAGTCCCAGGGACACTGAGAGGTACTGGGGGTGGATCAGGGACCATATTTCTCTCTCTTCTGGTCATATCAGAGGAGAGAGAAATTAAATGACACATCAGACTTTTTTTATTTTGCGGTCGCCGTTATACAGTTAATAACGGCAATCGCAACACCGGGGTCGGTAAAAACTGACCCCAATCATGTTCTCTGGGGTCTCGGCTACCCCCAGCAGCCGAGACCCCAGAGAAATTCCTTCCGACTTTGGGGGTGCTATACACTTTTTCCTCAGCGCCATGAATTCATGGCGCTGTGGTTTAAGTACCCTTAACTACCGTGGTTAAAAGGCGCATCAGTGGTCATTAAGGGGTTAAAATTAACAAATTAACATTTCAGAGCAAATCTGTTGTGTACTGAAATGTGTCTTCAACTCTCCTTAGTATTTTAATGTCAATAGAGCTGTATGATAGCGGTGCTGTTGATTGTTGATTTTTCAAACTACAGGATAAGTGACAGGTCTTATTTAACCCCTTCACTACCAAGGGTGGTTTGCACGTTAACTACCGGGCCAATTTTTACAATTCTGACCACTGTACCTTTATGAGGAACGCTGGAACGCTTCTATGGATCCCGGTGATTCTGACATTGTTTTCTCGTGACATATTGTACTTCATGTTAGTGGTAAAATTGCATTCAAATAACTTGCGTTTATTTGTGAAAAAAACGGAAATTTGGCGAAAATTTTGAAAATTTCGCAATTTTCCAACTTTGAATTTTTATGCCCTTAAATCACAGCGATACGGCACACAAAAAACTTAATACATAACATTTCCCACATGTTTACTTTACATCAGCACAGTTTTGGAACCAAAATTTTTTTTTGTTAGGAAGTTATAAGGGTTAAAAATTGACCAGCGATTTCTCATTTTTGCAACACCATTTTATTTTTAGGGACCACTTCACATTTGAAGCCACTTTGAGGGGTCTATATGATAGAAAATACCCAAAAGTGACACCATTCTAAAAACTGCACCCCTTAAGGTGCTTAAAACCACATTCAAGAAGTTTATTAACCCTTTAGGTGCGTCACAGGAATTTTTTGAATATTAAAAAAAAATGAACATTTAACTTTTTTTCACAAAAAAAATACTTCAGGTTCAATTTTCTTTATTTTACCAAGGGTAACAGGAGAAATTGGACTGCAAGACTTATTGTGCAATTTGTCCTGAGTACGCTGATACCTGATATGTGGGGGGGAACCACTGTTTCGGCGCATGGCAGAGCTCAGAATGGAAGGAGCGCCGTTTGACTTTTTCAATGCAAAATTGGCTGGAATTCAGATCGGACGCCATGTCACGTTTGGCGAGCCCCTGATGTACCTAAACAGTGGAAACCCCCCCAAGTGACCCCATTTTGGAAACTAGACCCCCCAAGGAACTTATCTAGATATGTGGTGAGAACTTTGAACCCACAAGGGCTTCACAGAAGTTTATAACGTACAGCGGTACAATTAAAAAATCATATTTTTTCCACAAAAATGATCTTTTCACCCCCAATTTTTATTTTTCCAAGGGTAACAGGACCCTAAAAGTTATTGTGCAATTTGTCCTGAGTACGCTGATACCCCATATGTGGGTGTAAATGACTATTTGGGCGCATAGCAGAGCTCGGAAGGGAAGCAGCGCCATTTGACGTTTTTGGCTAGAATTGAGATCGGACACCAAGTCGCGATTGGAAAACCCCTGATGTACCAAAACAGTGGAAACCCCCCACAAATGACACCATTTTGGAATCTAGACCCCCCAAGGAACTTATCTAGATGTGTGGTGAGAACTTTGAACCCCCAAGGGCTTCACAGAAGTTTATAACGTACAGCAGTACAATTAAAAAATCATATTTTTTCCACAAAAATGATCTTTTCACCCTCAATTCTTATTTTTCCAAAAGTAACAGGACCCTAAAAGATATTGTGCAATTTATCCTGAGTACGCTGATACCCCACATGTGGGGGTAAACCACTATTTGGGCGTATGGCAGAGCTAGCTCGGAAGGGAAGCAGCGCCATTTGATGTTTTTGGCTGGAATTGAGATCGGACACCATGTCGCGTTAGGAAACCCCTGATGTACCAAAACAGTAGAAACCCCCCACAAATGACACCATTTTGGAAACTAGACCCCCCAAGGAACTTATCTAGATGTGTGGTGAGCACTTTGAACCCCCCAGTGCTTCACTGAAGTTTATAACGTCCGGGCGTGAAAATAAAAAAATCGTATTTTTTCCACAAACATGATCTTTTAGTCCCCATTTTTTTATTTTCCCAAGGGTAACAGGAGAAATTGGACCCCAAAAGTTGTTGTCCAATTTGTCCTGAGTACGCTGATACCTCATATGTGGGAGAAAACTACTGTATGGGCACACGTCGGGGCTCGGAAGGGAAGTAGTGACGTTTTGGAATGCAGACTTTGATGGAATGGTCTGCGGGTGTCATGTTGCGTTTGGAGAGCCCCTGATGTACCTAAATAGTGGAAACCCCCCACAAGTGACCCCATTTTGGAAACTAGACCCCCTAATGAACTTATCTAGATGTGTGGTGAGCACTTTGAACCCCCCAGTGCTTCACAGAAGTTTATAACGACCGGGCGTGAAAATAAAAATATCGTATTTTTTCAACAAACATCATCTTTTAGTCCCCATTTTTTTTATTTTCCCAAGGGTAACAGGAGAAATTGGACCCCAAAAGTTGTTGTCCAATTTGTCCTGAGTACGCTGATACCTCATATGTGGGAGAAAACTACTGTATGGGCACACGTCGGGGCTCGGAAGGGAAGTAGTGACGTTTTGGAATGCAGACTTTGATGGATTGGTATGCGGGTGTCATATGCGTTTGGAGAGCCCCTAATGTACCTAAACTATTGAAACTCCCCACAAGTGACCCCATTTTGGAAACTAGACCCCCCACCGAGCTTATCTAGATGTGTGGAGAGCACTTTGAACCCCCAAGTGCTTCACAGAAGTTTATAACGCCTGGGCGTGAAAATAAAAAAAACATTTTTTTCCGCAAAATTATATTTTTGCCCCCAATTTTTTATTTTCCTAAGGGTAACAGGAGAAATTGGACCCCAAAAGTTGTTTTGTAATTTGTCCTGAGTAGGCTGATACCCTACATGTGGGGGTAAAACACTGTTTGGGCACATGGCAAAGCTTGGAAGGGAAGGAGCACCATTTGACTTTTTCAACGCAGAATTGGCTGGAATTGAGATCAGACGCCATGTTGCCTTTGGAGAGCACCTGATGTGCCCAAACAGTGGAAACCCCCAATTATAACTCCAACCCGAACCTCAACACACCCCTAACCCTAAACTGAGCCCTAGCCCTAACCCTAGCCCTAACCCTAGCCCTAACCCTAGCCCTAGCCCTAACCCTACCGGGAAAATGGAAATAAATACATTTTCTTTTAGTTTTATTATTTTTCCCTAACTAAGGGGGTGATAACGGGGGGTTTGATTTACGATTTATGGCGGTTTTTATGTTTGCCGGCTGTCGCACGCTAAAAGACGCTTTTTATTGTAAAAATAGTTTTTGCATCACCACATATTGTGAGCTATAATTTTTCCGTATTTTGACCCACCGAGTCATGTGAGGTCTTATTTTTTGCGGGACGAGTTGACGTTTTTATTGGTACCATTTTCGGGCACGTGACATTTTTTGATCGCTTTTTATTCCGATTTTTGGGACGCAGAATGAACAAAAACCAGCGTTTCATGAATTTCTTTTGGGGGGGTGCGTTTACACCGTTCCGCGTGCGGTAAAATTGATAAAGCGGTTTTATTCTTCGGGTCAGTACGGTTACAGCGATACCTCATTTAGGTCTTTTTTTATGTTTTGTCGGTTTTTTGCAATGAAAACTATTTTATATAAAAAATAATTATTTTTGTATCGCTTTATTCTGCGAGCTATAACTTTTTTATTTTTTTGCGCATGATGCTGTATGGTGGATCGTTTTTTGCGGGACAAGATGACGTTTTCAGCGGTACCATGCATATTTATATGCGTCTTTTTGATCGCGCGTTATTGCACTTTTTGTTCGGTGGTATGATAATAAATCATTATTTTTTGCTTCGTTTTTTATTTTTATTTTTTAAGGGGTTCGCTAAAGGGGTTAACTAATGGGACAGTTTTATAGGGCAGGTCATTACGGACGCGGCGATACCAAATATGTGTACTTTTATTGTTTTTGTTTTTTTTTATTTTGAAAAAATGGATTTATTGGGGAATATTTTTTTTTTTTTCACTGATTTATTTAGCGATTTTTTTTAAAATTATTTTTAACACTTTTTTTTTTTTTTTTTTTTACTTTATTACCTTGTCCCAGGTGGGACATCACTGTCCTGTGACAGATCGCTGATCTGTCACATCACAGATCACTGTGACAGATCAGCGATCTGTCACAGGCACTGCTGCAGACTTCCTCATGCCTGCGCTTTGCAGGCAGTGAGGAAGTCAGCTCCCTGCAGGCCCCCGTCGCCATCTTGGATCCGGGGGCCTGTAGGGAAAGAGACCCCCGCAGCAGCGCTGCACATTGCGCTGCCGTGGGGGGCTCAGGGAAGCACGGAGGGAGCCCCCTCCCTGCCGATGCTTCCCTTTAACCCCCGGTACACCGCGATCGCGTTTGATCGCGGTGTGCAAGGGGTTAACGTGTCGGGGGCGGTCCGTGACCGGCCCTGACACATTGTGCCGGGTGTCAGCTATGATAATTAGCTGACACTCGGCCGCGATCAGCGGCGCTCACCACGTGGGCGCCGCTGATCGCGATGACGTAATATTCCGTCCATGGTAATTAGGTCCATGGACACATGGACGGAATATTACGTCAATTGTAGGTAAGGGGTTAAAGAAGCGGCCCAGTATTTGTTTTACTTATTTATTGTGCAGCAATGGCTATTATTAAAGAAAAACATAGATGCTTTTCTGTATGCCTTGTGCATTTGTCAAATTAAAGAAAACACCCCAAAGAATTCAAAAATACCTATGAAACATGAGCTTACAATCTATGCAAACAAATAAATCAGAGCAATATTAGGGGTATGCATGATATAACTGAGCCAAAGTGGCTTACTCAGAACTGCAAAAATGCGACAGAAACCTCCAATAGATATACATGGAAATATTAGAAAAAATGGAGTAAAAAATTCTGTCTTTAAAGTACATACAAAATCATTTTTATTTCTGCATTAAACTTAAATATAAACATACAATACTATCATCTTAAGCCAATACATACATTAGTATTTCATAATTGACAGGTAGATATTGAAAGAAAGACTCAGGTAAAGTAAGACTGAAGGTCAACACTTGTGATCAGGAGTGTAAGACCGGAAGGATCAAGTTCATGAGTATGATGTGTTAATATGCCTTTTAAGAGGCCATAAGAATATTGGCTAGCTCAGGATTTATCCTTATCCATATCGATCTCAGAATGATACCAGACAGACTGCCCCTACGCGCTTTTTGCGTGGGCTTCCTCAGAACGGAAGATCCCCTAGAACTAGAAGAGATAGTAAAAGAGATGCTCTACCTATACGGAGAACAAGGGCTGAAGTATCCGGTACCTGTGGGAAAGATGACAACCCGTTGGGTCTTATCCTCTATACCTGCCTGTAAATACTGCCATTCGCCATGTAAAAGTTTGGTTATTTTTATGAAACTAGTGTCTCTTGGATTGATTGCTGCCCTGGTTCCAGAAGAGAGATTCCTTGAGTCAGAGGAGGCCTGCCGCCCTGAAGTAAGTGAGATGCACCTCACACACAGCAGCACATCAGGACTGGGACATGAGTTGTCTGTAGGATGCCAAAGTGAATGGGGACTGAAGCATGGCCACGACTACCTTGTTTGGGCATCTTACATATTCTATGTGATTTTTACAGCAGTCCAAGTGTATGCTATTGTCACGTGGACCCGCCCTGTGTGACGCGACCAGCAGGCCGGTAACTAAAACAACAAGACGCGGGACGTGATACTGGCCTGTGTGACACGGCCCGCAGGCCGGTAACTAAAACAACAAGACACGGGGAAAGGGGAAACAGTTACAACAGTGGGCCCTGCAATAGGGAAAGGGGACATGGAGACCTCCTGCACTCCCCTGAGTCAGTGTCCCTAACGCTCCTAACGTTCCCTATGCCGGTTCCGCACCGGGCGCCGATCAGGAACCTGTCGCCCTAGCACACCCTACACCTATCCCTTGCTAGGGAGCTGGGTGGCGCAGGCACTGGCCCCACTGCTGTACTAATAAACACTAAGGAAAAACACAAACAGGGAAATACCACTTAGCTTTACTCCTGCTCTAGCTCCTGGCAACAAAGTCCACCACCAGAATGCAGCTTTCCTCCTGAATCGCTGCCACCAAACTCTGTCAGAGCTACAAGGAAATCCCCTATGACTCCTTCCACACCAGGGCTAAGACAGTGCTGCAAGGAACGCTCTCCAGCTCCTTCCTCCACCAAGGATGGTTGAAATGAACACTATCACCAACACTGATTGCAACACCTGTGACTCTTTTATAGCAGAGCCAGCAATCACACCTGCATTATAATCATGTGCACTTAACTAAAGAAACCAGAGTGCAATGACGCTCACCACCACTGGGGGAAAACTTAGAACAAACGACACCACAGTGCAATAATCCTAATGGCCACTGGGGGCAAAAACCAAACTTAAGCACAGCTTAAGAAAAAAAAAAGGTTACCTGTGCCTTTTATCAGTCCTGATCCAGCATGGATCATGACAGTACCCTCCCCTTAATGAAGGGCTTCCGGACCCTCAAGACCGCTCCTCATCAGGGAACTGCCCACAGCGGGGACGCCCAGACCCAGAGTTCACTCCCAGCAACTACCTGCATGTCAGGTTGATGAGAAACGAGCCCGCTGGTATTGGCAACGTATGTTCTGGAGGCAACACACATCTCCGAAGCGCTGACCTGGGGAACGGGTTGTGTATGTGTATGTTTGGTATGAGCTGGTAACACTCCACAACACAATTCCACTGGATTTTTTTGGTGGCCACCCATACACGCTCGTTCACACACAGGTCCGGACCTGAACGTTTGTTGCCACTCGTTCATTTGTCACCATTTGGAAACTCTTTCTGGGATTGACAACAGAGACGTCCCCCTGTGTCACCACACTCACACCCCCCGCACTACTCCAAGGGGTACACCACCCTCCAACCCCTTCCACCACGTGGTCTGCACCTCCAAGGTTGGCCAATGGTGAGGGTTGAGACTTGCTCCTACTCTCCTGCAGCACATCTGCTGCTCTCACCGGAGAGGAAGGGGTCCGTTGAAGAGAGACGGCAGAGACAGTAGTTCCTAGGCAGCAGCCCTCACACGACTGCCCCCAGCTGACCACTCCCCTCGCCCGCCAATCTATTACCGGGTTGTGTCTTTTCAGCCAAGGGAGGCCTAAAACAATAGGTACTGGCATTCCCTCCAAGACGTAGCATGACAAGGACTCCTCATGATGTCCTATACGCAGATGGATATTCTCTACGACTTGGGTCAAGCTCCCCTGGCTCAGTGGAACAGAGTTTATGGCCTGGACTCTTATAGGTTGAGCTAGCATCCTACACCTCAGACCATGAGTCTGGACAAAGCGAGCTTCCACCAGACTGACTCCTGCTCCGCTGTCCACAAGCACCGGTATCACCTCCAGTACCCCGCCAGCCAAGACCTTTGCTGACATGGTACCTTGGGAGGGCAAAATGGAGGAAATGTATACTCCCTGGTTGCATCCCTCCAAGCGACCAGGGGAATGCGGCTTCTCAGATGGTACAGATAATTTGGCGCGCAATGGGCAAGCCTTCAGGACATGACCAGTCTGCCCACAGTACAAACATGCCGACACCACTCCCCGAATCGTAGGCAGCTCCGAATACAAACTAGCTCCTCCTACTTGCATGGGTTCGTCTGGAGACTTGGCATGAACTGGGCAGGCTCTCAGAAAATGGCCCGGCTTCCCACAGGAAAAGCATACCCCCCCACCATGACGAGCCGCAGACACCCCCTTTTTTGTATCAACAACACCGGGATGTTTGGGTTCCTCCGTCCGCACTGGTGTGTCCTCCTCCCTAGCGAGGACATCAGGGGGCACTTTTTGTATATGTCTTTTCCTAAGGCGTCTATCCACCCGTATGGCAAGGGACATGGCGGCCTCCAGCGACCTGGGGGCGGCGTACTGCACCAGAGTATCCTGCAACTTTGGAGACAAACCCTGTACAAATTGACTTCTAAGTGCAGTGTCATTCCACTGAGTGTTAGTGGCCCATCTCCTAAACTCTGAGCACTACTCCTCAGCAACCCGGGCTCCCTGTTTACACCTACGGATTCTGGATTCCACCAGGGCGATGCCATCAGAATCCCCATACACAAGCACCAAAGCTGCAAAAAACTCGTCCACGGACACTAATGATGGACAATCGTCCGTAGGGAGAAGGCCCAGGATTGGGGATCCCCTTTAAGAAGGGACATAATGATTCCCACCTGTTGCTCTTCACTCCCTGAGGAACGAGGGCGCAGCTTGAAATATAATTTGCAGGCTTCTTGAAACACCAAGAATTGATTTCTCCCTCCAGAAAATCTGTCAGGGAGGGATATCTTGGGTTCTGGCTAAGCCTGTCTCTGAACCAAGCCCCCAAAGCCCACCAACTGCTTCAGTTGCTGCACCAACTCACCGCGCAGCCCCCTAATCTCCTCAGTAAGGGTCTGCAGCATTTGGGCAAAGGTCTGAACTGGATCCATGGCTCAGCAGGAAAAAAAAGTTATTGGTTGGTGATAATGTCACGTGGACCCGTCCTGTGTGACGCGACCAGCAGGCCGGTAACTAAAACAACAAGACGCGGCATGTGATACTGTCCTGTGTGACACGGCCCGCAGGCCGGTAACTAAAACAACAAGACACGGGGAAAGGGGAAACAGTTACAATGGTGGGCCCTGCGATAGGGAAAGGGGACGTGGAGACCTCCTGCACTCCCCTGAGTCAGTGTCCCTAACGCTCCTAACGTTCCCTATGCCGGTTCCGCACCGGGCGCCGATCAGGAGCCTGTTGCCCTAGAACACCCTACACCTATCCCTTGCTAGGGAGCTGGGTGGCACAGGCACTGGCCCCACCGCTGTACTAATACACACTAAGGAAAAATACAAACAGGGAAACACCACTTAGCTTTACTCTGTTGCTCTAGCTCCTGGCAACAGAGTGCACCACTAGAATGCAGCTCTCCTCCTGAATCGCTGCCACCAAGCTCTGTCAGAGCTACAAGGAAATCCCCTATGACTCCTTCCACACCAGGGCTAAGACAGTGCTGCAAGGAATGCTCTCCAGCTCTTTCATCCACCAAGGATGGTTGAAATGAACACTATCACCAACACTGATTGCAACACCTGTGACTCTTTTATAGCAGAGCCAGCAATCACACCTGCATTATAATCATGTGCACTTAACTAAAGAAACCAGAGTGCAATGATGCTCACCACCACCGGGGGCAAACTTAGAACAACGACACCACAGTGCAATAATCCTAATGGCCACTGGGGGCAAAAACCAAACTTAAGCACAGCTTAAGAAAAAAAAAGGTTACCTGTGCCTTTTATCAATCCTGATCCAGCATGGATCATGACAGCTATGTGATGTATAAAGCACAGTCTCAGTGTATAGTATGTGACCTATGCAGCATAGTTTCAGTATATCCTATGTGATATATACAGCACAGTCTCAGTGTATCCAATGTGTTGTATACAGCTGTCTCAGTATATCATGTGTGGTGTATACATCAGAGTTTAAGTGTACTATGTCTTGTTCACATCAGTCTCAATGTATTCTATGTGATGGCTACAGAGCAGTCTCAGTGTATCCCTTGTGATGTATACAGCAGTTTCCGTGTATCCTATGTGATGTGTACAGCAGAGTCTCAGTGTACCCTGTTGGAAGTATATGGCAGAGTCTCAGTGTATCCTATATGATGGATACCTCAGAGTTTCACTGTATCTTATGTGATTATACAGCAGAAACTTACTGTATCCTATGTGTTGTATTCAGCAGTTTTAGTTTATCCTATGGGATACATACAGCTCTGTCTCAGTATATGCTGTATGATATATACAGCAGTTTCAGTGTATCCTGTGTGATTACTGTATTCTATGTGATGCACACAGAGCAGTCTCAGTGTATTTTATGTGATGCATACATGAGTCAGCATATATTCTATGTGTTGTATACAAAACAACCACAGTATATCCTATGTTATGTCTACAGCAGAGTCTCAGTGTATCCTGTGGGATGTATACAGCAGAGAAGAGTCTCGGTGTATTCTATGTGATGGATAAAACAGTATCACTGTATCCTATGTGTTATATACAGCAGTTTCAATGTATCCTATGTAATTTACACAGAACAATCTGTGTATCCTATGTGATGTATAAAGTTGTCTGTTATGAGCTCATTTTGTGCTCTATCAGTTAAGAGTTCCCCTTCCATTCTCCCTCTGGTGGTGACGGGAGGTAGTGAGGTTGGTTTAAGTGGTAGTGATCTGCCACCTGGTGAGGAAGATAATGATTGGATCTCTGGATTATCAGACTGGATATAAGACAGCCGACGCTCTATCCTGTTGCTTGTGATTCAGTCTGCTTCTCAGGTCTAGGACTCAGCTCTGTTCCAATCTTCTCAGACAAGTTTGTTTTTTGCTAATCTTCACACTTGCTCTTGTTGGTCTTTTCAGTTTTTTGTGTGGTCAGCCAGCCCGACTGGGCTGTGCTGAATTTCCACACTTATTTGCCAAATTGCCTTTTTTTGTCCCTTATTAGATTGGCCTCTTTTTGCTCTGTCTCAGAACATTTCAGAGTGCTGATATAGTGGGAGAAGTCTAGTGACTTCAGGGTTAATTTTGCTATCAGTTGTGTTGGACATTTTGTAGGGTTTTTTGGCAGACTGCAGACAGTGTCTTTCCTTTCCTGTCCTTTCTAGTTAGTTTGGCCCCATTATTTGCTCAGCCTATTTTCCTGCCTTTGTGTTTTCATCTTTTTTCACTGTCTATACATGTGGGGGGCTGTCTCTCCTTTGGGGTCTGCTCTGGGGCAGTTAGTTTTCCTCTTTTCCTGCTTTAGGCTTATTTAGTTCTCCGGTTGTGACGAGGCATCTAGGACCACCGTAGGAACGCTCCACGACTGCTGCTAGTTGCGTATTAGGATCAGGGGTCTGCAGTCTGCATAGTTACCAACCTCTTTGGTTTTCTGAGACTTAGCTTTGTTGTTTTTTATTTCCTCCTCGGCTACCCGTTCATAACAGTTGTCTCAGTGAATTTTATGTGATGTATACAGCAGGGCCAGTGTATACTATGTGATGTATACAGCAGAGTCTCAGTGTGTCTTATTTGATGTATAGAATAGAGTCTCAGTATTGCCACGACTCCCGGGTATTACTGCTGCAGGGAGAGCTGCACACAGCAGCAGGGGAGCTGAGAGCAGAGCGGCGGGGAACTTACCAGGTACAAACAGGACCTGAACCATGTGACAGAGTTGGAGGTGGTCGGGGCAGAGCCAGACACCGGGGTGCAGAGGAGATGATAAACACAGGAGAATAATCAGACAAGCTAAGATCTGAACCAGGAGATCACGAGGTACCAATGGGGTGAGACAGGGTATTGTCAGAAGGGAAACCTGAGGTCAAAAGCCAGAGTGAGCAGTGCGGTACAATGGGGACAAACTGTAATGGAGTAACAATAGCCAAGCTAGGAGGTCAGAACCGAAGAAGACAATAGTACCAAAACGTGAGACAGAGAACAGAGTAAGTGGACAGACCAGGCAATACACGGGAGGCAATTAAGCAATGCAGTATACTCGCACACCAGGGAGTCCGACACACAGTCAGAACAATAGTATAGCTGACAGGGAATCCTATTCTATAGTGAGTATAAATACCCCTCCCAGATCCAAAGGGAGGCCAGCAAAAGTTAACCCTGAGAGAACAGGACATTAACCATGTCCTACACCATGACAAATATATATGTGATGTCTGTGGCAGAATCTCCGTGTATTCCATTTAATGTTTACAACAGAGTATCAGTGTATCTTTTGTGATATGCACAGCAGTCCCAGTGTATCATATAAGATGTACACAGTAGTATTGGTATATCCTATTTGGTATATACAGATGGGTCTCAGCATATCCTTTGTCATGAATACAGCAGCGTTTAAGTCGATGCTATGTGATCTATGCAGCAGAGTCTCACTGTATCTGTGGAGCTGGCATATCTTCAAGGTTTTTGCCCCTCCTTCAGCAGGGATGCCGATATGTTCAATGCCATGGCCACTCTGTTGATTCCCCTGCCTTGGCTCCCACTGAAGCTCCCATGTCTGCACGCCGCACAGGTCTCCTGGCAAGACGCTTAGGGCACGCACACCCCACTTACTAAAGGCACAGTGAGCACACCTAAGAAGTGTCCTCAGTCTATGGCTGAGAGACATCATGTTTGTAAGGCACCCTCCCCCCGTCGGGAGGTGCCTGAGCAACTTTTATGCTTAGTTACTCTTGCACTTGCTACTTAGTTGTTAGGTCCCTGTTCCTGAATCCAATCTGCCTGTACCTGAACCTGAAATCGTCCTGTCAGTACCTAAACCTGAAACCATTCTGTCTGTACCTGAAACTGAAACCATTCTGTCTGTACCTGAAACTGAAACCATTCTGTCTGTACCTGAAGCTGAACCCATCCTGTCTAAACCAGTCATCCTGTTTTTATAGTACCTGTGATAATGAACTCGTCTTGTCTAAACCAGCCATCCGGTCTGAACCAATACTTGTGATCCTGAATCCGTCTTTTCTAAATCATCTGTCCAGTCTGAACCTGCACCAGTATTCATTTTGTTAGTGTTCCTGTTCCTGTCCCACCACAGACACACCAACTGCATTCTTTACCCTAGGTGTCAGCTGCTGCAGTACTAGGGACAGCCCTGGAGTGATACTTGGTGGCTACTTGCAGCTCAAGCATAACTTCACCATCAGATCCACATCCACAAGCATAATAGTTTGCTCAGGCCATGGATTCCACTGACCCCAATAACCTTCCAATCGCAAAGTTGAGCCAGGAGATAACCAGCCAACAAGATCAGCAGGATAAAATCTTGGCCTGCTTGCTGCCTGCATACACTCGTTTGAACGCCCTGATATCAACTGCTTCACCTGCTCCAGCCCAAATTGCAGCAACCTCGGCAGTGACTACTCAGCCTGCAATCCACGCATCAGGAGATAGTCCTCATCTATCTGCTCCTCAGAGTTTCGACAAAGATCCTAAACAGTTTCATGGATTCATTAACCAGTGCACGCTGCACTATGAAATGCTGTCCCATCAATTTCCCTATGATTGGGCTAAAATGGCATTTCTGATGTCCCACCTTGGAGGAGAGGCCCTAGTATGGTTCAATCCCTTAGTGTAGAGAGAGGATCCTGTTACCTTGGATCTGCAGGCCTTCCTGTCTGCAATTCATGAGGTCTGGTCATCGATAAGCCTGGCCATGTCACCTCTGCCGCACCCTTTCTTGTCAGACTGTGTCAGGAAGGACAGACTGTTGGACAATATGCTGTCCGGTTCCGCACCTTTTATTCAGAACTTGACTGGAACAATGAGGCACTGGTAACCACCTTCTGTGAGGGTTTGCCTGGAAGGATCAAGGACAAATTGGCTTGTCGGGACATCCCCGCTACTCTAGATGATCTAGTTCTAATTTCCTTGGCTATATGGATCGATCTCAGGTTCCATGAGTACTTCAGAGAACCTACATGTGAGAGGAGACCAATGCAGCTGGCTTCGTCCTCCCAAACACGGCTTATTCTCCTGCCTTCCGGAGTAGCAGTACTCTCTGATCCTATGCAGGTCAACCATGATAAGCTGGAAGAGCAACGTCAGGAACACCTTTGTGCCAAGAGATTGTGCTACTACTACATCTTATCCCCTTTATCCTGAGAAGTTGTCCAACTCCCAAGCCTAGAATCTTTACGAGAGACTACCCTGGGCAAGAGTAATTCCTTTCTAAAATTGACCTTACCATATCCATGTCATGTGTAGGTGCCTGGTTCATTTAGACGGCCTACTAGATTTCTATTTAGCTGGGAACTTCATACAGCAAGCCATGGTACATCAATATCAGAGTCCCGTTTGATTCCTACATAATCCTTTGATGGTGTTTGTCAATGAAAGGGCCCTTTTCGAAGTTGTTCTTTTTGTTACTGAGCGGGAGGAGCTTCGGATAGGAATTCTGCATACGGAGAGGATTGCCTTTTATGTGCTGCCTAGCCTGTCACATCCACTTCTCCTAGGCTTGCCATGGCTATGTATTCATGAACCCATCCTGGACTGGAGATCCAGAGAGGTGCTTAGTTGCGGGCAGTCTTGTCGTGAGAAGTGTCTTGTCCCTATACATCCAGTTCGGCCTTCGGTGATACCACCTCCTCGAGGTCGTATCTACTTTCTGTTTCAGTTGGAGACCTTGGCAATGTTCAATTACCTCTAGGAAAATTTTAAGGAGATAAGGTGTGCCCCTCCTTAAAATTGTTCCCTAATTATTTATTAGGGAATAGACCCTTATTCCAACAATGCATCACTTAGTTTACTGTGTGTTAGGCGTCGGGTTCCTGCAGCGGTTCTACAGGAATCCAGAGCCTCACATTCTGCGGTCTCCCATTATCTTTCGACAGCAGAGGACATTGCTCAGCAATCCCGGCTTCCCAGATGCTCTGCCCAGACCTGCTCTGTGGGATTGGCTATTGCTGCCACCTTTGGGTCAGCAATGGCAATGCAGGCTGCTCAGCAGCAAATCACTCCAGAGGCCAAGTCCCTCCATAGCTCTACTGAGCATGCTCATGAGACGAACTCCCATTGGAGATCGGGAGCCACATGTCCAGGTCCTTTTCCAGATCTGATTGGTCCATCTCAGGGATCTGGAAGCTTCCGGTAGGTCCTGGCTATAAAAGGTTCGCATGGCCGCTCGGTCATGCGCTAGTATAGTCTCTAGTTGCTACTGTGTGAATGATGATGGATGCATGAACCTGCGAATAACTCATTAAGATCCCCTCCCTCTGATATTACGAATGTGTATCGGGACTTAGCTTTAGAGTCAGCACCAGCCAGTGGCAAGCTATAGCCACAATAAGCATGTACACAGTACTAGCGTCCGACAGTGCGCCCCCTCTTGGGCATTGTCGACTAGCGGCAGTGTCTCTCGCCGCGCTGCAGTCTGCAGCTCCTTTTGGCATCCGCAGTTGCGACGCCGCACGCACGGTAGGTCTAGACGGACGCTGACCCTCTGCCTAGGGCCCAGCTCCTGTGACCATATACCGTGCGTGCTCTCCTCTGAGACCTGTGACGCTAACAGGCTCAGCCCTTTTGTGTTTTGCACTTAAGGCATCTCTGTGAGTAAAACAGAGATCGCTCAGCGCACCTGGGTGACGTTCAACCCGCATGCGTTATACCGCCATATTGTACGTCCGCCATCAGCTAGCAGCAGTGTTAACACCTTCTGCCCGGATGATCCCGGGTGGCGAACGCACTTTACGTTATTTTATATTTAGTGCATTCCGCCGTCCCTAACATTGGGTGCAGCAGTGACACAATAAGAGTTCTTAGATGTAATATGAAACAGTGCTGAGAAAAGTAACCACGCCCACACCAGGTCTGTATGTACATCTCACACAATTTACTCCAAAATAATATTACCCATACCCTTAGGTTTTAGTACTCCAAAAATGAATAACAATCACCAAATTTACCACAGATAGATAACCCAAGTAAGAAATGGAAGTACATTCAATTCAAGTAAAATATATTTTATTGATAATAATATTAAAAATGTATTTAAAAGATAAAGAAAGGTGCTGAATAAAAAGAGTGGCTCTATTCACAACATGTCACGGGATATAAACGTACAATATTGTATTCTGTCAATCATAATTGGCAGTAGAAATTTGCAGAAAAGGGTTAATAGTAAGTAGACAGACTGAACTATAATGGGAAAATACCAAAAGGCCACTAGTATAGCATACCTTAGTGATTAGATACACTCTGTATAACACTCTGTATAACACTATGCCTACAAATAATACCAAAAAATCGATCAAATGACAGGCAGAAGAAAATTGATCGTGTAAAGTGCAAATACTATATCAGTGTGATATCACAGGAGAAAACCAAGTAGAAAGCATGAGTAAAATGGCTACTATATGAGCATGCCTGCGTGGAGAGATTTGTAAATCAGCCTATTAGTGAAACTAGGGCTGAATCTCTGCTAACCACAAACAAAAGGGCAGTGTCATGATTTGCTGGGATAGTCCGATGCTCGAATATCAGAGAAAGATCGTATGTACCTGTATTGCACAAATCCCGGTGAATACTGTGATGTCCCTCTGCCACGACGCACGTTTCAGTCTGCTTCTTTGGCTTGCCTCCTTATAAGACACCCCCATTGCTAACTGTAAAGTTAGATTGTATTAAATCTATGTTTTCTCCTTCATTTTCCTAGTAACCTTACTTTAGATTAAAAAAGGGCACTTACCTCCCTTAAGAATAATAAGGACTTTTTAATCAAGAAAGCAGATAAAGGTGGGAATGTGGTTTTGTGGCCTATTCATCTTTATATGGATGAAGCACAAAGACAATTGACTAACCAAAAGTTCTATGCCAAATTGCCTTCCGACCCCATGGAAACATTTTCTGTTAAATTTCATGCTCTGTTGTGCCGAGCCTTTGACTACGACATTATCAACAAGAGTACAAAACAATACCTTGGGGTCGAATTCCCAGTCATTCCCACCTTTTATCTGCTTCCTAAAGTGTACAAGAACCTAACTGCCCCCCTGTCGCCCAATAGTGTCTAGCATTGGTAGTCTCTGTGAAAAGGCCAATGTCTATGCTGATTTTTTTTCTACAGCTACTTGCCACTAATTTACCATCTTATATTCGTGACTCGGCCCATTTTATCCGTTCTTGTCGTGACATTGTCTGTACTAAGCCGACCTTATTAGTCACTTGCGACGTTGAGTCGCTTTATTCGAACATTAGCCACCAAGATGGCTTGCGGGCAGTAGGCTACTTCCTCAATAAACAAAATCACCCAGATCGTCTGCATGACTCTTTTTTGATTGATCTCCTCCACTTCATCCTGCATCACAATTATTTTTTGTTTGACCGTTCTTTTTTCCGGCAGGTATCAGGAGTGGCAATTGGTGCGCGGTGTGCGCCAGCCTATGCCAACATCCTTCTAGGCTGGTGGGAGGACAACATTGTCTATGGCTCTGATTCCTTCAAAAGACACATCCAGCACTGGCATCGATATATTGATGATGTCTTCTTTACTTAGACGTGTACTGAGCAAGAGTGCCTTGATTTCCTTCTTGAGTTGAATCATAACAATCTCAATATTGTTCTGACCCATTCTTTTTCCTTTACTTCAGTTACCTTCTTGGATCTGAAGGTCTCCATCCAGGAGGATCGTCTCATTACGGATCTCTTCTGCAAGTCCACAGCAACTAACAGCTTGCTTAGGTATGACAGGTTTCTCCCTCTCCATACTAGGAGAGGTATACCAATCGGTCAATTTCTGAGAATTTGCCGCAATTGCACTTTGGATGAGGATTTCTCTATACAATCCAGGGCTTTAACAACGAAGTTTCGGCAATGTGGCTACCCAAAGAAATCAATTTCTCTGGCTTTTCAGAGGGCCAAGGGACAATACCAGGATTCATTGCTTTCTTCCAGTCATCGCCCCCAGGATAAGAGCGTTCGCTTTATCACAGACTACAATGACCAATAGAGTAAGGTGAGGAGCATTTTAGCATCCCATTGGGATATTCTCACTATGGATGCACAGACTTCCCCCTTGGTTACCTCACACCCCTTATGACAGGGAAAAGTGCCCTCAATCTAGGGGATATCCTCACCAGGAGCCACTTTACACATCCCACTGTCAGACTCAATCGGGATATACGCTTGAGGGGGTCTTTCCCTTGTGGGGACTGTAGTGTTTGTCCACATGTCCCGCCCACTACCGGTTTCTTCATCAATCCCCTTGACTCTAAATCATATCGTTTGACATTATACATTAACTGCAAATCAGTCAACATTATTTATGCCATTGTCTGCCCATGTAACATGGTCTACGTGGGTCAGACTTCCTAGGAGTTCAGAAAAAGGGTGCAAAAACATCTGTCCACAATCCATTTGGCGGCTTCGGATCTCAAGAAGGGCAAGACCCTGACTCCAGTGGCCTCTCACTTCTTGACTGAACATAATGGTTCTATCTCTAATATTCTATTTTTTGGTTTACAGAGGATTTATCCTGATGCTAGAGGTGGGAACCTAAGGAAACTTAGGTCATATAGCCAGGGTCATATTTCTGTCCAACCGCTTCACCGATGCCTCCATCTTGTGCCAGTAATTACACTGGCTACCTATTCGCTACAGGGTCCACTATAAACTCATCTCTCTCACCCACAAAGCTCTCCACAGTTCTGCGCCGCCTTATATCTCCTCTCTCATTTCTGTCTATCGCCCTACACGTGCCCTCCGTTCTACAAATGACCTAAGACTAACATCCCCCGTAATCCGAACCTCGCACCTCCGACTCCAAGACTTCTCTCGTGCTGCACCAACTCTCTGGAATGCACTTCCCCAGATGATCAGACTGATACCTCGCCCTGACCTATTCAAGCGCGCTTTGAAAACCCATCTCTTCAAACAAGCCTACCACATCAACTACTCAGTAAACTAACTTTTCCCTGTTCCATCGTTCCAAATATTATTCTGAATCTGCACCCTACTATTCATCTGTCTCCACACCCTCCATGCACACGATAACTGCACTTGATACTTAACTATTGAACTTAAACACACAGGCTGATGACCGGATCATGCAGCTTTATATGAAAATACCTATTTATTATAATTGCCAGACCTGAAATAACAAGCCCTTTTCACCTACTGTCCCCCCCCCATTTCCTTGTAGATTGTAATGTTGCGAGCAGGGACCTCACTCCTAATGTCACAGTTTAAATTGTCTTAACTTGTATTGAATTTATTGTCTGTACATTTCCCCGCTTAATTGTAAAGTGCTGCAGAATATGTTGGCGCTATATAAATAAAAATTATTATTATTACTTCAAACTGAGTCCGGCTGGATATTCAACCTACGGAGCTTGTCACCCAATGGACTTAATGAGGGGCTCCTCTTTACAAGCTTGCTCGGCTGAAATCTACCCATCAATATTGCCTGGGGATTTACTGTCTATTTGCGTCTCCTCTATACGCTTTAGGATATTCCTGAGTTTAACCATGGATTCGATTTGGAACAAAATTTCCTTTTTTGTGATTATTGTTTTTAGCTTTTTTTTTGTCTAGCTAATAGCATATACTTCATTTATCTGTTTACACCACTGCGCCACATGATCGCTATTGTTCTAGTTAAACAAATTTCGATCAATACTTCATGTTAGATTTCCTTTGTTAGTGTTCCCTCATCATGCGCGCTAGGTGGTCAGGAGGCTGGATGTCCATACTTTTTTTTGAATACCATGGGCATATCTTTCTATATCTGGGTGTAACTTAACTATACACCAGTTAAGGTCATTCTATTCTGGATATGCTTTATTATGCACTCCAGCTTATGACCTCCTTTATGCCTCCCATTTTAGGGTTGCAGGGGTTTTTTTTGTATTTTTTGGTCTACATATGCCTGATTATGTTTTATCTTTAGATTGCTTATATGCTTTTCCTATTAAAAGGGCACATTAATGCCCAGTTTATATTTCCTATATTCAGGCATTATCTACCTTTGTACTGGCTTAGGAGCATCTTACCGTAGATGTGCTTCTTTATGCACTTCAGCTTATGGCTCCTTGCCCACCTCATTTTTTGGTCACGGATTTTTGTTGTCCTAGTCTATATATGCTTGTTTGTGCTTTGCGCACCTTTATGCGTGGGTTCTAGTACTAGGACACGCATGCCCCATTCATCCTCTTTTCCCTTTTTGTTAGCATGTTGGGGCTATGTGCACTCTTGTCCCTGAGTGTTGTATTTTTGCCCCCCTGTGCTGACCCTGATGTTGGGTCTGCTGTCTAACACATATACTGGGTTTCTGATTGATCAATTTTAATGCTCTTCTGCTTGTTCTTTATGCCTTATCATAATACCGCTTGATGTGAGGAACTGCCACTGTGCGCACGTGCAGGTCTGATGCACACATCAGTGATTTTTCCAAACCTGCGCAGTATGGATTCTCAATACTGCCACCTCCTTCTAATGAATGCTCACCCACAGCGCCATTGTGCGTACACGTGAGCCTGGTGCATACGTCATCAATTTTTTGAACTTGTGCAGTGCAAGCCTTCATTTTCACCGCCTCCTCCCTTAGAACGCTTACCTCTAGTGCATGCGTCCATCCTGGCCAGGATGCAATTTCCGGTATGTACCATTCTTACACACCGCTCTCTTGTCTTCCCTGATTGACCGCTATTTAAGGACTGAATGACTGCTCATTGCTTAACTACCCCTGATGAAGCTGCGTTCAGCAGCGATACGCGTGGGGCTTCCCACACCACCTTGTTCCCGGGACCTCTATCCCCCTGACTCTCTCTCCCCTGATGCTCTGTAATGGACTGACTCTTGTGGTGATGCATTTTTCATCCCATCTACTCCACTGAAACCCTCTGGTTTATGTTTTTCTATTTTTTTGCCGTCCCATGTGACAGTTCCCTTTATTATTCTATTCATAATCTTGGATCTCTCTGCAGCATTCGACACTGTGGATCATCAGCTCCTCCTCACTATGCTCCGTTCCATTGGCCTCAAGGACACCGTTCTCTCCTGGTTCTCCTATCTCTCCGACCGCTCCTTTACTGTATCTTTTGCCGGTTCCTCCTCCTCTCACCTTCCCCTTACTGTTGGGGTCCCCCAAGGATCAGTTCTAGGCCCCCTCCTCTTCTCCTTGTACACTGCCCCTATTGGTCAAACAATCAGTAGATTTGGTTTCCAGTACCATCTCTATGCTGATGGCACCCAATTATACGCTTCTTCTCCTGACATCACGCCAGCCTTTCTAGAAAACGCGATTGTCTAAACGCTGTGTCTAACATCATGTCCTCACTATATCTGAAACTGAACCTGTCAAAGACTGAACTCCTGGTGTTTCCTTCCTCTACTAATGTACCTATACCCGACATTGCCATTTCTGTGTGTGGTTCCACTATTACTTCCCAGCAACAGGCCCGCTGTCTTGGGGTCATACTTGATTCCGAGCTTTCCTTTGCCCCCCCACATTCGATCAGTGGCTCGCTCTTGTCATCTGCATCTCAAAAACATTTCTAGAATTCGACCTTTTCTTACTTTTGACTCTGCAAAAACTCTTACTGTTTCTCTTATTCATTCTCATCTGGACTATTGTAACTCTCTTCTAATCGGTCTCCCTCTTACCAAACTCTCCCCTCTCCAATCTGTCTTGAATGCTGCAGCCAGGATAATATTCCTCACCAATCGTTACACCGATGCCTCTACCTTGTGCCAGTCATTACACTGGCTACCCATCCACTCCAGAATTCAGTATAAACTTATTACCCTCACCCACAAAGCCCTCCATGGCTCAGCACCACCCTACATCTCCTCCCTTGTTTCAGTATACCACCCTACCCGCGCCCTCCGTTCTGCTGATGACCTGAGGTTAGCATCCTCAATAGTCAGAACCTCCCACTCCCGTCTCCAAGACTTTACACGCGCCGCGCCAATTCTTTGGAATGTACTTCCCAGGTCAATATGATTAGTCCCCAATCCACAAAATTTTAAGCGTGCCCTGAAAACGCATTTATTCAGACTGGCCTATCACCTCAACACATTAACCTAATCTATCCCTGTGTGGCACAGCCAAAAGTTTTACCATAACCAGATTTCCCGCATCATGTTCCCACATGCTTTATGCATCCATTAGCCCTCTGTGTCTGTACTGTTGCACACTTAACATTATGGCTGGTCCATACAATCAGGGCAATTGTTACCACCCACCTTTCGTGTCTACCTCTTTCCTCATAGACTGTAAGCTTGCGAGCAGGGCCCTCTTTCCTCTTGGTATTTGTTATAATCTACTGTATGTGATTATTGTTATGCTGTAATGTCTATTGTCTGTACAAATCCCCTCTGAAATGTAAAGTGCTGCGGAATATGTCGGCACTATAAAAATAAAATTTATTATTATTATTATTATTATTCACATATCATATGGGTTATTGTTTTTTTGCTCTACGGGTCATTCATATTGGTTTCCCTACAGCACCTTGTAGGCTTATTGTGGCCTTTTGGGAGTGAGCATCTTTGACTTGCTAGTCCTCTGGGGACGCCCAGATTTTTTGGGGGGTCAGTTTGTTATGCTTTGTGCAATTATTACGTATACATAAGGCTAGATTTGTGTCTGTGTTTTTCATGATTGACATAACATTGTGATATATTATAGTCACACGGAACCACTTGTGATGTGTTTTGTCTTTTTAATGGATTTTACTGTGAGTTTTTCTGTCTATTAATAAATTTGCATTATTTTTCTCTATTGACAGATACACTTATTTTGAGACAGTTACACTGAGACTGCTATTTTTAGGCTGGGGGGAAATATCCATGGCCCCTTACCAGCCTGAGAATACCAGCCCCCAGCTGTCTGCTTTAGCTTGGCTGGTTGTCCAAAATTGGGGGGACCACACTCCATTTTTCAAAATTATTTATTTAAATCATTTTAAAAAGGTTACGTACTTGCCAGACCTGAGTTCACCATCACTAAAGGTAATGCACAATAGCAAATGACAAACTCGGCTCTCCTTCATTTATAAGTATCATATACTGTAGCTCCTTTAGCTCTTCTTTTATCATACTGTCTAGAGCCTATGTAATAAACAAAGAAAAGATCAATGGTGTCTGTAAAACATACCTAAAGATTGTTTTACATCTTTTTGCAACAACTCTGCTAAATTTTATGTCTTTGCAATCATTAAAAAGATAAAAAACTGAAAGAATGCATATACATCATGTAACAACCCTGCTGGCATCACTGCATGGCATCCCATTCCCCGCACACCAACTTACTTAATGCTTCAAGCCATGCTGTGAATTCTGTCTGTTGCCAGCCTTGTGCTCCGTGCTCTGTGCCTCTGCTCTCCTGTATGCTTCCAAGCTATGTGTGTATAGGAGGGCGGTGCCAGAACTCTGGTTCTTATGCAGTCAGGGTGCACCTGTGCAATCTTTCCCTGACCAATCACCTAGATCCCTTGACCATTTAGTTCCGCCACACCCACTAACCCTTGCCTGTGCAATGTCTATACTCAGTATCTTGCTGCTGAGGAAGCCAGGCCCTGTTCTGTGTATCTCCTTCTCTGTAGGAATACTCTTAGCCTTGCTTTGTGTTCTTTGTCTGCTCTCCAGGAGGTTGCATATCCTGTTCTCTGTGTCTTGGTCCTAGCTTTGTGTTTACTTGTCCTTCCGCCTGCCAGGAGGCAGAATATCCTGGTCCTTGAGTCTTTGTCCCTGTACCTTGTCTGAACTCTGTCCTACCCCTGCTTCCTTGTCTTTGGCTTCCTTCCCTGCTGTGTCTTTCCTTGTGTCCTCCCTGTCCGAGCTTCTGCACCCTTGCAGCCTGGTCTGTGCCGCTGCACCCTTGCAGCTCTGCCTGCTCCTCTCCTGCTGCTGCAGAACCTCTTGCTGCAGCTTATCTCCACAGACCTTGTGGTTCAGCTTCGCTCTGCTCCTGCTGCTGCAGAACCTCTTGCTGCAGATTCTCTCCACAGACCTTGTGGTTCAGCTTTGCTCTGCTGCTGCAGAACCTCTTGCTGCAGCTTCTCTCCACTGACCTTGTGGTTCAGCTTTGCTCTGCTCTTGCTGTTGCTGCAGAACCTCTTGCTGCAGCTTCTTTCCACAGACCTTGTGGTTCAGCTGTGCTCTGCTGCTGCAGAACCTCTTGCTGCATCTTGTCTCCACAGACCTTGTGGTTCAGCTTTGCTCTGCTGCTGCAGAACCTCTTGCTGCAGCTTTTCTCCGCAGACCTTGTGGTTCAGCTTACTCTGCACTCCTTCGGCTCCTTCATATTCCACTCCTTCCTGCCTGTATTCATACCTGCACCTCCTGTGTGAACAGGTCCAAACCTGTTCTTTCATATTCCAATCCTTCCTGCCTGTATCCATACCTGCACCTCCTTTGTGAACAGGTCCAAACCTGTTCCTTCATATTCCACTCCTTCCTGCCTGTATCAGAACTGGTACCCGCTGTGTGAACAGGTCTCTACCTGTTCCCTCATATGCCGTGCCTGCTTGTCCTGTGTCTCCAAGCCGTGCCTGCTTGCCCTGTGTCTCCAAGCCATGCCTGCTTGCCCTGTGTCTCCAAGCCGTGCCTGCTTGCCCTGTGTCTCCAAACCGTGCCTGCTTGCCCTGTGTCTCCAAGCTGTGCCAGCGTGCCCTGTGTTTCCAAGCCATGCCTGCTTGCCCTGTGTCTCCAAGCCATGCCTGCTTGCCCTGTGTCTCCAAGCCATGCCTGCTTGCCCTGTGTCTCCAAGCCGAGCCTGCTTGCCCTGTGTCTCCAAGCCGTGCCTGCTTGCCCTGTGTCTCCAAGCCGTGCCTGCTTGCCCTGTGTCTCCAAGCCGTGCCTGCCTGCCAGTGTACCAAGCCATGCCTGCTTGCCCTGTGTCTCCAAGCCATGCCTGCTTGCCCTGTGTCTCCAAGCCGTGCCTACTTGCCCTGTGTCTCCAAGCCATGCCTGCTTGCCCTGTGTCTCAGCCTGCCTGTTAGTCACACCTGTCCAAGTGACTTGTCCCCGAGTGGGATCAGCAGCCACAGCCAGACACCCCCTCTGGAGTGGCACCTGACAGCTATCTGCCGCACAAGCCTGACCTCACCATCAGAGGCTCCAGCGAAGACCGAGGTAGCTGTCGTAGTCACGCCCCTTCCAGGGTTCTCTGGTTTGTGGCACAGTGGGGCCACAACTCCCTGGCTCGCGCCATTCAGCCAAGGCGCGAGCGTGACAGTATGCACAGGTCATGGTTCCCACTGAGTCCCATGTCCTTCCGCTCGCAGAGCATCATGAACTTGTGTCCTGCCAGTATGAGCAACCAGAGGTATTTGTTCCATCCTGCGTGGTTCCCATTGTGGAGACCTCTGAACCAATCATCGTCTCCAATGCCCTCTACAATCAGCTCCTGGCCTATGAAGAGCACGACCCAGCACACCCTCCCAGGTTCTATGGGAATCCTACTGAGTGCCAAGGGTTCCTGAAAAAGTGCCTGCACTACATCCTGCAGAATGCAGCTTGGTTCCCCTCTGACAGGTTCAAGGTGGGATACATCATGTCCTACCTAGCAGAAGATGCTCTGAAGTGGATTACTCCCCTCTGGGAAGCAGGGGATCCTATCATCATGAACCTAGGGGCCTTCCTGGTGGCCTTCCGTAGAGTCTTTGATGTGCCTGCTCCTGAAAAGTCTTCCCCCGTCAAGCTTCCAGATACACACCAGACAAGAGGAACCTATGGGTGAATCCTCTCATCCGTCTATGACCGTCCATCACCCACCTGTTCCACAGCCTGCCAAAGCAGCCCACCGTGCAAGATCCAAGAGGTCTAAGAAAAAGGGGCTGGCTAGGTTGTCGTTGGAGTCCATTCCTAAGATGGAACATCCTGATGGTCTCTGCCCTGTGAAACTTGTACTCCAGAACTCTGGGCCAGTAGGAGAGGCTGCCCTTGGCAAGAGTACTCCCTCTCCATTAAACTCTTTGACTGTTTCTCTGCCTTCAGGGGGCTTTGGTGTGTTTAAGTCGCCTGTCATGGAGTCAGTGTGTGGTCTCTGTCGTACAGCTCCCGAAGCCGGCGTGGGCGTTGTCTCGAGGTGGCCATGCCCTACTTGAGAACAGTCTGGTCCTGCAAGAACAACTACAGCTCCAGGTCGGAGCCTTATACATGAGGAAGTTCGTCTTCCACTTGCTGACTGGTATGGCTATGGGTCATTCTGATCCAGAGATTCTAGTACCTGTTTATGTCTGGAAACCTAGCAGGGCACCGCGCTTGAAACAATCAAGTGACAAGAGGTGTCTGGTTCCCTTGCATCAGAGTCAGTCAGCAAGGTCGCCTTCTTCATCTGGTCTGCTAGTCGTCGATTCAAGGGGTGATGACGTCTCCGAAGAAGGGGAAGCGGTGTCAGTCTCCTAACACGTCTCCAGCGACTATACCAGTGATCTGCTCCCAGGAGCATCCCTGTCTCTTGATTGTCCTCCCATGGATTATGGGCTGAAGATGGGTCCTAAGTATATGCCTTCAACCCCCGTGTGGCCAGTGAGTGAAGATACTGAGACAGAGATTTTCTCACCCTCTAACTTGGTAGAGGAGGACCAGTTTTTTCAGGGTAACAGGCTGAAGTGGCTCCCTGTATGTATGCCTCCAGCTTCCATTTGGCAGGTGGGTGAAGAGGTTGGAACAGTGACCTACGCATCTCCGTTTCTCACCAACCAGGAGGAGGAGGTCCAATTTTTTTGGCATATCAGGCTGAAGTTGGACTCATTGAAGGTGTCTTCTATTTCCAGCTGGCCGGCTGATGTAGGAGTCACGTCTGAAGCTTCCAGGTCCCTGCTTTCTGCCAATCAGGAGGAAGAAGTCCTTGTACCCTCTGTGTTAGAAGCTGTCGGGCACCAAGAGACTGGGCACTCAGTGATTCCGGATGGCACGCCTACTTCACCTCACCAGAAGGATGCCCTGTCAGCCTGGACTGTGTGTGGTCCCGTTCTCCTTCTTCTGGTCATTCTGGCAGGCTTGAGGAAGAGGGGCTGTAAAGGGGGGGTACAGTAACAACCCTGCTGGCATCACTGCATGGCATCCCATCCCCTGCACACGAACTTACTTACTGCTTCAAGCCATGCTGTGAATTCTGTCTGTTGCCAACCCTGTGCTCCGTGCTCTGTGCCTCTGCTCTCCTATATGCTTCCAAGCTGTGTGTGTATAGGGGGGCGGCGCCAGAACTCTCTGGTTCTTATGCAGTCAGGGTGCACCTGTGTAATCTGTCCCTGACCAATCACCTAGAGCCCTTGACTATTTAGTTCCATCACACCCACTAACCCTTGCCTGTGCAATGTCTATACTCAGTTAGTATCTTGCTGCTGAGTAAGCCAGGCTCTGTTCTGTGTATCTCCTTCTCTGTAGGAATACTCTTAGCCTTGCTTTGTGTTCTTTGTCTGCCCTCCAGGAGGCTGCATATCCTGGTCTCTGTGTCTTGGTCCTAGCTTTGTGTTTACTTGTCCTTCCGCCTGCCAGGAGGCAGAATATCCTGGTCCTTGAGTCTTTGTCCCTGTACCTTGTCTGAACTCTGTCCTACCCCTGCCTCCTTGTCTTTGGCTTCCTTCCCTGCTGTGTCTTTCCTTGTGTCCTCCCTGTCTGAGCTTCTGCACCCTTGCAGCCCTGTCTGTGCCGCTGCACCCTTGCAGCTCTGCCTGCTCCTCTCCTGCTGCTGCAGAGCCTCTTGCTGCAGCTTCTTTCCACAGACCTTGTGGTTCAGTTTTGCTCTGCTGCTGCAGAGCCTCTTGCTGCAGCTTATCTCCACAGACCTTGTGGTTCAGCTTTGCTCCGCTCCTGCTGCCGCTGCAGAACTTCTTGCTGCAGCTTCTCTCCACAGACCTTGTGGTTCATCTGTGCTCTGCTGCTGCAGAACCTCTTGCTGCAGCTTCTCTCCACTGACCTTGTGGTTCAGCTTTGCTCCGCTCCTGCTGCCACTGCAGAATCTCTTGCTGCAGCTTCTCTCCGCAGACCTTGTGGTTCAGTTTACTCCGCACTCCTGCGGCTCCGCCTATTCCACTCCTTCCTGCCTGTATCCATACCTGCACCTCCTGTGTGAACCGGTCCAAACCTGTTCCTTCATATTCCACTCCTTCCTGCCTGTATCCATACCTGCACCTCCTGTGTGAACAGGTCCAAACCTGTTCCTTCATATTCCACTCCTTCTTGCCTGTATCAGTACTGGTACCCGCTGTGTGAACAGGTCTCTACCTGTTCCCTCATATGCCGTGCCTGCTTGCTCTGTGTCTCCAAGCTGTGCCTGCTTGCCCTGTGTCTCCAAGCCGTGCCTGCTTGCCCTGTGTCTCCAAGCCATGCCTGCTTGCCCTGTGTCTCAGCCGTGCCTGCTTGCCCTGTGTCTCAGCCTGCCTGTTAGTCACACCTGTCCAAGTGACTTGTCCCCGAGTGGGATCAGCAGCCACAGCCAGACACCCCCCTGGAGTGGCACCCAACAGCTATCTGACGCACAAGCCTGACCTCACCATCAGAGGCTCCAGCGAAGACCGAGGTAGCTGTCGTAGTCACGCCCCTTCCAGGGTAGTCTGGTTTGTGGCACAGTGGGGCCACAACCCCCCGGCCCGCACCATTCAGCCAAGGCGCGAGCGTGACACATCAAATATTACTTTCATCCTCCTGTAGGCTTAATATATATATAGTCAAAGTAAGAGCACTAAAAGAATAAGATTTTTTTTTATGTGCAAGAAAAGCACATTAGATTTTACTTGTTGTTATCATCGGACATGATACATGTCTCCTGAAACTGCATATTTATTGATTAAAATGGCGGGCACGTCAGCAGTTCTGGAAAATGTAGTTTTAATGTCAGTAACTCTGGGATGTAGTCACTTCTCTAGATTCTGCGCTGGCAGGGAAAGGTAGGTGGCATTAAATATTGAGTATACAAAAGGGAAGAAGAAATATGTCACAGTTAAAAGAGGAACAGTTTTCAGTAAACTTCCTTTCAGATTTTTAGTCTTGCTGAAGTCAGCTTAATACAAATATATTTTACAGTGTTGATTCTGGAGGTAGAATTGTGAAGTAGTCAACTACTGAATTTTATGTTGTGTAAAGCTAAAATGTTTGGACAAATACAAATCCCAGGAACCTTCTATTCATGATCTGCTTTATCTCCATATGTATTTTACATAAAATAAAATTACTAAGTGCTGCCTCTAGCCTGACTGTCTACTTCTACTTAATGCTAATACCATCAGTTTTTGTTATGGCTTATGCAATCAAATAGGACAAAGATTTGCAAAGATCCGCTGCCTCCTTGCGCATGGTCAGGGAGGCAGAGATTTGCAAAGAGCCAATGGTAACACCACTCTTGCAAATCATAATACACAGGTCCACAGGTGCATGATAACATAATTAGTGGGATAATTAGTCTGGGAAAACAATCCCCCCATGACTGGTCATCCTCTAATTAGCATATTGCTTTTACAGTTATACAATTTGGGCATATAGAGTAATCAGTAATCAATAAAAAGGGCTTGCCAGGAATTGTATTAATATAGCAATAAATATGTTGGCAGCATGGGTGGTCAGAGGAACTGTCAGTTTTCCTTTAAAGGGAATCTGTCACCTATATTTAGTGATATCATGTAAAGATATCACTAAATTGTGCGTCCCATAAGGATTCTAGTAGGGCTTTTGACTCCCCCGACCCTGCACCTTTGAAGCATAAATACCTTTTTAGCTTGTTGGGGATGTATGCAAATCGCCGCGGTCCGGTCTGATGGGTGTGGCTTAGTGGTCTTTTCCCCCTCACCTCCTCAGCTTGCTTCACGTATTCTTCGTCTGTGAATACCACAGACGCCGTTGGTCTCCGTGCTTGCGCAATGTAAACCCCCCCGGTGCCTGCGCAGTATGCTTTGCCCAACTGTGGGCGAAGCATAAAATCGCTACTGCGCAAGCGCCGGTATTTTCCAGTGCTGTCTATGCCCCGGAAGTGTGTCTGTCCTGCATGTGAAGACTTCCAGGGCATAGACCGCACTGGAAAATACCGGCGCTTACGCAATAGCGATTTTATGCTTCACCCACAGTTGGGCAAAGCATAATGCGCAGGCGCCGGGGGCCTTTACATTGCGCAAGCGTGGAAACCAACGGCGTCTGTGGTATTAGAAATTAGAAAATTGCAGGAACTACTCTACGATTTGGCCAGTTTAAAATGCTCAAACTAGTGAAAGGTCCTCTTAAAAAAAATGTTCTTCCAATGGTCACTAAAATACCTTCCAATTATTATTTCTTGCAGGATCATTGTGGAAAAAGACTGTAGGGAAATAGTCCTTAAAGGGGTGGTTTACTACATTTAAAGATATTAAAGGCATTTTCCAATGTCAGAAAACCTATATCCTTCAGCAGGAGTTTGTTTTAAATATTCAAATGGTGCTTTACTCACCCTCCCTGGACCCAGACCTGAGTTTTCACTACTTCCAGTTTTCGTTATTTTTGCATTGCTGATGCACAGCGGCTCAGGATCGGCCTGTGCTGTCAACTCGGTCAGAGCCACTGAGCTCATTTACTGGCTGCAGTGCTGCCAGTGGATCTCAGCACTGAAGGAAATGAGGAGACCAGTGCTAACCCTTTCCCTGCCAGCACCAGTACTCTAAACAAATACATTCTGATTATTGATGAGTAAGTGTGCTCGTTACTCGAGTTTCCCAAGAATGCTCAGATGTTCTCCAATTATTTTGGCATGCTCGGCAGCGTCGGACTGGCCCACCTGGAGAACCGGAGGATTCTCAGGTGGGCCCTAGCACCTGCTGGCATACAGGGCCTGCAGTTGCCTAGGGCCCCCGCTGCCCAAGGGGCCCCCAGCCAGTGGTGTGTCGCTAATAGCGGCACACCACGCAGCTGCTAGGGGCCCTGTGCCAGCAGAGCAGGAGCCCAGGAGACCAGGAGCCCCTGTCCCCGCTGCTAAAGAGAAATGAATATTCACTGCTTTCCACGCCCACATGGGCGTGGAAAGCAGTGAATATCATTTCATCATCTCCACTCCCCCAGGGGCCCCGCCCCACAGCAAAGTAAGCCGCTATGCGGCAGTGAGGGCCGGCACCACCCTCAATTGTAATGGGAGAGAGCGTCATCTGACGTTCTCTCTCCCATCAGTCCCCTCTGCTGACTCACAGCCGGTGCGCGATGATGTCACTACATCGCGCACCCGCTGTGTGTCTGGCAGACGGGGCAGCTCCTGACACTGAAGCCGGGATCAGTGTGGGACCGAGGAGGAGAGGTGAGTATTATGTTTTGTTTTTTTATATATGTCTATATCTATCTATCTCTGTATCTATCTATCTCTATATCTATCTATCTGTCTCTCTATCTCTATCTATCTGTCTCTATATCTATCTATCTATCTATATCTTTCTCTATATCTATCTATCTCTATATCTATCTATCTATCTATCTATCTCTATATCTACTGTATCTATCTATCTATCTATCTATCTATCTATCTATCTCTATATCTATCCCTCTATCTATCCCTCTATCTATCTCTCTCTATCTATCTATCTATCTCTATCTATCTATCAATCTCTATATCTATAATCTATCTATCTGTCTATCTCTATATCTATCTATCTATCTATCTATCTCTATATCTATCTATCTATCTATTCTATCTCTATATATCTCTCTATCTCTATATCTATCTATCTATCTATTTCTATATCTATCTCTCTATCTATCTCTCTATATTTCTTTCTATATCTATCTATCTATCTATATCTATCTATCTCTATTTCTATATCTATCTATCTATTCTATATATCTATCTCTATCTATCTATCTATCTATCTATATCTCTATCTATCTCTATATCTATCTATCTATCCCTATATCTCTAACTATCTATCCTATCTCCATATCTATCTCTATATCTATCTATCTCTATATTATCTATCTCTATTTTAGAGATAGAGAGAGAGAGATAGATATAGAGATAAATAGATATAGAGATAGATAGATCTAGAGAGATATAGATAGACTATTTCTATCTATCTCTATCTACAGTATCTGTAGCTATCTATATCTATCTATATCTATTATCGATATATCTATCTATCCATCTATCCATAGATCTATCTATTTATCCCATATCTGTCTATCTCTATATCTATCTATCTATCTATCTATCTATCTATCTATCTATCTATCTCTACATCTATTATCTATATATATCTGTATCTATCTATCTATATATCTCTATATCTACCTTTCTATCTATAGCTACCTCTCTCTATATCTATGTATTTATCCATTATCTATCTATCTATCTATCTATGTCTATCTATATCTACGTATCTATATAAAAGCATTATACCCTATGAGGGGGGGCAGCATTATACCCTATGAGGGGGTGTATTATACCCTATGAGGGGGTGCACTATATCCTATGAGTGGGGGAAGCATTATATCCTATGAGGGGGTGCATTATACCCTGTGAGGAGGGCAGCATTATATTCTATGAGGGGGTGCATTATACGCTAAGAGGGGGGCAGCATTATACCCTATGAGGGGGGCAGCATTATACCCTATGAGGGGGTGTATTATACCCCGCGAGGGGGGCAGCATTATATTCTATGAGGGGGTGCATTATACCCTATGAGGGAGTGCATTATACCCCTATGGGGGGCAGCATTATATTATATGAGGGGGCAGCATTATACCCTATGAGGGAGCAGCATTATACCCTATGAGGGGGGCAGCATTATACCCTATGAGGGGGGCAGCATTATATTCTATGGGGGGGCAGCATTATACCCTATGAGGGGGGGGAGCATTATATTCTATGAGGGGGGCAGCATTATATTCTATGAGATGGCTGCATTATATTCTATGAGGAGGCTGCATTATACTATTTGAGGGGGCTGCTTTATATTTATATTCTATTAGGGAGGCTACCCCAACTCCTGCTACATAATTAAGATATGTTCTATCTCTACATCTATTATCTATATATATCTGTATCTATCTATCTATATATCTCTATATCTACCTTTCTATCTATAGCTACCTCTCTCTATATCTATGTATTTATCCATTATCTATCTATCTATCTATCTATGTCTATCTATATCTACGTATCTATATAAAAGCATTATACCCTATGAGGGGGGGCAGCATTATACCCTATGAGGGGGTGTATTATACCCTATGAGGGGGTGCACTATATCCTATGAGTGGGGGAAGCATTATATCCTATGAGGGGGTGCATTATACCCTGTGAGGAGGGCAGCATTATATTCTATGAGGGGGTGCATTATACGCTAAGAGGGGGGCAGCATTATACCCTATGAGGGGGGCAGCATTATACCCTATGAGGGGGTGTATTATACCCCGCGAGGGGGGCAGCATTATATTCTATGAGGGGGTGCATTATACCCTATGAGGGAGTGCATTATACCCCTATGGGGGGCAGCATTATATTATATGAGGGGGCAGCATTATACCCTATGAGGGAGCAGCATTATACCCTATGAGGGGGGCAGCATTATACCCTATGAGGGGGGCAGCATTATATTCTATGGGGGGGCAGCATTATACCCTATGAGGGGGGGGAGCATTATATTCTATGAGGGGGGCAGCATTATATTCTATGAGATGGCTGCATTATATTCTATGAGGAGGCTGCATTATACTATTTGAGGGGGCTGCTTTATATTTATATTCTATTAGGGAGGCTACCCCAACTCCTGCTACATAATTAAGATATGTTCTACCTTATATTATACCCGAATATTAGCGTGTTTTACAGCATAATAGGTGGTCTTGTATTTCTTTCTATGCAGCTACATAGTGGGCCCCAAGAATGATTTTCTCTGGTGGGCCCAAGGTGTTCCAGTCCGCCGCTGATGCTCGGAGATTTAGTTTGTGTCGCCGCAGCTGCATGATTTGCGGCTGCTAGACAGCCTGAAAACATGTGTGGATTGCCTGTTTGTTAGGAATTACCCACATGCATTCAGGCTGTCTAGCAGCCGCAAATCATGCAGCTGTGGCGACACAAACTAAATCTCCGAGCACGGCCAAAATACTTGGAGAACACCTGAGGATGCTCAGAAAACTCGAGTAACGAGCATACTCGCTCATTACTAGTTCTGATAACAATGCAGCTGAAGGCCGACAAATAGACTACAAAAAAGCAGAGGCTTGAAAGCCAATTACATGAACTTTTTTTTTTTACAAGAATTAAGATACGTTTCCTAATAAAATGATTTGCAGAGTTTAATAAGTTTCCATGCTGATCATATCTTTTTAAATTAAAGTTTATTTACTCTTTAACAATTCTGGTAATAAAGTGATTTGCAAAGTTGAATCATAACTTTCCATGCAGGACAAAAGCTTAGTTGCTGTTTAACATACTAAGAACACAATTAAAACTGTTATGTCAGGATAATCGATGGGTTTCTTTAAGCAGGTTGACACATAAAAGGTTGCGTGTAGAAGTTTAAGATAGAGATGTATCATGTCCCTGATTTGGGAGGCTAAGTATGCAGTACATTGAGCTCCGTATGAACACTGCTATTTAAACCTGCATTTGAAGAAATGCATATATTTGAACATATAGCGTAATGTAATGATTTGTGGCAAGCGAACGTATAAGAAAATGTATCTGTGAACTGAATGACAAAGATTCCCACGTTTGAAAAATTTCTTGACAATATTTGTTCATTTGTCTGAAGCATACACTGAAAGGATTTGTGACCAGACGAGGTGTGAACCTAGCGTAAGATCCATTGTAGGCAACATAAAATGGCTTAGAAATGACAACAGTAATAAAATAACTATTTTATAAAAAATGAACGGTCCTGTAAGAACAATCTGTCTTTATTTGTGACGTGATGTTGCTGATTTCTGTTCTGCACACGTGTACTTATGGAATCATGTCACCTCACACCTCGTAGTCTCATTCTTAATCCTAGCTGGACGTTCTTCATAATATGCTTCATCCGTGTTAGATTTATTTAGTGATGAATTTCACACTCTACATTTCACTGAATTTCATTGCAAACTTCTTTTCTTGAAGATTAATTGAGAGAATTAAAAAATGATTATTTCTGTTTGCTGCTTTTCATTATTTTCCTTACAGAAAATAAGTCGATATTCGAACATATCTTAAGTAAACTTATAATTGATTTTCGTTGGGTAATAATGCTCCTACACAGCTAACTAGGGGTTAAAGGGCGAGAAAATGGTCCATTTAGATTTTGAAGGGCCATTCCAGCCCGATATCATGTTTTAAATCTACTGAGTATAGCCTCAAATGAAACCCAAACAAGACGTTCTCACGTTTCCTATCCACCATTGCTCATGTGTTGGAAGTTCTGTGGTGCCCTGCCATTCTTACAATGATGAGTCGTCTAGCAATTCACAGAGGGGTTGCCCCATCTTGGGAACATTTAGCATATTGTAAGGATTTGCCATAAATGTCCAGTATATGTGGGTCTCGCTACTATTTAGAATTTAAGACCTCATCATTAACCAATTTTTGGAGCTCCCATAGAAATGGAAACAGCTTTGCATGCTGTTTCACCTTTACTGACACAAAGGGAACCCCAGTCAGGATACTTATAGCATATCTTGCCAATATAACAAAATGTCCGCCTATGGACGAACCATTTAACCTCGGCACCTAATCATGTTCTCCACATATGATGTCAGCAAGTTGTTAGTGGCAAGTTGGTAGTTGCATATTATCACTGTAGCTAGATGAACATACCTATAGCTCCTCTAGAGGGGGAATAAAGTATTACTTTGTGCTTATTTAACTGAATGGAAAACATTGCTGGATCAGGAGACATGCTTACTGAAGATCTGAGAAATCAATAAATTCCATGAGTCAAATCTTTGGGAAAGGGATTATTTAATTTTTGCTAAACACTCTGACTTAAAATGACCCATTAAAGGGAACCTGTCCCCATGAAAATGCAGTCTAATCTGCAGGCACCATATTATAGAGATGGGGGAGCTGAGTAGATTGATATATATTGTTTTGCGAGAAAGTATTCAGTATAACCTGTGTTTTAATCATGTAATCCTCTGCTCCTTCTGTGATTTTTGTGTCAGTGGGCGGTCCTATAAGTGACTGACAGAGATGGGTACAGAGCATGACCAATCACTGATAGGACCACCCACTGGACCAAAAATTCTAGAAAGAGCAGAAGACTGAATGACTAAAACACAAGTAATACTGAATCTTTCCTCCCAGAACTATATATCAATCTTTTCAGCTCACCCAGCTCTATAACATCATGCCTAAAGAGCGGTCGGCATTTTCATAGTGATGGGTTCCCTTTAACTTTTCCTTTATGTAAGCTATCTGTTTAGAAGCCTTCCCATCAAATATAGTATAAATACATTATGGTTTGGGTGAGCCGATTACAGTCATGCTTTTGTTCCCCCCATCACCCTGATGACACCTTATGAGGAGTCAACTCTGCATCAATCTGTATTTGTAATTCAGTATGTAAAGTTGTGCAATATTACAGTATTGGATGAGAATATACTCTGTGTATAAATCTCCAGACCCAATTTACATTTTTCTTCACCCATTGGAAAAGAAGAATAATAAGATTTTGTATTCATTTTATATAATAATAAATGTAAATTAAAATGGAAAGTAACAAGATCAGGTGTAAAATAAGTAACGTTCTTTGAACTACTGCTACTAGTCAGTAAATAGCAGATTCTATGGGACTGTTGACTTTCATTTTTTTTCCTTTGCTTCAAAGTGCAACATACTACTTTTTACATCCACAAACATGCATGTAGGTTGTAGTATCATAATGCAAAATTATATTTCTTACACTCTTACCCAGGTATGAATCTCAGTCTATATACAGTGGGGAAAATAAGAATTTCATACACGGCAGATTTTGCAAGATTTCCCACCTACAAAGAATAGAGAGGTCTGCAATTTTCGTCACTTGTGAGAGACAGAATCTAAAAAACAATGAAAAAAAATCACATTGTATGATTTTTACTTAATTAATTTGCATTTTATTGCATTAAATATTTGATACAATAGAAAAATAGAACTTAATATTCGTTTCGGGGTCAGGCGCATCCTGGGAATCTGGCACTACTGATACAAGGTATTTAATGGACATTATTAATTTGCACCCCAATATCTTTTTGTTATAGCACCATGCATCAAGGGTTGTATCTAATGGCCATTGGGCCAGTAGCACTATAAAGAATTATTGTATTTTTTGCATTGGCACTTTATGATTCGTTATATTCAGGTGCTATCTATCTCAGGCTTGATACTATACATGGTGATTTACACCAAGCATATGGACCTCAGTTTAGAGACCATGGATACCCTGCATTTGCACTTTATTATTTAACTTAATCTTGGTTGGTGTGTTTTGATACATCTGTATAATTTATAATTTGTCTTACCTTGCACTATGGCATTTTGATTGAATTATTGATATACTATTTTATGTAAAGATTGCATTTGTTTATGCACTTAATTATATACACATTTATATATATAATTTTTTTGTTACTTATGTATATTATTATTTTCTATTTATATTCAAGTGCATTAAGGATTCCCAGTTTTGCCCCCTCTTTTTCTTTGGTATTTGTGTCCCCACCATTTTTATATGGGATTTAATCTTGTGAATAAAATATTTATTTTATTGAAAATATTGGACACTGTTTTATCGGCTCTTTCGTAGTTTTTCCCCCCACTGTGTATATATATATATAAATATATATATATACATACATACACAGTGGGGGAAATAAGTATTTGATCCCTTGCTGATTTTGTAAATTTGCCCATTGACAATGACATTAAGAATCTATAGTTTTAAAGGTAGGTTAATTTTAACATTGAGAGATGTAATATCAAAAATAAAATCCAGAAAATCATTTAGACATTTATTTGCACATTGCAGTGTGAAATAAGGATTTGATCCCTCTGTAAAACAATACTTAATACTTAGTGAAAAAATCCAGCACCAAGAGGTTGAACGCCAACGAACTTTATTCCAAAATCTTCATATAAAAGCATAGACAACAGACAATATAAAAAATAGCAGAAATAGCAGAGGTCCCAGACACCGGTTTACGCATTTCAGGGCTAAATATACCCCTTAGTTATAACCTAGTGTTATACCAGTGAGTCAGGGTTTTATATTGACCAAGGATTCAAAGAAAAACCACCCCCATGACCATGGTTCAAATTTTTCACAACCACAAACATTAAAAATCTTTTACCAGTGCAAAAATGCAAACTTAAAACCAACAATATAATGCTGTCATTATACACAGTCAAAAGGTCAGTGAACAGTATTAATAAAACAATTTTATATCGGTGTGCTTGTTTAAACCGTGGGATGGGCGGTCTCCATCATCAGGATCCAATGGGTTTCTTGGTTAAGAAGCTTTTGTCGCCAAGCTCCCCCCTTCTGAGCTTACTGACCCTTTCCATTCTGAAAAACTGAAAACCACTCAAATCCCCACTGTGCACTTCATAAAAACGTTTTGATACATTAGAGGGATTATGTGCATCTCTATTCACTGAATCCCTTAGGTTTTCACTGATGCGCTGCCAGAGATTTCGTGTTTTGCAGCCTATGTAGGAGAGATCACAAATAATACTTGGTGGCAAAACCCATGTTGGCAAGCACAGCAGTCAGACTTTTTTTGTAGTTGATGATGAGATTTGCCCACACGTCAGGAGTAATTTTGGTCCGCTCCTCTTTGCAGATCATTTCTAAATCATTAAGATTTTGAGGCTTGGCAACTCGGAGCTTAAGCTCCCTCCATAAGTTTTCTATGGGATTAAGGTCTGGAGACTGGCTAGGCCACTCGATGACCTTAATGTGCTTCTTTTTGAGCCACTCCTTTGTTGCCTTGGCTGTATGTTTTGTCATTGTCTTGCTGGAAAACCCAGCCATGACCCATTTTTAATGTCCTGGCAGAGGGAAGGAGGTTGTCATGCAGGATTTTACATTACATGGCTCCATCCATTCTCTCATTGATGCGGTGAAGTAGTTCTGTGTCCTTAGCATAGAAACACTTCCAAAACATAATGTTTCCACCCCCATGTTTGACAGTGGGGACAGTGTTCTTTGGGTCATAGGCAGCATTTCTTTTCCTCCAAACACAATGAGCTGCGTTAATTCCAAAGAGCTCAATTTTTGTCTCATCTGACCACAACACCTTCCCCCAATCATTCACAGAATCATCCAGGTGTTCATTCACAAACTTCAGATGGGCCTGCACATGTGCCTTCTTAAGTAGGGGGACCTTGCGGACACTGCAGGATTTTGAACCTTTACGGCGTAATGTGTTACCAATGGTTTTCTTGGTGACTGTGGTTCCAGCTGCCTTGAGATCATTAACAAGTTTCCCTGGTGTAGTTTTAGGCTGATTTCTCACCTTCGTCATGATCAAGGATAGCCCTAAAGGTGAGATTTTGCATGGTGCTCCAGATCGATTTCGATTGACATTTATTTTGTTTTTCTTCCATTTTCTTACTATTGCACCAACAGTTGTCTCCTTCTCACCCAGCGTCTTACTTATGGTTTTGTAGCCCATTCCAGCTTTGTGCAGGTCTATGATCTTGTCCCTGACATCCTTATAAAGCTCTTGGGTCCTGCCCATGTTGTAGAGGTTAGAGTCTGACTGATTGAGTCTGTGGACAGGAGTCTTTTATAAAGGTGACTATGTAAGACAGCTGACTTTAATGCAGGTAACGAGTTCATTAGGAGTGCTTAACTGGTCTGTAAGAGTCAGAACTCTTAATGGTTGGTAGGGGATCAAATACTTATTTCCCACTGCAAAATGCAAATAAATTTATATAATTTATACAATGTGTTTTCTAGTTTTCATTTTTCATATTCTATCTCTCAATGTTAAAATTAACTTACCCTTAAAATTATAGACTGTCCATGTCTTTGTCAGTGGGCAAACTTACAAATCAGCAAGGGATCAAGTACTCACTTCCCTCACTGTATATATACATGAAGCTTGTGGTACCAGAAAGCCAGAGCATAAAGTTGGGATTTTTTTTTTTTCTTTTGTAACATTTATTGCAGTTAGTTTTATTTGCAAACACCCTCTTTATTGCAAAGAATAGCATTTTTAGCTTTGAGTGGTCACTGTCAATTGCAAATGTGATTAACTTTAAAACAGAATGCATTATTTAAGCCTGCCAAAAAGCAAAAAGTTGATAAGGACTGACTCCTAAATCAGTGAGTGTCAGATGTTCTTCCTGCGTCAGCAGACAGTTCCACTGGTTAAACTGCTGCAGATCAGTCTGTTAACCTCACAAGCACAATTCTAAGGAAACAAATATTACTTTGTCTTAAAAAAACCACATGTCACTCTATCGCTTTCTGTACAGTATAGGCAAGCCTAATATATGCATAAGAACAAATTATTGATTAGCAAAAGCGCATTATCACTATGAAGATGGATTTTTGCATTAAACAGATTTAACTCATTCATAGATTACTGCTTTACAATATATTTGGAGAAGGTTGCTCAGTATAACAGGTAATTTGAGATTTAGGACAAACATCTATACTCTGGTTTTAAATAAAAGAGCATTACATCATAATACTAATTGTTCTTTTGTAGTTATTAGTGCATCTATGGTTTACCTAAACTCGCCTGCTCCAAAATTTCCTATAATTTTTATTTTTAAATGATGGGTGTCCGATCATAGCTTCTGGATGTTGATTTCTTCAATAACCTTATTTTGAGGTAAGACACACCGGATTATAAGACCGACCCCAAATTTTGAAGAGAAACATAGGAGAAAAACCTTTTTTTTAATAAAATGGTGGTGCTTCTTATAATCCATGCATCTTATTGCTTACCTTGGGTAGTTGCTGCGGTGAAGCGGGGTCGCAGGGTTGCTGCTGGCAGACGCAGGAGTGGAGCGACGCTGGGGACCCAAGACTGGGAGAAAGGGGTGTTGGAATGTGCAATGCTGTGGGTGTTAGGTGGTGCGGGGGCTCCGCCGACATTTTGAGAAAGCCCGCAACCCCCGCACTTCCATGGTTTGCTATGTGGTGGACTCAGGGAAAATGGCTGCGGCGCATGCACAGATGGAGATCTTAGCGCTGAGATATCCTCTCCCAAGATCTTGGTGCTGAGATCTCCATCTGCGCATGCCCTGCCCCTGGCAGCCAAACACCCGCAGAGTCACATCCAAACACCCCCTCATCCCAGCCTGTGGCCTTCAGCAACGCTCCACTCTTGCCTCCTCCAGCAGTGACCCTGGTACCCTGCTCCACTGTGGCCAGTAAGGTATATTCGCATTATTAGATGCATTTTCGGGGAAAAACTGCATCTTATAATCCAAAAAATATGGTACATCTGCATCCTTAAAGGGAGCCTGTCAGCAGGATTGTGCACAGTAACCTACACACAGTGTTAGGTGGATGCCGTTATACTGAATGAAATGATACCTTGGTTGATGAAATCCGTCTTGTGGCTGTTTTTTAATCTTTATTTTCAGTTTTGTGTTAATGATAGTTTCGTGTCCTAAGGCGGAGCTAGGGTATGTGGTGCTCTGATTAGGTATTCATAATGCAGACTGCTGACAGGTCACTGATCTGCCCCCTAGTTTGCATAATGAATACCATCACATACTGAATGAAAAAAACCCCGCTTCTGTAGACAGGTGCCAGCCGTGGCACCTGCGCTGCAGCATAATCGCATGGTTACTGTGCACTTAATATCTTTTGCAGATTTACTTGACATCTGAGTTTTCATTGGCTGTAAGCCAAAATCATCAACATTAGCAGAAATAAACACTTGAAATAGATCACTCTGTTTGTAATGACTATCTAATATGTGAGTTTCACTTTTTGTATTGAAGAACTGAAATAAATTAACTTTTTGATGATATTCTAATTTTGTGTGATGCACCTGTACATTAAAACTCTTTAAAAACATATTTATTAGAAGTACTTAAAAAACACCCAACCCTGTGCACAGTGAAATCAACAAATGATTTATATCTAATTCAGTGCCACTGTTGGTCAACTGATGTAGAAAACTTTAAATAGTAACACAATATTAGAATAATGCAGCCATAGTAAAAGAGCATCTCTCAATCAAGATGATTGGTAGTGCTATGGTTACAGATCAGTTTAAATTATCCGGGGCATATCACAGATATTAGACCTATTTATCCCTAGAATATATACTAGGCTATGCCTGACTAGCAGCATAGGTTGACACCCTAATAATACAGGATTTGGTGCCCCCGTTCCACTGTGCCTTGCCCTTACTTGCCCTGGTTGTCCTTGCTAGACATAAAGATTCAAATATATTTCTAATCTTGACAACACAGGCGCTATTTTATAAAAGGCATTTAGATCACACCACAATATAAATAAGATAACATAAGAGACTTATCGTGTTAAGGTACTGTCACACTTAGCGATGCACCAGCGATCTCGACCAGCGATATGACATGATCAGGATCGCTGGTGCATCGCTAAGTGGTCGCTAGTGAGCTGCCACACAGGCAGATCTCACCAGTGACATAGCAGCGGTCGGGGGTCGTTAGTTACCTGTCAGACGAGGCAATCCTGACGTCCTCCCGCCCGCGTCCACGCGTCGCTCGTCGGCGCCACAGGAAGCCCAGCAGGAAGCTGATGACGAGAAACGGCCCAGGACGTTCTCGCGCGATCAGCGATAATCAGCGGGGGAGCCGGTCGGAGGTAAGTATCACACATAGCGATATCGCTAGCAATATCGCTGCTGCGTCACAAAACCAGTGACATTATAGCGATATTGCTAGCAATATCACTTAGTGTGATGGGCCCTAGTCATTAGTCATGATGTCAATCTCTGTTTCTCATGCCTCAACGCGTTTCTCCAATTAGTGATCATCAGGAGGCTAAATGGAAGGTTTGTTTATTTTGATTTATTTAACTCATTTATATAGCGCCATTAATTCCACAGCACTTTACAGACATTATTAGCACCGTCCTCATTGGAACTGACAGACTAAATTCCCTATTAGTATGTCTTTGGAATGTGGGAGAAAACCGGAGTACCCAGAAGAAACCCAAGCAAACACTGGGAGAACATGCAAACTCCTTACAGATATTGTCCTTGGTGGGAATTGAACCAAGGACCCCAGCACTGCAAGTGCTAACCACTGAGCCACCATGCCGCCCATGATAGGTAACAATAGCTACGAGAATGCAGGATAATCATAGGCCAATTTTGATATGCCTGGGCTAAGAAAAGTGGGGTTTAAATATGATTCCTCATCTAACAGTGCATGCCCACAAAAGTAAACTCACTCAGACAATAGCATGTCTTCAGAGTCCCCATCTCTGTATTGCGCCTTTCCTGGGTGGGTTTAACATCGCCAGACCTAAGAGGTATTAATTGGTCTGCTTCCTATTTCACATGCTGTGTAGATCAGGTGTTACTGCTGAATGTGTTCCAAGCTGAAACATAAGGTCGTGGAAGGCTCCTGCTACTAAAAGATGAAGCAGGAACAAACTATAAGCTCAAGTGAAACAGGAAACGGATATGACCTGAAACATGCCGGGAGGCCGCAACACATAGTGTCTGCACTTCAGGACTGGAATGCAAATAAAACAATACTGAAAGTCAGCAGCACATGGTGTCTGCGCTTCAGGCTGGAGCACAAAAAGATCAACCAGACCCCTATGCAAGGAATACTGGGCAGGGTGATTTATAGTAGGTTGAGATTTATCCCAGTCCCAGCTGCAATAGGGGGTAAACTGCAATGGGTATCTATGGTTGTGCTCAATGTGGAACTGGTACATACACTTAGGCACAACCTATCTGCAGAAAAACAGTATTTTCAAGTAAGGGGCTGTATTAAACCCTTTACCACCTTTTCCGTTTTTGAGTTTCCTTTTTTCTCTCCCCTTTTTCCCAGAGCCTTAACTTTTTATTTTTGTGTCAGTATGGCCATGTGAGGGTATGTGTATTGTGGGATGAGTTGTAGTTTTGAATGACACCATTAGTTTTGCCATAGAGTGTTCTGGAAAACAGGAAAAATTTCAAAGGACGGTTAAATTGCAAAAAAAGTGCAATTCCACAATTGTTTTTTTTTTTGCTATTTTACCATGTTCACGAAATGCTAAAACTGACCTGCCATTATGATTCTCCAGGTCGTTATGAGTTCGTAGATACCAAACATGTATCTTTTTTATTTAAGTGGTGAAAAAGATCCAAAGTTTCTTAAAAAAGTCACCATTTTCCGGGTCATGTAGCACCTCCACTTTTCTTGATTTGGGTCTGGGTGAGGGATTTTTTTTTGCATCCCGAGCTGATGTTTTTATTGTTACCAGTTTGGTGTAGATATGATTTTTTTGATGGCCTGTTATTGCATTTTAAACACACCAGCACATCCGCCTCTGAATGGCTTAAGAAAAACAAAATTAAGACTTTGGATTGGCCTAGTCAAAGCTCTGACCTTAATCCTACTGAGATGCTGTAGGATTAAAAAGACGGTCCATGCTTGTAAACCCTCTAAAGTGGCTGAATTACAACAATTCTGCAAAGGTGAGTGGGCCAAAACTTCTCCAGAGCATTGTAAAAGATTCATTGCCAGTTATCTCAAATGCTTGTGTGGTATCCAACAAAGTGTTCATTTCTATGGGATACCGGATACATAGTGTGTTTTCATATAAATACTGTGAATTTTTATGTGGACTGTGCATTTTAAATATATTGTGAGACCTGATGACAGGCAGCACAAAAAGGGTTAATCTCCTCACAGGCTTGATGAGGTGACCCAGCTTTGTTTCAATATGCAGAAAGTCCTGGAAAAACTCAGGGCAGTCAGCCAATGACTGCAGCTTTACAGTCACATAGAAAGGGAGGAGCCAAGTCCTGTGAGAAAGTTTTAATTTGAAGTGGCAGTTGGTGGTCAGACATCTTGAGAAGAGGAAGCCATTTTGTAGGTGAAGGAATTGCTTACCTTCTCCCTGTCTTCTTTGCTTAAAAAGTGGACTGACACGATAAGGGAAGTTAATAGTCTTCATATGAGGAAGACTACCATTGCACCTCTAGGAAGAAGTATTACCTCAGGGCAGAAACAGAGCACATTGCTGAAGAAATATTCAGACTTAAAAAAAACAGAGGTTACTAATATCTGCCTGTCTGCAGGTACATCATCAACCGTGACTGTAATCCTGTACCTCAGTTTACCGCTGTTGTTAAATAATAATTTGCCCCATTACTTTCAGTAAAAAGACTTTTGTTTTAAATTCTTACAGCTGCTTCATGACTGGGGCTCAAATGCACCCACTACTACCACCATCATCATCTTCTGCCAAGAGGCAGTTACTGTGCAAACATTGTATTGTGGAGTTTCCTGTGTGTGTGTAATTTGAGAAGGAAAGAGTCTTCTCCTGACAGAAAGCTTGGCCACCGTAAGATACATCATACCCTGTCAGGAGTACAACCCTCATTAATACACCACATGAGAATGCCACACTTGTGTCATGGGTTTGTTGTGACAGAGAGGAGACAGAAGACAACCACCTCTGAGTTCTCATTCTCCTGCACTGAATAGAAACACTGCTCCCCCATATTAAACGATGTTGGTTTCTTTTAGCAGTGCAGGCGTTAAAGTGTTCAGCTCCGAGTCTCTGTAGCCTCCTGTGTAGAGGATCTCAGCTGTCACATACTCTCCTCACCTATAAATTCTTGCCTCTTGCAATCATTATTAAATTTTGTATTGCCTGGTGAAGGAGTAAAGGATTCAGTATTCAGTAGAGTCGTTTTAGGAGAGTTGTTCTGTGACTTTACTAGGTGTTTCGGCAGTGTGTGAATTCCCTGTCCTCTCCTATTTAGTTTCCCTACCTTTTCTACCCGGTGCTCCCCTCAGTTGTCTTGTGAGTGCAGATTCGTATGATTGCTATTTTAATTTCTCCCTTGTTTGTCTGCTTTTTGTATATACATATACTTTTCCACCCAACTTCCCTGGGAGGAGGTGACAGATAAAGGCTGATTCAGGATCACAGCAAGGTATGTGGCCTCAGCATCTTCACCATCAAAAGTAACATGGGGATCAGTAATCTAAGGGTGGTCCAACCAGTTATGAGGTTTAGGAGGTAATCACTTTTTCACACAGGGCCCTGTAGGAGTAGATTTCTTTTTCCGTTAATAAAAAAGATCTTCATTTAAAAACTGCATTTTTTGTTTAGTTGTGTTATCTTTGTCTAATATTTAAATTTGTTTGGTGATCTGAAACATTTAAGTGTGACAAACATGCAAAAGAATAGGAAATCAGGAAGGGGGCAAACACTTTTTCATGCACAAGTATGCATAGTTACATACAGTATGTGTATATATGTATATATTCATATGTAGGGCAGTGTGAGTTGTTTTTCATGTTAGATTCTGCAGATATTACATGCCATATGTTTCCTTTATACGATGACCTAATTTTTAGAACTATTTAACTATTTGAAAGTACTAGCTGCAGTGTCAGTGAATCCAGTGTTCTTGTATTGTGGATATGTGATGATCTCTTACATATTGAAAAGATCACAGTGCTATTATAGGTCATCTTAGCTTTTCTACACATACTTGATGCACTTTGACTTATCCTCATCTGCCCACAATATGTCTGATTTTACACAAAGGAAACTAGTAAAATATGTAAGAATATTAGTTAATTATATTAAAAGGATATGCATTGTTAAAGTGGATTATTGTTAACATACATGTGTTAGGAAACAGTTTAAACAGTTCAGTATTTAATACATTTTGCGCTCAAAATGTAATATAGCATATGATCAATAGAAATGTCATACTCATACTACAATCTCATTCCCAAATAGTTGTGATGCTGTGTAAAATGCAAAGAATACAAGAATGCAATGATTTTGAATTCTCTTATACAGTAGCCATGTTTTAATCACAACAGAAAATAGAACACCGATCATTTACAAATTGATGGCAGCAACATATTTCAAAAAAGTTGTGATTGGGTGAACAAGATGCTGGAGAAGTAATTGACACTAATAGAAAACAGCTGGAGCCTCAATTTTCAACGAAATCATATGACTGTATATAGAAAGAGCATGTTAGAGAGGCAGAGTCTCTCAGAAGCAAAGATGGTCAGAGGTAGGATTGAGCTAACCAGTATAGTAAAGTTTAGTGTACTGTACTCCAAACACAGACTTTTTAATGTACATCCGGTTCACTATTCGGAAATACCCATCTAATAAAGCTTGTTGAAAGGCTGTAGCTCAGCCAATCAACAAGTTTTTAGACTGTGGGCACTTCCGAAGCCATCACAGCCATGGCAAGTTTTCTCATGGCTGTTATTGTCCAGCACAGCATGTGAATCGGCCTGCTCTCGTTAGTGCAAGGCTAGGACACAACTGGAGTAAGGGACAGATTTTGACTAACCATTCTGCAAAAGCAGCTGTGTGTACTCTGCAACCTATATATGTGGGAATACTGTGCTAAAAAGCTGCTGTGTGTACTCTGCAACCACTGCCTGTGAGACTATTGTGCCTTTAAGCCAATCTGTGTACTCTGTACCCTCTGCCCGTGGGAATACAGTACCTTTAAACTGCTGTTTGTACTCTTCCCCCCACCTATGGGAGTACTGTGCTTTTAAGCCCCTGTGTATTTTCTAGTAGTCTGGAAAATAAATAATTGGCATCAGGCATCTTGTTGCCATTTATAGGCCAAATAAATAATTTTTCAGGATCGCTGTGTGTACGGCCATATGGATCCTTTTCTTCCTTTTTTTCTTGTCAATTTTCTCCCGTGGTCAATGGTTTTAGATCAATGCTGTCTTGACAAAGAGAAGCGCTGCATTTTCATTTAGTTTTGCAAATAAATAATTGGCATCAGCCATCTCTTTGCCATTTCTAGGCCAAAAAAAAATTTTTCAGCACCGTTGTGTGTTTTCTAGCAGTATGGTAAATAAATCTCAGCAGCTGTCTCTTTGCCATTTGTAGGCCAAAAAATTTCTTTTTCAGGACCGTTGTCTTTTTTTAGTAGTTTGGCAAATAAATAATTCTCAGCAGCCATCTCTTTGCCATTTGTAGGCCAAAAAATGTTTTTTAGTGTATCGCTGAGCAATGTTTCTACAAAAAAATTCTACTCTGCAGCTGTGTTTTTAGGAGTTGTGTTTATTTTAAAAATTCTACTCTGCATCCATCTCTTTCCAATTGCTGTTGTTTTATTGTACCGCTGTGAACTGTTTTTTTTTTTTTTTAAATTTATACTCTGCAGCTGTCTTTTTGTGAGTGGTGTGTCTAAAAAAATTCTAACTAGTATGCAACCGTGTCTTTCATATTTGTGGGCTAAAAAGCTTCTGTTTGTACTGTACCAAAAAGTCTCTGGGAATTCTTTGCTGAAAAGCCTCTGTGTGGACTGTGCCAAAAATGCTCTGTTTCTACTTTACCAAAAAGCCTATATGTGCACTGTGCCAAAAAGCCTTTGCTTATGCTTCACCAAAAAGTCTCCGAGAGTACTGTGCCCAAAAGCCTGTTTGTACTTTATCAAAATTGGAACCAGATAAGATGGTTACTAAAAAGGTAATCAAAAAGCATGATTATGTAACAGGCTAAGAGCATATTCGTATCAAGCTCTCCCACAATATGATCAAGAATATGAATACAGTGGTGTATTCCAAAGACAATATCAAAAGCTGAGAAAAAACGGAGTAGCATCAAGCCACAACAAATGAATAAACATAATATTTTTAAAAAATCACAGTAAAACAGATTAAACAGAATCCATATAGAAATAGTACATACAAATGGAGGAGACATGGGGGTTGGTGTAGGGTCAAAAGATAATTGGACCTGGGAAAGCTGGGTAAGTAGATATCATTAATTCACATGGACATTGTTAAATGGGGATCAGTACTAAAATCAATAAGATTTATCCATGTGCCAGTACCACAACAAACCACAGCACCCATATAAAGGATTACCCATGGTGGGTCGAGACCACCACAGTCTCCCTAGCAGCCCCTGTTGCACGTTGTGGGTGCTTGCTTTCTCAAAGTGGAGTAGATAATAGGTCCCGTCTCACGGGCTATATATACACAATGAAATAGTGCCAATAAGTGCGGCGCATGCACCCCGGACTCCAACCATATGCTTTGTCACTTCCTCTGCTGCCATTACAGCGCAGTGCACATGCGGGCATAAAGAACCCAATAACGTCAACAGACATGCGCATTGCGCTGGTTTGATGACTGCCGAGAAAGCAAAGTGCCGAGAAAGTCACGGTGCACATGTGCACCAACGGCCGCCATTTCCTAGAAGCCCAAAGGAAGCCACCATCATGTCAGAGATCGCTAGGGGGCAAACAACAATATAATATCAATAGGGCCTGTCGCTGCAATAATATGGCAGTATTCAAGGTAAGACAGTGCTGTTAAAATGCAATGTTACAAAGGATTTTGAAAAACAATAAAAAAATGTAAATAATGTGGACAAAGAACACCAGATAAGTAATACACAGTGAGAACTAGTATAAGGATCAGTAGTGCATAAGCCTACCTAATAAAAGTCAAACAGGTATACAGAATAAAAGCATTTAAAAAGGAAGGCACACCACCAAATGTCCCAAACAGATCTAATAATAAATGCTGATAGGCAAAGACAGCTTATGGAAAATTACACAAAATTCACCAAAATGTACATAATAATACTTAGGGCATGACCCAACAACCCCGAATCTGGGTGTCCCCAGAGAAATGAAGCTATTTACTCAAAATATTTATATTTCTAGATAGACCAAAAGGTACTATAAGCAAGGTGAACATCCATTATAAGAATAGAGGTGATATCATACCAACACCGACACTGACACTTTTCCTTATCTAGTGGTCTTTCTTGCCTTGGTAGGTTGGTGTGTCCCTGACATTGGCACTCACTCATGGACTGGGAGGCATGGGAGGCTTCCTGGCGGGCTTGTTCCTCTGACATCTTTCAGACTCTGGAATCCCCAGCTGCTGGTTCTGATTTTTCTAAATTGACATACGACCTTATAGCAGCACATAAATCGGGCATCTGCCTTTGGTGGAATATTCGGAGCCTTGAGGAGTACACCAAAACTGCTATAATTCCACAGGGCCTACGTATCTCCATATTCCCTGCTTGGGAACCTACATCCGTTTTTAAAAATATATGGGAACAAGGCCTGATAAGGTGTTCTAATATTCTTATTTCTATGCTCATTGAGCATGATAAAGAGCTCCTTGCCTCCACTAAGTTACAAATAAAAGAATTGGAAAATAAGCTTTCCACCTTTGACACCGCACAAGTCTCTTCCTTTAAGCAAAATCTCAATGATACACTTGACAAATTTGAGACTGAGGTAATTGACAAAAAACGTAAGAAGTTCCAGCGGGACCGCTATGATTTTGATAATCAGACAATTTTTAAGTGGAGGCCTTTTGGCAATAAATGCCGACCTGACCACATCACGGTAGGGCTATCTGCACCCTCCGCTGATCCCCCTCCAGGGGCCTCCAGTTCTAGTGATTTTTTTATCGTCGGGGGGAAGCGATCTAGACGTAGGACACAACGAGGGGGCAAGCACCAGAAATTTAAGAAAGAGAACCAATCCCTACAGAGGACCCAAGTCCCCCTTTCACCAGTCCTACAGAACTCGTCGCAGATGAATGCTTCCCCCGATATGGCTTCCCGGGCTCAGGATCCTTCATCTTCTGGGTCTCTTCAGGTAATTAATCTTACTGAACATTCTCTCTCGGCTGCTGAAGTTTTTGTTCTTCAGAAGGGTCTTACTTTCTCACCTTCCAAGGCTTTAGATAAATTTATTTTGGTCAAGGATCTTTTTTTTATTTTGTTGCAAATTAGACCTTCAGTCAATACACCATAGACATGAGATGGCGAATGCTGTGGGAAGTGAGGAGAGGCAGGCACTCAGGACCTTCTTGATCTATTATGCGAGAACGAAGGTGGACCAGGTAGGAGCACTTTTCCCTACAAAAACAAATCTTTGTTTTCCCCTTCTTTTTCTTTGGTTCCGGCTGTAAAAATCTTTTTCGAGCTTATTCTATGACTTCCCTCCTCCCCCATGGTTCCCAGTAACCTCACGTCTGATGAAAAAAGGGCACTGCTGTCCCTCAAGAATAATGGGAATTTTGTGATCAAGGAAGCAGATAAGGGTGGGAATATGGTGTTGTGGCTGGTTCATCTCTACATGGCCGAGGCACATAGGCAATTGAACAAGTTCTACGCTACATTGCCTTCTGACCCTACGGAAACGTTTACTGTCAAATTTCACTCCTTGGTAAATCGAGCCTTTGACTATGGCATCACAAGACCAAATGGGCCCAGCTGCACCCCGAATAAAAAGTGCAAAAAACACATTTAAAAAAAATGTGGAGTATTAGCTGATATTTTGGCCAAAATACGTGAGCCCGTAACCTACGTCAAAGATCTCCACGTTTACGGGTACCTAACACTAAATACTAATACAGCACAGTACAAAAAGAGGACTTGAAAATCCTCCAATAATGAAAAACAGCAAGAGAACAACAAGGTTTACCCATACAGGCCTCCAAACAAATGCACTATCAGGATGCAGTGGACCCATATAATAATGATGGCAACACAGGTGCACTTTTTATTCGGGGTGCAGCTGGGCCCATTTGGTCTTGTAAACTGCGGTGTCTGTTCACATGGCATGCATTTTCTTAGCGGCGGGCAGCCCACCTGAGCTAATAGAAGGATGTTGGTACTAGGCTGGCCTGGATGCTGTGCATGGCCTTAGTGTGAACAGCGCCGCATACAAGTTGTTTTGTGCATCAACATACCAGGCAACCGCCCCCTCCATGTATTGGTAGACTGCGAGCGGGTTGCTTGATTGGTATTCTTGCACCTGTGTTGCCATCTTTATTATATGGGTCCACTGTGTCCTGATAGTGCATTTGTTTGGAGGCCTGTACGGGTAAACCTTGTTGTTCTCTTGCTGTTTTTCATTATTGGAGGATTTTCAAGTCCTCTTTTTGTACTGTGCTGTATTACTAAACCTCTGACTTCCCCTGACGAAGCTGCACCCAGCAGCAATACGCGTGGGGCTCCCCACACCTCCCCTGTCCCGGGACCACCTTTTCTTGATGACCTGACCCCCGACGTTCCATTTTGGACTACTCTTTATGGTGACCATTTCTTTACTTTCTACTATACACTGTGGCATTTATCTTCAATTTTTTTTCTCTTGCCCCCAATATTCTATTTGGGTCTAGATCTCCTAACCATCCTTATATTGGATGGTTCCCTGCTCCCTCCTATATCAGGGCTATTTACAGGGCTCCTCAGATCTTATGGGGTCTTCCGGAGTGAGTGTCGGTATGATATCCACTCTATTCTTATAATGGATGGTCACCTTGCTTATAGTACCTTTTGGTCTATCTATAAATATAAAGATTCGGGGTTGTTGGGTCATGCCCTATGTATTATTATGTACATTTTGGTGAATTACGTGTAATTTTCCATTAAGGGTCTTTGCCTATCAGCATTTATTATTAGATCTGTTTGGGACATTTTGGGGTGTGCCTTCCTTTCTAAATGTTTTTATTCTGTATACCTGTTTGTCTCTCAATAAAATCTATATGTATTGGTCACATACTTTATTGCCTTGGGTGTGCGCTTTATATGCTGGACCCTTTTTCTTCTTTTGTTGATCGTTGCTTTTGCCTTTGCATTGTGCAGCACCCCTCATTTATTTTCAATATTAATTATTCTCCTGCCCCTTAGTAGTGCTCCCTAATAGAGATGAGCGACTTTGCCTTTTTTCAGGTCGAGTCGGGTTTCATGAAACCCGACTTTCTCAAAAGTCGGGTCGAACGAAATCGGCCGATTATCATGAAAAGTCGAAGGCCGACTGAAACACGAAACCGAATGCAAGTCAATGGGGAACCAAGGTCGGCAGGGAATGGAGGACAGGAAACACACCTACAGTGCCCATTTTAATGCCAAAAACATCAATTCTTATTACTTAAGCTTGTCAACCTTAATTTACTTTATAATAATAGTTAGGCAGTGAAAACTGGGGGTTATTTGGCTAAAGTTGAGGGGGGGTTAGGGCTGGCTCCAGATTTTCGTGGGCCCAGGGCCAAAGAGTGTCACTGGGCTCTTTTAACACATGCCACAATTCATGATCCTCTGATACGGCAGAGAAATAGCGGTATTGTACAATGAAAAATACTTCACTTCTTACATCTCATGACTGATATCCATTTTAAATTCTGCAATAGCTCCAAAAATGGACAGTATATTACTCCATACAGTATTATGGCCACCGCATAGTGCGCTATACAGAGTAATGAGGCCCATATATTTCTCCATACAGAATAATTTGTCCCATATAATGCTTGAAACAGTATATGATGAGCTCCACATAATGCTACAGTATATATTGGTCCCCATAGATGAAGCTCCATTGTGTTATGGGCCCAAATAATGCTCCATATATAATGGGCCCCATTTCTAATGCTCCAGTGCATAATGGGCCCTGTAAATGCTGCTCCAGTGTCTGATGTCCACCTTTGGAATGCTCTAGTGTATGGTGGGCCCCATATATCATTCTCCAGAGTATAGTGCTCCCCAAAAATAGCTGTCCCAACATTGAAAACAATTAAATAAGTCTCCTCGCTAGGGAATCCCTGTACTAGTCTTGACTCCTCGTCGTCCCCATCTTCCATCTCCTGCACTTGGACTGTTTAGGCAGAGGGCGTTGTGAGAATCATGTGGGAATAGTCGATGAGGGCAGGTATATATCACCCAGATACCTTTCCTATGTGGCCTAGTCTGGTCAGTATCTCACCTGGTGACTAATGAATAATGGGAGGCAGATATAAAAGGATGCCAGGTGGTTGTGTCAGTGTCTGGGGACACAGAGAGCCTGTCTGTGTGAGAGACACACGTGAGTGGAAGCAGTGCCCACTGCAACTGTCGTTTGGCTGGATGGGAGAAGCCCGCCAGTTGGTAGTTAGGTTGTACCTCGTTTAGTTAGTGCCGGACAGGCAAGGATTTATGTTTTTTTTCTTTATGCATTGCTTTCACCGTTAATAAACCTGACTCAGTGTCAGATATACCCGAATCCCAGCTCTGCGCATGAGTTTCATGCTGAACGCACGTGACCTTTGACCCCAGCAAAGGCGATCCCGGAGTGTTTTATCACATTGTGGTGGAGAATGCGGGCATCACGTTGGAAGCATGAGCATGGAGGATGTGGTGAAAGCGCTGGTACAGTCCACCGCCGTCCAGCAAGAAGCTAATCGGGTGATGATGGCCCAGCTGAAGGAGCTCTGCCGATTGTTACAAATCGAACCGTTACGCACATCCGTGTATCACCCTCAAACAGACGGGTTGGTCGAACGGTTCAATAAAACTCTGAAGCAGATGCTGAGAAAGATGACGACCGAAGATGACGTTGAGGCATACCTGACCACGTTTGAACGGACAGCGGTGCGAGAAAAATGGCCGAAGGCACGATGGGCCGGCCTGATTGCCCCGTTTCTTTCTGGTGAGGCCCAAAAGGCTTATTATGACTTAGATCCTGAAGCTGCGCAGGACTTTGACAAACTGAAAGCCGAGATCTTGGCCCGGCTGGGAGTGACGACCGCTGTCCGTGCACAGAGAGTGCATCAATGGACTTATCAGCCAGATAAACCACCGCGGTCACAGATGTTCGACCTGATCCACGTGACGAAGAAGTGGTTACAACCCGAGGTGTTGACAGCGCCAGAGATAATCCAAAGAGTCGTCATGGACAAGTACCTGAGAGCTCTACCGCCAGCCCTGAGGAAGTGGGTAAGCCATGGAAATCCTACGACGGCAGATCAACTGGTGGATCTGGTTGAACGTTACTCCGTGGCGGAAGGACTCCGAGATGACGCTACCCCACCTCATTCTTCATCGTCTCCACGTGGAACCGGTAAGACTGTTGCAGGGAGTAGGGGAGAAGGGTTCCATGTGAACAGCAGTTGAACATGGGTCAGTCGATCCTAAGTGATGGGCGAGCGCCGTTCCGAAGGGACGGGCGATGGCCTCCGTCACCCTCAGCCGATCTAAAGGGAGTCGGGTTCAGATCCCCGAACCCGGAGACCCGCTGAATTTAAGCATATTACTAAGCGGAGGAAAAGAAACTAACCAGGATTCCCTCAGTAATGGCGAGTGAAGAGGGAAGAGCCCAGCGCCGAATCAACTAGCCCTGAAAATGGATGGCGCTGGAGCGTCGGGCCCATACCTGGCCGTCGCCGGCAGTCGAAGCCCGCGGGGGCTAGGCCGCGACGAGTAGGAGGGCCGCCGCAGTGAGCGCTGAAGTCCCGGGCGAAGGCCCGGACGGAGCCGCCGCGGGTGCAGATCTTGGTGGTAGTAGCAAATATTCAAATGAGAACTTTGAAGGCCGAAGTGGAACACCCAGTCCTCTATCTCAGCAGGAAGCTGAACAGACATGAGCAAAAGTATGCAGTCATAGAAAAAGAGTGCCTAGCCATTAAGTGGGCTCTAGAGGCCCTCAAATATTACCTGGTGGGCCGAAAGTTCAGGCTGATCACTGACCATGCCCCTCTCAAGTGGATGCACTTGAACAAGGAACGGAATAGCCGGGTGACCCGGTGGTTCCTTGCCCTGCAGGCCTACACTTTTACGGTGGAGCACCGCCCAGGGGTACAGATGGGAATGCAGATGCCCTGTCCCGAGTGCACTGTTTGGCGGGTGTCATTGCTCAACCGGAGTGGTCTGAGCAGAGGGGGGATATGTGAGAATCATGTGGGAATAGTCGATGAGGGCAGGTATATCTCGCCCAGATACCTTTCCTATGTGGCCTAGTCTGGTCAGTATCTCACCTGGTGACTAATGAATAATGGGAGGCGGATATAAAAGGATGCCAGGTGGTTGTGTGAGTGTCTCAGCCTGGGGACACAGAGAGCCTGTCTGTGTGAGAGACACACGTGATTGGAAGCAGTGCCCACTGCAACTGTCGTTTGGCTGGATGGGAGAAGCCCGCCAGTTGGTAGTTAGGTTGTACCTTGTTTAGTTAGTGCCGGACAGGCAAGGATTTGTTTTATGTTTTTTTTTCTTTATGCATTGCTCTCACCGTTAATAAACCTGACCCAGTGTCAGATATACCCGAATCCCAGCTCTGCGCCTGAGTTTCATGCTGAACGCACGTGACCTTTGACCCCAGCAAATGCGATCCCGGAGTGTTTTATCACAGCGTACAGACGAGATGTCATCGCGCTCTCTGACCAGAATGTCACTGTCAGGAAACGCGTAAGACGTCACGGCGGTGGAGCAGGGAGGTAAGTATTTCAACTTTGCAAGTGCTGTGATCCTGAGCAAGCAGGGGGGGCCCACTCGTTGGCGATGGCACTGGCACAGGGCCCCTCATAGTACGGCGAGTGTTTCTGACGGCGGGTGGGTCCTCCCACCGGCAGAGACACTTTTGCATACTATGAGGGGCCCTGTGCCAGTGCCGTCGCCCATGATTATGCCCCCCTTCTTCTTTGTCACCGTGTAAGGTGGTATAGTATGCGGGAAGGGGAACCTGAGTTTCATCAGGGTCACATTCTGGCTGTGTAGAGTGCGAGGGGAATGTAGTGGTCTGGGTCAATGTAACAGCAGAATCATCTAGCAGTGGCTGGACATCAGTGCACTTGTGGCGCCCCCAGGAGTACGGTCACCACAGTGGCATTACCTTCCTCCTAGGGAGTGTGATGTCATGCTTGGGAGCAGTGAAGGATCTCTCTAGCAGTTAAACCAATACACAACACAGTTCCCACTCCAGGCCAGCAGGGAGACCTCTGAACCTGACTGCTGAGGAGCTGCTCTCTGTGGTCGGGAGGAGGTAAGTCAGGGCAGTCTGTGAAGGGAAGGGGAAGTATGTGGACGTGAGAAGGGGAGCTGGAGGCTGAGCAGAGTTAAGGCTCACTCCTAGCTGGAGAGCATGGTCGGGATTCCGGTCTCCGAGTTTGTAGGGACACTGACGGTTCTGCAGCAGAGACCGGAGGAAGTAGCAGCTGTAAATGCTCTGTTCCCAACTAAGGCTCAGAGGCCCCAGCAGCGACGTGTGTGAGCCAGAAGGAAAAGGCTATGGCTTCCTGCCATACGAGAAAGTTCCAAAAGAGAGTCAACAGGGGGAACTTCAGTGAACTCAGTACTGCGAGTAGCTCAGATAAGCGCTAGAACGGAGGCCACACTACCTATCTGCATAGAGAGAATTCCAAACTTAATTCCAGGCTGACCAACTCCTTCTCCATCTGTACTCTGGGTCCTGGACGGCACTTACCAAGTACAGGTAAAGGAACTGCACAACTGTGTCTGTCATCTTTCTCCTGCGCCTGGCGCATGGCTCTGCTACATCCTGCACTGCACACCATCTACTAACTCTTTCATCTGCCCTGCAACTATGGCCCTACTTGTGCAGGGCTTCTACATCTTAGATGCACCACAACATCTGTCCCAGAGAAGCGACACTGCAGCGCGGGTCAATTTGTTCAGAAACCACAGGTGGCGTCACGTATCATTCACCTATAAACGTTATTCACCCCTTTGCATGGACGCCCAGGGCCACGGAACGGGTCATCACCACCAACGTGACACTTCCCTCTGAGACAACGGCCCGGTACCGATTAATCCCACTGCCCTGGCTGGCCACCCACACTCCATGTCAGATTCATTTTGGACTGGGGAATTCACGATTTGACTTGATAACCCAGGCATGGTATGATAGAAAGAGCTACATGGACTAATGTGAAGTATGGCCTGCTGCATCATTCATAGAGTTGAGCGACTTTTGTTTTTTTAGGGTCGAGTTTCGTTTCGTGAAAACCGACTTTTCCAAAAGTCGGGTCGAGCAAGATCGGCCGATTATAGGGAAAAGTCGGGGTTGTCCCAAAACACGAAACCCAATGTAAGTCAATGGGGAATAAAAGTCGGCAGTGAGAGGAGGACAGGAAACACACCTACAGTGCCCATTTGAATGCCAAAAGCATCAATTCTTCTTACTTAAGCTTGTCAACCTTAATTAACTTCATAATACAAGTTACGCACTGAAAAATGGAGGTTATTTGGCTAAAGTTGTGGGGGGGTAGGGCTGGCTCCAGGTTTTCATGTGCCCTGGGCGAAAGAGCGCCCCTTTAACACATACCACAACTCATCATGCTCCGATACGGCAGAGAAATAGCGGTATAGTACAATGAAAAATACTTCTCTTTTTACATCTCATGACAAGGCCCATCTATTTCTCCATACAGAATCATTGGTCCCATATAATGTTTGAAACAGTATATGATGAGCTCCACATAATGCTACAGTATATGTTGGTCCCCATGGATGAAGCTCCACTCTCTTATGGGCCCAAATAATGCTCCAAACATAATGGGCCCCATTTCTAATGCTCTAGTGTATAATGGGCCCTGTAAATGCTGCTCCAGTGTCTGATGTCCACCTTTGGAATGTTCCAGTGTATGGTGGGCCCCATCTATTATTCTCCAGAGTATAGTGCTCCCCAAAAATTGTTGTCCCAACATTGAAAACAATCAAATAAGTCTCCTCGCTAGGGAATCCCTGTACTAGTCTGGACTCCTCGTCGTCGCCATCTTCCATCTCACTGCACAGTATTTCAACCTTGCAAGTGCTGTGATCCTGAGCAAGCGGGGGGGCCCACTCGTTGGTGACGGCACTGGCACAGGGCCCCTGATAGTACGGTGGTGTGTCTGATGGCGGGTGGGCCGAACCTGCACTTTCATCTGCAGCTTCCTCTTTGTCACCGTGTAAGATGGAACTGTATATGGGAAGGGTAACCTGAGTTTCATCAGGGTCAGATTCAGGCCGTGTAGCGTGCGAGGGGAATGTAGTGTTCTGGGTCAATGTACCAGCAGATTCATCGAGCAGTGGCTGGGCATCAGTGCACTTGTGTCGCCCCCAGGAGTACGGTCGCCACAGTGGCATTACCTTCCTCCTAGGGAGTGTGATGTCATGCTTGGGAGCAACGAAGGATCTCTCTAGCAGGTTAACTGATTGGGCGGCGTTATTCCCACGAGTCATGACCCTCCAAACAGCGTTCATGAAGGCAAAGTGTTTGTTTTACGTGGGCAGTATGGTTGCAAATCTGAACCTTAAAGGAATGTCCAGAAGGGCACCACCAGGAGTGGAGCCTACGGTTAAATTCGACTCCACCTGGGAAACCTCAACCATGTCAGCTACAGAACAGATGCACACATTGCAAGCTTAATTCCGTTAACGAACGAGACTCCGTCATACCCCGCGGTCCGAGTCCGGCTTACTAGAGGGACACGTGAGGCTCTGGCACATGAGATTGGCCAATAACTGGTGTGTCATGCCCTTACATGTCCATGGCTGCATGTGCGCTACACTGAAAAGGCTAGCGTTTGTCGCTTACAGGTGCAGATAACCCGCTGAACAACGTTAGTGATGGGGATCACTGATTACAATTATTACCCGCGAACGATGATTTCCCAGTAAGTGCAGGTCAACCGCAGTTCCGGAATTAGGCCTAACCGTCATTCCTGAAAAAATGAAAAACTTACGTGTGCAAACCATAGGTGCTGTAGCTTGCTTAACAGCTCGCCAGCCGTTCTCACGCCCAGTATGGATTACACGTGATTGCACAAAGGTGAGAAAGGGTACCGTATCCCAGGATAACATGTATGGATAGCGTACACATTCAAAATATATGTCTATACATCAGGAGGCAGGCTCAGACGGTGTTAGGCCCAGTATGGCTTGCACGTGATTGCACAAAGGTGAGAAAGGGTACCGTATCCCAGGATAACATGTATGGATAGCGTAGACATTCAAAATATATGTCTATACATCAGGAGGCAGGCTCAGATGGTGTTAGGCCCAGTATGGCTTGCACGTGATTGCACAAAGGTGAGAAAGGGTACCGTATCCCCGGATAACATGTATGGATAGCGTACACATTCAAAATATATGTCTATACATCAGGAGGCAGGCTCAGACGGTGTTAGGCCCAGTATGGCTTGCACGTGATTGCACAAAGGTGAGAAAGGGTACCGTATCCCAGGATAACATGTATGGATAGCGTACACATTCAAAATATATGTCTATACATCAGGAGGCAGGCTCAGACGGTGTTAGGCCCAGTATGGCTTGCACGTGATTGCACAAAGGTGAGAAAGGGTACCGTATCCCCGGATAACATGTATGGATAGCGTACACATTAAAAATATATGTCTATACATCAGGAGGCAGGCTCAGACGGTGTCAGGCACAGTATGGCTTGCACGTGATTGCACAAAGGTGAGAAAGGGTACCGTATCCCCGGATAACATGTATGGATAGCGTACACATTCAAAATATATGTCTATACATCAGGAGGCAGGCTCAGACGGTGTCAGGCACAGTATGGATTTGACGGCCCAGACTACACAGCGGAGGAGCAGGGAGAGGTAAAGATTGCAAATGCTGGGGCCCTGCCTAAGCAAGGGGGGCCCACTCGTGGGCGTCGGTACTGGCACTGGGCCCCTCATAGTACGGCGGTGTGTCTGACAGCGGGTGTGCACCACCACCGTCAGAGACACTTGATTGCACTATGAGGGACCCTGTGCCAGTGCCCGCACCCAAGAGTCGGCCTACCCACCTGTCCAGGGCAACGGCACTCGCACGGTGTCATGCGCTAGGTGGTGACCCCGGCCATGGGGGGGGAGGCAGCACAGTTAGGGAGTTTTAGAAAGTGGCATATGTTGATGTTGGACATTCAGCTGATGCAAAAGGCGAAATAGGTCAAGTCCCAGGAAGAGGTGGACCAAAGCAAGCCATTTTTCTGTCACCCTATGTGTCATCAGGGGAAGGTGGGACAAAACCCTTGGAAACCCATGCATGGTTCATTTTAATGAAGGTTAGATCATCCACATTTTGGGTTGACAGACGGGTCCTTTTTTCAGTCAGGATTGATCCAGCTGCACTGAAGACTCTTTCCGATAGCACACTTGCAGCTGGGCAAGCGAGCTCCTGTAAGGCATATTGTGCCAATTCAGGCCAGGTGTCCAGTTTAGTGGCCCAATAGTCAAAGGTGAATGACCTGTGTGGGAGAACATCGATATGGGAGGAAAAGTAGTTTGTAACCATAGTTGACAACTGCTGTCTCCTGTCACTTTCCATCGATGCAGTATTACCAGTTGTGTGAGCGGTCCGTGAAAAATCAGTCCACAACATTGTCATGAAACCCCTGTCTCCAACGCCACTTCTGCTGTGTGCACCATGAACACCTCTGCCAAGCTGCCCCCGGCCCATACGGCTCGTGTGAGAACCATCACCGCTGCTGTGTGCTGGGAATGCCTCAAGCAACCGATTTACCAGAGTTGCTTGTTTATTAGCCAATATTAGGTCAAGGTTCTCCTGTGGCATGATGTTTTGTAATTTGCCTTTATAGCGTGGATCCAGGATGCTGGCCAACCAGTAGTCGTCATCGTTCATCATTTTGGCAATGCGGGGGTCCCTTTTTAGGATCTGCAAGGCATAATCTGACATGTGGGCCAATGTTCCCGGTGTCAATGATGCACTGCGAGTGCTGGGTGGAGGAACACTTTCTGGCAAATCCACATCCCTCCAGTCACGCACAAACCCTGTACCAGACCTTGCCACGCCAACATTTTCACTTGCCCCACGAGATGCATCCTCCTCCCCTAAGTAATCATCCTCATCATCATCCTCCTCCTCCTCTTCTTCCTCCACCTCGTCCAGGAGAGGTCCCTGAGCAGACAATGGCTGAATGTCATCAAGGATTCCCTCCTCCTCTTCCTCCTCATCAACATTGGCTGCAGACGCCTGCTCCTTAAGGTGCGTCAAAGTTTGCATGAGCAGACGCATAAGTGGGATGCTCATGCTTAGGATGGCGTCGTCTGCGCTTACCAGCCGTGTGCATTCCTCAAAACACTGAAGGACTTTACAGAGGTCTTTCAGCTTCGACCACTGCACACCTGTCAACTCCATGTCTGCTCTCAAAGTGCCTGGTTGTGTATCCTCCCACAAATGCATTATGGCCTGCCTCTGCTCGCACAGCCGCTCCACCATGTGCATGGTGGAGTTCCACCTTGTTGCAATGTCGATAATGAGGCAGTGGTTGGGAAGGTGGAGCAATCGCTGCAGCTTCTGCATACGAACGGAGTGTACAGGCGACCGGCGGATGTGCGCGCACAGTCTTCGCACCTTCTGGAGCAGGGCTGTTAACTCCGGATAATTTTTGAGGAAGCACTGCACCACCAGGTTCAAGGTGTGAGCCAAGCAAGGTATGTGGCTGAGTTTTGAAAGGGCTATGGCTGCCACAAAATTACGGCCGTTATCACTAACTACCTTGCCTGCCTCAAGATGTACACTGCCCAGCCATGACTCAGTTTGTCGCTTCAAGTACTCGGCCAGCACCTCGGCGGTGTGTCTGTCGCCCAAACACATCATCTGCAACACAGCCTGCTGACGCTTTCCACTAGCTGCTCGATAGGGGGACACCTCGTGTGCAACAATGGCAGCTGCAGATGGAGTGCTCGTACGACTGCGCTCTGTGGACGAGCTTTCGCTTCTGGAGGAGGAGGAGGAGGGTGGAACGCCTACAGCCAACTGTTTCCTATACCGTGGGCTAGGCAGCACTGTCCCACCACCGCTGTCCCCTGTGGACCCTGCATCCACCACATTAACCCAGTGCGCAGTGATGGACACGTAACGGCCCTGACCATGCCGACTGGACCATGCATCAGTTGTGAGGTGCACCTTTCCACTCACTGACTGCTTGAGTGCATGGACAATGCGGTCTTTTACATGATGGTGGAGGGCTGGGATGGCTTTGCGAGAGAAGAAGTGGCGACTGGGTAGGTCATAGCGTGGTACTGCATAGGCCATGAGTTCGCGGAAAGCTGCGCTTTCCACCAACTGATAGGGCATCATCTCAAACGAGATTAGTTTGGCAATGTGGGCGTTCAAACCCAGTGTACGCGGATGAGAGACTGAGTACTTTCTTGACCTACTCATAGTGTCTGGGAGGGTGAGCTGGACTTGAGAGCTGCATATGGTGGAAGTAGCGGTGAACAGGGCAGACTGAGAGAGGGTTGATGATGGTGATGGAGTTGGTGTTCTTTCTGATGGCCTAGATTCAGTATTTCGTTGTTATAACAGTGGGATTCCCTGACTGCTGTGGCCTTGCAACGACACCTCAACATTTGCTGCTGTGCTACCCGGTGGGCTTACAGTGGGGGAAACAATGTAGCGTTGTTGACTACCTTCTTTGTGATCAGTTGCACATGTGGCACTTGAGGTTTGGTGTTGTGTCCACGCTTGCAAGTGCATGCTGGTTAAATGTCTAAGCATGCAACTGGTATTCAAATTTTTCAGATTTTTCCCTCGGCTAAAGGTCTTTGTGCACTTCTTACAGATAACCTTGGCCTGATCATGAGGATTTTGTTCAAAAAAGTGCCACACTGCACTCTTCCTACTTTGGCAGACATTTTGCGGCCTAGCACGCTGTGATCTTTTGACCGTCTGGACAAGCTGTCCAGCAACTCTTTTGATTTTTGGAACCTGTCTTTGGAGTGCTCCGGGCCTGCCAGATAACAGCTGTTGCGATGTCGATGTCTGCTGTGGATGCTCCTCCTCATCTGAGCTATTGGAAGCAGCACCCTCTTCCCCCAATGGATGCCAATCTGGGTCAACAACTGGGTCATCCATCACCTCCTCTTCAATGTCATGTGCACCTTCCTCTGTGTCACCGTGTATGGTGGTATAGTGTGCGGGAAGGGGCACCTGAGTCTCATCAGGGTCAGAATCTGGCTCTGTACACTGCGAGGACAATGTAGTGCTCTGAGTGAATGTAGCAGCAGAATCATCTATCAGCGGCTGTGCATCAGTGCACTCCATGTCAGATTCATCTTGGCCTGGGTAATTCACCATTTCACTTGATAATCCAGGCATGGTATGTGAAAACAGCTCCATGGAGTAATCAGTAGTATGGCCTGCGTCATCCTTCAATCTTGGTTGGGGTGAAGGACACAAGGAAAGGTGTGGTTCATGAACATGAGCCTCCAATGACGACTCAGTGCTTTTATTTTTTACAACTTCAGAAGAGGAGGCGATAGAGCTGGAGGCTGAATCAGCAATGTAAGACAAAACTTTTTCCTGAAGCTCTGGCTTTAAAAGCGGTTTGCCAACTCCTAGAAAACTAAGCCTTCGAGGCCTTGTGGAGCCAGACGATGACGCAGGCTCAACACGTCCTGCATTCGGTCCTATTTTGCTTTTGCCACTACCTTCAGATCCACCACCAACACCATCATTACCAGCTGCCAACCCCTGCCCAATTCCACGGCCTCTTCCTCATTTTTGGTAGAAATGTAGACAAAATCCAACAAACTATATAGTAATGTAAAACAAGGTACAAGGTGTCTATAGGACAGGGGAGATTTTGAATTTCTGCAGACACTTGTGTACACTGGACACTTTTGGATTGTGTGAGGCCCACTGAATATCAGAGCGCTATGTCACAGGCTCGATGGCACAGGTGTGAAAAAAGTGACTACAGGATAAGGGAGATTTTGAATTTCTGCAGACACTAGTGGACACTGGACACTTTTGGATTGTGTGAGGCCCACTGAATATCAGAGCGCTATGTCACAGGCTCGATGGCACAGGTGTGAAAAAAGTGACTACAGGATAAGGGAGATTTTGAATTTCTGCAGACACTAGTGGACACTGGACACTTTTGGATTGTGTGAGGCCCGCTGACGCTGTATGGTGTGAAAAAATGCACGCTCAGTACCTCAGCAGGACAAAAAAAAAAATTGGGATTGCTTTTAAAAAAGCAGTTTGCAGAGCAGTGGGTAAACAGCAATGCAGCTGTCAGGAAGCCTTAGAAGGCAGCCTAACAACCAACACCACTGATACACCACTATATAGCCTCCACTTACACTGCACACACAGTGACTGCTGTGTTGTACAGGCAAAATCGCTAGCAGCAGAAGCAGTTTTTTTTTCTTCTTCCCTGCCTAACGCTCTCCCTACAGAATCAGCAACCTCTCCCTATGCTAAGATCGGCAGAAGTAAGATGGCGGTCGGCGTGCACACCCTTTTATAACCCCTGTGACGCCCACCAAAGCAAGCCAATCACTTGCATGCCCTTCTGAAAGATGGTGGTGACCCCTGTCTATGTCATCACGTTGCCCACAGTGTCCATGGATCCTGATTGGCTGAAAAAGAGCGCAAAACAAACTTTTGAAACGCGACTTTGGCGCGCAAGTCGCCGACCTCGTGGCCGACCTCATCCTAGGGTCGGGTTTTGTTTCATGAAACCCGACTTTGCCAAAAGTCGGCGACTTTTGAAATTTTTCGACCCGTTTCACTCAACACTAATCATTCACTTTTGGTGGGGGTGAAGGACACAAGGAAAGGGGTTCTTCCTGACTAGGAGCCAGCACTTGACGACTCAGTGCTACCATTTTTTTGAAACTTCAGAAGAGGAGGGCATATTTGCTGGAGTCTGTTTCGGCAATGTAAGCCAAAACCAGTTCCTGATGCTCCGGCTTTAAAAGCGGTTAACCTACTCCCAGAAAAGGTAGCCTTCCAGGCGTTCCAGAGCCAGACCATGACACAGGCTCAACACCTCCTGCCTTAGGTGCTATTGTGCTTTTGCCACTACCAACAGATGCAACACCACCACCACCACCATCGGGACCAGCTGGCAACCCCCGCCCACTTCCATGGCGTCTTCCACCATACTTCCTCATTTTTGTGAAAATGTACCCAAAATACCACCAGCTATATGGTACTGTAAAACAAGGTAGAAGGTGTATATACTATTGGTGAGAATTTGAATCTCACTATAGATTTGAGGACACAGAACTATTGTCTCAGGCCCAGTAGAGATTACACCTCAATGTAACAGGCTGAAATTGGATGGTGTATGACAAGGTGGACGGTGTCTATAGGATTGGTGAGAATTTGTATCTCACTAAAGATTTGAGGACGCAGAACTATTGTGTCAGGCCCAGGAGAGATTACACCTCAATGTAACAGGCAGAAATTGAATGGTGTATGACAAGGTGGAGGGTGTCTATAGGATTGGTGAGATTTTGAATCTCACCATAGATTTGAGGACACAGAACTATTGTCTCAGGCCCAGGAGAGATTAAACCTCAATGTAATAGGCTGAAATTGGATGGTGTATGACAAGGTGGAGGGTGTCTATAGGATTGGTGAGAATTTGAATCTCACTAGAGATTTGAGGACGCTGAACTATTGTCTCAGGCCCAGTAGAGATTACACCTCAATGTAACAGCCTGAAATTGGATGGTGTATAACAAGGTGGAGGGTGTCTATAGGATTGGTGAGAATTTGGATCTCACTAGAGATTTGAGGACGCTGAACTATTGTCTCAGGCCCAGTAGAGATTACACCTCAATGTAACAGGCTGAAATTGGATGGTGTATGACAAGGTGGAGGGTGTCTATAGGATTGGTGAGAATTTGGATCTCACTAGAGATTTGAGGACGCTGACAATGATGCTCTCAGTCCAAGTATGGACGCAGGCAGCCTAATAAGCAGGACTGCTGCACACACAAAAGGGTGGAAAAATGAACGCTTGTTAACTGTGCAGAAAACATCGGCAGAAGTAAGATGGCGGTCGGCGTTCACGCCCTTTTATAGCCCCTGTGACACCACACAAAGCCATCCAATCACTTGCATGCCGTTCTCAAAGATGGTGGTGACCGATGCCTATGTCATCGCGTTGCCCACAGTGTGTGTCCCCCATCATTGGCTGAAAAAGGGCACTGGAAGCATCTTTTCAAACGCGACTTTGGCGCTCTGGTCTCCGACCTCGTGGCAGACCTCACGCTACCTCACGTTTCATGAAACCCGACTTCAGCGAAAGTCGCCGACTTTTGAATATGACCGACCCGTTTCGCTCAACTCTACTCCCTAACCTTCTCTTTTTTCATACCTAATAAAAGTCAGGATGTATGGATGAAAAAATAAAAGATAGAAAAGGAAAAGACATAAAAATGGAAATAACAATAGATATGGCCGATACCAGCCAATAAGAATCCAACAATAATTGAAGTGAAAGGAATGTAAAAAAAGCCTATGTGGTGGTTAGTAAAAAAAAGGCGTGGGTGTGCTGCCAACAAAGGAGATATGCCAATTATATATTAGACAAAACATTGCTAAAAGTGCATAGAATATTAAAGTACCAAAAATGATCCCACATATATAACATATGTGTTTTCCGTGTATATAACAATAATAATCTTTATATACAGTTGTGGCCAAAAGTATTCACACCCCTGTAATTCTGTCAGATAATACTCAGTTTCTTCCTGAAAATGAATGGAAACACACATTCTTTGGTATTATTATCTTCATTTAATTTGTCTTCAATGAAAAAACACTAAAGAGAATGAAGCAAAAAGCAAAACATTGATCATTTCACACAAAACCCCAAAAATGGGCTAGACAAAAGTATTTGCACCCTCAGCCTAATACTTGGTTGCACAACCTTTAGACAAAATAACTGCGACCAACCGCTTCCGGTAACCATCAACATATTCCTCAGTGCTTTACAGTTTGCACACATTATCATCGCTGTTTACAATGGAGCTCACAGTCTAAAGTCCCTATCAGTATGTCTTTGGAATGTGGGAGGAAACCGGAGTACCCGGAGGAAACCCATACAAACACGGGAAGAACATACAAACTCCTTGTCCTTGGTGGGATTTGAACCCAGGACTCCAGCGCTGCAAAGCTGGAGTGCTAATCACTGAGCCACCATGCTGCCCTCTAAAGTGGGGAGGTGTGAGGGATGACGGAGATATCCCTCCTGGAAAGTGCCCCCATCTTGGCATTCCCCCAGGCCATAAAAAGCCATACAATGTTTATCTGTAATTAAAAACCAAGAACAAACCCTTTGAAGCTCTTCACACAAGGGTGCAAACTCATCTGCAGCCAGCTGGCTCCCTTTGTGTGTGTGACTGAAGCACATGTTGACAGCATGTACAACAAGTCACAGCAGGCTCTGAGGTATTGAATCTGGAAAATGACCTATAATAACAGAATGCAATACCTCTGAGGCTAGCTGAGCACATAATCTGAATCGGCATTCCTTTCCACACATGGCCATATTATTTAGCCACCTCCAGAACCCAGCATTATGGAGCTATAAAGCATAGCTAAGAGGAATTACATATATTAGGCATATTTAGTCTCTATGCACAGATAAAATCCAGTGGAACCCATTGCTTCGGGCGGAAAATTATGGTACATCCACGATTTTGGCCAGAAAATCATATTCTCAGACATGGAAGGAGGGAGGCAGCCCAGCCCAGGGGAGGCAGCAGAGTGTGGGAGGGAACAGCCTAGGAGATATAAGGCAGTCCTTATTTTTGGACTTAGTTTTTCTAATGGCCAGAGGATCCGTTAGCTGACGCAGCCAGGAAAGCCTGTAACTAAGATTTGGACCTGTGATCCATCAGCACCTCCCTACATGCTACATAACACATGCACATGCTACATAACATGGTAATTGCAACCTATCTATACCCTATCCTTGTACTACACTTGTGACTGTATACCTGTATATTGTTCTTGTAAATATATACCTCTATATTTCAAGTGTGCCTTTTCGGTGATTAAATATAAAATTAATCTTGGGCTGCTCTTTTATCTCAATTCACGAATCCCCATGTCCGCACGCTCGGATGGTCAATTGTACACTACCCGTGTTGGTTTCTGACCCGATATAAGCCTGTTGTTCGACGGGGCTTATGTCGAATGAGGAATTGGTGGCAGCATACCATATTGTTTTAGTGAGGAACTCTGGAAGTGACAGCTGGGAGGTTTACATATATATCCCCAGCCTGGACTGGTGATATATATATCCCCCCTCACTGGGAGGGCTTCATTAACTCGTACCTATAAGGTAAGCCTTTCCGGAAATTATTTGTCCTCAATGCAGTTCCCTGACTAACCTGGGGCAAGTGGTGGCATCAGAGAGCCAATCCCTGCAGGTCCTTCTCTCCCCTTCCCTGAGGTGAGCGAAGTCGACGCCCCCCTTCCCATGTGAGATTCCTCACAGATGTATATCCAAAGGAAAATTGCAGTAGAGGGTATCACCAGTTCATGTATATATAAATATTCCTAAGGCAGACAATGAAGTCTCCCAAGCTTCATTTCAAAAGACGACAGCAGATGGAAGACAACTTGAATGAACATAGTTGGTCCAGGAAGAGGTCATAGTACAAATGTGCATACGGTTAACACAATAAACAAACTAAAAAGAAGACAAAGACAAAAAGTTAAAAAACAAAGAGCAGGGCACCCCATAGGGGAACATCAGGGAAATGCAACACTAGATAAGTGGGAATCATTAAATGAGACATCAGCGGGCGACAGGGAGGCCAGATCACAAGAAGGGAGTGAAAATGATCTTTTCATTAAGACACTGTCGGTACACAGAACTGGCCAGTGTCTGTTCAAAATCTCACAGATCCAATCCCAATAGCAATTAGAAGTGGAAATGAAACTCAGTTCAAAATTATTGCTCTGTGTTTTTTTTGGGTTGTACCAACAAGTCACTCCTCCTGATAGATCTGGCCCATCTGTAGCCTGCCTTGATGTACCCCCTTGCTCTAAATCTTTCAGCAAGAATGGTGGACTGTCTCTCAAAGTGGGCCTCTGTAGAGCAGACAGGCCTGTTCTTGAGAAATTGGTCAACTGTGATGGCGTTGATAACTAGATAGTTGTGTGCCGAGGAGGCGTGTAACAAAGTTTACAGATGTTTCTTTATGATATAGATCAGTCTTCATATATCATATAGACTGTAACACAAAACATTTGTTTGTACTTTACCAAAATTGGGAACATATCAGATAGTTGTGCTGGATTTTGGGACTTGTTGAGTAAGGTTTTCCATATTTCTGCCATACTTACCATTGGAGGTGCTGTCAGTACCCCATTTGCGTTGGCGACTCCATCCTTCTCTGTCTTGTGCTTACACTGAGCCCCCACTGTCAGGTGAGGACACTGTTAGTGGTGCGTCTGCCAACGCGCGCTTGTATTCCCGCATTTTCCGATCTCACTCACATTGGCACATTGTGTTTGTAGCAGGGATCCAGCAGGGTAGCCACCCAGTAATCACTTGTAACAATCCAGCAACTCGACGGTCTTTGCTCAAGCACAGCAAGATGATTGCCTCTATATCATCTGTATTCTCTGTATCCCACCAGGCATGCTCAAATGATGCCCATGAGCTGGTTTGAGTGCCACTCTCCATTGAAAACAATTGTTCTTCATCCTTCTCCTCATACTCCTTCTCATCCTCCCAAACTGTCTCCTGGCTGGACATTTGTATACCTGGCCACATTTGGCACAGGAACCCATCCTCCAAGACATGTGTGGACACCTAGTCTGATAATGGTGTGAATGGTCCCTGTTCCTCCTCCACCTTTTCCTTCTGTTGCACCAACTCATTCATCATCTTCTGAAGCTTGGCTTTTCTAGGAGGCATAGAGGTGGAATGGTAAAGATGATGATGGCGTCATCAGCGCAGTCCATGTTTGTGGAGTATTCAAAGCAGCACAACACAGCACACGCATCCCACATGGAGGCCCACTCATTGGTCTTGAAGTGGTATTGTTGTGCTGAGTGACTCACTCGTGCTTGCTGCAGCTCAAATTCCACTATCACGTGCTGCTGATTGCACAGTCTTTCCAGCATATGCAAGGTGGAGCTCATTGCATATGAGGGTGGTGATCGGAAAATTAGAACTAAAGCTGCAATGCAGACAGGCAAGCAGCATCAGGGTGAGAACACTGAAAACGCGCACAGACCGCCCACACTTTCAGCAGCAACTCTGACATATCTGTGAAATTTTTAAGGAAGCTCTTCACCTCCAAATCCAGCACATGCGCCAGGCAAGGGTTGTGTGTCATACTGGCTAGGCATAGATCTGCAACGTGATTTTGCCCCTTATCGCAAAACACCTGGCTGGGCTTATGGTTTATCACCAATAACTACACATCTGTTTTTTGATCCCCATTCACAGCTCCAGCACGGTGTGGAATTTTTCCCACAAACATATGATTTTCCAAACAGCCTGCTATAGTTTCCCCCCTGGCTGTGTTGAAGTTGGTAGTACAGGTGTTACATTGACTAGATCAGGAGGCAGATGAGGTGGTGGTGGAGGAAGAGGAGGCAATATGGACAGAGAAACATCCAGCAATCCTCGGTGATCGATAGGACATGCGTCAAAACACTTTCCACCTCAGGGCCAGCCACCACTACATTTATTCAGTGGGCAATTAGAGAGATATTACCTCTCTTATCAAATAGTTTGATGACATATTTGGTTTATCCTTTGCAAGATTAACTTACAGCACAGGTCTTGCAGAGACTGGACAGTACCCATTTCAGTTCCTCCAATTTATGTGTAATGGGAATAGCCAGCACTCAATGACACTCATGAAACATATGAATCATGTCATGGTCCAGTCCGGAGTTTATCTTCTGCTGTCTTCACTCTGGACTGGTCATGCGGGGGTTAATCTCCTCAGCCTCGTTCTGGAGCTAGCTGGGCTATTTCAATCCCTCACAGCCTGCTGACCAGTGTTAGTGATAGCTCAAGCTTGCAGTTTAGAGCCGCTGACCCTTGTACCCTGGTGATCCTCCTGCCTTGGACTGATATTCACGTGTATGACCCGGACTGATTTCTGACCCCGTCTCTTGGTATTCCTTTCTGCTGTTACGTTCCCTCTCTGGCATCTGACTCCCTGGCTTGTACCCCGACCATGTATTTCGTCTCACGTTTTGGACCCTGTGCTCATGTTCTGGCTTTCTGACTCTCGGCTTTGGTATTTTGACTACGTGTATTGCTGCTCCTACTGGTACGTCTGCTCCTGTTAGTTTCTGACTCGGTTCGTCTGACTATTCTCTCTCGTTACCTGTGGCACCTGTGCTGTTGCTCTGGGTTGCTGCTCTTAGTGTATAACCTCTCTTCCCTCACCAGCTCCCCCTGGTGGAGGTTTCACTACAAATCATTTCTACTTGTATTAAGTACAGTGGATTCATATGTACAAATCTTTCTCTGAACCAGGTGATATTACTCAACAAATGTGTAAGTTATTGCTCCCAAGCCAATACCAGATAACTGTTTATAAAAAGCCCCACTATCGCCCGCTATGGCTCTCACAGTCCCTACAGCATATGTGCCTTGTGGGTACGTTGCATATGAGATGGGGAGCACGAGGGCAGCAGGCTGAGAATGCCAAAAGCGCGCACACACTGCCCGCACTTGCTCACTGGATGAGGAGACAGTGAAAGAAGTGGAGTAGGAGGAGAAGGCAACATGGACAGAGAAAAGGCTAGGGGTCATCCACGGTGAGCAGTAGAGGCCAACTTAGTAGGAGCTACCATCGGCACTTTTGCACCCTGCTCCCTTGTTTGCTGTGCAGCTGGGGCAGTGTGACCACCACTTTCTCCTCCAAACTACACAAGTAACTCAGATGGCATTGACCCCACATAAGGTATAGTACCTCACCATCCCCATTGCATCATAACACCTCTCTAGTCTGTTTGTAACTCTGCTGCCCTACTAAACCACTTCAGTCCTTGCTACTTCTTAGCTTATTCCCTCTGCAAATCCTTCATTGTCTCCCAATTACACTTCAAGCTACTAATTCGGACCTAAGAAGCTGTCCATAATCTGTCTCCCTATATATCTCTAAAGTAATCTCCCGATATCTCCCACCAGGTAATCTCTGGTCCTCCCAAGACTTCCTTCTTTCCTTCACAATCGTTCATTCCTTATCCAATTGGCTGCAAGACTTTTCCGGTGTATCTACTATTCTGTAGAATTCTGTTGTCCAACACATCCGATTATCACCTACATTTGAAACTTTCAAGTGGAACTTGAAAACTCTTGTCTTCAGAACAACTTCACCAACATCAGAGTTGCTGCATTCCCCGAACCTTCTGTCTCCTTCACCATTATTCGATAGATGGTAAGGCCGCAATGGTAGGGTCCTCTCCCCTCTATACCTGTCTGTCACTATTAATTTGTTCATTGTAATTTCTATTTGGGTTTTGTATGTAATCAACAACTTTGTATTCCAAAGACATACTGATAGGGAATTTAGATTGTGAGCCTCATCGGGGACAGCGATGATAATGTGTGCAAAACTGTAAAGCGCTGTGGAATATGTTAGTGCTATATAAAAATAAAGATTATTATTATTATTTATTAACCCCTCCTCATAATCAACACCATGGAATCAAAAGGTGCTCTTAAAAAAAAATAATAATCCACCCTATGATGTTCCACCAAATCTTCACCCCTGCTATTCTTGCCGATGTACACACACCAGTGTGTTGCGGTAGTCCACTGATCATTTGTACTACCCCTCCCATGTACTGATCCTCCAACAGAACAAGTGGTTGGGCCTCAGTTTAACTCAGTTTCATCGAATTATGAGGCAGGGCCAGGTGGATGGCCAATGGAATCATGGCCAGCATACTCATCATGTAGCAGAAGTGACTGCTACATGACTTGAGGCTGAGACTGCTTGCCTTATTTGCAAGGGGGTAAGGCGGAAGACAGATGCCCATGAGCCACAGGTGCCAAATCTGCACCCTCAGCAGGAAAACAGGTGGAAGGCTAAGCAAAGGGACTGAAAGCACTCTCAGCCAACCAATCTAAAACCACCTATGCTTGTTCTGGGCACACCATTCATCTGACGGTACTCAGGCCTATGAAATTATACAGAACATCCTGAAGCCTGCTTGCCGCAAAGGAAGGTGTTTTATTTGGGAGCGTAGCCGACACAGATCGACCATGCCCTCATTCTTCCTGCAGCAGCTACATCACCAGCAGAAGCGACACATCCACATCTCCTATTTTATGCCCTCCTCAATGTTTTCAACCCCAAAATGGAAGAGTATTACACGGTTTAAGTACAGATAGCGGCCATTAGATTATTAGACTGCCTGTTTTCAGAGTACCCCCCCAAAAAAAAATAAATAAAAGTGTTAGCTACCTCTAACTCCTCTACTTTCTCCACCTACATCACCACCTCCTTCTCCACTTGCAACTCCACCTCCTGGTTAAAGAGTATACGTTTTTCTTTTTTTCATTCTGTTATTTTAAGTCATGTCTAATCTGTGAACAATGCTGTCTAAAAATTATGGAACAATTTTAGAAAAATGTTCCTCAAATGTTCCTAAAATTGTAAACATTTGGACTATCCCATCATCTACAGTGTATAATATAACCAAAAGATTGAAGGATTCAGGAGAAATCCATGCGCATAAGGGACAAGAATGACATTTAATAGTGGACCCTTGTGATCTATGGGACCTGAAGCAGTACTGCATTAAAAGCAGATGTGCAAATCACAGCATGGGCACAAGAATACTTCCAGAAATCATTGCTTATGAACACAGTTTGCTGTGCAATCCATAAATGCAAGTTAAAGCTCATACTAAAAAGCCATATATACTGTATCAACACATTCCAGAAACACTGTCATCTTCTATGTGCCAAAGCTCATTTAAAAAGAAGTCAGACTAAATGAAAAATAGTTCTGTGGTCAAATGAATCAAAATTTAAAATTCTTTATGGAAACCACGAACACCGTGTTCTATGGACTCTACAGGGGAGGCTCCCTCCAGCTTGTTATGAGCGCACAGTTCAAAGCCTGCTTACAGTGGAGAAAAAAAGTATTTAGTCAGGCTCCAATTGTGCAAGTTCTCCCACTTAAAAGGTGAGAGAAGCCTGTAATTGACATCATAGGTAGACCACAACTATGAGAGTCAAAATGAGAAAACAAATCCAGAAAATCGCCTTGTCTGATTTGGCAAGATTTATTTTTCAAATTATGGTGGAAAATAAGTATTTGGTCACTAAAAACATGCAAGATTTCTGGCTCTCACAGACCTGTAACTTCTTCTTTAAGAGGCTCATCTGTCCTCCACTCATTACCTGTAGTAATGGCATCTGTTTGAACTTGTTATCAGTATAAAAGACACCTGTCCACAACCTCAAACAGTCACACTCCAAACTCCACTATGGTGAAGACCAACGAGCTGTCGAAGCACACCAGAAACAAAATTGTAGCCCTGCACCAGGCTGGGAAGACTGAATCTACAATAGGCAAGCAGCTTGGTGTGATGAAATCAACTGTGGGAGCAATAATAAGAAAATGGAAGACATACAAGACCACTGATAATCTCCCTCGATCTGGGGCTGCACACAAGATCTCACCCCGTGGGGTCAAAATAATCACAAGAACAGCAAGCAAAAATCCCAGAACCACTTGGGGGGACCTAGTGAATGACCTGCACAGAGCTTAGACCACTGTAACAAAGGCTACCGTCAGTAACACACTATGCCACCAGGGACTCAAATCCTGCAGTGCCAGACGTGTCCCCCTGCTTAAGCCAGTACATGTCCGGGCCCATCTGAAGTTTGCTAGAGAGCATTTGGATTATCCAGAAGAGTATTGGGATAATGTCATATAGACTGATGAAACCAAAGTAGAACTGTTTGGTAGAAACAAAATTTGTCGTATTTGGAGAAGACAGAATGCTGAGTTGCATCCAAAGAACACCATACCTACTGTGAAGCATGGGGGTGGCAACATCATGCTTTGGGGCTGTTTCTCTGCAAAGGGACCAGGATGACTGATCCATGTACATGAAAGAATGAATGGGGCCATGTATCGTGAGATTTTGAGGGCAAACCTCCTTCCATCAGCAAGGGCATTGAAGATGAAACGTGGATGGGTGTTTCAGCATGATAATGATCCCAAGCACACCACCACAGCAACAAAGGAATGGCTTTGTAAGAATTATATGAAGGTCCTAGCGTGGCCTAGCCAATCTCCCGATCTCAACCCTATAGAAAATCGATGTTGCCCAGAAAATTACTGTTGTAGAGGAGATCTGCACAGAGGAATGGGCCAACATACCACCAACGGTGTGTGCCATCCTTGTGAAGACTTACAGAAAATGTTTGGCCTTTGTCATTGCCAACAAAGGTTATACGCTTGTAAAACAAAATATTGAGATGAACTTTTCTTAACGACCAAATACTTATTTTCCACCAAAATTTGTAAAATAAATCTTGCCAAATCAGACAAGGTGATTTTCTGGATTTGGTTTCTCATTTTGACTCTCATAGTTGTGGTCTATCTATAATGTCAGTTACAGGGCTCTCTCATCTTATGTCAGAACTTGCACAATTGGTGCCTGACTAAATTCTTTTTTCCCCACTGTATCAGATGGTATGAAAGGTGCTATCAATGCGGAGCAATATATTGAGGTTTTAAAATAACATACTGTATGCTCCCATCTAAACAATGTCAAGTTCAGGGAAGGCCTTGCATACTTCAACAAGACAATGTTAAATCACATACTGCATCCATGACAACAGTGTGGCTTTACAGAGTAAGAGTAAGGCTAAGTTCACACTAGGCGTTTTTCTGTGTTTTTTAATGCTAATTTTCAGCTGCTTTTTACAGTAACATAGACATGACCTTGTCTCAACTTTTTGAGATGTGTTGCTGCCACCAATTTCTGAATGAGTTAATTTTTTAAAATTAAATGGAAAAATATTCAACATTCACCTTCTGATCTGTTTTTTATGTTCTGTTGGGAATAAAATATGACAATAAGATATTTCCAAACCATCGCATTATTATATTTGTTTACATTTTATACAGCATCCCCATGTTTTTGGAATAGTGGTTGTTATATTTTATAATAAGACCCGTATTCGCTACAAGGCACCGGAGGTTTGGTATTTAGGGCGGCGAGTTGCAGGGGGCGGCCCCCGGGTTGAGAATTAAAATTATTATTAGCATTTTTTTTTTAAATCTCCCTTCTCTAGACTCTTTAAGAAAACCAGCATCTTTCTGGAGGAGGGAGGGGGTGCGCCACATTCATTTGTTTTCGTGTGTTTAAGATGCAAATACAAATAATCCTCTGTGTGCTCTGGCACTTCCAGGGTCAGTGGAGCTCCAAGCAGCTCCCTCACCCCATGTGCGGTGGCGTGTGCATGATCTCATCATGCTGCCAACAAGGATGCAGAGTGCCACGGAGGAGCACAAACTGGAGCCTGGATTAGGTAATTGCTCATGAAGCCAAATATGCAGCTGGAGGAAAGAGGAATTGTGGAGAGGTGGGGCGCTTCAGTATGGAGAACATAAGGGGGAAAGCACGGTATGGAGAACAGGAAGGGGGAAGCACAATATGGAGAACATGAGCAAGGGAACATGGTATGGAGAACCTGAGGAGGTATGCACGGTATGGAGAACATGAGGGGGATGCATGGCATGGAGAACATGAGAGTGGGATGCACAGTATGGAGAACAGGAGCTGGTGGAAGCATGGTATGGACAACATGGGGGGATGCACGGTATGGAGAACATGAGCTGAGAGAAGAATGGTATCCAGAACATTTGGGGGAAGCACGGTATGGCAAACATGGGGGTGTAGCACGGAATGGAGAACATGAGGGGGTAAGCATGGTATGGAGAACAAGAGTGTCATGGGTGTGTATAGTGGAACCACTGTGCCACAGACTGCGGAGAGCCTGGAGGGGTGTGACTAAACGAGCACTGGACTGTTCACTAGAGCCTCTGATGGTGAGGTTAGACTTGGCTCCCGATGAATGCCAGGTGCCACTCCAGGACAGACCAACGGACGCACAGCTGCTGGACCCAGTAGGACAGACTGGATGGCGGAGCAGGCAGAGTCTGTATCAGAGTGCAGCAGGCAGAGTTCATATCAGAGTGCAGCAGGTAGAATTTGCACCAGAGTGCAGAAGGCAGGGTCTGTACCAGAGTGCAGCATTCACTGGTAAGCAACCTTACACAACTTAGACTGCGGAACAAGAAGGTGGCTCAGGCACCTTCCCAGTGGGGAGGAAGCAATATATACATAATGCCCCACAGCCATTGGCTGAGGAGGAAATAGCAAGTGCACACATTTGCCCTTTAAAAGGGCTGGAGCGCAAGTGCACGTGCTCTGAGGACATGGCTGGAAGCTCTGCTGGAAGCATGCAGAGCATAGGGAAGGGAAGAACCTACCGCAACACGGGTGAGTGAAGTGAAATGCCGGAGACTCTGCCTGTCAGAGCAGGGATCCGGTGTGGTGCTAACAATGAGGGGGGATGCACAGTATGGAGAACATTGGGGGCGATATATGGTATGGAGAACATGAGGGGGTTGCACATTATGGAGCGCATGAGCTGGGGAAGCATGGTATGGAGAACATGAGGGGGATGCAAGGTATGGAAAACATGAGGTGGGAGAAGCATGATTTTGAGAAAATGAGGGGGGAAGCACGATATAGTGAACATAGTGTGGCACGATATGGAGAACAGGATGGGGGAAGCATGGTATGGAAAACATGGAGGAAGCATGGTATGGAGTGAGGACAACATGAGGGGGGTAATGAAGAGGGGGCTGCATGGAGTAGGGACAATGTGTAGATCATAGTTCATAAGTGAGGAAGGTGTGGTGGGTGTAATTCATTATGGAGAGGACTGTGTGGTGGTTTTCGTTTATGAGGGAGTGCTGTGACAGTCATTCAGGGGCAAATAAGCGTATAGCTTGTGTAGGGCACAGCGTTGGTGGTTACTCTTATTCAGGAACATTAAAATCACACTGTTATTTTTAAGGGCACCCTTTTGGGATGTGCTGCAGAAGACCAGAGAAGATGGAAGCCTGCAGAGATGAGCTGTGGCTGTGAGAAGTCATCATAGAGTTAGTTACTTAGATCTAAGGTGCATTTACATTGGACAGTTGCAGCCTTTACATGACCGCTGACCTGCTGTATGAATCCAACAGTTGCTTAATAACCTGTTTAAACAGGATATGGCCTCACTTTCATGTGCACAGAACAATCATTAATATAATCATCCTGTGCACATAGAAAAGCATTATTCACAGCAGCACATGTGTACACAGGAAATATGTTGCTGAAAACAATTATATATATCACATGTAAATCGCCATAGAATAAATGGCCTGGTCCATTAATGAGATTATATCTGGCCAGAAACCAGCCCCGATAGCATGGAAAGTTAAGCCAAGAAACAAACTTCTGTATTCGTGGATCGAGATAAAAGAGCAGCCCAAGGTTAAATTATATATTTAATCATCTTAAGGGCACACTAGACAATTTACTATGTACACAATAATTATACATATACAAATACAATGGTCAAATATGCAAATGCAATAGTGGTAGGGCCAAGTATGCCCAATATAAGAGTCAGTTACCAGCCAGATGAAAGGCCTGCATGGGAGGGGCTAACACATGAGAGGGTTGTGGTCCCCTCAATTCCTTGACTTCTCCCCGCACAATATGTCATTGCAACCTGCCAGAAAAAAAAATACTTTCAATGAGCATTTAACCCCTTTAGGTCACTCCTCCTGCCCCTGGGCTGAACCTAAATCTTCTCCCCTTGCCTCTAGCAGCTAAAAAGTCCAGAACCTTAATGAACAGTCCTAGGAAGGTCATTTTGGCACCATCGGATCTGGCCGGGTCCCTGCTATGCATTGAGACCAAACAGCTTTGCTTCTTGGCTCCTACTAGCCATTCTATGTATCTCCCCACCCTGTGGTGCTAGAAAGGATTGAGACCCTGGAAGGTGTTTGGTCCATTCCAGAGATCGTAAAAATGTAACCGATGTGTGACCAGGACATATGATAAGTCCATATTCTCCTTATGAAATCATAGCTGACTCAACAAAGCTGGCAGACCGCATGGTATCTATTTTACAAGCAAGCCTTTTGTTCTGATCTTAGCTTGTTCAAGGTGTGAGATCTGTCACTCACAGCCTTTGACACTTCACCCCCTGCTGAGCAAGGAGTCCTGTTACAGCTGAACAAAGGAAGTTGGTTTTATAATAATAATAATAAATAATACATATAAGGGCGCTTCTGTGCACCCTTGGCAGAGTAAATGCGTTGGTGCACCGTTACACCCTTATATTTGCATAGTAAAGCCATTCCCTTGCTATAATTGACAGAGGTCCTTTGATAACAGTAAATACAGTCTAAAATAATTTAGCATTTTTGCGCTTGCGGCCTGACACAGGAGGGGCACAGTAGTGCTCCAAATGTCAGTGAAAACATAATGTGACTACAGGCGTGCTCTTATGTCTGATTGCTGCCTGCTTTTGGCTGCGGATCCATGAGGAAGAAGGGCATTGAATTGAGTGGACACTTAAGCCCTGGCTTTATCTACATATCATTAGTGCTCTTATGGCTTTCCTGGCTAATGCACACTACAATACTTTGCTCTGCCCTCTGCCCTCTGCCCTCGGCATGGAAAGTAGAAGTGCTCCTGCGCAGGAGTGTGATTGTGGGTCATCACGATGATGATGCATTATAGAGATGAAGCAGGGAAGGTGGACGATGATTGTAAGAAGACAGGAGGCGTTGGATCAAGACCAGTGATGTCCATCGCATCGGACCGGACCAGTCCATCTGTGAGTATAATAAAAGCTTTTTTTTGTGCCTTGCATAGGAGATTGAGGACATATATACAGCTTTCAGAATGGGCTAATAGGTGTTGGCCAGAGTTGATATGTGGAAATCCTGGTGACAGGTCCCCTTTAATTTTCTAATGTTAGGCCATAATGGTGCACCAAGACTTAGGCCACACCAAGGATGCATGGAAGTGTCTTCATGTGTATATTAAATAAATGTAACTTTTTCAGGTAAACTGCATATATCTGGTATTATTATAGTAGGGGCTACATCCCCTATAAAAAATTTATGGAGTCTAGTTGTTATTTTGGGGTGACAGACTCCCTTTCAGTAAGCTTAACTCCTTTCTGACATTGGGCGTAATAATACGCCGATGTCGGACTCCCTCCCTTTAATGTGGGCTCCGGCGCTGCGTCCACATCTTTCCCGGGACATGTTAGCTGTTTTAAACAGCTGACATGTGACCGCAATAGCTGCGGGTAGAATTGCAATCCACTCGCGGCTATTAACTACTTAAATGCCGCTGTCAAACTCTGACAGCGGCATTTAACTCGAGCTTCCAGCCATCGGGCCGGCCGCCCACCGGAGACCCGCTTCATGTGATCATGGGTCACCGGTTCATTGGCATGACAGTCATAGGTCTCCTGTAGACCTCTAAGATTGTCAGTGCAGTGCTCATAGCAAGTGAGCAATTCTGCTATATAGAGGCGATCTGATCATCGCCTCTATGTAGCAGAGGCAATCAGGTATTGGCAGCTTCTAGTCTCCCATTGAGATTATTGAAGCATGCCAAAAGCTTAAAAAAAGTTTTCAAAAACATAAAAAAAAAATAGCTTGGCCCATGTGAAATGTTCGCACATTGGTCGTCGGGGGCGTAGGCAATTTCAGGAAAAGTGAGCTGGTGAAATGTAAATGTATTTCATGAGAAGATGAACACAGACAGGTATTTATATATGTAGATTGGTAATACAATAAATTTGTTTGATAACTAGAGGCCAAAAAATGTCCTCCGGTTGAAGTGCCACCTGCAGGTCATTGTTTCTTTCTTCATGTTTATGAAAATGAATGTTTAAATTGTATTTAGTGATAAAATCGTGAATATGTGGTTTGCTTGGGTCTTTTGTTGCTGAAGGGAGCAAGTGTGTGGGGCGAAGTCATCAGTGAAAAAGCAGTGCATGTTTACAAATGTGTTTGCATATGTGACTCACCTGCAGTGAAGTGTGCAATCCTCCAATGTGCCTGAAATAGGCTGGGCAAGCACTTGGGCAAGCTGGAAAGACCCCAAGGCAAATTTTTGGATTGGTTTGTGATGTCTGTAAGCAGCTTTGTGGTAGTGTGCTTTGGTGTAGGGTGCTGCCACCTGCAGGTAATTTGACATTTCAAATGGTGTTTCATTTGATTGTGTGGGTGGCGTATGAAAGGAGCAAGTGTGCAATTCAATAGGCAGCGCATGTTTACAAATGTGTTTGCATATGTGACTCAAATGCAGTGAAGTGTGCACTGAAGTGTGCAATCCCCCAATATGGCTGAAGTAGGCTGGGCAAGCAGTTTGGCAAGCTGGAAAGCCCCCAAGGCATATGTTTGGATTTGTTTTTGATGTATGTAAGCAGTTTTGTGGTAGTGTGCTTTGGGGTAGTGTGGTACCACCTGCAAGTCATTTTTCCTTACTGCAGATTTATGAAAATTAATGTTTACACTGTATTTTGTGATCAAATCGTGGATGTGTGGTTTGTTTGGCTATTTTCTTGCTGAAGGGAGATGCAAAGTAATAACCGAAAAACAGTGTTTAGAAATAATAGAATAGATAAAAAAAATAAAAGTTCAAATCAACCCCCCTTTCGCGCCATTCAAAATAAAACAATAAAAAAATCAAACATACACATATTTGGTATTGCCACATTCAGAATCGCCCGCTCTATCAATAAAAAAAGGAATAAGCTGATTGCTGAACGGCGTAGCGAGAAAAAAGTCAAAATGCCAGAATTACGCTTTTCTGGTCGCCACGACATTGCATTAAAATGCAATAACGGGCGATCAAAAGATCGTATCTGCACCAAAATGGTATCATTAAAAATGTCAGCTCGGCATGCAAAAAATAAGACCTCACCCAACCTGAGATCACAAAAAATGGAGACACTACGGGTATCGGAATATGGCACTTTTTTGGGGGGGAATTTTTTTCACCACTTAGATAAAAAAAGAATGTAGACATGTTTGGTGTCTATGAACTCGTAATGACCTGGAAAATCATAATGGCAGGTCAGTTTTAGCATTTAGTGAACCTAGTAAAAAGCGGAACAAAAAACAAGTGCGGGATGGCACTTTTTTTGCAATTTCACCGCACTTGGAATTTTTTCCTGTTTTCTAGTACATGATATGGTAAAACAAATGGTGTTGTTCAAAATTACAGCTCATCCCGCAAAAAATGAGCCCTGACATGGCCATATTGATGGAAAAATAAAAAATTATGGCTCTGAGAAGAAGGGGAGCAAAAAACGAAACCACAAAACTGAAAAAAGCTCCGGGGGTTAAGGGGTTAAGTTTAATTTCACCCAACAAATCGACGTTTAGCTCGTTCATCGGGTGATTGACAACCTGTTTAGTCAGTTTCCCATTATGAGCTGCAAAGGAGTTGTCTGGTTCTAAAAATACAAATCTGCAGTTACTTTATATGACTCTAGACTTGTGAATCCTCCCTTTATGCACTACTTGCTGTGAGGATTCTCAGGTGTCAGTGTTGGGAATGGTAGTCACATTTGCATGTGACTGCAAATATGTGATTTGCATATTTCCATCCACAATCCACCTATACAAATAAATTGAGTGAGGCCACGCCCATCTATTCGGATTATGGCCAGGAGTATGTAAATCACATAATTGCTGACACATGACCACCATTCCCGGACTCTAACACCAGGGTGACTGCAGATTTGTAGTTTTAGGGCAGAAGCAACCAACTAGACAAACACTGCATTTCTGGCTGCGGTGGTGCACAAATAGGATCCAAATCTGTCAGAAACTGTGTAAAAAACTTGGCACTCATTTGGTAGTGCAAACACAGATGACATTTTTATCGTGTACAAATATCCAGACAAAACTAGAGACATTTCTGTCTACACCTGTCCTTCATCAGTCAGGTGGAAAGATGAAAAACTGCAAAGTTACTTACATGGTGAAGATGTGTGGTGTCCACCGCCATGCAAGAAAGCGCAATAAAGTAATTATCATAATTACATTAAAAATAAATATAGTGTATCATAATAATTAACAGTTAAGAAAGCAACAACCCTCAATGCCAAACAATTGCTACAAAAGCAATATATTTATTGGTGCTGACTCACATACAATGTTAAAGGGTTTTTCCACTAATATGATATTGATGAGCTGTGTTTAAAATACAGCATGTCAATCAATATCAGACAAGAAGGAAACCCAACACCTGGTACCATCACAATCAGTGCTTACCCGGTCTGGCAGCGGTTGAATGTAAACAGTGTATGGAGCAGAATACCACCACTCAGTCGCACTGTTGGCTGCTCCTGGGTACTACAGATCAGCTGGTATTTAAACAGTTGGTGTGTAGGAATGCTGGGTGTCATGCGCTCACCAATCTCATATTGATGACCTATCCAATGAATATCTTTGTACTGGAAAACCTCCAGTAATTTAGAAATATTTATTACCAAGTTGAAATATTTTAAGGTCTTCTGCTTTTATGTGAATAAACCTTTCCACTGTACAATAAATGTTAGGAAACCTTTTAATAGGGGTTTCTGCAGAAATGTCTGGAGTGGCACTGCTGTCACTCACCCTGATGAATTTCCATCAGGTTGCAGTACTGTTGTCACTCACACTGCTTCTATCACAGCCCTCTGATGATGATTTGTTTCAAAGAAAGAGACTATGGCCGGTATCACACATGCAAGGAATACGGCCGAGTCTCGCACGTTAATACCGGGCACTACCGCTGGCACTCGGGAGTGGAGCGTACGGCTCCATGTATTGCTATGCGGCTGCACGCTCCAATCCGAGTGCCGGCGGCAGTGCCGGGTATTAACATGCGAGACTCGGCCGTATTTCTCGCATGTGTGATCCCGGTCTTATCGTGATAGGAGCAGTGACTGTGACAGTGGCAGCAGCGAGTGAAAATATGGTCAATTCTCGATCACCTCTACTAAACCATGATATAATCAGGGGATATCCAATTTGAGGCTTCTCTCAAATCTTCATAAGAAGTAAAGTGAAAAATAACAAATATAGTAGATAATAGGATAGGGAGAAATGTAGGGAATTTAATAATAAAGCTAATCACAAAAGTGGTTATGATGACTTAAAGTTAGGTAAAGGACCACTTCTTTAAGAATTTCCTTTTCTTGAACGTTGGTCTGTTCCAGGATTCAAATTCACAACCTCTGGTTTGACAGTTAGGGACTTTATCAATGAATAATTATAGGAAGATCTTTTTTCTGTCTAAGAGCTAAAATTGGTATTCTTCTTCTTTACAGTCATATCGCGCTGGAACATTGAGATATATCTCTATATACCAGTGCATTGTGATATACATATGTATTAGAGGTAAAATAAAAGTCAAGATTTTTTTCATTGCAAAATTATTAAAAAGAACAATTACAGTAGAACAAATACAATAATACGCTTTCTACAAATAAACATCACAAACCAGTAAAGAACATGGAAACATTTAACATATCTGTAACCATAACAACCCATACAATACAGTAAAAAAATTATTTTTGGAGGTCAGAAAATGGTATAAAAAATGGCATGATTGATTTATTGCTCCATTAAATCCATACAAATGTTAATACAGATAAACACTTATATACAGTGGGGGAAATAAGTATTTGATCCCTTGCTGATTTTGTAAGTTTGCCCACTGACAAAGACATGAACAGTCTATAATTTTAAGGGTAGGTTAATTTTAACATTGAGAGATAGAATATCAAAAATAAAATCCCGAAAATCACATTGTATAAATTATATAAATTTATTTGCATTTTTCAGTGAGAAATAAGTATTTGATCCCTCTGGCAAACAAGACTTAATACTTGGTGGCAAAACCCTTGTTGGCAAGCACAGCAGTCAGACTTTTTTTCAGTTGATGATGAGGTTTGCGCACATCAGGAGGAATTTTGGTCCACTCCTCTTTGCAGATCATCTCTAAATCATTATGATCGTGAGGCTGTCGCTTGGCAGCTCGGAGCTTCAACTTCCTCCATAAGTTTTTCTTATTTCCCCCTCTGTACACGTTTGAAAAAAAATGGCACTTAAAAAAAAATAAAGTTTGTCTCGCAAAAAGATCAAAGCCTCATATAGTGAAACTCATGTAAAAATATAAAGGTATGGCTGTCACAACAATGAGCCAATAAACAAAAGAAAAATGGTTTTGTCATCTGAAAAAGTACATCACAAAAATGTTACAAGTCTACTGTGTATGTATGTGTTATGTATATGTGCATATGTTGTTTATGCTTGAATGCATGAATGTATTATATATAGATGTGAGTAATGTGTAACTGAGAGAGTATTATATATTAGTATGTGCACATTTTATGATATGGTTCTTAATGGGAATATGCACTGTCAACGTCCGCCCCTGATTTGCCATGTCCTTAAAAAGGTGCTTTGCAAAAAGAAAATGAATAAAAAAAGGTGCTTTGTACAAAATAGCAAATATTAGTATATTACTCATCAGGGGTAGGAGACTTATTTTAGAAATTTATTTTAGCTTTAAATTGTTGCATCTTATAGTGGCACACAGCTAAAATGAATAACTGTGCATAGTTGTAAAATTATAATTCATCATTAGTTTCATTTAATACACATGATATGGAATGATAACATGACATGATACTAATTAAAAGAATAGGACTCAATGCAATAATTATTTTCCTGCTGACAAACCAGAAGACCTTGCGAGCTCTCCTGCCATATACTGTAGCCTATTAGACATATGCTTATGAATGGATAGGGCCAGTTTTTAACAATTTGCACGTGATACTGAAAATTACAGTTACACTTTTCTCTTCTGTAATGTAACATTATCATTGTGAAATGCTTCATTTTACCACTTATGATATTAGTTGAGCACTTTGGTGACTGTCAGGGTTAAATACAAACATTTAAAATTGCAGTTTCGAGAAAAACAGTTATATTTTTATAGCAAGGCAGCTGCGTGTAATAATACAAAATGTGTGACTTTATTATTACTTTGGGACGCGTTAAATCTTTACTTTGGGACGCGCCGTTTGAGGCATAGTTTAAAAAAAAAGGGAAGAAAAATACTCAAATAATTTCTTTACGCACATTGCCAGTAAAGCTCACCTCAGTTGGCTTCCTGAGCAGATTTTCAGAATATCGTGAATGAGTGAAGGTATTATAATTAGCACTCCGCTGATTTTAAGGTTTGCTAATGAAAGTCTACCTGTCATGGAGTTTTGAAAAATCTAATATTAATAGTATAATCCAATTAGACAGCTAACTGTAATGTTCTGTTTTAAACACCTTGTGCATACATATTGTAGACGTTTTTTGACAGCAGGACTTACTGCGACGGTAAAATGAACTTTCTCATGTAGGCTACTTTTAAACAGACGTTTCTCAGTTCTCATTTTACCGCTGTAACTGGACTTTCTACGTTTTACTAATCCAAACTTAGTTCATCATAGAATGGAATATGTATGCTGTTCTGTAGTATGACTATCCTCTGAATAGCCTTCTGAGTTCACCCAGTTTTAAGGGCACCTGTCACCCTTCTGATCTTTTATATGACCTTTCTGGATTTTGTCAAAATTAGAGCGAGGGTCCACAACCTGTAGCTTGGTTGCAACATGTGGCTTATGGGCCCATGATGTGTGGCTCATGGTTGTCAGCTTGGTGCCTTAGTACCTGGTCTAAGAAAAGGCTATGAAGACTGGGTCTCCAAAGGGTGAGTAGAGATGAGCAAACATCGTTGGCTTCCTCCTTATTCGTCAAGCTATGGTGCTTATTGAAGATACTGCATCAGGAACCCGGATACCTAGAGAACTCCGATAATCAGCTGTTCGGCACCACAGCTGCATGTGTCGCGGCTTTGTGACAGTCATAACACATGCATGGAGAGCCCAATAAGCAGGCTGTCCATGCATCATGTGTTGTGACTGTCATACAGCCACGACACATGCTGCTGCGGCACCGAACAGCTGATCATTGGGAGAGTTCCAGGTATCCAGGATACCGAGGTAGCTGTTCGGGAAGCGCTATAGCGATTCGGATAAGGAGGGAGCCGACGATGTTCGCTCATCTCTAATGGTGAGCCCCACATAGAACAGCAGATCTGCATGCACATATACTGGAAGGGGGGATAAATATGGCAAGATGGAGATAGGATAATACTACCAGTTACAGGGGTAATGAAAGCTGTATGCAATAGTGTTGTGAATGTACTAATGCAATAATGGGGAGGTAAAGTCCAAACCCCTGTATGTAAGCATTCTGCCAATAAGGGATGAAGATGCAAGGTCTAGGTTTGATTTCTGTTGGTAAGCTTGGACTGCTGTTATGCCTGTAATGGGGCGCATCATGTGACTCATATCCATCTGTCAGAGCTGAATTTGGCTCTCAAGGTGAGAAACGTTGGAGACCACTGTATTAGAGGAACACTGTATTTTACTGACATGGTCTGTAGCCCATTTGGAAAAAAGACTTTGGCTATCCTGAGGTATTTCCATTCCTGCATTGACTTGAAAACAGTCTCCTTTGTATATGATTTTATAATGGTAGTTGCTATATTGGAGATAGCTGTAGAAACTTTTCAAAGTAAAATGTATATCATCATAATAAGGCTAGAAGGTAGGGATTAAGGAGAAAATTTACATATATCATCATAATAAGGCTAGAAGGTAGGGATTAGGGAGAAAATTGACAATGTCCTATATTAGTGATCCTTAGAAAATGTACACTTTCTTGAACATTTTCTTAACTTTTCTCATGATTTTCACTACACAGGAATTTTATAGGTCCAATATATTGATGTATTTACCATATAAGGTTCCCATTAAAGGCAATCTGTCACCCTTTTGTTGGACTATAAGCTGCGGCCACCGACATCAGGGACTTATATACAGCATTCTGTAATGCTGTAGATAAGCCCCTGATGTAACCTGAAAGAGAAGGAAAAACACGTTAGATTATACTCACCGGAGGGGGTGGTCCGGTCCGATGGGTGTCGCGGTCCGGTCCAATGCCTCCCATCTTCATACGATGCCGTCCTCTTCTTCCCTTCCTGTAGTAGCTCCGGCACAGGCGCACTGCTCTGCCCTGTTGAGGGCAGAGCAGAATACTGCAGTGTGCAGGCGCCAGACCTCTCCCGCAGCCTGCGCACTACAGTACTCTGCTCTACCCTCAACAGGGCAGAGCAGTGCGCCTGCGCCGGAGCCACTACAGGAAGGGAAGAAGAGGACGGCATCGTATGAAGATGGGAGGCGTGGGACCGGACCGCGACACCCATCGGACCGGATCGCCCCCTGTGGTGAGTATAATCTAACGTGTTTTTCTTATCTTTCAGGTTACATAGGGGGCTTATCTTCAGCATTGCAGAATTCTGTAGATAAGCCCCTGATGTCAATGCCGGCAGCTCATAGGGCAAAAAAAGGGTGACAGATTCCCTTTAATGGACTAGGTGGCTGTCATCTCCAGGCAATGGTCTTCAAAATTCACAACCAAAGAGTGAAATATTTTCTAGTTCAACCCAACATAATATGGTGTTTCTTAGTCAATGAAGAGCAGAAAAATATAGTATATTAAATATTCATTTTTAATAATGTAACCATGAACAATTGCCGGGAGTTTACTTTGAGACCATGGTAAAGGTCAAGGGAATTTGGTTTACCTTGACCCCAGATTGTGGACACATTCGTAAAATAACCTGGGCAAGTGTCTAGCGCGCTCAGGGAGCATTGCAGAAATGAGAATAATTTTTATTTCTTTCTACCTGGTTTTTATGACTGAAATCAATTCATTGGTGGTAATTATATGGCAGATAAACATGTATAAAATTACTAGTTTTTTTTATGTTTTGTGCATCTGTTGTTACTATTGAGTTTTTCTTTTTCAGTTGTGTATCATATTTGTTTCAATGTCCTCTTGGGGATGAGGATTATATTTGGGGTTTAACCCAAAAACTAAAGTCTGCAGGAGACACATGGTCAGGTTTTTTGCCGAGGACCTCAATATGGTAAATAAAACCATGTTTGAATTACCTAAAGGCTAAATGAAGAAGAGTAAATTCAAAGAAAAGTGGAGTTTTCACGTTAAAAGATTAAGTGAATCGCTTTTTTTTAGGAAATTTGTAACATCTAATATATAAAGCTGAATGTGTGTGTGTGTGTATGTTTGTATGTATGTATGTGTGTATGTCCGGGATTGGCATCTGCACCGTCGCACCTACAGCCACAAAATTTTGCACAGTCACACATCTGGACCCCGAGAGCGTCATAGGCTATGTTGTGAGGTGAAATTTTAACCCCACGCATTCCAATTCACCAAACAATTTTGCCCCTAGGTACATAATGGGGAAAAAGGTGTATGTATGTATGTGTGTATGTCCGGGATTGGCATCTGCACCGTCGCACCTACAACCACAGAATTTTGCACAGTCACACGTCTGGACCCCAAGAGCATCATAGGCTATGGGAGGTGAAATTTTAACCCCGCACGTTCCAATTCACCAAACAATTTGGCCTATTATTCTTATCATTTCTATGGTGTTATCATCCTTCTGAAAAGCTGTAAATAACACAATTTATTACCGTGCCAACACAGACCACCCTCTGACACAGACTGCAGGAGGAGCCCAGTATCACACAGGATAGGATTAGATACACAGCTCAGCAGTCAGTATCACACAGGATAGGATTAGATACACAGCTCAGCAGTCAGTATCACACAGGAGAGGATTAGACACATGGCTCAGCAGTCAGTATCACACAGGATAGGGTTAGATACACAGCTCAGCAGTCAGTATCACACAGGATAGGAATACATACACAGCTCAGCAGACTGTTGTGAGTTCATTTTCCCCTTTACCACTGAGGCCCGATGAACTCCCTCTTCTAGTAAAGAAAGATAGTGAGCCTGATTATCAGGCATCTGGGTCTAATGATGATGATTGGCTGAGTGGAGTTTCTGACTGGATATAAGGCTGTCCACGCCCATCTGCTCTGCGGGTGATTTCTCTGTGGATCCTTGGATACCAGTCTGAATTCCTGCTCTCCAAAAGCTAAGTTTTCTGCTCTTCCGTTTGCATTTGTACGTTGTTTTTGTTTTTGCTGGATTTCTGTCATTCCCTGCTGGGGTGATCTGAATTCCTTTAGCTCTGTCTTCAGAAAATACCTGAGTGCTGATATAGTTTTTGAAGCCTAGCTGCTTCAGGGCCTTTTTCCATATCAGCCTGTTGGCTTATGTCTTTTCAGGGTTTTTGCAGATTGCAGACAGCTCCTATCCTATCCTGTCCTATTTTAGTGAGTTTGGGCCCCATTGTTTGCTCAGCCTATCTTTCTATCTGTGTGTGTGTTTTTTCATCTTGCTTCACCGTCATTATATGTTGGGGGCTGCCTTTTACTTTGGGGTCTGCTCTGGGGCAGCTTAGTTTTCCTTTTCTGTCTTTAGGCTATTTAGTTTCGCCGGCTGTGATCGAGGGGTCTAGGGCACCGTAGGAACCCCCCACGGCTACTGCTAGTTGTGTTGTTAGGTTCAGGGGTCTGCAATCTGATAGTTGCCAACTTCTCCGGTTTTCTGGACTTAGCTGCTATTTTTGTGTCTGCCTCCTACGGTGACTCATTCATAACAGAATCACCCGCCGAACCGCAGATCCTAGGGTACTCAATAGCAGGAAGGAATTGTTAAAAAAAAAAAAAAAAAGTGTGTATATTTTTTCCTCTTTATCTTTGAGGCCGTAGGGGGATTTTTTTTTCTCTAAATGGAGATAAAGCAATTGTCTGATCGTGTGGAGCAGCTCGCTGTGGAAGTGCAGGGAATTTCCGCCTACCTTGCTCATTCTCATACTGCTGAACCAAAGATTCCCACACCTGATGTATTTTTTGGGGATCGGTCTAAATTTTTGAATTTCAAAAATAATTGTAAATTATTTTTTGCCTTGAAGCCTAACTCATCGGGGAGCTCCGCGCAGCAGGTTAAAATTGTCATCTCTTTGCTGCGTGGCGATCCCCAGGATTGGGCGTTTTCTTTGAAACCTGATGATCCTATTCTGACTAGTGTGAACGCATTTTTTCAAGCCTTGGGGTTGTTGTATGACGAACCTAATGCCATTGATCAGGCTGAAAAGACCCTGCTGGCCTTGAACCAGGGTCAAGATTCTGCAGAGTCATACTGTCAAAAATTCCGAAAGTGGGCGGTACTTACTACCTGGAATGATAATGCCTTGGCTGCTCTCTTTCGGAGGGGTTTGTCAGAAGCCGTAAAAGATACTATGGTGGGATTTCCTGTTCCCTCTGGTCTTGACGATTCTATGTCATTAGCCATTCAGATTGATCGGCGTTTGCACGAACGTAAAACTGCACGAGTGGTGTTGCCACTTGTTGAACGAGTGTCTGAGCCTATGCAATGTGATAGAGTTTTGTCCAGAGAGCAGCGTCAGGAGTTCAGAAGGCGTAATAAGTTGTGTTTTTTCTGTGGAGATGCCTTGCATATTATTTCTGTCTGTCCTAAACGAGAGAAACGCTTTGCACACACGTTTTCTGTTGGTGGTGTTCAACCTAAGTTTCTTCTGGCTATTACTCTGATCTGCTCCCTGTCCACATTTTCCGCCAAGGCTTTTGTGGATTCGGGAGCAGCTCTAAACCTAATGGACTTGGATTTTGCTAAACGTTGTGGATTTCCGATGACACCTCTGCAGACGCCTATTCCTTTGAGGGGGATTGATGCTACTCCTTTGGCAAAAAATAAACCTCAGTTTTGGGCCCAGGTGGTAATGCGGGTCGCCCCAGACCATCAAGAAAATTGCAGATTTTTGGTGTTGCATAATCTGCATGATACCATTGTTCTGGGGTTTCCTTGGTTGCAAATTCATAATCCAGTTTTGGATTGGAAATCTGTGTCTGTGGTGAGTTGGGGTTGTCGGTGTGCCTTTAGTGAGGCTCCGGTGTTTTCCACCTCTCCTCAGTCGCATGATGTTCCTGATTATTTGGCGGACTTTTATGATGTATTTAGTGAGAATGAGTCTGCGTCTCTGCCTCCTCATAGAAGTTATGACTGTGCAATTGAACTGAGCCCGGGGTGTAAATTCCCCAAGGGTCGGCTCTTCAATTTATCTGTACCCGAGCACGAGGCTATGCGATCCTATATTAAGGAGGCGTTAGAGAAGGGTCATATTAGACCATCCTCGTCACCCTTAGGTGCCGTTTTTTTTTTGTAGCCAAAAAAGATGGATCATTAAGACCTTGTATTGATTATCGTGCCCTCAACAAAATTACTGTTAAATATCAGTATCCGTTACCCCTGATTTAGGATCTATTCTCTAGAGTTAAAGGTGCTTGTTGGTTTACCAAGCTTGACCTTAGGGGGGCGTATAATCTTATTCGCATTAAGCATGGGGATGAATGGAAGACGGCGTTTAATACTCCGAAGGGACATTTTGAGTACCTGGTGATGCCTTTTGGGCTCACTAATGCCCCTTCTGTCTTCCAGTGCTTCATGAACGATATTTTCCGAGATTTTGTCGATAAATTTTTGATTATCTATCTGGATGATATTTTGATCTTCTCCAAGGATTGGGATTCTCATGTGGAACATATTCGGACTGTGTTCCGGATCTTGAGGGAGAATTCCCTGTATGTCAAAGGATCTAAATGCCTTTTTGGAGTACAGAGGATTTCTTTTTTGGGATTTATTTTGTCTCCGTCAACTATTGAAATGGACCCGGCCAAGGTACAGGCCATTCACGATTGGGTTCAGCCCACTTCTTTGAAGGCCCTTCAGAAGTTTTTGGGTTTTGCTAATTTTTATCGGAAATTTATAGCAAAATTTTCTAGTATTGCCAAGCCATTGACTGATTTGACTAAGAAGGGTGCTGATGTGTTGAATTGGTCTCCAGAGGCTGTTTCTTCCTTTCAGGAGCTGAAGCGAAGATTCACCTCCGCCCCGGTTTTGCGGCAACCTGATGTCTCACTTCCGTTCCAGGTAGAGGTGGATGCTTCTGAAATTGGTGCAGGAGCTGTTTTGTCCCAAAAGGATCCTGTAACATCTAAAATGAATCCCTGTGCTTTCTTTTCCCAAAAGTTCTCTCCATCTGAACGTAACTATGATGTGGGGAATCGGGAACTGTTGGCCATGAAATGGGCATTTGAGGAGTGGAGACATTGGTTGGAGGGAGCTAAGCATCAAGTCGTGGTCCTCACTGACCACAAGAATTTGATTTACCTAGAGTCGGCTAAGCGCTTGAACCCTAAACAGGCTAGGTGGGCCTTGTTTTTTACACGTTTTGATTTTGTGGTTTCTTTTCTTCCTGGAACTAAGAATGTCAAGGCAGACGCCCTCTCTAGGAGCTTCTTTGCTGATTCTCCTGTGGTGGCCAAACCTGCTACCATCTTAGGCGAAGGGGTAGTTCTTTCTGCCATCTCGCCCGATTTGAGACGTGCCCTGGAAGAGTTCCAGGAGGACAAACCTGAGCGTTGTCCCAGTGGAAAGTTGTATGTTCCTGACCAGTGGAAGAGGAGAGTGATGTCTGAAGTTCATTGCTCTGCTTTGGCTGGTCATCCAGGTATTTTTGGTACTAGAGATTTGGTGAGTCGGTCTTTTTGGTGGCCCTCCTTGTCTCGTGATGTCAGGAATTTTGTGCAGTCCTGTGGGACTTGCTCCCGGTCTAAATCGTGTTCTCGCTCTAGTGGGTTGTTGATGCCTTTGCCTGTCCCCAAGAGGCCATGGACCCATATTTCAATGGATTTTATCTCTGATATGCCTGTCTCTCAGAGAATGACTGTTATTTGGGTGATTTGTGATAGATTCTCTAAGATGGTCCATCTTGTACCACTCCCTAAGTTGCCGTCTTCCTCTGAGTTGGTACCCCTGTTTTTGCAACAGGTGGTTCGCTTGCACGGGATTCCTGAGAACATTGTATGTGACAGAGGGGTTCAGTTTGTGTCTAGATTTTGGAGAACTTTCTGTTCCAAGCTGGGAATTCAGTTGTCCTTCTCCTCTGCTTTTCACCCTCAAACCAATGGGCAGACAGAGAGAACAAACCAGACCTTGGAGTCATATTTGAGATGTTTTATTTCCGCTGATCAGGATGATTGGGTTTCATTTTTGCCCTTGGCCGAATTTGCTTTAAATAATAGAGCTAGTTCTGCCACTTTGATGTCACCTTTTTTTTGTAACTTTGGGTTTCATCCTCGATTTTCTTCAGGGCAGGTGGAGCCCTCTGACTGCCCAGGTGTTGACACTGTGGTGGAGAGAATGCACCAGATCTGGGACCAAGTGGTGGATAAGTTATCTCTCTCCCAGGAAAAGGCCCAGCGGTTTTCCAACCGACATAGGACCATTGGTCCCCAGTTTAAGGTTGGTGATATGGTGTGGTTATCATCAAAAAATATTGCTATGAAGGTGGCTTCTCCTAAGTTTAAGCCTAGATTTATTGGACCTTACAAGATTTTGGAGATTATTAATCCAGTCTCTTTTCGTTTGGCTCTTCCTGTCACATTTAAAATCCATAATGTGTTCCATAAGTCTTTGTTGAAGAGGTTTGTTGAACCTGTTGTTCCTGGGGTGGCACCTCCAGACCCTGTATTGGTTGAAGGTAACATGGAATATGAGGTAGAGAAGGTACTGGATTCCCGTCTGGCTAGACAGAGACTCCAGTATTTGGTTAAATGGAAGGGTTATGGTCAGGAGGATAATTCCTGGGTCTCTGCCTCTGATATTCATGCCAAAAGATTGGTGCGTGCCTTTCATCAGGCTCACTCTGATCGCCCTGGTGGCGTGGTTGAGGGTTCGGTGACCCCTCCTCAAGGGGGAGGTACTGTTGGGAGTTCATTTTCCCCTTTACCACTGAGGCCCGATGAACTCCCTCTTCTAGTAAAGAAAGATAGTGAGCCTGATTATCAGGCATCTGGGTCTAATGATGATGATTGGCTGAGTGGAGTTTCTGACTGGATATAAGGCTGTCCACGCCCATCTGCTCTGCGGGTGATTTCTCTGTGGATCCTTGGATACCAGTCCGAATTCCTGCTCTCCAAAAGCTAAGTTTTCTGCTCTTCTGTTTGCATTTGTACGTTGTTTTTGTTTTTGCTGGATTTCTGTCATTCCCTGCTGGGGTGATCTGAATTCCTTTAGCTCTGTCTTCAGAAAATACCTGAGTGCTGATATAGTTTTTGAAGCCTAGCTGCTTCAGGGCCTTTTTCCATATCAGCCTGTTGGCTTATGTCTTTTCAGGGTTTTTGCAGATTGCAGACAGCTCCTATCCTATCCTGTCCTATTTTAGTGAGTTTGGGCCCCATTGTTTGCTCAGCCTATCTTTCTATCTGTGTGTGTGTTTTTTCATCTTGCTTCACCATCATTATATGTTGGGGGCTGCCTTTTACTTTGGGGTCTGCTCTGGGGCAGTTTAGTTTTCCTTTTCTGTCTTTAGGCTATTTAGTTTCTCCGGCTGTGATCGAGGGGTCTAGGGCACCGTAGGAACCCCCCACGGCTACTGCTAGTTGTGTTGTTAGGTTCAGGGGTCTGCAATCTGATAGTTGCCAACTTCTCCGGTTTTCTGGACTTAGCTGCTATTTTTGTGTCTGCCTCCTATGGTGACTCATTCATAACAGCAGACACAGGATAGGATTAGATACACAGCTCAGCACACAGTATCACACAGAATAGTATTAGATACACGGCTCAGCAGACAGTATCACACAGAATAGGATTAGATACACGGCTCAGCAGTCAGTATCACACAGGATAGGATTAGATACACGGCTCAGCAGTCAGTATCACACAGGATAGGATTAGATACATGGCTGAGCAGTCAGTAACACACATGATAGGATTAGGTACACAGCTCAGCAGTCAGTATCACACAGGATAGGATTATATACACGGCTCAGCAGTCGGTATCACACAGGATAGGATTAGATACACGGCTGAACAGTCAGTATCACACAGGATAGGATTAGATACACAGCTCAGCAGTCAGTATCACACAGGAGAGGATTAGACACATGGCTCAGCAGTCAGTATCACACAGGATAGGATTGGATACACAGCTCAGAATCAGGATGTGCCAAAGGAGAGGACATTTTTCATCCAAGAATTCCACTCATTCCATCTGATTTGTTTTTTGATTTTAAACACCTCCTCTTTCCAGTTCAACTGCTATTTGCAATGTCCATTAACAATGCTCAGGGACAGTCCTTGAAAGTAGTAGGGATCGATTTGCAATCTCCATGCTTTTCTCATGGTCAACTTTACGTGGTCTGTTCAAGACCTGAAATTGCCAAAAATCTGTTCATCTTTGCACCGAAAGGAAAAACGAAAAATCTTGAATGAGTTGAAAATAAAATACTATCAATACTTGGGTAATCGTTTAGTTAATTTGTGTTGCAAATCTGTAGTGTTGAATATATGATGTGAAATGTTTTTATGTGCAATATAATCATTATAATTTGCTATAACTAATCACGGTTGGTTACTATGCCCAGGCAACGCCGGGCTCTTCAGCTAGTATTTCATAAATTTGATTTTACAAAAAGACACTATGTTGACCACACAGGTCTGCGCAATGCTTAGTGGATATTTGCTGTAGCATAACTGGAAATCATGACTGCTTATAGCAAAGTTGATAAGTTCTACCCTTCTCTATGTTGACAGTAAACTAAATTAATGTAGAAATCTTTAAAGCACCATATCCACTTTTACAAAGGCAGCAACCAAAGTATTTTATTTAGAAGCCATCATGATTGAACACTGGTGTTTTATTTCCTGTAAAAAGGAACAATGATCCTATTCTCCATTTAAGTGAAGCACAAACTGCTATTGCTGGCAATGGTGTAGTTACACCTACAGTGCCAATCACATGGATGACCAAAGTAGCATGATGAAATACACATTGTACCAATGGATTACAATAAAAGCAATTATAAAATAATACATCTCTGGATGCAATCAGCCCCTTAAGCAGGAAGTTTTTCATTTGTATTTTAAAGGGTATCTGTCAGCAGGGTTTTACTGTGTAATCTGAGGCCAGTATGAGGTAGAGGTGGAGTCACTGATTTCAGAGATGTATCATTTATAAGGCTCTGTGCTGTTGTTCCCATACAATGAATGTTTTATCACCAGGAGATTATCACTGCCCATACTACAGCACACGTGAGCCCAGGTCTGACTACACCCCCTCCTCTAATAAGCAGGTCACTATTAATAGACAATGTACACAGAAAGCTGTGGTGAGGGCAGGGTTATATTTCTGAGCTCAGCTACATGCTACACCTGAAAACGCTGCACCCAGTAAACTGAGTGATACAGCGTTGGATTTAGGGTCACTTTTCCTACATTTTGCTGCTCTCAGACAAGGTAGGAAAAACCTGCTGACAGATTCCCTTTAAACTTGCTAGGTATTTGAAGCATCCAAACGCAGTCATTGCCAATGGGTACGGGCCTATGTGACCAAATATGTATAACCGGCATGTCTCTCTCCACACACTATATCGACATATAATACAAACATTGCAGTGTTGTTTCTGATCATGAACAATGGCTGCAAACACATGATCAGAAAATGCTACTTTATGAGGAGAAGAAGTAGCAGTCTCATTCACAGCACCCAGTAACATGTTGCACAATACGCACTGTTTTACTTGGCTGAGGCCATCTGCTTATGTTTAGCAAAATTACAAGTTGTGCAGCATCCCATTGACCGCAAAGCAGATGCTGAGGTGTTATGTCAGTGTTCATTTGAAACAGATAGCCTGTACTTGCTGTTAAACCTCTTCCTAATCCACTAGTTCATGGAGAGCTGGTCTGCCTATGAGATAAAATTACCGTACATTGCTACTTCACATACAGTAGATAGCAGCAGGTCTAAGGTCTATTATAGTCTACTAGCTATGAACCCGTTCTATGCCCGGGTGGTGGGCATTTTTATTGGTATATGGTCTCCTATCCTGGTATGTGCTGTACCCCTCATCCCTATTCTGGTATGTATGGTACCCTCACCCCCCAAATCCTGGTATGCATGGTACCCCCTTATCCATATACTGGTATTCACGGTTCCCTAATCTCCCAATCCTGGCATGTATGGCACCTCCCTCATCCCTATCGTCATGGTATACATGGCACCCTCCTCATCCCTATTGTGGTGTGCATGGTACTCCCTCTTCCCTATCGTGGTATGCATGGTGCCCTCACTCCCCAATCCTGGTGTGCATTGTCCTCTCACCCCCCCAATCCTGGTATGCATGGTGCCCTCACCCACCTATCCTGGTATGCATGGTCCCCTCACCCCCCTATCCAGGTATGCATGGTCCTCTCACCCTCCAGTCCTGGTATGCATGGTCCTCTCACCCCCCAATCCTGGTATGCAAGGTCCTCTTGCCCCCCTATCCTGGTATGCATTGTTCTCTCACCACCCAATCCTGGCATACATGGTCCACTCACCCACCAATCCTGGTATGCATGGTCCCCTCACCCCCCTATCCTAATATGCATGGTCCCCTCATCCCCCTTTCCTGGTATACATGGTCCTCTCACTCCCCTATTCTAATATGCATGGTCTCTCACCCCCCTTTTACTGGTATGCATGGTCCCCTCACCCCCCAATCCTGATATGAATGGTCCCCCTCATCCCTATTAAACTGCACACATTAAAAAAAAACATTTATAATCACCTTTCTTCCCTGTGTGCAGCGCTGTCCTGTTCTGGGCAGGTTTTGGTGCCGGACTGGGCGCCTGTGCAGTCCTTGCTTTCCGCTGCCATGTTCTTGAAGACACACTGCAGTGTGTCTTCAAGAAAATGGCAGCGGTAAGCACGGACTGCGCAGGCGCCGATTCATGTCTTCAGTGGGAGTTTTGTGGTGCTGGACTCGGCGCCTGAGCAGTCCTTGCTTTCCGCCGCCATTTTCTTGAAGACACACTGCAGTGTGTCTTCTACAAAATGACGGCGGTAAGCACGGACTGCGCATGCGCCGATTCCAGTGCCACAACCCGCCCTATCCTGACGTCACATGGCGCAAGACCCCGCGGCAACAGCAACACCGGCTCGGTAAGGTGTTGCAGAGATCGCGGTATGCATTCAGTGATTACGTATACCGCGATCTCTTGGAGCAAGACTACGCAGTGCGCAGGCGCGTCGCGCTTGCGCAGTCTATATAGGCTTCAGACAGAGTGACGCTTAGCCCGTTATATTATAGATTATATCTGCCTTATTCCCTGCTATCAGTCATTTTATACTGGCAAAAGGGTGACAACAGTATCAGACACAGTTACCCATAAAAAAATAGAAAGTAAGTAAATCATTGCTTACAGAGTCAGCCTCAAATGATGTTGCATTCTCCTGGACGTTTGGGGTCAATAACTCAGTCAGAACCTAATACCACCAAAGAATCTTTTAATACTCTGGTGTGCTTATCTAGCCCTTTGCACTTAGGTGCGTAATGATGACTGGGTCTGTGGAGAGCACCTCTAGTTGAAGTCTATTGAAGAGCACTGATTCCTTATTACTCACTTTCCCTACAACCGTGGGGCTATCAGAGGTCTCCAACTACAAAGCACACTTAAGTAACGACATCAGGCAGTGCAATCCAGTGATATCAATGTGCCACCTGACGCCTTTACGCCAGCATGCCTTGTAGCTGTGGGCCTCTTATAGGCTGGGAGAAGGATGAAGACTGAGAAGCTCAGTGTGGAAGCGATGACAAGTGAGATGTTCTTTTTTTTTATAGTAGTGTGAGGAGCATTGTGTGGTCACATAGGGGGACATTATTAGGTGTTAGGGATATTATTAATGTTGGTTGGCCAAATAGGAGGATATTATTAATGTATTGGATTCATATAAGGGGACATTATTAATGCATAGGGGCCAAATAGAGTGACATTATTAACTTATGGGAACCACAAAGCAAAATATTACTATTATATCAGGACCACAAAAATGGGACATTGCTCCTGTATGGGGGCATAATATTTAATTTTTCTTATTTTAGTCATTTATATAGCTCCATTAATTCCACAGCGCTTTACAGACATTATTGGTACTGTCCCCTATGGGACTCACAATGTAAAATTCCCTATCAGTATGTCTTTGGAATGTCAGAGGAAACCGGAGAATCTGGAGGAAACCCACGCAAACATGGGGAGAACATACAAACTCCATGTAGATGTTGCCCTTGGGATTTGAACCAGGACCCCAGCACTGCAAGGCTGAAGTTCTAGCCACTGAGCCACCATGCCGCACAATACTAGTGTATTTGGACTTAAAGGTACATATGCATTACCATTGTATGTGGAACACATAGGGGAACATCACTAGTTTTTTTGTGTGTGTTTTATTTTTGGAAATATTGTTACTGCGGTACAAAATAGGAGGTACTGCCGCAGAATTGGCAGAAAATGTGGGGAGGGTTCATTAGATTTGATCAACCTTAGTCTAGTTTCACACTAGCGTTTCACTGACCTACGTCGGTCTGCGCACTGCTGCCGCTAAGCTCCGTCCCCGGATGCGCTTTCTCCCGGCCTCTCCGCTTATGGGTGCATGAATCTGCATGCGACCTGTGTACCCTATCTTTAGCATTGGGTACGCAGGCCATGCACAGGTATGCATTTGCTGGCGCATGTGTCCTTTTGACAGTGCGCCGACCTGCGCCAAATGCACTGTGTTGCATTTTGGTGAGCTCGGGACACCGTCAAAAGGACCCATGCACCGGAAAATGCATATCTGCACATGGCCTGTGTACCCAATGCTAAAGATAGGGTATGCAGGTCGCATGCAGGGTCATGCGCCCATAGATGGAGCGGCCGGGAAGAGGCACAGCCGGGGGCAGAGCTTAGCGGCGGCCATGCGCAGACCAACGCAGGTCAGTGAAGCGCTAGTTTGAAACTAGCCTTATACTGTATGTCTATGTGTTACACTTAGCAGAGATAATTCCTGGATGAAAGAAGTTAAAGCGGTCTTCACCGAATGAAGATGAAAAGGGAAAATGACTTTATTTCAATTGGAAATGTCTATGGTGACTATCTGGAGTTACCTGTACTGTACATACTGCTACCTTCCAATATACAGGCAATATGTAGTGGTAACAAATAGTCATGATATGGCAGTATCTGTCTCCTATATGTGATATTATTGGCATATTATTCTTGGTGAGGCTGGCTGTAATGAACAGGGTGGTGGAACCACTGTGCCAAAGCCCAAGGAAGACCTGGAGGGGTGTGACTAGGAGCCTCATCCAATCCGACCACAGTCACACGGCAGTTAACGACACCACAGTCCATGGAGAGACAAGGGAGGTGATCCAGGTGCTACTCCAGGACTGACCTTGGGTAAATGGTGGCTGACCCCTAGGAGCAGATAGCTGGAATGGCTCGGGGGAATGTCCAACAGGTGCAGGCAGGTAGAGAAGATTACAGGAACCGCAGAGTGCAGACAGGACAGTCTCACGGAGAGATGAGCACTGGTGGGTGCAGCTGGCTCAGCTGCCATTGAGGTGCGTTACTGGTGGATGCAGCTGGCTCTGCTGCCATTGAGGTGAGCACTGGCGAGTGCAGCTGGCTTTGTTGCCGTTGTGGTGAGCTCTGGCGGGTGCAGATGGCTTTGCTGCCTTCGAGGAGAGCACTGGCAGATGCAGATGGCTCTGCTGCCATTGAGGTGAGCACTAGCGGGTGTAGCTGGCTCTACTACCATTGAGGTGAGCACTGGCAGGTGCAGCTGGCTCTGCTGTTATTGAGGTGAACACTGGTGTATGCAGTTGACTTGGATACAAGTACAGGGACCTGAGAACTGACAAGCGTGTTAGCAGCAAACTCTCAACATTGCACAGTCACCTCCATGTTGGATAAGGTGGTTTAAATAGTAAGAGACCTCCAGCTATTGTCTGGGGACACTTTAGAGGAACGCACGTGGCCTCATTAACAAAGAGGAAGTGTGCATGTGAGCGCTCTAAGCACAGTGCCTGGAGACCTGTTAGAAGTGTGTGCACCCAGGGCAGCAGCAGACCCAGAAGGAGAAGGACAGGAGCCTTGGCGGTGAGTACGCTGATGTCTCTGCAGGGAGAGAGGGACTGCAGGCAGAAATGCGGGCGCTACACTGGTTTTGTTAAATATCAGGATGATGGTAATATTCAGGCAGTATAAACATGATGGGAATGTCCAGCCATCATACCTCTCAGGAAGGAGACTGGTTCTGTGTCTCAGAGATGAACATGCTTTGGTCTGACATGTGCATATCAACTCAAGGACAAAAGCAAAAGACCTTTTGAAGATGATGGCGGAAGCTGGTAAGATTGTGTCAATATCCACAGTGAAACGAGCACTGTATCAACATCGGCTGAAAGGCCACTCTGCGAGGAAGAAGCCATTACTCCAAAAGAAACATAAAAAATCCAGATTAATGTTTGCAAATGCACACAGGAACAAAGTCCTTAATTTTTGGAGACATGTCCTGTGGTCTGATGAAACTAAAATTTTACTTTTTGTGCATAAAGAACTGGGGGTGTGAGGATGCCCCCAGTTGTCAGGGATTTATTATATCCCACCTTCCAGTTCCGGTTTAGGAACTTGCAGCTCTCTGGCACCCCCTTACCCTCAGGTTAGTCAGGGAAATACACCTAGCATAAGTAGTCACCAAAAAGGCTGCCTTGCCATGTGCTGGCTATTGGGCACTCTGGAGTGAGGTCCGTATGTATGTCCCCAGACCCAGGGTGGGTAATACACACATAAAACCTCCGTTCCATCACTGCCAGTCTCCCAAATCCCCATAACACTGTGCTGCTACCAGCTCCTCGTTCTACATAAAAATCAATATCGGGTCAGGAGCCAACCCACATGGTAGCGTAATTTTAGCGCAGGGAACATGGTGGTACGTAATAGAGCAGGGAAAACAATACTAGTAAATTTTATAGATTTACTCCAGAAAATATAAGCAGTGTTTAAAAAAATAAAAAAGATGTTACAAATGACACAAGATACAATATATTCAGACAATTGCAAAATAAAAGGGATTAAAATATGATACTTGCATATCTCAGTCAATGGTATGCCATGTGGAGGAGGGGGAGGGGCACCTTCCCCAAGGGAAAATGGTCTATCAGCACAACTTCCTAGCTGGCACCCTGGGCAAATGACCCCCCTTTATCTGGGCCTCTGAGCTTAATACCTTTGCCCAAAACTAAGGGTCTTCCCCCTGAATGACCTCACAGGGTGGCTGGTTACGCCCCCCTTTAGAAAGTTATTTAGAAACTACTATTGGTCATAACTCTGGGTGGAAACCTCGCAATGAGACGACAGGCTTATCATTTTTCTTATTGCGAAATCTCTATCGATACCAAACAAGAACTACCTGCAGACTAGTGGATGGTGGGAACCCTTTTCTTGATTCTGGATTGGCGCCAAAGCTTCAAAACCCACCTGTGGATAGCTCTAACCCTGCAGTTTCCAAATATACAGTACATTTCCTGCTTCTATGAATATTCTGCGTTATTATATTTAATTTGAGATAGACAAAGGAACCATGTGCTTTTAGACAAAGGCTGAGCTAGCTGATCACAAACCACAATCCAGAGGGAGGGGCAAGAGTGGGGTAGAATTACACTCAGGCAGAGAAACTGCATCTATGTGCCATTCCAACAGGGAGAAAGAGGAAGGGGGAAGAGGAGGGGGGCTGCAGCTTTGTGAAGGGGATGTAGTCTGAGGAGTTCAGTGCTAACTACACAACTTAATAGGGGATGGTTCAGCATGTCAAACCCAGTAGATACAGCAGAAAGTTCAGGAGGTGTAATTAGAACAATAAGAAATACTTCATATTTCCTGACAATGGCCATTGTTATGTTTGGAGGAAAAAGGGAGAAGCTTGGAAGCCTAAGAACACCATCCCAACTGTGAAACACGGTGGTGGCAGCATCATGTTGTGGGGTTGTTTTGCTGCAGGAGGGACTAGTGCACTTCTAAAAAAAAACAGCATCATGAAGAAAGATTATGTGCCAGTACTGAAGCAACATCTCAAGACATCAGCCAGGAAGTTAAAGCTTGGGTGAAATGGGTCTTCCAAATTGACAATGACCCGAAGTGTACTGCCAAAATGGTAACAAAATGGCTTAAGGATAACCAAGTCAATGTTTTGCAGTAGCCATCACAAAGCCCTGTTCTCAGTCCTATTGAAAATGTATGGGCAAAGCTGAAAAGACAGGTGTGAGCAAGGCCACCTACAAACCTGGATCAGTTACATCAGTTTTGTCAGGAGGAATGGGCCAAAATTCCAAGCAAGCATTGTGAGAAGCTTGTGGAAAGATTTTCCAAATGTTTGATCCAAGTCATTCAGTTTAAGGGCAATGGTACCAAATACTAATGAAATGTATGCTAACTTTTGACTTTGAAGTAAGTAATAAAAATGCCTTAAAATATTCTCTCTCTGTCTCTCTCTCATTGTTCTGGCATTTGGCAAATATTAATAATTATGGCAATCCTAATTGACCTAAAACAGGAAAGATTTATTCATGTCAGATATTGAGAAAAACATGCATATGGGTCTTTTTACTTAGTGTATGTAAAGTTCTAGTTTCAACTGTATATGGCTGAGTTATTTAGAGTTATTACTTAGAAAATTATCTTATTGCTGTGTTTTTCAGTCAGATTTTGCATTGTATTTGTATTATTATTTTGACTCCATTAAGTCTGCCCACACTTCTGAGCAACATGCTGGTACTGCGGAGGGCCAGATCTATATTTTGCCCTAGGGCCTATAGAACTCTAGTCATGACACTGTTTATACCCAAAAGTGGAACTGTTCACAGAAACATAGCTACATTTATTCAAAATAAAAAAAACAACTATGAAATAAATATGAAATAGATAAATTCAGATGGTATGAGTTCCTTAAGAGACTTTTAATAGTTGAACCTTATTATATAGAGTGTTAAAACTGCCGTGGAAAAATAATTGAATAGGAATACTGATAGCTGGTGATTTTGACAGCCTTTACTTGGAGTGAAGTGAAAATTTTGTTCCCCCCGGCACTACAGGGTTGAAGAGACATAGTCATCTCTACATATCTTGGCTTGTCCCCATGCTTGAAAATAAAGGGAGCAGCAAACAATGACATACTGTATATGTATCAGCATGTGCAGAAATGTGTGATCATTGTCTGTGCCTGCTTACAGCTGGATATCTGTGTATTATTCTAGATGTTACATTTTACAGCTCTTAGGAATATAATTTAAATTTGGCACTGTAATACTCCCATATGGATCTCCACATTAGCGTGGTATGTGTCAATATCTTGTAAAAGATAAAGATGTAGCAGGGCTGGCTATGTCATGTAACTATTTCTTTTCTGGCATTTGCTGTGTTTAGATAACAACTGATTTAATTGCAATTCTGTGAAAAAAAGCAAAAATAATGCAAACTAAACATAGCAAGACAAACATAGCTCTGCTGCACTCTGATACTGTACTGATACATAAGTAATATTTGTTATAAACTCATGCGTATAGATGATTATAGATGAGTAAAAATATTTGGAGGGAATCGAATTCTATTCGAATTTTTCAAAAATTTGCCAAATCCACTTGTGGATTTTTTGTAATTCGCAAAATAGTGGCCACTCACTGCCATTTTTCTGTACCAGACCATCAAAATGTTAGAATATAAAAAAAAAAAATTGTACTCACCTCTTCAGTTTCCCTGGTACTCACCCCCCACCTGTCCATTCCTCATTGCATCTCTTGATCAACACTGGCGGTGCTTAAATACGGTGGTGTGTTCCGTTATCTTTGCTATCGCATGTGCAGAGCCCTCCAGGGCCTAGCAAACCTGGAAGCCATGACCTGGCAACCAAGGTCCAGGGTATATCCGCAATGCCGACACCTATCCAAAGATACAAAGAGGACTGGATAAGTTGCGGTGAGGAGCGGAGGAGCCGGAGTGGTGTGCGATGAATTGAGTATAAAGATTTTTATTATTTTTTTTAACATATTATTGTTATTATATTTGGGGGTTTGTAGAGACTCCAGAGCATATTAAGGGTGATGAATTTCCCATGAAAAACTGCAAGAACAGGTGAATTTTAAGTTTGATTTCTGTGCTCACTTGTACTTATGAGGAGACATGTCATACAGTTATATGAAAGGGCGCTGCTCACCGAGCTGCTGTCTGTGCTTTTTACTGGCTTTCACATGTCTTTAACCTGTTGCAGATTTCAGCTTTCAGCATAATAATAAGCACTCTTAACATTGGAGAGTTTTTTCTAAAGCCAAAATTCCTATTGGATTCAAAATAGAGAAAAATAATAGCTATTTCTTCTACACTTTTCTTCTGATAAAGGTTTTAAAATAATATATGCAAGACTACCTAATTATAAGCACAGTATTAACAAGCCCGAAAGAATATATGTCTGCAGTTTGGCTGACTTGATCATTTGGTAAGGGGGGCAGTAACAGTGTGTGGTATTATTGCAAAGTTGTGCAATTTTGCACATTCACATTCATTACCCTTAGTTTTTACTACTTTGCTTTGAAGTTAGTGACTAATACCCCTAATTTTTCAGGGTCTAAATTATTTGCATATGGGACAATGTACTGAAAGTTTTACAGGGAAATCTATTTATACTCTGTCCCTATGATTTATAAAAGGCTCTTTAAGGAAGTCTCATGGTTCCATGTTATTTATGGAAGTAGAAGCTACACTGAAAGCAATGTTATTTTCCCCCTTAATCTCATCTTTAGTGACTCAATAAATCACTGTGAACAAATGTCGCTGTAAGCAGGCTACTTTCACCAGGATGTCTGACTGAGCAATTGACGAAGTAATTATATGGAAAACAGGAAAAGTATGGAATACTGTCACTTTGAGTAAAGTTTGAGATTAGAATACATCAACTATAAAATGTAGCTTAGTAGAGCTAGAGTCAGAAATGTGATTCCTTTTGCATTATTCTGGGAAGACCAAGCAAATTTGACCAACATTAGCTAGGGATGATATTAACTGTATAAGCATAGATGTCTTGATTCCTCCTATCTGAGTGTCTGGACGCAGTGAATGACAATACTGCCATCCAATCTAGGAATGGGGTGTGCTGAACTGTCAGTATGGTGATGGACAGGTCAGTCACTCAATCGGATGCTGGGGCGTGCTAAGTTGTCAGTGCCTGAAGTGACAGATTAGCCATCTAATCAGGACCAGGGTGTGCCAGGGCTTCATCCATGTGTCTCTTGTGCAGACTAATTACCCGGCTATTTAATCAGCTCTCTTTCTTTGATTGCTGCCAATTGTAGCTTTGCTCATGAGGTGTGTGCTTGCTCTGTGCTCCTTGTCAGGTATTGTGATCTTTGCTGCTCGACCTAGGATTAGTTTTGACCATCTGTTTGCCTAGCCCTATTGTCACCTTCTTGGAATATTGACCTCGGACTGTTTCATGACTTTGCCTTGCCTCACCCCAATATCTAGGACGTACTCTCTAGGTCTTTGTCCTGAAACCTCTTGACTACCCAGCCTCACGAGTTATCGATGAGTAGTGACTAACGTTACTTTACAATTGGCCTCACTTTTTTTGTCTACCAGTATGAAACCTATGTGTGACTAGAGATGAATGGATTGATCCATGGAGGAATGAGGTTGAGTCGAATTTTCTGAAAATGTGGGGAGGAGGACCCCTATATAGTGATTGGGCCGGAACCAGGGGGACCGCCATCAGGGTTATTGAAGAAACCACATCAGGGGAATTACAAAGGGAGACATGTGATTGAAGTTGTCAGGGCAACAGGGGGCGGGGCGAGGGTAAAAGGAGCAGGGGGCGCGCTAAGGTGGCAGTTGAAGGAGAGCCTGACAGGAAGGAGAGAGCCGTGCGGCAGAGAGAGGACTGTGGCAACTGACGGTGTGGAAAAGAGAGACAGGCAGGAGACTGAAAAGGGAAAATTTGAGACTGACCGAAGGTTGACGCGTAAGAGACTCTCCCCGGGAGTTTCCCCCCGCAAACATTCAGATAAAGTGACGGCCGCTGATTCCCTCCGTGGTGTGACAGGACCGGGATCTCAGGCGACCGCTGCGACGACACAGCAATCCGGTACAGTGGCCAGGACACTGCCCCCTGTCTTCTCCCACAGCTGCGGCCCCGTCATCACCGACCACAGGGGACGTCACCTCGCTATAGGCGGCCGCAGAGCCCCGTCCCGGTTACTGAGGGGACACTGAGCAGAATTTGTTAACGTTTATGTTTTTGAAACTGCGTCATGACCTGGCTGGGGAACGAGCGCCTCTAAACGGACGCCTGGGAGATTGACCCCCCGAACAGTCTCTTCAGGGCCTGCTGTGCCCCCACCGTTCCCATTTCTTCAGGGCCTGTTGTGCCCCACCGTGCCAGCTTCTTCAGGGCCCGTTGTGCCCCACCGACCCCATTTCTTCAGGGCCCGTTGCGCCCCACCGTCCAGTTTCTTCAGGGCCTGTTGCGCCCCATCGTTCCGGTTTCTTCAGGGCCTGTTGTGCCCCATCGTTCCGGTTTCTACAGGGCCCGTTGCGCCCCACCGTCCAGTTTCTTCAGGGCCTGCTGCGCCCCATCGTTCTGGTCTCTTCGGGGCTGGACAAGCACAAGTCCTTCCGGGAAGTCGTGGATTACAAGGCAGCCACATCTGCAACCCCTGAGTGGTCGTGAACTCGAGCGACGCCCGGAAGGCTAAGTGTATTATAGAAAAAATAAGGACCTTTTTGTTTTTAATGTTGTTTTACGAGTCCCTGCAAGGACAAATAGGTGTTTCCCCTTTGTCTGATTGAAGCAGTTTAGCCCTTGGGGCTTTAAAACTTATAAAAGTTTATTTCACCCCACATTCAGTCTCGTGTCTCGTCACTGCATCCTGTGAGCCTGCTCGAACTCTACACTTGGCGTAGTCGGCAGGATGCAGTCTCCGAGCGCGGACAGTGGTGGCCCCGAACATGGGGGAGCTGTAAGCTCTGTAAATAATGAGGGTCCCCGTACCAGCATTTCATTGGGGGCCATGTTGAACAACCTGCCTAGATTCTCTGGCTCAAATACTATGCTATGGAGCTGGACAGAGCGGATGAGGGGGCTTTTTCAGATGCACCCAATGACCCCTGACCTGGAAGCTGAAGTGGTACTCATGGCCCTAGACGGGGCGGTGCGGAGGTCAGTGATGTTGAAACCTCCGGGGCACCGCAACACTTTTGAAAAGGTGTTGCAGATAGTGGAACAGACCCACGGGGATCCCACTAATGTGGGAGAGTTAAGGACCCGACTGTTTAGCCAGATGCAGGCAGAGGGGGAGACGATTACTCAGTATATGAATGTACTCCAAGAGTTGCATACGGCTATTGAAAGAAAAGATGGGGTAGGGGTAGGACCTGTTGACATAACCCTACATGACCTACTGGTGACTGGACTGCGAGATCCACTGATAAAGCAGGCTTTAAGGGAACGGATCAGAATGAATCCCCAAATCGACTTTTCAGAAGTGGGAAGTCAGGCACGGGTTCAGGAGCAAGAGCAGGGGATGGCGGTCCCCATGGGGAAGGTCCGAGGTGTGGAGGCCTCCTCGAACACAGTTGAGGAACCTCAATGGGTGGAGGAGATGAAGCGTGAATTGAAAAATATAAAGAGCGAGTTGGCTGAAGTAAAGAGAAGAACCGAACCGGAGACTGGGCGACCCAGTGCTAATCCCGGTCCCTGGGGGTCACGCTCTCCGCGGGGTGGTCAATCTCTACCGGCCCGGTGTTATGAGTGTGGAGAACCAGGCCACTTCGCCCGAGAGTGTCCACGGCGTGGGAGATACCCACCCCGGCGGCCATTAAACTAAAGGGCTCCGGGCTGGGGGGACGCCGCTCGGAGCCGAAAACCACAACTAGGGGTGGTGGAAGTCCCGAAGATTTGGTAGCAAAGTGTCCTGAAGTTTGGGCAGAAATAGAGGGCCGGGCCGTCCGGTGTCTGGTGGACACGGGGTCACAAGTAACCACTATGCCCGCAGCGTACTTTCAACAAAACTTTCCGGAGGCAGCAAGGCCTCAGTGGGGCCCATGATTAGACTAGTAGCCGCCAACCAACTGCCGGTTCCGGTTGCCGGGGTAGTGTGGGTGCAGGTGACGTTGTGCGGTAAACCCCTCGGCCGCAGAGGGGTGGTGCTGACTCAAGGAGAAGCTGATCAACGACACCCCGTCACCCTAGGCATGAATATTTTAAAAGAGTTTGGTAACCTGTTGCTTAATGATCCCACACAAAGGACACTGAAGCAGTGGGGTTCTCGCACAGCTCAGGGACAGGTATTCCAGCAGCTGGTGCGAGGTGCGCGGGTGCATCGGGACTGCCAGGAGGGTGAGGCTCTGGGCAAGGTCATCGCGACAGCGGCACCCCTGCTTGTGCTGCCTCCTGGACAGACAGTGGTGGCCCTGCCAATTCGGGCCCCGATACCTTTGGAAGGCGTAGAGGTGCAGGTGGAGCCGTGTCACTCAGAGCACTTACCTCCTGGCATACTGGTGGCCCGTTCCCTCGCTATGGTGCGAAAAGGAACCGCCCTGGTCCGCTGCGTTAACCTTGAAGACCGAGATATCATTCTGAAAGCACGGACTGTACTGGCCAAACTAGTAAAGCCTCTAGAAGAAGTGCTGCCCGCTGCTGCGGTTCAATTACGAGTACACCCCGAGGATCCTGGGGAGGTAACAATACGAACCCTACAGGCCCACGATGTCTCGACACAAGAGAAGGGCCGAAATATTTTGGAGCAGATGCGGGCCGAGCTTTCTGGACTAACTGCGGCCCAACTTTCACAAGTAAAAGCATTGCTGGGACAGTACCATGAAGTATTTGCTAGTCATGAGGACGACTTTGGGTGTACCACCGCCATCACTCATGAGATCCCCACAGCAGGAACGGCCCCTATCCGAGAACGATATCGACAGATTCCGCCACAACTCTATCAGGAGGTGAAAACTTTGCTGGCTCAGATGCTACAAAAAGGGGTGATACGGGAAAGTCAAAGCCCTTGGGCGGCCCCCATCGTGTTGGTCCGGAAGAAAGATGGTACACTACGATTCTGTGTGGATTATCGTAAATTGAATGCTTGCACTATTAAAGACTCATACCCACTGCCCCGCATAGAAGAATCTCTGTCTGCATTGGGTAAAGCAACATATTTTTCGACCCTGGACTTGGCCAGTGGGTACTGGCAGGTGCCTATGTCAGAGGAGGACAGAGCTAAGACGGCGTTCATAGTGCCCATGGGACTGTTTGAGTTTAATCGAATGCCATTCGGGCTGGCCAACGCCCCCGGGACATTTCAGCGATTGATGGAGCGATGTCTAGGGGATCTCAATTTTGAGGCCACGTTGATCTACCTGGACGACATCATCGTCTATGCCGCCTCCTTCGAGGACCACCTGAAGCGGTTGGGACAGGTACTCAGCCGGCTGCAAAAGTACGGGTTGAAGGTGAAGCCTCAGAAATGCCACCTATTTCGCTCTCAGATTGAGTATCTGGGTCATGCCGTTTCGGCAGAAGGTGTGAGGCCATCCCGGGAGAAGATTGCTGCTATCCAGGAATGGCCTACCCCCGAGACGGTGAAAGACGTGCGGGCTTTTCTGGGGTTAGCTGGATATTACCGTCGTTTCGTAAAGAATTTTGCATGTCGAGCTCGAGCCCTGCATGACCTGCTGAAGGGGGCTTCTGCTGGGGCCAATGGGCGAAAAATCCAGTGGCAACACCCTCAGGAAGAGGCCTTCCGAGATCTCAAGGCTGCACTCTCGGATGCCCCAGTGTTGGCTTATGCGGATTTCTCTCAGCCGTTCATCCTGCACACTGACGGGAGTCTTCACGGGCTAGGAGCTGTGTTGTCACAGGTTCAGGATGGCCGGGAAAGGGTGATCGCATATGGAAGCCGTTCACTCCATGACTCCGAGCGTAACCCTGACAATTACAGCTCTTTTAAGCTCGAGCTCCTCGCAGTGGTGTGGGCTATGACGGAGAGATTCGCAGAGTACCTAGCGGGCTCCGAGGTGGTAGTGCGAACTGACAACAACCCACTGGCTCATTTGGAAAACGCCAAGTTGGGGGCTTTGGAGCAGCGATGGGTGGCCCGAATGGCGAAGTACAATTACAAGATTATTTACAAAAGAGGGGCCGAGAATGTTCATGCAGATGCTCTCTCTAGGATTCGACATACAACTCCCGGACAGAATCGAGACGAAGAATTAGAAGGAGAGGAAATACCGTTCGCTCTTACCGCTGCCGTGCTCACCAATGTTGATGCAAAAGTATCTTCCCCAGAGGCCCACAGGGGCATCCTGGAACAATCTCGTGATAAGTGGATACAACAGCAACAAGAAGATGAAGAAGTTGGACTTCTCCGGACATGGGTCGCCGCTGGTCAATTACCCACTGATACTCAACGACAAGCTTTGACCCAAGACCTGTCGCTGATGCTGCGACAATGGGAGAGACTGATTATCCGAAGGGGATTACTGTACCGTAAGATCACTTCGCAAACAACCTCAACGACTGTTTGGCAGGTGGTTATGCCCGGAGCTCAACTACACGAACTGGCTCGAGAGGCTCACGAAAAAGGGGCCCACTTTGGAGTCAAAAAGACTTTGCAATGGTTACAACAGAAAGTTTATCACCCACGCTTGTCGGCTGTTGTGGACGAAGTTTGCCGTACTTGCCGCTTATGTGAATTGGCCAAACCGCCTGCTCAGAGGGCCGCAACACAGACGATTGTGACTTCAGAACCCTTGGAGCTCCTGACGGTGGATTATCTGCACATTGGTCCCGCATTCCAGGGATACGAACACTGCCTCGTCATGGTCGATCATTTCACCAAATTCGTTGTGGTTACCCCTACTCGAGACCAGACCGCGGAATCAGCCGCCTCCGCAATTTGCAGAAACTTTATACAAGTGTACGGCTGTCCTCAACGTATACATTCCGACCAGGGAGCATGTTTTTTGGGGAAAGTTATGGAGGAACTACATCATCTTTATGGGATTGATAAATCTCGGACTACACCATATCACCCGCAAGGGAATGGGGCTTGTGAGCGATTTAATCGGACATTGATTCAAATGCTACGCACTCTGGAGAGTGACAAGAAAGCTCGTTGGCCTGAATATGTTTCTGAATTAGTGTGGGTTTATAATAATCGGGTACATCGAGTAACGGGCTATACTCCTTATTTCCTGCTGTTCGGACGAGAGGGTAAAGGGATCACGGAGGTAGAGTTGGACCCCGAAGAGCCTCGGCCCTGGACCGGAGTGTCGTCTTGGGTCCGAAATCATCGCCACAGGTTGCAAACTCTTCACCGAATTGTACATACCAAACTTCAAGACTGGGAACACCCAGGGAAGAATATAGCCTCCCCTCCCCATCTCCAAATCGGGGACCGTGTGCTTGTACTAGATCAACGCCCCCAGAATAAACTGGAGTCACTTTGGGAAGAGAGTCCTTATCGGGTACTACGCCGTATCCATCCAGAAGGACCTGTATACGAAATACGGCCCGAGCAGGATGAAACACTGCCCACCCGCATTGTGCATCGTAATATGTTACGCCCGTGTATTTCCACCGACCCGAAGCAACTGGAACCCATCCCGAAGACATCCGAACCGGAGTCCATATGCTGGGACTCGGACGACGAGGATTTCCCTCCAGTTCCCAAGGGCCCTCCACCCAATAATGAGCCAGTTGACACAATTGGCCCACCGGCATCTTGCAGCCCACCGACGTCCACCACCCCAGAAGATTCCACCCCAGTCGAACTTAGACGCTCCGAGCGGTCAACAGCCGGCAAACCCCCCGAACGGTATGAACAAGACCAGTACGTTTGGCAACAAATATTGACGCCTTTACTGGCCAATCTCAATAGACTAACACCCTCGCCCGAGGACTGGCGAGCTTACAGGGTGGGGGAATGTGGGGAGGAGGACCCCTATATAGTGATTGGGCCGGAACCAGGGGGACCGCCATCAGGGTTATTGAAGAAACCACATCAGGGGAATTACAAAGGGAGACATGTGATTGAAGTTGTCAGGGCAACAGGGGGCGGGGCGAGGGTAAAAGGAGCAGGGGGCGCGCTAAGGTGGCAGTTGAAGGAGAGCCTGATAGGAAGGAGAGAGCCGTGCGGCAGAGAGAGGACTGTGGCAGCTGACGGTGTGGAAAAGAGAGACAGGCAGGAGACTGAAAAGGGAAAATTTGAGACTGACCGAAGGTTGACACGTAAGAGACTCTCCCCGGGAGTTTCCCCCCGCAAACATTCAGATAAAGTGACGGCCGCTGATTCCCTCCGTGGTGTCGCAGGACCGGGATCTCAGGCGACCGCTGCGACGACACAGCAATCCGGTACAGTGGCCAGGACACTGCCCCCCTGTCTTCTCCCACAGCTGCGGCCCCGTCATCACCGACCTCAGGGGACGTCACCTCGCTATAGGCGGCCACAGAGCCCCGTCCCGGTTACTGAGGGGACACTGAGCAGAATTTGTTAACGTTTATGTTTTTGAAACTGCGTCATGACCTGGCTGGGGAACGAGCGCCTCTAAACGGATGCCTGGGAGATTGACCCCCCGAACAGTCTCTTCAGGGCCTGCTGTGCCCCCACCGTTCCCATTTCTTCAGGGCCTGTTGTGCCCCACCGTGCCAGCTTCTTCAGGGCCCGTTGTGCCCCACCGACCCCATTTCTTCAGGGCCCGTTGCGCCCCACCGTCCAGTTTCTTCAGGGCCTGTTGCGCCCCATCGTTCCGGTTTCTTCAGGGCCTGTTGTGCCCCATCGTTCCGGTTTCTACAGGGCCCATTGCGCCCCACCGTCCAGTTTCTTCAGGGCCTGCTGCGCCCCATCGTTCTGGTCTCTTCGGGGCTGGACAAGCACAAGTCCTTCCGGGAAGTCGTGGATTACAAGGCAGCCACATCTGCAACCCCTGAGTGGTCGTAAACTCGAGCGACGCCCGGAAGGCTAAGTGTATTATAGAAAAAATAAGGACCCTTTTTGTTTTTAATGTTGTTTTACGAGTCCCTGCGAGGACAAATAGGTGTTTCCCCTTTGTCTGATTGAAGCAGTTTAGCCCTTGCGGCTTTAAAACTTATAAAAGTTTATTTCACCCCACATTCAGTCTCGTGTCTCGTCACTGCATCCTGTGAGCCTGCTCGAACCCTACATACTCTCTAGGTCTTTGTCCTGAAACCTCTTGACTACCCAGCCTCACGAGTTATCGATGAGTAGTGACTAACGTTACTTTACAATTGGCCTCACTTTTTTTGTCTACCAGTATGAAACCTATGTGTGACTAGAGATGAATGGATTGATCCATGGAGGAATGAGGTTGAGTCGAATTTTCTGAAATCTTTGGTTTCACGCAAATTTGAGCATTTTGAGATTCAATTCAAGGATTGCAAAAAAAGCTTGCTGGTCACCATTTCCCACAGAAAGAGCAGGCAAACGTAATTTTGTGATACCACACAGGCTTCACCATAATTCTCTGAAGCTATGACACTTTATCGTTTCAAATATCTTGTACTGTGGTGGTTAGCACCTGTGCCATCACAGACCAGCAGTTCCCAGTGGAGCACAGTTTGTACAGCAGAGTGATTTTCCATCTCCAGAGACACTGGATAAGTCTCTCTCTCCTGTAGTGCGTAGGCTCTTATAATCAAGGAGGTTCTCCATCTCCTGTAGAGTGCAAGCTCTTATGGTTAGCTGGGTCCTCTCTCTCTTTCTCTAATGTAGAGTGTAAGCTGTTATGCTCTTATGGTCAGCAGGGTCATCTCTCTCTTTCCTGTAGAGTGTAAGCTCTTATGGTCATTGTGGTCCTTCCTCTCTATCTCCAGTAGAGTGTAAGCTCTTATTATAAGCGGGGTCTTTTCTCTCTGTTTTGTAGAGTGTAAGCTCTTATGGTCAGCGGGGCCCTCTCTTTATTTCTCTCCTGTGACGTGTTAGCTCAGTGTGGTCCTCTCTTTTTTCTGTAGAGTGTAAGCTCTTATGGTCAGCAGGGTTCTCTCTCATCTCCCCATGTGTATTTTCTGAGCAATTACAGGCTTTCAAATATTGAGCTCTGCGCAAATTTATTTGCTACAAATCAAATTTTGGGGGAAAATTCGGCAAAGTTGCCAAATTTGAATTTCAAAAGATGCACTCATATCTACATGTGACAGTGTGATAAATGTTATGCATCGTAAAACTGTCTAATTGACATTGCCGCATGGTTTTATGCTGTACTACTGTGAAGAATGACGATTACTATTGGCTAACAAACAATGTAGTTCATTCTTGTGTTGGATAGACATACTGTAAATTTAACATTTTGCACCAGAGATCCAGTTCCAAGAAATAACTGAGCCACGTGGATGATATTTCTTCAAATATCATTCACATGGCTTTTACTATAGTGTTGTATAGATGTTTTGTGGGCAAATCCCCAAAAATACAAAATAAAAATCTGCATCTTTTCCATTACACTTGCATTTACCCTCAAACTTCCAATTTTTTTCACTTCTATAGTGTATAACGTGCCTTTTGCTAAAACTGCCATCTTTACAAGTAGTATCTACTGTTTGTTGCAAACTTAAGCGGAATTTTGTTCATGGCACTAAGCGAACAAGTAATTTGATTAACCCATGACTGATACCCCAATTAATCCTGCTTTCCTACCTACTTATATAATAATAATAATTATCATTATAGCGCCAACATATTCCACATGGATTTACAGTTTTGCACACAATATCATCACTGTCCCTAATGGGGCTCACAATCTAAATTACCTATCAGTATGCCTTTGAAATGTGGGAGGTAACCGGAGAACCCAGAGGAAACCCACGCAAACACAGGGAGAACAGAACGTACAAACTCCTTGCAGATGTTGTCCTTGGTGAGATTTGATTACCGTACTTGTATCTACTAGGCATACAGAAAGAAGGCTTAGCTATTATCATAGACTGAGATTATTTCCTAGAAAAGCAATGAGATAATTGATACATAGAATTCAATTTATTTCTTTAAGTGGCACTATTTTGGAGAGAAACAAAATTTTTTCTCTTAATCCTGGACAGTCTTGAAGGTGTAAATTCCTGAAAGCAGCATGTGTCTGTCGCATCATTTGTGATTTCTTGAAGTCATTTTTTTATCTTGTTGTATTTACTGATTTTTTATGTTCTTAATTTTTGTCATTTTATCTTTGAAATTTCAGCATTAAATGGTACAAAGTAATTAAAAAGTTGCATGTGTGTCTAATAATGCACCATATAGAAAACCTGAAACATTATTTTGGGCAGGGACTGGAGTGAGATGTGCGAAAAAAAAAAAATGAGATTTTTTAAAGTCGTATTTCATGAATTTGTTTTAAACATCTTCTTGTCACAATTCATTTTTTGATTTGTGGCAGCTCTGGTTCCGCTATAATTTAAATGTAGCTTTTTTTCCTTTTGGGCCAGCAAGGGTTAATATCTGCTTTCCTTGCTAGTAGTTGCTTTGTTGCTAGTCAGTTGATGTGGGTGGTGACCTCTCCCACCATCATTTAAAGAGGCACATAACCAATCAAATGACTGTAGGTGATAGAGTTTTCTATGTTGACCAAGCCTGGCATAAAGAGCTCTCTTGCTTCAGTTGTGATTCTGCTGAGTTCTTGGAGTTTGTGGTCCGGCTGCCTTATCCTCAGCTGTGTGGTGATTTACAGCAGGGATAGTGTTAAGTACTATTTCCTCTTTTTCTGTCTGTCTTGTTGTTGTCCCTCTCCCTGTGTTGTTCACCATCGGCAGTGGCGATGCTAGCGTCCTTGCCGGCCAGTGCACTAGACAGGAGTAGTGAGGTTACAATTAGAGACTAGGCACGTGACGGCGGTGGGGAGAAGGACCTGCTTAGGGTGTTAGGGGAGTTTAGGGACAGGCACAGGTTGGAGCTCAGAAGGTGCCCCGTGCCTTGTTCCCTACTGTGAGGGCCTTTCTCTCCCCATTCAATCCCGTTGTTGTGTCGTCCGCAGGACAATAACCGTGTCGGTTTTTGACATTATCACCGACCCGTACTTGATGCTTTTGCTCGCCTGATGCAGTTCCTCATGGATGAGTTTTCTGAATTATGGGCTCAAATGGCGCTGCAGCGTCAGCAGGTGATGGGGTCCTTGGTCTCGACTCCAGTCCTGGCTCTACCAGAACCTAAAGTATCTCTCCCTGACTGATTTTCTGGAGGGTGAGATAAATTTATTGTCTTCAAAGAGGCCTGTAAATGGTATTTCAGGCTTTGCCCTCATTCTTCAGGGAATGAGGAAAAGCATGTGGGGATTATAGTCTCCCTTTCTCAATGGGGATCCCCAATCCTGGGCCTACTCCCTTCCGACCGATTCACTATCTTTGCGGTTGGTGGATGAGTTTTTTGTGGCTTTGGCGCTGGTGTATGGGGATCCTGATGGCATCACCCTAGCTGAGTCTAGACTCCATAAAATCAAGCAGGGGGGCCGGCTGAGGAGTACTGCTCAGAGTTTCAGAGATGGGCCACTGACACGCAATGGAATGACCCTGCTCTTAGGAGCTATTTCTGTCAGGGTCAGTCAGCTAGGCTTCAGGATACTCTGGTGCAGTATGCTACTCCTTGGTCATTGGAGACCACCATGTCCCTTGCTCAGGGAGAGACATACGCCAAATCTACCCCCTGTTGTTCTTTCTAGGGAGGAGAACACACTGGTCCAGACGAACGAAGCCTTGCAGGTGGGAGGAGCCTTCTCTCAAACTAGGTTGCCTGCAGTTTGCCGTGGGACGGGGGCATGTTTTTGCTGTGGTCTGATTGAGCATTATATCATTGTCTGCCCAGCTCGCGCCAAAGTATGTACACCATTTCAAAAGCTGTGTTCCCCTGGTCGACACCAGGGAGTGTACAGTTCCCCCACCTTTATGTCTCAGTATACCATTCCGGCTGAAGTCCTCTCTCCTCTTGTACCAGTTGGGACTTGTACTGCTTATGATTACGGTACTTGTTTTTATTATGTATACCCCTCCTCACATGTAAAGCGCCATGGAATAAATGGCGCTATAATAATTAATCATAATAATAAGTTGTGGTTGGTGGGGAAACTGAGACTATACCGGTTCTTGTGGATAGTGGAGCTGGAGTCAATTTGGTGGATTCTCGCTTTGTTCAGACCCATGGTCTGATCGGTAGGATGCTGGCGAGACCCATTACCATTCGGGTAATAGTCTCTGTCCCTCTCAGCCAGAGGAGTGTGACCCAAGTCGCAGATAATATTAATCTGCGTATAGGGACTCTTCACGAAGAGTCACTGTCATGCTACGTCTTGGAGGGTGTGCCAACTCCCATCTTATTAGGCCTTCCCTGGCTGAAGAGTCACAACCGGTGAAAAATTGGTGGTCCAGGAAAGTAGTCAGTTGGGACCAGTCTTGTAAGACTGCTGCCTGGGAGCTATGATCTCTGCCGCCCTTCTCACACCTACCCCTTCTTCTCCAGTGGGGGCATCTAAGGTGCTGCAAGGGAGTAGGGGCAAGACTCAACCCTCACCACAAGTAAACCCTGAGTCTCCGAGTCCTCTCAGGAGGAGGTATCAGGGGAGGGTGGTGCTTCCCTCAGTGTATAGCAAAGTTATGAGTTTGGTGATATGGGGACACCTCTGTTGTCTGTTCCTCAAAGGGTTCACCATCTTTTGGCACGCATGTGTGAAAATAAACATTCAGGTCCGGATCGGTGTGTGAATGAATACGTGTGGGTGTCCACCAAAAAAATCAGGTGGCAGTACACATCTGGGACCTGGAGTTCTAGGGTGACTGGGCCATATTAGGTGTCGGCCATTCTCAGCCCGGGGACTTTACAGCTGGAGTTACCCCCAGTAATGCAGGTACTCAACATATTCCACAGGTTGGCACTCAGGAAATTTGTTGCGCCTCCGGAACCTACATTATTGCCTTCTCCATTGGGCTGCATTTACCATAACCTTGAGGATCAGGTAACTGTGAAGGTGAATCCTAGTGGGTGGATACGTCATTTCCAGTGAAGTCCGGTGCTGAGGGTCCAGAGGCCCCTCAAGGGGGGTACTATAGCGATTCATTTTTGGATTCATGGCAGCTGTGGTTCCGGTATAATTTAAATGTAGCTTTTTTCCTTTCAGGCCAGCAAGGGTTAATATCTGTTTTCCTTGCTGGTAGCTGCTTTGTTGCTAGTTAGCTGATGAGGGTGGTGAACTCTCCCACTATCATTTAAAGAAGCACACGACCCATCAGATGACCGTTGGTGATAGCGTTTTCTTTGTTGGCTAAGCCTGGAATAAAGAACTCTCTATTTTCAGTGGTGCTTTTGCTGTGTTCTTGGAGTTCGTGGTCTTGGTGCCTTATCCTCAGCTGTGTGGTGCTTTACAGCAGGGACAGTGTTAAGTACTATTTCCCTTTTTTCTGTCTGTTGTTGTCCCTCTCCCTGTATTGTTCACCATCCACAGCAGTGGAGAAGCTAGTGTCCTTGCCGGTCAGGGCACTAGCCAGGGAGTAGTGAGGTGACAATAAGGGACTAGGCATGTGATGGTGGCGGGGCAAAGGACCAGCTTAGGGTGTTAAGGGAGTTTAGGGACAGGCACACGTTGGAGCTCAGGAGGTGCCTTATGCCTTGTTCCCTATTGAGGGCCTTCCTCTACCCATTCCATCCCGTTGTTGTGTTTGTTTTGTCGCCCACCGGACACTAACCATGTTGGTTTGTGACACTTCTGGATAAGCAAAGTTGTAGATGCAAAACCAAATATAGTTAAACAAGAAAGACAATTTAAAAACTGTCGCTACACATTATGGGTCTTATACAGCAAGACTGGCGTTGTTCACCCCCAACTTGATGAGAAAATATGCTGGAGTCAGACTTTCCTGATTCATAAAGAGGCAAATGATTGGTTTTCACCTCTGTATGCACTTCAACAAAAATCCTACTTCAGTCTCTGCTCAAGTTAAACTTATGGTGTAGTGAACATCGCTGCTTGTCATGAATTTGCTATGCCTTTGTCAGGCTCAATCTCAGCTGATTTTGTTGGAAGTGAGTGAAAGAGACCCCCAAAAGCTTTTCATGACAGAGTACAGGCATAAAAGCTTTGATGAATCGAGCCCATAGAGAATAAGTTGCAAATACTAAAACAACTAAAAAAGGAGGAGCAAATTACTCTAGAAAATTGGAGAAACAGAAATGATGAAGTATATATGCATTGTTTTATCACAATAGCTGCTTTGTAGGCCATGTTCACATGTTCAGTATATGGTCAGTATTTTATCTCAGTATTTGTAAGCCAAATCCAGGTTTGTGATAAATACAGAAGTGGTGACTGTTTCTATTATACTTTTCTTGTGATTCTTCCTCTCCTGGCTTTGGCTTAAAAATGCTGAAGGTGTAACCGTAGTCTTGGATTGAGATATTACTTTAATACCTGTTCTGTGTAGCCACAACCTGAGCTTTGGTGAGAACACCAATACTTAATTGCTTGGCATATGATAAAAGTGTGACTGTGGTATTGGGTGTAATTTTTTTCCCTTGTTTTATTGTGAAACAAAAGAAGAATGATTTAACCCAATTTATTTTAAAAAAGACATTTCCTCCAAACACCTATTCCCCCGCATTAACTTGAGCTCTGTTTTTCATATTGCTGTCAACGCACAGACTGGGAAAGCGGTAGGGTAAGCTTAGAAAAACATGAGCCAGGCATAGCCCACAAATTCACAAGGTCTTTCTTCCTCTCTATGGGATATGCAGCAGTCATATTTATAATGTGACAGAGCGTAAGCACCTGTCACCAGTCGGGTGTTTATTTACTAATATGCAGTCCCATGTAAGCTTCTGACTGGCGACTGAGCACTATAATGGATTTGTGCTCCTAATCAGGGCAGCAGCTTTTCCTTGGAGTGGGCTTTGAAGAGAAGCAAGTCGTTGAGATACAGTTGCAGCAGTTTTTGTAAATGCCACAGGCTAATGTACGAAGAGGTTTTCTCACTGAATATTTCCTGCTTGTGAAATACCTAAACTTTCCCAAAGTAAATCACACCTTCGCTAAACGACAGCCACTGTGTAAGTTAAACAGTGAGTTTAGCCACTTCTGCATTTTTTTCAGATTTATTTTCTATCATATTTTTGCAATTTAATTATCGTATTCTAAAGTTGAGACTTGACTTTCAATTCCAACAGTAAAACTGTTTTTGCTGCACTTAACAACCAATCAAAACTCAGTGTGAGGTAGCGCTGTCATTCGGGTAGGGGATACTCGCTTAGCCGCCACAACACCAGATCCAGCACAGGTTTTTCATAAAACAGTTATAGTCCATGCGGTTTATTCAGCAACCTAAACCCACAGCAGTAACATACAGTTCATACAACCAGCATAGCGTCCATGACAGAGTTCAGCTCTGTAATCCCTGTGGTCACCCAGGTTATGCATATGCAGGCTCTTCAGCCTCAGATATCTCACCGACGTCAGGGTTTCCTCATAGTTCCTTCATCATGCTGCAGACATCCATTCCCTCCAGGGAATCATCAGGCACGTGCAGCCATTCAACCCAGCATTCTAGTGCTGTCAGAAAAGGAGACACATCTCCCAGCAGGAGCTTCCACAACGGACCAACCGGGTCCCAGCATTCATCCATGTGACCTACCCTGGCCACCTTATATGGTCCATAGCCACGCCCACCGGGTCACATGGCTATGACCTCAAAAAAGGTCCTTGAACCATTCTCACACTCTTTACACTATCGTTCTTAACCACACCCCTGGGTGGATTTGTAGGTAACTAGTACCTCCCATCTCCCCAGCTACCTGGAGACTTCTCACGGACACATTGAAACAGCACCTCAGCAGTATCACTGCTGATCAACACACACATAAGTCTCCATCTCAAGGCCACCCACCCTGAGATGCACAACGGTCATCCAGTATTCTGCCATTCATCCTCTCTCTTAGGATGTCCACACAGAGCCCCCTAGTGGACACAGTGGTCACTACACCACATACCTCCCCCTCTGTTCAAACCTGTGGGGTTGAACACACAGCATAACTCCAGGATCTCGAGACTGGGCACTCACTATACCTTGCCCCCCAGGTCGAGAGAACCGTCTCCATCTGTCGTATGGCCCATCCCTACGTTAGGCCTCCCCCGCCCCCAGTGGTCAGAATATCGGCCCTGATCTTTGGCCCTCCAGTCACAGCCTGTCTGCATCATCAGACACTGTTTGGTCACCACATTCCTCTCCCTGTTTGTTCCGTTCCCCGACCATCTCCCCCGGTCAGTACGGTCATAAGTCTTAGTTAAGCCTACTGTCTGGCCTGAGTCTGACTCATTCAGCATCTCACAGGAACTACGGTCTCTTAACATCATCCTGCCAGTCGAACTACCACTTGCTGACATTCTTTTGCCATCTGCCATGTCATTTCTTGGAGGAACCGTTCGGGTCCTTACATCTTGGGTTGAAGGCGGCCGCCACCTGGTGTCCATACCTCTTTATTGATTTGCCAACGGTCCAGCCTCAACTGCTCAATCTCTTGCAGGTACTCCAATAGCATCCGAAAGTTTCTCAGGCTTTCCATGGAGCCAACCACCATGATGGGAATCCTACCCTCTTCACTGGATAACTGGTCTTCATCATCAGGAGGGATCCTCACCCTCACCACACCGGAGATATTCACAAGGTCTTGCATTACCTTCCCGAATCTTCCAATGATTCTCCCAATCAGACCTTTGGGAACCGGAACTACATCTTTCCGCAAACCCAGCTGATCCATAGCCTCCCTTGCTAACTCTAGGCGTTGAGCAGTTTTCATATTACTCCGCCTGACCAACTGTTTGGCGTGGAGACATTGCAAATGCATCTCTTTCAGGACAGCTACCCAGTTGCTGTATCTTCCCTGGCTAATATTATCACCAACTGCCGAGTCTCAGGTGTCCAGTGCACCTTACACGCCTTGACCGCCTCCTTAAAAGCCTCATGCACACCTTCCTCAGTGCAGGCTTCTTGCATGTCTTCTGGTACATCAATCACAGACTTGAAGGTCGTGGTCTTACTCACTTACTGGACCGAAGGCTCTGGCTTTACCACAGACACTTTCCTCACTACAGATGAGCCAACCAGAGGACCGCCTTCTTCAGCTCTTTGCTCACCCACTTCACAAGATTTTATTTCTTCATGACCCTTTGCCACGATTGGTACTGGCAGTTCCGTCTTGTTCTCACTCGGGCCCAACCGCTGTAAGTCTTCGTCCAGTTTCCTCTCCCGCCGAAGATCTCTTACAGTTTCTTTGAGTTCCTCCATCTCTTCCCTAAGGGTCTTGTTCACACTTTGCCAGGTGGACAGGTGACCTCTGAGCTCCAAGACTTCTTTCTCGAGCTCCTCGTCCCTGTGCTCGGCCATTTGTCTGAGGACTCTTTCTCGTTGGACATGTTCTTCCACCTCTTCTCTGAGGGCCTTATTCAGTCCTGGCCACGTTACATGTGACCTTTGAGCTCAGAGACTTCTTTCTCTAGCTCCTCTAGTCTGTGCTCCTTTTCCCTCTCAGAGCCACAGTCACCCCCAGAGTCTGAGTCACCCCGGCCTGCCGAGCAATCTCTCCACTTACCCATTAACCGTGTGAATACTTCAGCCGTCTTATCAACCAGGTCAACGTCAGTCCTATCACGAGACACCATGTCCGTCCAATGGGTAGATGTACCCCTTTTCCTGGTCACTTCTACCTCTGACCTCTCCATGTCAGGAGCCGTCACCGTCTTAATCTCTGTTACCCCAACAGTAGAAACGTCTCCACCCTTGTACCATAGGTCATCAAACACGACAAAGTCCCGGCCCCCCTCCAAGGTATACACTAAGTCTGGTGGTATACCGCCACCTTGGCACTTACTGCCTCCGGACCCCTCAAACACCACTCTGTCTAGCGCATAGTTCACAGTGACCCCATGTTTACAGTGAACCTGGGCCATTTTCTTGGTCAGACAGAAAGTGAGAGGAGTTCCTAACAGAGTCACCTCACTCTTTGAGTCCAACTGTCCCGAGATTTCTCCCCGGTGCAGCATCACGGTACACACTTGTGGCCCGTCATGCTCTGGAAAGTATAACCCACATTCTGAAAACACTCTACACGAACACTGCTGTTCCTCTTTTGACACACCGGCCTGTTGTGAGCTCATTTTTGGGTTTGCCTCTGGCTTCTGGTGAGGGTTATGGAGCTGACTGTGCTGACAGAGGAGTAGTGAGTTCTCTATCTGGACTCCCTCTGTTGGTGAAGGGAGGTAATGAAGTTGATCTAAATGGCAGAGACCGGCCACCTGAGGAAGAGGACTGCGATTGGACATCAGGAGTTTCTGATTGGATTTAAGGCAGCTGGTGATTTTTCCTGACTGTTGCTCCTGGTTTCCAGTTTGGTTCCTGCCTTCCTAAAGCTAAGTTTTCTCTGCTATTGTTCATATGAGTTTTTGTCTGGTTTACTTTTGTGCTCAGCCAGCATTGGCTGGGACTGGGCTGAATCCCCATTTTGCCTCTGATCAGTTGATCCCTTTTTCTCTGTCTTCAGAATATACCTGAGTGCTGATATAGTGATTTGAAGTCTAGCGACTTCAGGGCCTTTTTCTATCAGACGTGTTGGACATTCTTTATGGCAGAGTTTTTTGCGTGATTGCAGACAGCAGCTTTTCTTTCCTGTCCTTTCTAGTTAGTGAGGGCCCCATCGTTTGCTCAGCCTATCTTTCTACCTGTGTCTGTGTTTTCATCTTGTTTCACCGACAATACATGTTGGGGGCTGTCTATTGCTTTGGGGTCTGCTCTGGGGCAGTTTAGATTTTCCCGTTCTTTCTTTAGGCTTATTTAGTTCTCCGGCCATGACGAGGCGTCTAGGACCACCGTAGGCATGCTTCACGGCTTCTGCTAGTTGTTGTGGATAGGATCAGGGGTCTGCAATCCGCTAGTTACCAACCTCTCCGGTTTTCTGGGCTTAGCTTGCTTTTTGTTTTTTCCTCCTCGGTGACTCATTCATAACACTGGCCCCTTTCTGGACCACCACCCCAATTTGGGTCACCGCCCCCCTCTGGGACTCCACCTCTTTTTGGGTTACCACCCCAATTTGGGACTCCACCCCCTTTTGGGCTCCCATCCCGATTTCAGCCGCCGCTCCCTTTCGGGATTTCCCCATGTCCGTTATACCGGTCTTCTCAGACCACAGTTCACACCACACAGTTTATGTCTCTTACGATACCACACAAGTCCTTGCTGGCACCACCACAGCCCCTGCTGTCACCGATCTTCAACACCACCGGCTGCCGTTCACACACAGCTGCTGGTGTCACCTTCGTAACCCTGCCGAGTTACAGGAAGCTGCTTGTCCCCTTCGTTACCCCACCGAGTTACAGCAAGCCGCTTGTCACCTTCTTGACTCCCACTGAGCCACTGCAAGCTGAGTTGAGACAAGAGAAAAAAAAACACCACACAAAACTCACGTGTCCTGTCTGTGTGCTATTCAGGATGTTCCGTCTCCGCCTGAGACCGTCCAACACACAGGGCGCACCGGGTGCGATTCAGGGAGCGACCCTCCTCCCAGGGTCTCCCCACACTCTGGCCTCACCAGATCCAGGGGCTCGGCGGGTGCTCTTCAGGACATCCGTCTCTGCCTGAGACTGCCCAACACTCGTGCCTCACCAGGTCCAAGATTATAACATGTGCTCCTGGGATCTGATTCTTTCTCCTAGAATCTCCCAACACTGACCCTCCAGGACCTTTGCTCACTGAACCCTCCAGGTACACAGTCTTACTCACTGACCCAGGTCAGTACCACACGAACACCTGTCTGTTACCTGTGTCGGCCACACAGGTCCCTGGGTACCTCTTCTCCACAGAGGCACCCTAGCAATCACCAGTCTCTTTCTCCTGGGGAAGCTGCCACACTGGGCTCACCGATCCGGACAGTGCCTTACTCACTAGGCCGCCCCACAGTTCCAGAACCACAGCCAGGCAGTGGCTTTCCCAAATGCAGGCCATCACAGGCTCTGCTCATACATGTGGCTGGTCATCAAATTACATGGCTTTCACGACCGTCCGCCCTCCTGACTCAGCTGCTATGAGCTCATCTGTTCATTCATCTTTTATGTCTGAGGATCTCCCTCTTCTGGTGAAGGAAGGTAGTGAGGCTGATTTAGATGAAAGAAACCAAACACCTGATCAGGTAGATGGTCACTGGGTAAAGGGAACTTCAGACTGGATATAAGGCAGCCGACACCCTTCTGAGTCGCTGGTGATTTCTCTGCTGGATTCTTGGAGACCAGTCTGATTCCTGCTTCCCAAAGATAAGTTTTTGCTCTGCTATTGAACTTATTAGTTTTGGTTTTGTTTACTTTGTGTTTTGGAGTTCAGCCATCCCCGGCCGGGGGTGTGCTGGATTCTTTTTCCTTGATCAGTGTTCTCTTTTGCTCTGCTTCCAGAATATTCTGAGTGCTGATATAGGGTTTGAAGTCTAGTGACTTCAAGGTCCTTTTTGCTTATCAGTTGTGTTGGTAATATTTTTTAGCAGGGTTTTCTCGGATTGCAGACAGCAGCTTTTCTGTCCTGTCCTTTTTAGTTAGCTTGGGCCCCATTGTTTGCTCAACCTATCTTTCTATCTGTGTTAGTGTTTTCATCTTGCTTCACCGTCATTATATGTTGGGGGCTGCCTATTGCTTTGGGGTCTGCTCTGGGGCAGTCAGTTTTTCCATTTTCTCTCTTTAGGCTTATGTAGATCTCCGGCTCTGACGAGGTGTCTAGGATCACTGTAGGAACACTCAACGGCTACTGCTAGTTGTGTGATAGGATTAGGGGTCTGCAATCCGCTAGTTTCCAACCTCTCTGATTTTCTGGGCTGAGCTTGTGTTTTGTTTTTTCCTCCTCAGTGACTCAATCATAACAGAATCACCAGCCATACCGCAGATTCTAGGGTACTCAAAAGCAGGAAGGAATTGTTTAAAAGAAAAAGAAAAAGGTGTCAGAATTTTTTTTTTTGTATATTTTTGCCTCTTTTTCTCTGAGACCGTAGGATGAATATATATATTTTTTTTCTGATGGAGTTTAAGCAATTGTCTGATCGTGTGGAGCAGCTTGCTGCTGAAGTGCGAGGAATTTCCGCCTACCTTGCTCATTCACACGCTGCTGAACCAAAAATCCCCACTCCTGATGTGTTTCTTGGGGATCGGTCTAAATTTTTGAATTTTAAGAATAATTGTAAATTATTTCTTTCCTTGAAGCCTAACTCATCGGGGAGCTCTGCGCAGCAGGTTAAAATTGTCATCTCCTTGCTGCGCGGCGATACCCAGGATTGGGCGCTTTCTTTAGTACCAGATGATCCTATTCTAACTAATGTGGACGCATTTTTCAGGCCTTGGGGTTGTTGTATGATGAACCTAATGCAATTGATCAAGCTGAAAAGACCCTGTTGGCATTGAGCCAGGGTCAAGATTCTGCAGAACTGTACTGTCAAAAATTCAGAAAGTGGGCGGTCCTCAGCACTTGGAATTATGGTGCCTTGGCAGCTCTCTTTCGGAAGGGTTTGTCACAAACCGTAAAAGATACCATGGTCTGATCTCCTGTTCCCTCTGGTCTTGACGATTCTATGTCATTAGTCATTCAGGTTGATCGGTGTTTACGTGAAAGTAAAATTATACGGGAAATGCTGCCACCTGTTGAACAAATGTCTGAAACTATGCAATGTGATAGAGTTTTGTCTAGGGCGCAACGTCAGGAGTTCAGAAGGCGTAATAAGCTGTGTTTTTTCTGTGGAGTTGCCTCTCATATTATTTCTGTCTGCCCTAAATGAGAGAAACGTTTTGCACACACATTTGCTGTGGGTGGTGTACAACCTAAGTTTCTTCTGGCAATTACTTGATCTGCTCCCTGTCCACATTTTCTGCTAAAGCCTTTATGGATTCAGGAGCAGCCTTGAACCTAATGGATTTAGATTTTGCTAAACGTTGTGGTTTCCCTATGACACCCCTGCGGACGCCTATTCCTTTGAGGGGTATTGATGCTGCTCCTTTGGCGAAGAATAAACCACAGTTTTGGACCCAGGTGGTAATGCGGGTCACCCCAGACCATCAAGAAAATTGCAGATTTTTGGTGTTGCATAATTTGCATGATACCATCGTGCTGAGTTTCCCCTGGTTGCAAATCCATAATCCAGTTTTGGATTGGAAATCTCTGTCTGTGGTGAGTTGGGGTTGTCAGTGTGCTCTTAGTGACACTCCTGGTTTCTCCACCTCTCCCCAGTCGCATGAGGTTCCTGACTATTTGGCTGATTTTTATGATGTGTTTAGTGAGAGTAAGTCTGCATCTTTGCCTCCTCATAGGAGTTATGACTGTGCAATTGAGCTGAGTCCGGGGTGTAAATTTCCCAAGGGTCGACTTTTTAATTTATCTGTACCTGAACATGAGGCTATGCGTTCTTATATTAAGGAGTCGTTGGAGAAGGGTCATATTAGACCATCCTCTTCACCCTTGGGTGCTGGTTTTTTTTTTTTGGCCAAGAAGGATGGTTCATTAATGCCCTGTTTTGACTATCGCTCCCGTAACAAAATTACTGTTAAATATCAGTATCCGTTACCCCTGATTTCTGACCTATTTTCTAGAGTTGAAGGTGCTTGCTGGTTTACCAAGCTTGACCTCAGGGGGCGTATAATCTTATTCACATTAAGCATGGGGATGAATGGAAGACAGCGTTTAATACTCCGGAGGGACATTTTGAGTACCTGGTGATGCCTTTTGGGCTCACTAACGCCCCTTCTGTCTTCCAGTGCTTCATGAACGATATTTTCCGGGACTTTGTGGATAAGTTTCTGATCATCTATTTGGATGATATTTTGATCTTTTCCAGGGATTGGGTCTCTCATGTGGAACATGTTCGGACTGTGTTCCGGATTTTGAGGGAAAACTCCCTGTATGTTAAGGGATCGAAATGTCTTTTTGGTGTACAGAGGATTTCATTTTTGGGATTTATTTTGTCTCCGTCAACTATTGAAATGGACCCGGCCAAGGTACAGGCCATTTATGATTGGGTGCAGCCCACTTCTTTGAAGGCTCTCCAGAAGTTTTGGGGTTTTGCTAATTTTTATCGTAAGTTTATAGCCAATATTTCTGTTATTGCCAAACCATTGACTGATTTGACTAAGAAGGGTGCTGATTTGCTGAATTGGTCTCCAGAGGCTGTTTCTTCTTTTCAGGAGCTGAAGCGGAGGTTCACTTCTTCTCCGGTTTTGCGACAACCCGATGTCTCACTTCCATTTCAGGTGGAGGTGGATACTTCAGAGACTGGTGCAGGAGCTGTTTTGTCCCAAAAATATCCTGTAACATCTAAAATGAACCCCTGTGCCTTCTTTTCCCAAAAGTTCTCTCCTTCGGAACGCAACTATGATGTGGGGAATCGAGAACTGTTGGCCATGAAGTGGGCATTTGAGGAGTGGAGACATTGGTTGGAGGGAGCTAGACATCAAGTTGTGGTCCTCACTGACCACAAGTATTTTATCTACCTTGAGTCGGCTAAACGCTTGATTCCGAGACAGGCCAGGTGGGCCTTGTTTTTCACATGTTTTGATTTTGTGGTCTCCTTTCTCCCGGGCACTAAGAACGTTAAGGCTGATGCCCTCTCTAGGAGTTTTTTGGCCGATTCTCCTATTGTGACCAAGCCTGATACCATCTTAGGTGAGGGGGTGGTTCTCTCTGCCATCTCGCCTGATTTGAGACGTGCTCTGGAGAAGTTTCAGGAGGATAAGCCTGAGCGTTGTCCCAGTGGTAGGTTATATGTTCCTGACCAGTGGAGGAGGAAAGTGATGTCTGAGGTTCATTGCTCCGCGTTGGCTGGTCATCCAGGTATTTTTGGTACTAGAGATTTGGTGAGTCAGTCTTTTTGGTGGCCTGCCTTGTCTCGTGATGTCAGAAATTTTGTGCAGTCCTGAGGGACTTGCTCCCAATCTAAGCCTTGTTCTCGTTCTAGTGGGTTGTTGATGCCTTTGCCGGTGCCCAGGAGGCCATGGACCCATATTTCAATGGATTTTATTTCTAATCTGCCTGTCTCTCAGAGGATGACTGTTATCTTGGTGATTTGTGATAGATTCTCTAAGATGGTCCATCTTGTACCACTCCCTAAGTTGCCATCTTCCTCAGAGTTGGTGCCCTTGTTTTTGCAACAGGTGGTTCGCTTGCACGGGATTCCTGAGAACATTGTATCAGACAGAGGAGTTCAGTTTGTCTCTAGATTCTGGAGGACCTTTTGTTCCAAGTTGGGAATTCAGTTGTCCTTCTCCTCTGCATTTCACCCTCAGACCAATGGGCAGACTTAGAGAACAAACCAGACTTTGGAGGCTTATTTGAGATGTTTTCTATCTGCTGATCAGGAAGATTGGGTCTCATTTTTACCCTTGGCCTAATTTGCTTTAAATAATAGAGCTAGTTCTGCCACTTTGATGTCACCCTTTTTCTGTAACTTTGGGTTTCATCCTCGATTTTCTTCAGGGCAGGTGGAGTCCTCTGCCTGTCCAGGGGTTGACACTGTGGTGGAAAGAATGCAGCAGATTTGGGACCAAGTGGTGGATAAGTTGTCTCTTTCCCAGGAAAAGGCCCAGCGGTTTTGTAACCGGCATAGGACCATTGGTCCCCGGTTTAAGGTGGGTGATATGGTCTGGTTGTCATCAAAGAATAACTCTATGAAAGTGACTTCTCCAAAGTTTAGACCTAGATTTATTGGACCTTACAAGATTTTGGAGATTATTAATCCGTTCTTTTTTCGGTTGGCTCTTCCTGTCACATTTAAGATTCATAATGTGTTTCATAAGTCCTTGTTGAAGAGGTTTGTTGAACCAGTGGTTCCTATGGTGGCACCTCCTGACCCTGTGTTGGTTGAAGGTAACATGGAATATGAGGTAGAGAAGATACTGGATTCCCGTATGGCTAGACAGAGACTCCAGTATTTGGTTAAGTGGAAGGGTTATGGTAAGGAGGATAATTCCTGGGTCTCTGCCTTGGATATTCATGCCGAAAGATTGGTGCATGCTTTTCATCGAGCTCATCCTGATCGGCCTGGTGGCTTGGATGAGGGTTCGGTGACCCCTCCTCAAGGGGGAGGTACTGTTGTGAGCTCATCTGTTCATTCATTTTTGTGTCCGAGGATCTCCCTATTCTGGTGAAGGAAGGTAGTGAGGCTGATTTAGATGAAAGAACCCAAACACCTGATCAGGTAGATGGTCACTGAGTAACGGGAACTTCAGACTGGATATAAGGCAGCCGATGCCCTTCTGAGTCGCTGGTGATTTCTCTGCTGGATTCTTGGAGACCAGTCTGATTCCTGCTTCCCAAAGATAAGTTTTTGCTCTGCTATTGAACTTATTAGTTTTGGTTTTGTTTACTTTGTGTTTTGGAGTTCAGCCATCCCCGGCCGGGGGTGTGCTGGATTCTTTTTCCTTGATCAGTGTTCTCTTTTGCTCTGCTTCCAGAATATTCTGAGTGCTGATATAGGGTTTGAAGTCTAGTGACTTCAGGGTCCTTTTTGCTTATCAGTTGTGTTGGTAATATTTTTTAGCAGGGTTTTCTCGGATTGCAGACAGCAGCTTTTCTGTCCTGTCCTTTTTAGTTAGCTTGGGCCCCATTGTTTGCTCAACCTATCTTTCTATCTGTGTTAGTGTATTCATCTTGCTTCACCATCATTATATGTTGGGGGCTGCCTATTACTTTGGGGTCTGCTGTGGAGCAGTCAGTTTTTCCCTTTTCTCTCTTTAGGCTTATGTAGATCTCCAGCTGTGACGAGGTGTCTAGGATCACCGTAGGAACACTCCACGGCTACTGCTAGTTGTGTGATAGGATTAGGGGTCTGCAATCCGCTAGTTTCCAACCTCTCTAATTTTCTGGGCTGAGCTTGTGTTTTGTTTTTTCCTCCTCGGTGACTCAATCATAACACTCAGCGTTGCCAGCACTGCACCATGTGCTTTGGAACCGTTGCCCTTAGCAACCAAGTTTTGACGGTCCTCTTCCGTTGCCCCTAGCAACAAGGCTACAACATTGCCCTTTGCAATCTCCACCAATTGTGAGGTAGCACTGTCATTCAGATAGGGGATACTCGCTTCGCTGCCACAACACCAGATCCGGTACAGGTTTTTCATGAAACAATTATAGTCCATGCGGTTTATTCAGCAACCTAAACCCACAGCAGTAACATACAGTTCATAGAACCAGCATAGCGTCCTTGACAGAGTTCAGCTCTGTAATCCCTGTGGTCATACAGGTTATGCATACTCATGCTCTTCAGCCTCAGATATCTCACCCACGTCAGGGTTTCCTCATAGTTCCTTTATCATGCTGCAGACATCCATTCCCTCCAGGGAATCATCAGGCACGTGCAGCCATTCAACCCAGCATTCACATGCTGTCAGAAAAGGAGATACATCTCCCAGTGGGACCTTCCACAAAGGACCAACCGGTCCCAGCATTCATCCCCTGGCCACCTTATATGGTCCGTAGCCACGCCCACCGGGTCACATGGCTATGACCTCATCACAGGTTCTTGAAACATTCTCACACTCTTTACACTATCGTTCTTAACCACACCCCTGGGTGGATTTGTAGGTAACTAGTACTGCACATCTCCCCAGCTACCTGGAGACTTCTCTCGGACACATAGAAACAGCACCTCAGCAGTATCACTGCTGATCAACACACACATAAGTCTCCATCTCAAGGACACCCACCTTGAGATACACAACAGTCATCCAGTATTCTTCCATTCATCCTCTCTCTTAGGACATCCACACAGCGCCCAATAGCGGACACAGTGGTCAATACACCACATCAGCTTTTATTTTTCCAGACCATTGTATGATATGAAAGATAAGCTCTGATTGCATGCAACGGGCAAGAAAAACAGTTTTAGTGTTAAAATTGATAAATAACACTTTAATACTATACTCAACCATCTTATTAATAGGACATGTCATATTAATTTCAAGCTATTAATTCCACCAATATTTTGGGAACTGCACTTAAAGGAATGTGTCAGAACAATCCATTACCCCAAGCTGTTTACAAGACCATGTTACTTGCTTTATTTGACACGAAGATGATGCTAAAGAGCTCTGGGTTTGACTGGAGCGCTTCGCTAGCCTCTGCTCTACCCAACTCTAGTCCACGCCATGTGCAGCATTCTTCTGCTTCATTAACACGTGGCAGGCTTCACTACACAGCAACCCATGAGCTGTCAGTTATGTAGAAAAAGGTGGGGATTAAAGACAGGGAGGCAGACCCTCGGGAAGTGCTTTACTCATGCCCAGAGCACTTCAGCCTCATTTGCATATGAGATAAAATCAGAGCTTTTGTAGGTCATGGAGCAACAAAATGAATAAGTAAGGGCTCATACCCGTATGTGAGAAAAAACAGTCTGATTTCCGGACAGAAAAAACGGACGAGTTTCATGAGAGTATCATGCGAGTACAATGCGATTTTTCTCACATAGCATCTGTAGGACATCCGTATGACATGCATATGCAATGCGTTTTTTTTCTCTGCAACTATTTTTCTACAATTATTTACAGAACCATTTACAGTGTTCTATGCCACAGGATGGTAAGGTATCTGTAAAAAACAGACGGCTTACGGATGGTCCGTATGCTGTGCGATTTTTTTTCTCTCAGTCCTATTTCAGCTGAGAAAAAAATCATAGATGAGATGTAACCCATTGAATAACATTGGTCAGATCTGATTTTTTATCGAATTGCATTCGTCCATTTTTCTCGCAAGCGAATATGAGCCCTAAAGGTGTGGATAACATTATATATTGTTAGTCAAAGTGAATAAAAGAGACCCATCAACTCTAATACAATATGTCCTAGATGAAAATCGTCATCATGTCAGCATGATCTACAACTCGAATGTGGCATTTTAATCCCTAATGCCCTATAATTAGCACTATTTTCCCTATCGGTCCTGTTGTCACAATAGCAGAGGATGGCTGTGAAATACTAGTAACCTTGGACCAAATACAGGTCCCCTGGGCAGTCTAACATTACTGGATATAATAGTCAATGACCAGTCAAAATAATAAAGGTACAGTATGATGTATTTAATTTAAAGTGGAGAACATTGAATTCATAAAATGCTCATTTTCATATCAAGGGTAAAAACTTTCAAAAATAATAATATAGCCAGTAAGTACAGTACACCTGCCTTATCAGCACTAAGGCTGGTTTCACACTTGTGTTGGGCTGAGCTGCGAAGGGCTGCGTACTTCCTCCATTAAGCCCGCCCACTGCCGCACCTCTTCCATTCAGCTCCAGCTATGTCGGCATGCGTCCTGTGTACCTATCTGTTATGAACGGGTCACCGAGGAGGATATAAGACCAGGCTAAGCCACAGAAAACCAGAGAGGTTGGTAACTAAGCGGATTGCAGACTCCTGATCCTATCCACACAACTAGCAGTAGCCGTGGAGCGTACCTACGATGCCCTAGACGTCTCGGCACAGCTGGAGAACTGTTATGAATGGGTCACCGAGTAGGAAAAAATAAACAATAAGCTAAGTCTCAGAAAACCAGAGAAGTTGGTAACTATGCAGATTGCAGATCCCTGAACTTAACCGCACAACTAGTAGCAGTCGTGGAGCGTTCCTACGATGGTCCTAGACGCCTCGTCACAACCGGAGATCTACTTAAGCCTAAAGCAGGAAAAGAGGAAAACTAACTGCCCCAGTGCAGACCCCAAAGGAAAGACAGCCCCCCACAAGTATTGACGGTGAAACAAGATGAAATTACAAACAAAGGCAGGAAAATAGGCTGAGCAAACGATGGGGCCTGGCTAACTAAACAGGACAGGAAAGGAAAGACACTGTCTGCAATCTGCCAAGAAAAACCTGCAAAAATATTGTCCAACACTCCTGATAACAAAATTAAACCTGAAGTCACTAGACTTCTACACCTATATCAGCACATTGAAATATTCTGAGACAGAGCAAAAAGAGGCCAATCCAATAAGGGACAAAAAGCAGCTTGGCAAATACTGATACATAGGAGTGGAAATTCAGCATAGCCCCAGAAGGGGTAGGCTGACCACACAAGAAACTGAATTGACCAACAAGCGCAAGTGTGAACAATAGCAAAAAACAAACTTAACTTGAGAAGACTGGAAGAGAGCTGAAGTCCAGGACCTGAGAAGAAGACTGAATCACCAGCACTAGGATAGGGTGTCAGCTGTCTTATATCCAGTTTGATACTCCAGAGATCCAATCGTTATCTTCCTCATCAGGTGGCAGATCACTACCACTTAAACCAACCTCACTACCTCCTGTCACCACCAGAGGGAGAACGGGAGGGGAACTCTCAACTGGTGGAGCCGAAAATGAGTTCATAACAGAGAACTAACTCAGCCTAAAGCAAGAAAGGTGAAATCTAAACTGCCCCGGAGCAGACCCCAAAGGAATAGACAGCCCCCAAACATATATTGTCGGTGAGACAAGATGAAAACACAAATGCAGGCAGAAAAATAGACTGAGCAAATAATGGGGCCCAAACTGACTAGACAGGACAGGAAAGGAAAGACATTTTCTGCAATCACGCAAAAACTCTGAAAAATCCAACACGTCTGATGCACAAAAAACACTGAAGTCACACGACTTTGCCCCCATTATATCAGCACTCTGGTATATACTGAAAGCAAAGCAAAAAGAGACCAATATAACAGGGGACAGAACAAAATGACACAAGCATTAACATATGGATGGTGATCCAGCACTGCCCCAGCAGGAGCAAGCTGACCTGCACAAAGCAGAGATAGACAAAACCACATCACATGCAAAAACATTAGCAAATTAACCACTTAGCTAAACCATGCAGGAAAAGAGCAGGAGACATCAGACATCAGACCTCAGAAGGCACAGGAAGAAAATCATCAGTAGGGATTGAAGGAAATCAGCTGTCTTAAATAATCCAGTCAGAAACCCCAGATCTCCAATCATTATCATCATTATCAGGTGGCAAGCCTCTGTCAATCTGACCAGCTCCACTACCTTCAGTAACCACCAGAGGGAGTCCAGAAAGAGAACTTGCAACACCTCTGTCAATCTGACCAGCTCCACTACCTTCAGTAACCACCAGAGGGAGCCCAGAAAGGGAATTCACAACACCTATCTTTAACTTTGGGTATGCAGGCCATGCGGATGTATGCGGATGCCTCCGCTTGCGTCGTTTTGACTCTGCGCAGAACGCAACATGTTGCATTTTGTTACGGTCATCGCTGGTTCAAAGCGACGCAAGCGGAGGCATCCGCATATATCAGCGTGGCCTACGTACCCAATGTTAAACATAGATACGCAGACCTCAGGCAGGCGTAGGCGGAGCTGAATGGAACAGGTGCAGCAGTGGGCGAGACTTAACTGAGGAAGTACGCAGCCCTCTGCAGTTTTGCCCAACGCAAGTGTGAAACCAGACTAAGAAATGTCTATAATGATGTATGCAGCTTATATTGTGACATGTTTCAAAAGATCCTCTTTACAGGATTACATTTAATATCCCTGCTCTTTTTTTAATGAAGATGAGGTCTAACTTAAGTAATAATAAATCCCAGGCTAACTCTTTAAACAGGTTTCACACAGTCATAACATGGTCACAACAGCTGGACTCCATGTGGTTTTATTGGACTGAACTTAGAATTCCATATTGTTCTATAATTTTTGGTTCCATAGAACTTACAGGGGTGTTAATGCTGCTGCTGTAACATGCATATTATAATGTGACTATGTTACATCCACGTGAAAGTGGTCTCCATCTGTTATTAGTTTCTGTATAAAAACCACACAGCTTAGCTGATGTATTACACTATGACTGAATATTCCTCAGTGTTCGACTGGTACCACACGACCATGAAATACAGTCTGTGCTCTTAACCCCTGATGAAGCCATAGGTCTAGTTGCAATACACGTGGGGCTTTCTCCCTTTCCTCTTTGCCTCAAATTACAGGTCGTTCCTTAGCTCAGGTAAGGAGATCCATCAGTTGGGCTGAGTATTGCGACCCAAACATGTCTGTGTTTTCTGGAAGTGCAAAAAAGACCTAAACCACATTTTCTTGGTAGACTGGGTCACTCCTCTGACTAAGGTGTCCACATTTACCAAAAACTAAATAGTAATCACAATGTAACACGGGAAAATGAACTAGTTACATTAAATTGTATCTTGTATTCTTCACAAATGTGCTTCTACAAAGCTGCTTTACCCAGGTGCATAAACTCAATTTATACAGTGCCCCGTATAAATGTCTAGTTATCCTTATAATCATCTAACCATCTCCTAGGAGTAGATATTAATAAGTTCCTCTTATATTAATGATAGTTTAGGCAGTTTTGTTGCATAATTTACTAGCTAAGATGACAATCATCCTTAATGGCATGCGATTAAGCAGATTTCTAAGTATAATTAGCTCTAATTAAATGTGAAATTAATGATTATTTGTAAGAAAATAGTAGCATTGCTATAATAAGGCATTTTTTGCTTTCCCAATATGCTTTAAAATAGAATTCCTATGTGTTGCAGATATAGGGTTTAAAGGCTGTGTGGCCCTTAACTGTAAAGAGCCATAATTGCTTGCCAGCTTGGAGTCTAGCATTGGATAATAGCACATACAGTTGTATTGCAATTATATAGGTCCGGAACAAATTTTTGGACTATACTTGGATTTAAGTCCAATGAGAAGGAATGTAATCGCGAGTCAAGGTGTAAGCCTGGAGCAAAGTGCAATTTATGATGCAACTTGGTCAATCATTTTTAAAGATATTTTCTTATTTCATATTTTTTAACTATTTTTGTTGTAAACTTAGTTTGCAACAAATCTCGAAAATCAAATTAATTTATTTAGGAAGAATATTCCTTACCACATTTTATGTTTTTTTTTCTGAATACTTAATTTGTTAGCACATTCTCCTTGTAACAAATATTACAGCCGCTTTTATCAGTGCTACTGCCTATTGTGACATGTTCTTAATAAAACGGAGGTTTTTTTCAGTGTCCATAAAAACAATGGATGAGTCTGGGTTTTTTCGTACTTGTATAAATTATTGTGATTTGGATTCTCATCAGTTCATATACAGTTGAAACCAGTAGTTTCCATACACTATATAAAAATAAATATATGCATGTTTTTCTCAATATTTAACATTAAATCAGAATAAACCTTTCCTGTTTTAGGTCAATTAGGATTACCAGAGAGAGAGAGAGATTGTTTTAAGGCATTTTTATTACTTACTTTTATTACTTACTGCAAAGTCAAAAGTTTACATACATTTCATTAGTATTTGGTACCATTGCCTTAAACTGAATGACTCGGGTCAAACTTTTTCACCAGCTTCTCACAATAGTTTGTCAGAATTAGGGCCCATTCCTCCTGACAAAACTGGTGTAACTGATCCAAGTTTGCCTTTTCAGCTTTACCCATAAATGTTCGATAGGATTGAGATCAGGGCTTTGTGATGGCCACTCCAAAACATTGACTTTGATATCCTTAAGCCACTTTGTTACCATTTTGGCAATATGCTTCTGGTCATTGTCGATTTGGAAGAGTCATTTCTGCCCAAGCTTTCACTTCCTGGCTGATGTCTTGAGATGTTGCTCCAGTATTGCCACATAATCTTCTTTTCTCATGATGCCATCTATTTTGTGAAGTGTGCCAGTCCCTCCTGCAGCAAAACGACCTCACAACATGATTCTGCCACTCCCATGTTTCACAGTTGGGATGATGTTCTTAGGCTTCCAAGCGTCTCCCTTTTTTCTTCAAATGTAATGATGGTCATTATGCCCAAGAAGTTAAATTTTAGTTTCATCAGACCACAGGAAATGTCTCCAAAAGTAGAGGTCTATGTTCCTGTGTGCATTTGCAAATATTAATCTGGCTTTTTTATGTTTCTTTTGGAGTAATGGCTTCTTCCTGGCAGAGTGGTCTTTCAGCCCATGTTCATACACTGCTCGATTCACTGTGGATATTGACGCAATCTTACCAGCTCTGCCATCATCTTCACAAGGTCTTTTGCTTTTGTCCTTGGGTTGATATACACATGTCGGACCAAAGCACGTTCATCTCTAGGACAGAGAACCTGTCTCCTTCTTGAGTGGTATGATAGCTGGACATTCCCATCTTGTTTGTAACAACAAGAAAGAAGGGGATAGTCAGCTCACCTTTTCATTGAGACTTCTCCTCATTCCTCTCCGCACGGAAAAAAGGCTGAGTGGCCATTCCATTATGTAGAAGCAGAAAATATTCCAGTGGGAGACAGAGAGTTTCTTTAAAAATTCAGCATTTATTAATCCAATTTAAAAAGGCCTTCATTAAGACCTATGTCGAAACGCGTCGGTAAACGTTGCGTATAATGCTGTTTTTTGTGCAATATGCTGGAAATTGCTAGTATCAAAACATTTTTTTGTGGTGCATCATATTTGTACATTTTTAAATTGGAATAATAAATGCTGAATTTTTAAAGATACTCTGTCTCCCGCTGAAATAGTCTCTGCTTCTACATCTTGTTTGTACTTGCATAAAATTGTTTGTACAATTGAATAAAGCACCTTCAGGTATCTTGAAATTGTACCCAAGGATGAGCCAGACTTGTGTAAGCGAACATTTCTCTTCCTGATATCTTGGCTGATTTGCTTAGACTTTCCCATGATGCTACAAAAAGAAACAGCATGTTTCAGGTGTGCATTAAAATACATCCACAGGTGTGTCTTTAATTAGCTCAGATGTTGCCAAAAAATGGAAGCTTCAAAACACATGAAATTATCATATGGTCAGTCCAGAAGTTTTTTAAAGGCAAAGCAATCTTAGTTTATGTAAACGTTTGACTTTGCAGTAAGTAATAAAAATGCATTAAAATATTCTCTTTCTCTCATTCTGGCATTGGCAAATATTAATAATTATGGTAATCCTAATTGACGTAAAACGGGAAAGGTTTATTCTGATTTCATGTCAGATATTGAGGAAAACATGCATATGTGTCTTTTTATAAAGTGTATGTAAACTTCTGGTTTCATCTGTTAGTATTCTGATCAATAGAATGATATTGCTTATATTACTAACCTATAACTAAAGCATGAATATGTCCAAATAATAAATATAAAAAAGATTGCAAACTTAATTGAAGATACATTAATTAAAAATTGTGGAAAAAACAATTCAATGAAACTCACTCATTCTGATATTTCTGTTACTGGAAAAATGGTACCAGTTTAATCCATGTATCCATGTGTACAGTTTGTGTTCCATCTGTGTGCTATCCATGTGTCCGTATGTAACATATCAGGGAGACACGTACTGGAATAGAATGCAGAATAGAAATGATAGATGTTTAGGTGTTAGATATGCAAAGATGTGAAAAGATGTGCTGAAACCTTTGATGAATAGGACCCTATGTCTCCAACAATTCTACAAAATTGTATGTTTTTTCTCTCTCGCTTTCTGTTTGTATGTGGAACAAGGATAATTAAACAAGTTCAGGTCCAAACTCAGTGTGGCTAACTAGTTCAGAAACCCTTCATGTTACCAGAAATGCTAGTGCAACAATGACATATTTCGCCTTTGGCATGCTAAAACTTCTTTGCTTTCTTGAAGGTACCAGGCAAGCACCTCTTCTTTCTTTATCATTTGCAGAATTGCTGTGTGTAACTTTCTCTGGGGTACATAAAGGGGCAATTTAAGGTAGAGGAGACATAAGCACCCAAAGTGTTTATAATATATTGTTTAATTAAGGCCACACTGAGTGAGCTGCGTATTATGTAGTGTTTCCAATTGAGTGATCTAATGAATCAAGATAAGAGGCTTCATAAGTCAACAACAACAATAATCACAGGTGAGTACTAGATATCAACACTCACTCCCTTTAACAACCCTGCTTACCTTCTAGTTGTCTGTTGAGGACACATCACCTATGGATCCCGTGTAATGTTAAACCGACCTCTCAATTGGATTTTGCGCTAGTCGGTAGGTAAGTTAAGCTACTGGTTTGTCAAAAACAAGAGTTCATTTTGCTATACTGCTTACACCAAATGAACATCACATTGGATTTCTTTAGTTCAAGTAGATTAGTGGTCCCCAACATTTCTTACCTTGAGAGCCACATTTAGCTCTGAGAGATGTTCGCGAGGTACATTCAGAGCCCCTGAGCAGTGACATCCAGTGCCAGCCTCCTCCACAGTAGTGACACCCAGAGCCCCCAATACTGGTTTAATGAAAGCCAAATTGATGCAGTATACTTAATTCTATGGGCTCCCACCTTACAACCATTTAGTATTCTCACATCAGGCACTCCAACCACACTATTCAATCTAGCCTCAAGCAATCCTACTACTGGCAAAAATAAACATATCTCCAGCTTACCATATCTCTCTACCCCATGGCAATTACATTCACATCCAGTTGTGTTTCTCTGTGTGAGGCTACTCACAAAAGTCACCAACTGTCTCTTATACCTGGTGATAATGCACCAAGGTGGCAGAAAGCCAAGAGCCACATATCATGGACCCAAGAGCCACAGGTTAGGCATCCCTGAAGTAGATTATTGATTCCACAGAAAATGTCATGATCCATGCTGGATCATGTCAGATAAGAACACTGGTAACCTTTTTTTTTCCTCTCTCTAAGCTGTGGGCTTAGAGACAGTTTTGCCCCCGGTGGCCAGTATGGTCATGGCACTGGTGTGCTTAGAGATAGTTTTGCCCCGGTGGCCAGTATGGTCATTGCTCTGGTGTTTTTAGAGATAGTTTTGCCCCCGGTGGTGGTTAGTGTAATTGCACGGGAATCACTAACAGGTGTGTTTACTCAATAAAGGTGTGTCAGTTGTGCTCACTCACGTTGGTGATATTGTTGGGCTTTTCCAACCATCCTGGGTGAAGGAAGGAGCTGGAGAGTCCAGGGCAGCTCGGTCAGAGTCCTGGAGTGGCATCTATGGTGTCAGAGAGGAGTTCGTGTAAAGCATGGTGGAGTGGTAGCTATGGTGTCAGTGAAGAATTCTTGCAAAGCTTGGTGGAGTGGCAGCTATGGTGTAGAGCTGCTCTCAGTTGCTGGACTCTGTTGCTGGAAGCTGCACTCAGGTGCTGGACTCCGTTGCTGGACAGTTGCACTCAGGTGCTGGACACTGTTGCTGGACAGCTGCACTCAGGTGCTGGACTCTGTTGCTCCAAAGCGGCACTCAGGTGCTGGACGCTGTTGCTGTAAAGCTGCACCCAGGTGTTGGACACAGTGGGAGGAAGATGCACTCAGGTGTTGGACTCTGTTGCCTGGAGCAAGTGCATCAGAGCAAAGCTAAGTGTTTCCCTGTTTGTCTCTTTTCCTCATGTTGGTGTTAGTACAGCGGTTGGGCCAGTGCCTGCACCACCCAGCTCCCTAGTAAGGAATAGGTGTAGGGTGTGCTAGGGTGACAGGTATCCTGATCGGCGACAGGTGAGGAGCCTGTATAGGGAGCGTTAGGAGTGTTAGGGACATTGACTTAGGGGAGTGCAGGAGGTCTCCACATCCCCCGTTCACTATCGCAGGGCCCACCGTTGTAAATGTTTCCCTATCCCCTGTGTCTTGTTGTATTAGTTACCGGCCTGCAGGCAGTGTCACACTGGACACTTACACGTGCCGTGTCCTGTTGTATTAGTTACCGGCCTGCTGTCCGTGTCACACAGGACAGGGCACGTGTCAGAAAATAAATTTGTGTCTTTTAGGGTTGTACAGACCCCTTCATCAGAACTTTGTAAAGGCACAAACAGAATGCCTAGATTACAGAATAGAAATTGTCCTCATGAACATGTTCATCTGTGAAATCAATAATCTACTTGGATTGAATCTATCCCATACTTCGTATATTTGATACTAGCAGAGCTATTCCTTGTTTTTGAGAAACTCATTCTATTCAAGAGTGCAAGCTTCCTGCTTGTGTTCATGCACGCAGCTCTACCAATAACCTGAATGGTATGTAAGATATGTGAACCCCAATACTTTTTGCTACTGTAATAATTTGGAACTTTTTGCTATCAATGCCACAGATATTAGTTATTTAAAATGACATGAAATATCAAAACAATTTCTTGACTCGCATCCACAGTTATAATGAGCATAGTGGTGAATGCATTAAAAAGACATTCAAAAATACAACGGTTAAATAAATTATTTCTTGTGCCAGTAATTTTACTAATAACATATTTGTCGGGTGGTTATTAAACTACCGTATATACTCGTGTATAAGCTGACCCGTGTAGAAGCCGACCCCCCTAATTTTGCTACAAAAAACTGGGAAAACTTATTGACTCACGTATAAGCCTAGGGTGGAAAATGCAGCAGCTACTGGTAAATTTCAAAAGTAAAAATAGATACCAATAAAAGTAAAATTAATTGAGACATCAGTAGGTTAAATGTTTTTGAATATCCATATTGAATCAGGAGCCCCATATAATGCTCCATACAGTTCATGATGGGCCCCATAAGATGCTCCATACAAAACTCACCCCATTTAATGCTGCACAAAGGTTAATAATGCCCCCATAAGATGCTCCATAGAATAATATGCCCCATATAGGGCTCCATAAAGATTATGGCCCCATAAAATGCTCCAAAGATTATGGCCCATAAGATGCTCCATAGATTATGCCCCCATGAGATGCTCCATAGATTATTCCCCCATAAGATGCTCCATAGATTATTCCCCATAAGATGCTCCATAGATTATGCCCCCACAAGATGCTCCATAGATTATGCCCCAATAAGATGCTCCATAGATTATGCCCCCATAAAATGCTCCATAAATTATGCCCCATATGATGCTCCATAGATTATGCCCTCATATGCTGCTCCATAGAATATGCCCCCATATGCTGCTCCATAGATTATGCCCTCATATGCTGCCCCATAGAATATGCCCCCATATGCTACTCCATAGAATATGCCCCCATATGCTGCCCCATAGAATATGCCCCATATGCTGCTCCATAGACTATGCCCCCATATGCTGCTCCATAGACTATGCCCCCATATGCTGCTCCATAGAATATGCACCCATATGCTGCTCCATAGAATATGCACCCATATGCTGCTCCATATGTTAGGAGTCAGGTTTCTGCGGTCGCTATGTAGGAATCCAGACCCTCACATTCTGCAGTCTCCTGCTCTATATCCACTGCAGAAGAGTTTGCAGAGGAGATTGCCTTGCAGCAATCTCTCCTGAGGCTAAGTCCTTCTGTCCTCTTACTGAGCATGCTCATGGGATGCTCTCCCATTGGAGATCGGGAGTCATGTGCTCAGGTCAGGCTCAGAGATCTGGAGGCGTGCGGAAGGTCCCGGCTGCTATAAAAGGCGCGTATGGCTGTTCCGCCATGCGCTAGTATAGACCATATTTGCTGCTGTGTGAATGACGATGAATGCATGATTCTGGTGAATGACTCATTTGAAACCCCTACCCTTTGATATTACGCTTGTGTGAGGGATTGAGTTCAGTGCCAGCGCCAGCGCACCTCTGCTTCACTGTCCGCAGCTGCTAGCGTCCGACATTGCATTGCATCTAGCATTGTCGTTTAGCGGCAGTGTCCTATGCCGCGCTGCAGTAGCAGCCCACTTAAGCGTTCGTGGCTGCGACGCTACACACACGGTAGGTCTAGAAGGACTTAGCACCACCATCTTGGCTATTCCTATGACCATATACCATGTGTGTAACTACTCTGAGTACTTGTGACCTTAACAGGCTCAGCTCTTTTGTTTATGTTCATAGGCATCTCTGTGATTTAACAGAGATTGCTCTGTGCACTTGGGTGACGGTTAACCCTGTGCACAATACCGCCACATTGCTTCTGCCGCTACTTAGCAGCTGTTATATCACCCACTGCACGGTGGACCCAGAGCGGCGAACGCACTTTATTAGTTTTTTATTTAGTGCGTTCCGCCGTTTCTAACATTATACTAGTGCCAGGGTCTGGCTAGTGATGGCAGAACAGCAGCAACTCTTGCAGTGCATTCGGCAGCTTGAGGGCCGGTTGGCCACTCTTGAGAGGGCTCTCTCAGCTGCGCAATCCACCGAAGCCGCTGTGCAAGCAATCACTGACGCGGTTACACGTACTGTAGGTCCACGTCCTCCCACGCGCCGACAGTTACCCGCCTCCCGTTGCCAGATAAATTTTCTGGCAATGGCGCCTCCTGTAGGGGTTTCATCAGCCAGTGCTCTATTCAGCTGGAGCTACTGGCTGCGCGATTCCCTACGGAGCGGGCCAAGGTGGGGTTTATTGTCTCTCTTCTGTCGGACAAGGCGTTGGAGTGCGCTACGCCACTATGGGAGCTTGGTGACCCAGAGGTTCAGACTGCTGCTCAGTTTTTAACAGCTACTAAGCAGGTCTTCCTCAGTCCACGGGTCACGCACGACACCTCTCTTCAGCTTCTGGCTTTGACCCAGGGATCCCTCTCGGTTAGTCAGTATGCCATTCGTTTTTGGACACTGGCTTCCGAGGTGGAGTGGTCTGACAAAGCCCTTATCCCTGCGTTTTGGAGAGGTTTGGCGGAGCACGTCAAAGATGCTCTCTCTACCAGAGAGGTGCCCGCAACTTTGGAGGAGCTGAGTGCCATTTCCACCCGCATTGACCTCCATTTTTCAGAGCGCGGTATGGAGCGTGCGCAATCCAAGCGGAAGGTTACCTCAGCTCCCAACTTTTTTGAGCCTCTGGAACCACCCGAGCCAGAGATTCCACCCCCTGAGCCCATGGAGGTGTCTTGCGCCGTTCTCGAGGCATGTCCGGCACAAGACTCCATTTGCGGTTACCGTTGTCAACATGCTGTTGCTCCAGACAGCAGCGCCCTGCAATGGCCAAACTCTGTGCCGCCTGGTAAGACCTTTGTCCCTCATCACCTTCGGCCGAGGGTTCTCGCGTGGGCACACGCTTCCAGGAGGGGTGGTCACTGCGGCTATATGCAGACCACAAAACTCCTGGCTAGGTCTTATTGGTGGCCACACAAGGCTCGGAATGTAAAAAATATATTCGGGCCTGTGCCTTTTGTTCACGGGATAGCCTCTTCAAACAGAGAGTGGCGACGCCTGCCGACACATGGCGGCATCCCACTTTAACTTCCGCTCCCATTGTCTCCCATGTGTCCCTTCTCAAACCTGGCGATCTTGCCATCCCTGATGCCTGCTGCATGTCCCGGGTTTCCTTGTCACCTACCCGGACATTAGACTTGCCTTCGGACAAGTCTGAGGCCTACGCCACTAATAGGCACAAGATGGCTGGTTGGAAGTCTCAGGGAGGGGGGGGCCCAAGGAGGGGGGGTAATGTTAGGAGTCAGGTATCTGCGGTCGCTATGCAGGAATCCAGACCCTCACATTCTGGTCTTCTGCTCTTTATCCACTGCAGAAGAGATTGCAGAGGAGATTGCCTTGCAGCAAATCTCTCCTGAGGCTAAGTCCTTCTGTCCTCTTACTGAGCAGGCTGATGGGACGATCTCCCATTGGAGATCGGGAGTCATGTGCTCAGGTCCTGCTCCAAATCTCATTTGTCCATCTCAGAGATCTGGAGGCGTGCGGAAGGTCCCGATTGCTATAAAAGGCGCGCATGGCTGTTCCGCAATGCGCTAGTATAGACCATACTTGCTGCTGTGTGAATGACGATGAATGCATGATTCCGGTGAATGACTCATTTGAAATCCCTACCCTTTGATATTACGCTTGTGTGAGGGATTGAGTTCAGTGCCAGCACCAGCGCGCCTCTGCTTCATTGTCCACAGCTGCTAGTATCCGACATTGCGCTTGCGTCTAGTATTGTCGTTTAGTGGCAGTGTCCTACACCGCGCTGCAGTAGCAGCCCACTTAAGCGTTCGCGGCTGCGACGCTACACACACGGTAGGTCTAGAAGGACTTAGTACCACCATCTTGGCTATTCCTGTGACCTTATACCGTGTGTGTAACTACTCTGAGTACTTGTGACCTTAACAGGCTCAGCTCTTTTGTTTATGTTCATAGGCATCTCTGTGATTTAACAGAGATTGCTCTGTGCACTTGGGTGATGGTTAAGGCTACTTTCACACATCAGGTTTTCGGCGTAAGGCGCGATCCGGCGTCGTGCCGGAACGCCGGATCCGGCAAATGTTTAGTAAAACCGGATGTGACGGATCCGGTTTTCTGCCGGATCCGTCTTTTTCTTGACAGACAAAACCGGATCCGTCTCATCCGGTTCATCCGTTTTTCTATCCGTTTTTCGACGGATTACGCCGGATCCGGTTTTTAAAATTGACCCTTGTGGCCTTCCGAACGGGATTGGCTACTGGAAAACTATATATAGCATGTTCCTACAGCCTTTCTTTGACAGGTTGTAGAGGAGAAAGTGCAGGTTGGAGAGAAGAGCAAGTTACTGGCGAAGATGGATGTTGTCATTGGAAATATTTTGAAGAATTTGGCGGATTTTATAGCGGAGGCGAATCGTTTGAGGGTGATTGTTCTGGAGAAGGAGAGAGCGAGACAGCAGCGCATCAGGCATCGTAGACGACGTTTGTGGATCCACCCCATCACAGCCAAGAGAATGACACGTGGGGTCTATTCTACACTCTGCATGGACCTTCGACGAAACCCGGACAAATTTTTTGGATATGTTAGGATGAAAATGGAGAATTTTGATTACTTGGTGGAGCGCATTGCACACCTCATAAGAAAAGCGGACACCTATTGCCGCTTCTCTGTTTCACCCGCAGAGCGTCTGATGGTGACTTTAAGGTAAGCCACATTTATTGGATGTGATCGCATCAGAGCACACTTTCACTGCAATCTTGTTGGTGGTAGTTTGTATCTCCAAGTGTTATAGCTCAGTTTTGGTATGTAATGCTGTGATTTAAAACTAATTTATTGTTTTTTAATTCCCCACAGATTTCTTGCAACTGGAGAATCCCTTTCGTCACTGCATTTCCAGTACAGACTCGGGATTTCCACCATATCTGGAATTGTGAAGTACACATGCCGTGCACTGTGGGACTCCTTAGCTGAAGAGTTTTTACCAGAGCCCACAACAGAGAGGTGGATTGAAATTGCTGACAAGTTTCAACAGATATGTCAGTTTCCCAACTGCTTGGGCGCTGTGGACGGGAAACATATCCGCATTGTAAAGCCAGCTGGATCGGGATCAGAATATTTCAATTACAAGAAATATTTTTCAATTGTCCTCATGGCCATCGCTGACGCGGAATACAAATTTATTGCGGTTGATATTGGGGCCTATGGCCGCTCCAATGACTCTCAAGTTTTCAAACTGTCTGCCATGGGGCGTAAACTGTATGGAAACACCTTCCAGTTCCCACCACCGAGACCGCTGCCGCAAACATCTGGTCCACCTATGCCATTTGTCTGTGCAGGGGATGAAGCCTTCCAGCTGTCAGAACACCTTTTGAAACCGTACTCTAGCAGAGGATTGACAAGACCAAAACGCATTTTTAATTACCGCCTCACAAGAGCAAGAAGAATGGTTGAATGTACCTTTGGTATTCTGACAGCCAAATGGCGGGTCCTATTGACTGCGATCAACCTCAAGACAGAAACTGTGGATGAGGTGATCAAAGCGTGCGTGGTACTCCACAATTTTGTTATCTGCAAGGAACCCATTTCCATTGAGGACACCTCTGAAGAAACCACCTTGCAAGATTACCATGACATTACCACTAGAAGTTCTGTGACGGTTTCAGTAATGAGGGACAGTTTTGCACTATACTTTATGTCACCTCAAGGCAGAGTACACTGGCAGGATGACAGAGTGTGAAAGATTTGTGCCCTAACCAAACTTGTGTACCTTCTGTACCAACAGTATATACCTTTGCCAACCAAAGTTGGCTATCTTGTCATGGTCTCTATTTTTAGCTTTAGGCCACAGGTGTGTACCTGGTTGTGTTTTATGCAAAGTATTTCACCTTTTAACAAAAGTTGTGTACATTGTTAGGAAATCACCAACAATAAACACAACTTTTTAGGTGAAATACTTTGCTTCAAACACAACCAGGAACACAACTGTGGCAAAAAGCTAAAATTTACCCACAGTTATATACCTAGTTTTGAATACCATTTCACCTTAAATACCCTGTATTTAACCTTTTTCGCCGCAGAAAGAAATGACAGACAACCAGTGTAAAATAATTTAACTTTTATTGAAAAATGTTTTTTTTAGTAAACTTTTTTAAAATTTTAATAAACTTGTTTAATAAAGCTTTGAAACCATAAAACTGGTCATTTTTATTTAAATACACACATTATAAATCTGTGTAGTGTGTGTGGTGGAAATACTGCTGGAGGGGCTGCGGGACACTTCGACACTGGGAGTGTGGAGAGAGGACTGGGATCGTGGTGGGGAAGGAACAGTTAGAGGTGAAGGTGTGGAAAAAACTACAGAATGGGTGGACATGTGGGAAGCAGAAGAGGTGGTGGGTGGTGGAGTGGAGGGTTGGGCAGGGACTGTAGGAGCAGATGATGTTGATGGCAAGTTGTATGGTGAAGGAGTTTGGTACGGGGCAGGTTGCTGGAAGTGGGGAGATGTCTGGTACGGGGCAGGTTGCTGGAAGTGGGGAGATGTCTGGTACGGGGCAGGTTGCTGGAAGTGGGGAGATGTCTGGTACGGGGCAGGTTGCTGGAAGTGGGGAGATGTCTGGTACTGGGGAGGTTGCTGGTACTGGGGAGTTTGCAGGTACTGGGGAGGTTGCTGGTACTGGGGAGGTTGCTGGTGCTGGGGAGGTTGCTGGTACTGGGGAGGTTGCTGGTGCTGGGGAGGTTGCTGGTGCTGGGGAGGTTGCTGGTGCTGGGGAGGTGGATGGTGCTGGGGAGGTGGATGGTGCTGGGGAGGTGGATGGTGCTGGGGAGGTGGATGGTATGTAATAGGAGGGGGAGGATGGAAAGTGGCTGGAGGGGGTGTAGATGTAATAGGAGGGGGAGGATGGAAAGTGGCTGGAGGGGGTGTAGATGTAATAGGAGGGGGAGGATGGAAAGTGGCTGGAGGGGGTGCAGGTGGAGGAACTACTGTGGTGGGAGGAGGAGGTTGGGAGGTAACTTGCTGGAGAGCAGCGTGGCATGAATGCATTACATGCATCTGCTGGGCAGGAGAGAGCGTTTCCATGCGCTCCACAACAGACCTGAAAAAGGTGTGGTTTGGCGAAGATCTTGCTTCTGAATGCATGGTTTGCAGAAGTGTCTTCACCTCCAGAATGCTGGAGTTGATCTGCTGAAAGCCTGCGGAGATTTGCTCTGACAAGACTTTTAGACAGTTCTGGAAAGATGCATTCAGATGCAAGAACTCTGGCGCATAAGTCTTTTCCTGACCCCTCTGCCGCTGCCGCCCAGTACCCGCAGGTGTACTAGAGGTGGCAGGGGCAGAAGGGTGGGGTAAAGGGAAAGCGATCTCCTCACCAGCAGCTTCATGTAATGTAGGCGGCCATGATGCTCCTGTGCTGGTGGATCGGACAGATGGGTCGAATGTGTGGGAAGGCTGGGAAGGTGCAGATGTACCGGGGCGGTCGAAGTGTCCCTCGGTGCCGGTCTCCTCAGGGATCGCCTCAGAAGGGTCCAATCGTGCAGGCTCCCGAGTGCTGCTCACCGTGCTGTGGAATAAAGAGAAAAAAAAACAATTAAAATAGTGACATGGTATGGCCCTGGCTGAAAAAAAAAAGTTACATCTAAACATTTTTTTGTCACATGTGGTGTGTAATATTACCTTCTGGTGAGCATTGTCTCCCGGAGGAACGACAGGGCTCGTGCGTACTTGCTCCTGCGTCCTCCAGATCCACTCGGGGCCCGCATCTCTTTATTGAACTCCTTCTTGAAACGATCCCTCACAGACCGCCACCGCTTCACAATTCTCTCCCCTGAAATGAGAAAGGACAAAGTGGTTAGTATACAACATCAGTTTTTCCCAAACTCCAGTCCTCATGGTCCCCAGGGGTCATGTTTTCAGGATTTCCAAAGTAAATAGAAATCCTGAACACATGATCCGTGGGGACCACGAGGACTGGAGTTCGGGAAACACTGGTTTAAATCAAGCAACCGGTACTGTATATACTTACGCTCTTTAATCTGGGCCCGAGCTTCGAGGTCCTCCCAGCGGTCCACAAGGAGCGAACAGATTTCCTCCCAGAGTCGTCGGGTAACGATCAGGTCAGCGTGGCGGCGGTCAGCCATATTCCAGAGCGGCTCCCTTTCTCTGACGAGATCGATGAGGCGGTCCACATCAATCCCTCCATCCTCACCGTCAGAGTCGGGAGCACGCTGTGAAGGCTGTTAAAGAAAAAGACAAAAATAACATAATTAGCCTCCACAAAAGAAATGAAATAAAAAGTGCAAAAAAAACAAAGCAAAAATATTTATACTTACACGCTGGTGACCGCTGCGTTGCTGTCGCCGACGACCCTGGGAGGCACTGCGAGGACCTCTTGGCCGAGCACCAGATTGGGAAGACTAGAGAAGAAAACAAAAAATGTTATGTCTTTGGATGTAGGCATTTGTTTGCTGTGTGTGGTCTGCAGAACATTGTTTTCTATGTGTTGTGTGTAGTGTGATGTTGTGTTTCTGCGTTTGATGCAAAAAACTTACCAATTGTGAGCCCACTCCAAGTGTCTGTCCACCCCTTCCTTCTTCTTCTGGGAGCTCCTCTTCATCTTGTGATTCCTGTTTTGAAATAAAAGGCAATGAATACACATATATTACAGAGATGATGGATTTTGGAAATAAAAACTTACCGTCAAACGCTGACGATGCGAGGGAGGGCTCCCAGAAGATGTGCTGTCTTCCTCATGGCCAGACTCCATGGCTGTGGGTGGTGTTTCTGCTGCTGCCATTGCTGCTGCTGCTGCATCTATTGGGCGGCTGTTGAATAAAGAGAAACAAAGGGCCAATGAATATCTTGATATTCCATAGCCCTAGTTTGGAGGAATGGGGGATTTGATAATTACCGTCTCTCATCTGCTGCTGGACTCCCCTCCCGTTGTTCAGCATGCTGCTCCATTTGGGGTGGTGCTGATGGTGCTGCTGCTGCAGATGTCTGCTGCCTTCTCCTGCTCCTGGTTCTTGGCTTGGGTGGCATGTTGGGTGTGGCTGAGGGTCCCATTGTCTTGCTTTTATATATGTCCTGTGGGCAGAGCTACTGAGCATGCTCAGACCAAAGAAACCGGATCCGGCCGCCGGATCAGGCGCATTGCGGCGCTCATAGGCTTTCATTGTATGAAAAAGCCGGACACGCCAGATCCGGCGTGTCTGGCTTTTTCGACGGAGACAAAAAACTTTACAGTCTCCGTTTTTTCCAGACGCAGGAGCGCGTCACATTGCCGGATCCGGCGAAAATCGGATGAAACGCATGGCCATCCGGCTCGATCCGGCTCTAATGCAAGTCAATGGGGGGGAAACCGGATCCGGCATTGCATTTCGATGGGTCCGGTTTTAGTCAAAAGCGCCGGATCGCGCCTGACGCTGAAAACCTGATGTGTGAAAGAGGCCTAACCCTGTGCACAATACCGCCATATTGCTTCTGCCACCACTTAACAGCGGTTATATCACCTACTGCACGGTGGACCCTGAGCGACGAACACACTTTATTAGTTTTTTATTTAGTGCGTTCCGCCGTTCCTAACACCATAGAATATGCCCCCATATGCTGCTCCATAAACTATGCCCCCATATGCTGCCCCATAGAGTATGCCCCCATATGCTGCTCCATAGAATATGCCCCCATATGCTGCCCCCATAAGGTGCTCCATAAAAAATATATGCTGCAAAAAATATGCCATACTCAGCTCTCCTGCTCAGGACCCAGCACCAGAGATATTCACCTGTCTGGGTTCCATCGCTGCTCACTGCTGTCTGCCTCTTCCTGTGTCAGTGACTGTTCAGCCAGCAGAGGGCGCTGCGTGCACTAACCATGTCACCAAGCCCTCTGCTACCTAAATGTCACTGACACAGGATGCAGCAGACACCGGTGAGCAGCGATGGACCCTGGACTGGTGAATATCGCTATAATTACCCCCTCCTGGCGCGGTCTCTGCCGCCCCACTTCTCCATGGTCTCTCTTCCTGCCTTCAGTGGTCACGTGGTACCGCTCTTTACACTCATGAATATGTAACTTCTTCTTTAAGAGTCTCCTCTTTCCTCCACTCATTACCTGTAGTAATGGCACCTGTTTAAACTTGTTATCAGTATAAAAAGACACCTGTGCACACCCTCAAACAGTCTGACTCCAAACTCCACTATGGTGAAGACCAAAGAGCTGTCAAAGGACACCAGAAACAAAATTGTAGCCCTGCACCAGGCTGGGAAGACTGAATCTGCAATAGCCAACCAGCTTGGAGTGAAGAAATCAACTGTGGGAGCAATAATTAGAAAATGGAAGACATACAAGACCACTGATAATCTCCCTCGATCTGGTGCTCCACGCAAAATCCCACCCCGTGGGGTCAGAATGATCACAAGAACGGTGAGCAAAAATCCCAGAACCATGCGGGGGGACCTAGTGAATGAACTGCAGAGAGCTGGGACCAATGTAACAAGGCCTACCATAAGTAACACACTACGCCACCATGGACTCAGATCCTGCAGTGCCAGACGTGTCCCACTGCTTAAGCCTGTACATGTCCGGGCCCGTCTGAAGTTTGCTAGAGAGCATTTGGATGATCCAGAGGAGTTTTGGGAGAATGTCCTATGGTCTGATGAAACCAAACTGGAACTGTTTGGTAGAAACACAACTTGTCGTGTTTGGAGGAAAAAGAATACTGAGTTGCATCCATCAAACACCATACCTACTGTAAAGCATGGTGGTGGAAACATCATGCTTTGGGGCTGTTTCTCTGCAAAGGGGCCAGGACGACTGATCCGGGTACATGAAAGAATGAATGGGGCCATGTATCGTGAGATTTTGAGTGCAAACCTCCTTCCATCAGCAAGGGCATTGAAGATGAAACGTGGCTGGGTCTTTCAACATGACAATGATCCAAAGCACATCGCCAGGGCAACGAAGGAGTGGCTTCGTAAGAAGCATTTCAAGGTCCTGGAGTGGCCTAGCCAGTCTCCAGATCTCAACCCTATAGAAAACCTTTGGAGGGAGTTGAAAGTCCGTGTTGCCAAGCGAAAAGCCAAAAACATCACTGTTCTAGAGGAGATCTGCATGGAGGAATGGGCCAACATACCAACAACAGTGTGTGGCAACCTTGTGAAGACTTACAGAAAACGTTTGACCTCTGTCATTGCCAACAAAGGATATATCACAAAGTATTGAGATTAAATTTTGTTTCTGACCAAATACTTATTTTCCACCATAATATGCAAATAAAATGAAAAAAAACAGACAATGTGATTTTCTGGATTTTTTTTTCTCAGTTTGTCTCCCATAGTTGAGGTCTACCTATGATGTAAATTACAGACGCCTCTCATCTTTTTAAGTGGTGGAACTTGCACTATTGCTGACTGACTAAATACTTTTTTGCCCCACTGTATGTCCCTAGTTTACTTTTGACGATATACTATTCAGTTAATTCATCTGTAAATACTGCCTTCTACAAGCATCCTTCTGCTAAAGCTTCCTAATGGCACCCGTCTGTAGGTAAATCAGACTTTGTTTATTGTACTTTTCTCAAAACATACATTTTGCATGAAAAATGTTTTCAGTTCCTCATTATTTCAGGTAAACCCCCACACTAGCATTGCTTTCTAAAACTTTTTTAAGCAAATCCATGATCCAGATGATCACAGGTTAAGTGTAAGGTTACTTCTAATACCGTACGTTACACGTGTGCTATCAGCCGCAGTACGTCACATTTGATTCCTATTTTTTTTTCTGTTTCCTTTTTTTTCCTGGTTGTAAAAGTTCATACTGTGTTTCTGTCTGCTCCCTGGAGCTCTCAGGACTATGGCAGATGAAAATTCACAGAGGCTTGTAGAAGTCCCTGAGAGGCCACATGTAGGAGGACACACAAGTAACAATCAAGCCCAGTTATCACCTCTGGCTCAATCCTTAGTCTGCCAGGCTGCACAGGTCCACAGGGTGACTCATGCACAGCCCGTGACATTCCTGACTTCTTCCTCTTATTTTAACTTTCTTCCAAACCCTCTTCCACCCTCCCATCCCTACTCCCCCCCAGTCCTTCTCGTCTTCACTATCCCAATTCTCAGGAGTCACACATGAGGCCATCCAGTCATACATTGTCCATCAGACATGTTTACGTATTCCGTGACAGCGGACACATCTGGAGCGCATATTCAGGTTATTCTTGTGCCACTAGACACATTCCACAAGATCATTCCATCAGTTGTTATGGCGATCCTATTCCCTCCAGTGGTTTTCAAGTTGCATGACAAAATCTAACTTGGATCTCAGTTGGGAAAGAGGTACAATAAGGGATGGGTATACAGTGTTCCGATAACAGTAAAAATTCTGTTATGACACCTTTGTTTATTTATTAGCTACTATATATATAAATATATACTTAATATATGCCTATGCACCAATATTGATATTTTCAATATGTTTGAATGAGTTATACTGTACATTACTGTATATCACTTCCTCGTCATCTTAACAACCTCAGCATCTTCCTAATATTTTGATTTGAATGTATGAGTTTGCAAAATAAAATAGAAGGCAGAAAAACGAAATTTATGTCATGCTAAATACTAACTATGCCAGGTTTAACTTTATCAGTGGAAATTGTACCATCTATCAAATGAACAAATTGATCAAATTCTGAGTAGAACATATGAACATATTAATTTAATAGATCATATGCATAACTTCTAATTGTCTATTCACAGCACAGAAATTGAGAAATTGGTTAAGCTTTGTTATAAAGTAATTCTATCTCTTTCCGATGGCCTGTAAATTCATCAGCAGAGTACTTGATGCTGCTATTATAGTCTAAAGGGGTTTTTACACATAGCGATATCGCTAACAATATCGCTAAAGCATCACCGATTTGGTGATGCAGCAGCGATATCGCTAACAATATCGCTAAAGCGTGATACTTACCTCCAACCGGCTCCCCCGCTGTCCATCGCTGATCGCGCGAGATCGCGCAGCTCCATTTCTCGTCGGGCGCTTCCTGCTGGCGCTGACGAGCGACGCGTGAACGTGGGCGGAGGACGTCAGGATCGCCGCGTCTGAAAGGTAAGTATCATCTGCTGTATCGCTGCTGCATCGCTGTGAGATCTTCCTGTGTGGAAGCTCACTAGCGATCATTTAGCGATGCACCAGCAATCCTGACCGGGTCATATCACTGGTCGGGATCGCTGGTGCATCGCTAAATGTAAAGGGGTCATTACTCTGTCCATGATATAAACAACTGGGTGCATGGTTTAGAGCATAGGGGTAATAGAGGAAAAATAAATTGTGCAACTTAAATGCAGTATGAAAATATAATTAGATAGGATAAATTGTTAATAAACTATCAAATGTGATTATGATCTCAGCTAGAAATATTGTGCATCAGGTGGGCACAACTGCACTGTGGGCATTGCATTAAAAAATGAGCAAAGGAAGAATTTTAAAAGCCACTATTATCCAACAGAGAAGATCATCCAATATGATTATCAGTCTGCACATACAAATTAATGTAGTGGACAACTAGTTGGAATTAAGGAATCTCAGGGTTCCAGTTAGTTGAGATGAATGTTTAGTTTCACATCTTGGAAACTGGGACATTTGTTCTTTTCTCAAGGCAAAACTGCCCCAGCTCCATCAAGTTAGATGGTTTCCTCATGTGAACAGCAATCTTCAAGTCTGACCACAGAGTCTCAATTGGATTAAGGTTTGGGCTTTGACTAGGCCGCTCCAAAACATTTACATTTCCCCTTAAACCACTCGATTGTTGTTTAGCAGTATGCTTTGGGTCATTGTCTTTGTTGGAAAGTGAACCTCCATCCCAGTCAGAAATCACTGACTGACTGAAACAGGTTTTGCTCAAGAAAATACCTGTATTTTGCACCATACATCTTCTCCTCAACTCAGACCATTTTCCCTGTTCCTGCTGCTGAAAAACATACCCACAGCCATTGAAAGTTTTGGTGGCCAGCCTTCTCTAGGTAGGTTTGTTGTGTTACCATATTATTTCCATTTCATGATAATGGATTTGATAGTGCTTTGGGGAATCATAAGATTTTCTTTTATAATCCAACCATGACTTGGACTTCTAAACAACTTTGTCCCTGACTAGTTTGAAGATATCCTTGGTCTTCATGTTGTTGTTTGGTTAGTGATGATTCTTGGTTAGTGGTATTGCATCCTCTTTTTATGGTGTTGCACCATCTATCTAAAAACACGCACAGCATGAAGTTGATACCACTATATTTCAATGTGGGCATTGTGTTGGGGTGATGAGCTTTGTTGGTTCAATGCCAGACATAGTGTTTACCTTAGTGGCCAAAAAGTTCAGTTTGGTGTCATCTGACCACAGTACCTTTCTCCATACATATGGGGAGTCTCCCACGTGTCTTTTGGCAAATTCATTGCGAGCCTTACAATTTTTTTTAGTAAGTAAAGGCTTTTTTTCTGGCCAATGTTCCATAAAGGCAACCTCTATGGAGTGTAAGGCTTATTGTGGTCGTATGGACAGATACTCCAGTCTATGCTTGGGAAATCTGCAGATCCTTCAGGGTTACCTTTGGTCTCTGTGCTGTCTCTCTGATTAACGCCCTCATTGCCTGAGCTGAGAGTTTTGGTGGGGAGCGCTCTTGGCAGGTTTGTTGTGGCACCATGTACTTTTAGTTTTGATGATAATGGATTTTATCCCTGTGTGGCACAGCCAAAGTTTTACCATAACCAGATTTCCCGCATCATGTTCCCACATGCTTTATGCATCCATTAGCCCTCTGTGTCTGTACTGTTACACACTTAACATTATGGCTGGTCCATACAATCAGGGCAACTGTTACCACCTACCTTTCGTGTCTACCTCTTTCCTCATAGACTGTAAGCTTGCGAGCAGGGCCCTCTTTCCTCTTGGTATTTGTTATAATCTACTGTATGTGATTATTGTTATGCTGTAATGTGTATTGTCTGTACAAATCCCCTCTGAAATGTAAAGTGCTGCGGAATATGTCGGCGCTATAAAAATAAAATTTATTATTATTATTATTATCGTGCTCCGGGGGATCTTCAGAGATTGGGATATTTTGTTATAGCCCAACCATGACTGGGACTTGTTAACAACTTTGTTCCTGACTTGTTTGGAAATCCACTTGGTCTTCATGGTGTTGTTTGGTTAGCTGTGCCTTTTGTAAGGGTTTGCACCTCTGTGGCCTTTCAGAAAAAGTGTGTATATATAGTGACAGACTATATGACGCTTAGATTGTACACAGGTGGACTTTCTTTCACTATGCATGTGACTTATGAAGGTTATTGCTTGTACCAGAAATTTTTAGGGTTTCATAGCAAAAGGGGTGAATACATATGTCAATTTTTAGCTATTTGATCCAGTAAATTTAACCCCTTTCCTTCCTGAGATGTATCCGTACGTCCCTGTGACCCGGGTCTTAAGAATAAAACTGCCATACCAATTTTAGCTCACGTAGAACTATATATGGGTCGCCCTCACACACCCAGGGCAGCGTGGTACTCGGTACTGGGCCGGTGTCAAGGCGGGAATGTGTCACAGTAGCGGTGACCCGGTCCGTGGCCCTGGGCGCCCAATATCAATGGCGGTGATGTTGATGATGTTAAAGTTTATTAGAATAGTTCATGACGCCACCCGTGGTGTTTGGCAAGTAAGATGGTAAACCAACGCTGCATGCAGATCCGCTGGGACTGATGGTGTGGTGCAGCAGAGATGGTATAGCTCACCACAGGTGGAGCTGTAGTCCCAGGGCAGTGTAGGTGCAATGGATGAGGAGAGGCGCAGAATGGTATGGAGGCTGGTACCCAGGTGTAGCGGTGCTGGAATAACTGGAGGACACCAGAGTATGCGGTTCCAAAGCTTTACTCACTGTTTGCAGTTCACACAACTGCCTGCCTCCGTACTGTGTTCTCCAGGTCAGGGCTCCAGCCAACCTCCAGGCAGGATAGGATTCTCCCTTCCACACTCCGCCAACATGTACCTTACTGAACGACTCCTCCAATGCGCCTTTAGGTGCGAAGCACTCCAGTACTTAGTTACCCTGGAATGCCTCTCTCTAGGTGTTCCTAGTCTTTACTTGTATGACAGACAGCTGTAGCCTGCTTCGGGGACTCCTCACTGCATTCCGGCTCTCTATTCAGTTGCTGTTGTGTCCCAAGTCTATGATGGGAGCAAGGCGTTAGCGGCTCACTACTCCTCCGGTGTCTGTTGCTGGACATAAAGATCCAATCAACCTCGGGGACTGGGCCCCGGCCTTTGCGCTCTCTGGACTGGAAGGGTTCTCTCTCTTTCTTAACCTGCTTCCCACCGTCCTTCTATTCTCCTTCGTTCCGATCTATTCTCTCTCTCTTATGGAGGGTTAGGTTGTCAATCTTATCAGTCTCTTTCTCTGGTCTTTCTCGTGCCAGCAGCCCAGATCACTGGGACCTGCTGCAGCACATCCCTCAGACACCCATCTTCTCTCTTCTCTCTCCTCTAACCAACTCCCCCTAACTTTCACTCTTCCCACTTTTTTGTATCATCTTACTCCACCCGCCTCCCATCACATCTCGTGTTACGAATAGTGTTGAGCGATACCGTCCAATACTTAAAAGTATCGGATCGGAATGGATCGGCCGATCTAAAAAAAATATCGGGTATCGCCGATTCCGATACCGGAAGTCCCATTCAAGTCTATGGGACTTCCGGTATCGGAATAAGAAAAACCCTATTTTTGCCTTGTACAGCCTCTCTGGGGTCTGTACGGGCCTTTTGGGGGGCTGTGCCGGCCTGCCGGGGGGTCTCTGCAGGCTCCGATGGTCTGTGCCGGCCTGCCGGGGGGCTGTGCCGGCCTGCCGGTGGTCTGTGCCGGCCTGCTGGGGGGCTGTGCAGGCTCCGGTGGTCTGTGCCGGCCTGCCGGGGGGCTGTGCCGGCCTGCCGGTGGTCTGTGCAGGCTCCGGTGGTCTGTGCCGGCCTGCCGGGGGGCTGTGCTGGCCTGCCAGTGGTCTGTGCCGGCCTACCGGGGAGCTGTGCCGGCCTGCCGGTGGTCTGTGCAGGCTCCGGTGGTCTGTGCCAGCCTGCCGGGGGGCTGTGCAGGCTCCGGTGGTCTGTGCCGGCCTGCCGGGGGGCTGTGCAGGCTCCGGTGGTCTGTGCCGGCCTGCCGGGGGGCTGTGCCGGCCTGCCGGTGGTCTGTGCAGGCTCCGGTGGACTGTGCCGGCCTGCCGGTGGTCTGTGCAGGCTCCGGGGGTCTGTGCAGGCATTGTCCGATGGGACTACAAGTCCCATCGGGCGATGCCTGCTACCATGACAGTGATTGACACATTAGCCAATGATGGGACAGTAGTAGTCCCATCATCCGGCTAATGTGTTGAATGTGAACAAAAAGAAAAAAAAAAAAAATTACATGCTACATACACACAATATGCATACTACATATATACTACATGTAACATACATACTACATATATACTACATGCAACATACATGCTACATACTACAAAAATGCTACATACATAATACATATATACTACATGCATGCAACATACATACAACATATATACTACATGCATGCAACATGCATACTACATATATACTACATGTAACATACATACTACATATATACTACATGCAACATACTACATACATGCTACATACTACATACATAATACATATATACTACATGCATGCAACATACATACAACATATATACTACATGCATGCAACATGCATACTACATATATACTATATATACTACATGTAACACATACTACATATATACTACATGCTACATACATGCAACATACACACTACATGCTACATACATGCAACATACTACATACATGCTACATATATACTACATACATAATACATATATACTACATGCATGCAACATACAACATATATACTACATGCATACTACATATATACTATATATACTACATGTAACATACATACTACATATATACTACAAGCTACATACATGCAACATACACGCTACATGCTACATACATGCTACATATATACTACATACATAATACATATATACTACATGCATGCAACATACAACATATATACTACATGCATGCAACATGCATACTACATATATACTATATATACACTACATAGAAAAAACACAAAAATTGAGCTTGGTTTGAGATGAAACACATGCAGCGTATAAATGCATGTTGACATTGGCCATAAAACATAAAACCTGCAAAAGACAAAGTGAGCAAAAACCCTGCTGTAACTAAATAAGTAAAAGCAAAAGTGCATCTAAATAATACAGAGTTTTTAGTAATACTGTTTTTGATCAAAAGTAGCATGAAAGCCATCCCACCACGACAAGGTAACTCTGTTCGGGATAGTCCTACACTGTCTAATATTAAAAACCTTGCTTTGTGTCAAAGTTGACCTCAATGTGTGAACAAGGGCAGACAAAAGGACTGGGTCCCAAACAGTAGACACCAGTCTGGGGAAGCCTTATATACAATTTCCAGCTCAGGAGAGGGAGGCCACACCCCAGCTTGCACAGAATGCAAAAAATTCAAAGAAAAAACACAAAAATTGAGCTTGGTTTGAGATGATACACATGCAGCGTATAATTGCATGTTGACATTGTCTTTTGCAGGTTTTATGTTTTATGGCCAAAGTGAGCAAAAACCCTGCTGTAACTAAATAAGTAAAAGCAAAAGTGCATCTAAATAATACAGAGTTTTTAGTAATACTGTTTTTGATCAAAAGTAGCATGAAAGCCATCCCACCACGACAAGGTAACTCTGTTCGGGATAGTCCTACACTGTCTAATATTAAAAACCTTGCTTTGTGTCAAAGTTGACCTCAATGTGTGAACAAGGGCAGACAAAAGGACTGGGTCCCAAACAGTAGACACCAGTCTGGGGAAGCCTTATATACAATTTCCAGCTCAGGAGAGGGAGGCCACACCCCAGCTTGCACAGAATGCAAAAAATACAAAGAAAAAACACAAAAATTGAGCTTGGTTTGAGATGATACACATGCAGCGTATAAATGCATGTTGACATTGGCCATAAAACATAAAACCTGCAAAAGACAAAGTGAGCAAAAACCCTGCTGTAACTAAATAAGTAAAAGCACCACTCCTCCACCACTTTAAAAAAAAAAAAAAAGTCCCTAGTCTCACTTTATGCCATTGCTGCGTGGGAAATTCCCATGCAGCAATGGCATAAAGTGAGACTAGGGACTTTTTTTTTTACAGTGGTGGAGGAATACAGTGCGGAAGGATACCTACCTTCCGTCATTGTATTCCTGGAGCTGGTAGAGAATGGTAGCATCAGCTGATGCTGCTGTTCTCCACGCAAGATGGACGTGGGACCCTCGTGGACTTCTGCGGATCGGGGTAAGTATATTGGTGTTTTTTTATTTTGATATTTATTCCTCAGGCGACAATGGCTTCGGGGATCAAAGTGACAAGTGATGGTGAGTATGTACTCTATGTTATATGTACTGTATGTCTATATGTATGTATTGTATGTAGTATATATGTATGTTGCATGCATGTAGTGTATGTATGTAGTATGTATGTAACATGTATGTAGTATGCATGTAGTATGTTGCATGTATGTAGCATGTAGTGTGTATGTTGCATGTATGTAGCATGTAGTATATATGTAGTATGTATGTTACATGTAGTATATATAGTATATATGTAGTATGCATGTTGCATGCATGTAGTATATATGTATTATGTATGTAGTATATATGTAGCATGTATGTAGTATGTAGCATGTATGTAGTATGCATGTTGTATGTATGTAGCATATAGGTAGCATGTATGTAGCATGTAAATTTTTTTTTTTTTTTTTTTACATTCAACACATTAGCCGGATGATGGGACTACTATTGTCCCATCATTGGCTAATGTGTCAATCACTGTCATGGTAGCAGGCATCGCCCGATGGGACTTGTAGTCCCATCGGACGATGCCTGCACAGACCCCCAGAGCCTGCACAGACCACCGGCAGGCCGGCACAGCCCCCCGGCAGGCCAGCACAGACCACCGGAGCCTACACAGACCACCGGCAGGCCGGCACAGCCCCCCGGCAGGCCGGCACAGACCACCGGAGCCTGCACAGACCACCGGCAGGCCGGCACAGCCCCCCGGCAGGCCGGCACAGACCACCGGAGCCTGCACAGACCACCGGCAGGCCGGCACAGCCCCCCGGCAGGCCGGCACAGAACACCGGAGCCTGCACAGACCACCGGCAGGCCGGTACAGACCCCAGGACAGTCGGCACAGCCCCCCCGAAGGCCCGAACTGACGGCGCATCATGATGCGCACAGACAGCGCATCATGATGACGTCATTTCGGCAGCCAATCAGAGCCACAAAAGTGGCTCATTGCATTTTGGACTTCCGATTCCGGTATCCGATACGAAAAAAGTATCGGTACTCGGTATCGGAATTCCGATACGGCAAATATCGGCCGATACCCGATACTTGCGGTATCGGAAAGCTCAACACTAGTTACGAAGCAGGGTTCCACGAGGGGTGCTCTGCTAACCCCCAGCATGAAGCTGTTAGGTGGCCCCACTGAACTATCCTGTGTGTGGAATGCAGGTGTGGAGCGTGGTCAGGAGTTCCCACCTTACCTGGATGGTGAGGCACTACACCTTAGGAGAAGGTGCAGTACCTCTGTGGCGACTGAAGCCTCAGGGGCGCCACATATACTCCCACCCCCCAAAAAAAAATCCTGAATTACTGTTTTTGTTCATTCCGTCTCCCAAAAATCAGGATAGAAAGTGATCAAAAAATGTCATGTGTCTGAAAATGATGCCAATGAAAAAGGCAACTCGTCCCACAAAAAACAAGTCCTCATATGACTCTGTGGGATGACATATGAAAAAATTATAGGTCTTAATATGGCGATGCAAAAACTAGTTTTTGCAATAAAAAGCGTTACCACATGAGGAACGGCACAATAAATAAATAAAACCAATTCTTCACCTGCTGTTTGGTACATGCTGCCTCCCAAAGAGTGCAGTAAGGCTCGGCACACAGTTATTCGACGCTCTGTGATGATTGCTTACACCAGTGTTTCCGTGTAAATCTCTGAAATACATGAGTCAGACGGAACCCTTAGTGAAAGATTCCCTATAATGAGGCATGAGGCAGTAAAATCTGCACTATAATATGGTGTTCTTTCCTTTCTGAGCTTCAACCCTGAGCCTGAAAAATATTTCCCGTTTACATGTAGGGTATTGGCGCACTTAGAAAAAAATGGACCTCAGTTTGTTGTAAAAAATCTTCCTATTAGTCCATAAAAAAATTAAAAACTTGGGGCTAAAACAATATTTTAGTGGTAAAAATGTAATTTATTCTTTCTTCACCGCTCAATAGTATAAAATTCGGTGAGGCACATGTGGTGTCAATATGATCACTTCACTCCTAGATGAATTCATTGTGGAGTGCAGTTTGTAAAATTAGTTCACATATGGGGGGTTACTGTTGTTCTGGCACCTCAGGGGCTCTGCCAATGTGACATGGCCCAGCAAACCATAAGGGTATGTGCACATTTTGAGGATTCTGCTGCGGATCCGGCCCTGCGGATCCGCAGCAGTTCTTCTGACATGGTACAGTACCATGTTAGCCTATGGATTTTAAAATCCGCTGTGCACATGGTGCGGATTTTTCCGCACGGATTTGCTGCGGATTACAATCCGTTGCATGTTAATTGTTTGTGCGGAATCCGCAGCGGTTTCACACCTTTAACATTGTAGAGGTGTAAAACCGCATTGCTAAACCGCAGGCTAATCCGCAGATAAACCGAAGGTCTTTTGACATGCGGATTTACCTGTAGATTTTGCCAAATCCGCGCGGAAAAATCCGCAGCCCAATCCGCAACGTGTGAACATAGCCTAACAGTAAAATCTGTACTATAATATGGCGCTTCTTCCCTACTGAGCTTTGCACTGTGTCTCAAAAGTAGTATTCCCCAACATATGGGGTATCGGCGTACTCAGGCGCAATTGCACAACAAATTCTTTGGTGCATTTCTCATGTTACCCTTGTGAAAATAAAAAAATGGGGTTAAAATACAATTTTTGTGGGGAAAATGTGATTTTATTTTCACGCTCCACATTATAAACGTCTGTGAAGCACCTGGGGGTTCAAGGTGCTCACTACACATCTAAATACATTCCTTAAGGGATCTAGTTTCCAAAATGTGGTTTCTTGTGGGGGGTTTCCATCAGCGGCTCTCTAAATGTGACATGGCGTCCACTAACGATTCTAGCAAATTTTACATTCAAAAAGTCAAATAATGCTCCTTCTCTTCCAAGCCCTGCCATGCGCCCAAACTTCTCCCTCATGAAAATACAAAATTTGAGACTAAAAACATTTTTGTTGGGAAAATGTCATTTTTTTCATTTTAATTTGGCATTCAAAAAGTCAAATGGCGCTGCTTCCCTTCCGAGCTCTGAAGTGCGCCCCAAATGTTTTTTACTCTACATATGGGGTATCAGCATGCTCAGGAGAAATAGTACAACACATTTTAGGGTCCACTTTTTTGTTACCCTTCTGAAAATAAAAAATGGGGTCTAAAGTAATATTTCTGTGAAAAAAGTTAAATGTTCATTTTTTCTCTACTTTTCAAAAATTCCTGTGAATCAACTGAAAGGTTAATAAGCCTGTTGAATGTGGTTTTGAACACCTTGACAGGTGCAGTTTTTAGAATGGTGTCACTTTTGGGTATTTTCTATCATATAGACCCCTCAAAGTCACTTTTAAAAGTGAGGAGCATTTACAAAGCAGTTTTTGTAAATTTTGTTGGAAAAAGGAGAAATTGCTGATCAACTTTTAACCCTTATTATTTCCTAATAAAAAAAATAGTTTCAAAAATTGTGCTGATGTAAAGTAGACATGTGGGAAATGTTTTTGTTAACTATTTTGTGTGACACATCTCTCTCATTTAACGACATAAGATTTAAAAGTTTGAAAATTTCAAAATATTCCATATTTTTGCCAAATTTCCGTTTTTTTCTCACAAATAAGCGCAAGTCATATCGAACACATTTTACCACTACCATGAAGTACAATATTTAATGAAACAATGTTTCAGAATCAGTGGAATCCCTTGAAGCATTCCAGTTAATACCTGATAGTTTGACACTGGTCAGAAATGTAGATATTGGCCTGGTAATTAAAGTAAAGACCACCATTGGGGATAAAGAAGTTAATTTATGCCTATATTTTTCTCACTTCACCATCTTAGACCATTTAGTGCTGATGCATCACACACAGATTGGATTACAAAAATATTTAACCGTGTGTTGCAGTATAACAAAATAGGTAAAAAGCTAAGGGGTGAATACTTTTGCAAGCCACTGTATCTTTTTTCCAATTTCTGAGTATATTTGAGATTTTATAGGGGTTGTCTGATACCTAAAATTTTTGAATTGACATTTGTTTTTAATTAGAAATCCTACTGTTCCTTTGCTAGCCCCACTTGCAATTTATTCTTTAACTTTTTTTAATTACAATGGCATCTCATTTTATTCTCCAAGCATGCATGGGGGAGTCTCAAATGGAGCATCATCACTGATGTCCACTCAGTATAGACTGATTCTGTGCTCCCTCCTGTCTTTTGTCTTTCTGTTTTTACCTCCCCTACAGTGGCATGTAAAAGTTTGGGCAACCCTGGTCAGAATTACTGCTATTGTGAACAGTTAAGAAAGTGGATGATGAAGTGATCTTTAAAGTGCCTAAAATTAAAAATTCCTTTGACTTTTATAGCAAAAAAAAGATATATTTACATATTTTACATTTTATCCACTTTCCGACATTGGACATAATAGTGCGCCGATATCTGACTCCCTCCCTTTGATGTGGGCTGAGCCCACATTTTTTGCGGCACATGTCAAACTCTGACAACAGCATTTAACGTGTTCTTTCAGGAATCCCGCCTATCAATGACCCCATCATGTGATCAAAGGTCACCGATGGATTGGCATGACAACCAAAGGTCTCCAGCATCACTGCCGGATTGCTATAGCAAGGCAGCAATTTTGCTACATACAGGCGATGATCAAATCAGGTTATGGCAGCTTCTAGGCACCCATGGAGACTATTGAAGCATGCCACTGCCAACAGTAAAAAAAAGTTTTTAAAAATATAAAAAAATAAAAAAGACATAAAAGTTCAAATAACCCCCCTTTCGCCACATTCAAAATAAAACAATAAAAAAATCAAACATACACAGGGTATATTTGGTATTGCCACATTCAGAATTGCCCAATCTATCAATATAATAAAAAGAATTAACCTGATCACTAAATGGCATAACGAAAAAAAAGCCAAAATGCCAGAATTACATTTTTTTGGTCACCGCAACATTGGATTAAAATGTAATAATGGGCGATCAAAAGATCATATCTGCACCAAGGTGGCATCATTAAAAACATCAGCTCGGCATGCAAAAAATAAGCCCTCATCCAACCCGAGATCACGAAAAATGGAGACATTACGGGTATCGGAAAATGGCACAATTTTTATTTTTTATTTAACAAACTTTGGAATTTTTTTTCACCACTTAAATAAAGAACCTAGACATGTTTGGTGTCTTTGAACTGATAATGACCTGAAGAATCCTAATGGCAGATCAGTTTTAGTATTTTGTGAACATGCTAAAAAAAAACAACTGTAGGATTGCATTTTTTTGCAATTTCACAGCAGTTGGATTTTTCCCCCCGTTTTCAAGTACCTGACATGGTAAAACAAATGGCATTGTTCAAAAGTACAACTTGTCCCACAATAAACAAGCTCCTCACATGGCAATTTTGACCAAAAAATAAAAAAGTTATGACTTTTGAGGTAATCTATTAGGAATTTTGACGTGGATTTTAACCCACAGATGGTATTTTTTTTATATCAAGAATTTGTTAAAATTTCATTGAATCCATTTTTCCCTCTACCCTTGAAATGTTTCCCGTGCCATTGGTTGCAACACATCCCCAAAGCATGATCGATCCAACCCCATGCTTAATGGTTGATGAGATGTTCTTTCCTGAAATTTTGTGCTCTTTATTTCTCCACATATACCTTTGATCATTGTGGCAAAGAGTTCTATTGTAACATCGGTCCACAGGACATGTTTCCAAAATGCATTAATGCTTGTTTAAATGTTCTTTTGCGTACTTCTGACGTTGAATTTTATGAAGATGCAGGAGAAGTTTCTTTTAGTGAGTCTTCTATGAAGGCCATATTTGTGCAGGTGTCTCTGAACAGTAGAACTGTCATGGGTTTACCGCGACAGATAGGAGCTAGAAGACCGCAGCGTCTGATTTCTCCTACTTCTGCACAGATTAGAAGCACTTCACCTTCTTATTAAAATGTGTAAATTTCTTTTGGCAGTACAGGGGTTAATCTAGCATCTCCCATCTCCTATATAAAATAGACCCTTGCTAGCACTCATAGTCAGAGAATGCTTATGTTGCATGGCTGGAGGTGGTTGTTGGTTTATAGGAGAAGACCGTTTGTGGGTTTTATCTGAGACTATTGCTAGTTTAGAGTGTGTGATAATTCCCTTACTTCTCCTACTTTGGTTTAACCCCATCCACCACTCCCCGGTGTTTTCCTCTGGTACTTGTGTGAGTATATTTGTATGTTTGGTATTTTTCATTACCCCTGTTCATATTACCTGTTAGTCTGATTGGTGTATTAAGGCCCCATTACACTAAACGATGTCCCAGCGATCCCCCCAACGATCCGACATGATGGGATCGCTGGGACATCGTTAGGCTGATCGGTGGTGAGCTGTCGCAAGACAGCCCCTCCAGCGAACAGGACCAGTGACGCTGGATGCTGGTTTCTAATGTAAAAATCTGGTATCTAAGAGCCGCGCGACTCCTGGATACCCGCTGTTTACCTTGGAAACCGGCGTACACGCTGGTTTCCAAGGTAAACATCGGGTATCTAAGAGCCGCGCAGCTCCTGGATACCCGATGTTTACATTAGAAACCAGCATCCAGCGTCGCTGATCGCTGGTCTCTCGCTGCCACACACAGCGATGCGTTCTGGCCAACGGGAGACCAGCGATCGAAAAACGGTCCAGGCCGATCGAGCACGATCAGCGATAACTGGCATGGGGGCCGGTTGCTGATCCCCATCACACACAGCGATCTCGCTGGCGAGATTACTGATGCATCACAAAATCAGCGATCTTGCTAGCGACGGGGACTTTACAGTGCACTATGACTCTCCTCTTCCCTGGGTGGGGGAATGTACAGACTGAGGGCTAATTCAGGAGCTAAGGCAAGGTACATGGCCGCAGCAACGAACATTGACATTAGCAATGTACCACAACGCCACAATTTGCTTCTCTAGCAATCCCATAAGCAGCTCTCACTAAAATTTTGCATGGTCTTCTAGACCTAATTTTGACCTCCACAGTTCCTGTTAACTGCCATTTCTTAATGACACTTTGAACTGAGGAAAAGGTAACTTGAAAATGCTTTTCTATCTTCTTATAGCTTTTCCTGCTGTGTGAGCCTCCACCATTTTCATTTTTAGAGTGCTTAGAAGAACCCATGGCTGTTGTTTTTTGACACAAGGTTAGAGGAGGCTGGGTTTTTATAAAGCTGGGACATTCATATCACCTGGCCTTTCCTAACGATGATAGTGAACAAGCCATGATCCCGACAGGCTAATTGAGGTCTGAAACCTTGGTCAAAGTTATCTGTGCGCACAAATTTCCACTTTAAACTTTTGCATCAACCCATTTTCCTTTTTGTAATTTTTAAAATGTAAAAAATAAATATATATTTATATATTTTTACCTAAAATACAAAGGAAATGTATTATCTTTAACTTTAGGCCTTTTAAAGATCATTTCATCTTCAACTTGCTTAACTGCTCACAATAACAGTAATAACAGTAATTTTGACCAGGGGTCCCCAAACTTTTACATGCTACTGTACTTCTTTGAAACTTAACAACATCAGTGACATTTGCTTAAGTCGCTGGTCTAAATCCGATTATTCTACTAAGCATACGCCAGTTCTATTCTAAGGCATGCTCAGGGTGTTCATTGTCCTCACTGGCATATTCTCTGTGCATAGGAATAGTCAATAACTGAATAAGACCAACCAATGGATGGTTTACTATGCTATTATGCCAATTTAAAATGATAGACATGCAAATGGAGTCCAAAATATCATACTTGAGCATTGTTTGTCTCTTTAAAGTGTGACGGACACACTACTGCTTGTGTCCAGGGAATGAACACTAGGGGAAGTGAGTGGGGAGACAGCAGTAACAAATCAAAGCTTTAGGCCGCTGCTGAGAACACGCTGCTCTAAACAGGACCTGAGACACATGACCAGCGGGAGAGTGGCTGGAGGAGGAGCTAACCTCCGTGTAACGGAGATAGAGAATGAGAGCGGGAGACAGCGGAGCTGGGAGAGTGGGAGAGAGACAGGTCAGACAAGCCGATTTCAAAAGCCAGAGGGTAACACAGTATCCAAGGGCACAGACTGAAGAATGGTCAAACACAAGCCGAAGTCAGAAACTGGACAAGAACGCAGTAAACAAGGGCACAAACAAGGAGGGTATTCAGAGGGCAAGCCAGAGATCAGAACCAGAGAAAAGCATAGGTACAGAATCAGAGTGCAGGCGCAAAATGAGGGGACAAGCCGGATCATGCACAGGACAAGCACATGGAAACGAACAGTATACACAAGTATAGCAAGGTCAGCTGCTCAACTGAGGACAGAACTATCACTGACAAAAACCAGAAGGGCGGGTTAATATAGTCCTCCCCAGACCAAAAGGAGGCCAGCAAAGTTAACTCCTTAGAGTCCAGGACAGGGAAAGGAATTACTGTCCAGAGCAATGAGAGTACCCCCCTCTCAACGTGGGCCACTGGACACCCAGGGTTCCTAGGATGTCTGACATGAAACAATAGAACCAACCAATCAGCATGTACATAATGAGTCAGCACCCAAGACCGATCTTCCAAACCATATCCCTTCCAATGTACAAGATACTGCAAAGTACCATGTACCCTCTGAGAATCCACAATGCGTCCCATCTCGTACTCCATGTGATCATCAACTATACCGGGGGAGCAGCAGGCAAAGACCCCTCATCAACAGTTCCCAAAGGCTTCAAAAGAGATTTGTGAAACACATTGGAAATCTTAAAGGAGTCTGGGAGACGTAACCTAAAGGCAACTGGAATAACCATCTCAACAATTTCATATGGGCTAATAAACTTAAGACCCAACTTAGCAGAGGGAACCTTAAGTTTAATGTTTTTAGTGGACAACCAGACCTTCTACCCTACCTGGAAAGTAGGACCAGACACTCGCTTCTTATCTGCAAAAAATTTGTACTTTTTCTGAGCCTTGGTAATGTTTTGTCGAACCTCAGTCCACAACTCCTTTAGACTCTGCACAGTCCCCTCAGCCCCAGGACACCCAGAGTCCAAACGACAGAACTCCCCAAAAGGTGGATTAAACCCATACTTGACAATAAAGGGTGACATGCCAGTGGCCTGGCTCACATGATTATTAAAGGCGAACTCAGCTAAAGGCAAAGCATCGCATCAATCTTCTTGTCAAGTGGAGGCTAAACATCGCAAAAATTGCTCCAGAGACTGATTTGTACATTTGGTCTGGCCATTTGACTCAGGATATGCAGAGGAAAAGGACAAAGTAACACCCAACTTTTTACAAAACACCCTCCAGAACTTAGCGACAAACTGGACACCTCTGTCAGACACCACATTCAATGGTACGCCATGCAAATGCACCACATGTTGCACAAACAACCTGGACAATGTCTTTGCAGAAGGTAGCGCAGATAAACGTACAAAATGGGCTTTCTTAGAGAACCTGTCCACTATGACCCACACAACATTTTTACCTCTGGATGGAGGGAAATTGGTGATAAAATCCATGGACAGGTAAGTCCATGGTCTATCAGGAATTGGCAAAGCCACCAATTCCCCGGCCGGCTATGAGAACTTTTAGTACGAACACAGACTCCACATGCAGACACAAACTTTCTAACATCAGCAATCATTGAGGGCCAACAAAAAACCCAAGTCACTATTGGCTGAGATCCCAGGATGCCTACTCAAAACAGATACATGGAACTCCCGAAGGAGCAGTAGATGAAATTGTACAGGGACAAACAATTTACCAACCGGTTTAGACCTAGGAGTAGGAGACTGGACCTCCATGATCCCCAGCTCCATTTCAGATGAAATATCAGCCACAACCACCCCAGGTTGAAGAATCAAGGATGGAGGCTCGGGAGGGGATACAGGGTCAAAACTTCGGGATAATGCATCGGCTTTAACGTTTTGTGAGCCAGGACGAAATGTAATGGAAAACTGAAACCGTGAAAAAAGTGACCACCGGGCCGACCAAGGAATCCGTCTTTTGGCACACTCTATGTAGGCTAAATTTTCATAATCAATAATCACAGTGATGGGATAAGCTGCACCCTCCAAATAATGCCTCCATTCCTCAAAAGCCAACTTAACTGCTAGAAGCTCTCTATTGCCCACATCATAATTTCTCTCGGCTGAAGAGAATTTCTTGGAAAAGAAGGAGCATGGTTTAAGATTGGTAAGAGTGGTGGGTCCTTATGACAAAACCGCCTCCACCTCCACTTCAGAGGTGTCAACCTCCACGATAAGAGGTCCGGATCCATTTGCACTAGCACCGGGGAAGACACAAAACATTTTTTAAAGTCAAAAAAGATTCCACAGCAGACGTAGACCAATTTTTAACATCCGCACCCTTAAGTGTAAGATCAGTATCAGGTTTTACCACCTGTGAAAATCCCTTGATAAATTTCCGGTAATAATTTGTGAACCCCAGAAAGCACTGTAACCCCTTCAAGTCTCGATTCTGAACCCAATTGATGATAGCTTGGACCTTTTTGGGGTCCATGCAAAAACCCTTCTTAAGCTAGTTTCACACTAGCGTTCTTGGGCGCAGCGCAGGGCTGCTGCTAAGCCCTGGCCCCCTCCGGTCAGTTCCTCCTCTGATCGCATGAGACTGCATGCGATCAGCATATCCTATATTTAGCATTGGATATGCTGATTGTGCGCTGATCGTGCGCTGGTCTGATTCTGCTAGCACTGCGCTCTTTTGGCGCTGCACCCAGCGCACAAAAACGCGCTGTGTTGCATTTTTGTGCTCTGGGCGCAGCGCCAGAAAAATCAGACCAGTGCACAGTCAGCGCACGATCAGCGTATCCAACGCTAAATATAGGGTATGCTGATTGCATGCAGCCTCATGCGATCAGAGGAGGAACTGACCGGAGGGGGGGGCTTAGCGGCGGCCCTGCGCCCAAGAACGCTAGTGTGAAACTAGCCTAAGATACAATAAACCCCAAAAACGACAATTCCTGCACAAAAATGAACATTTTTCCAGCTTAGCAAAAAGTTGATTCTCCCTAAGTATCTGGAGAGCGGTACACAAATGCCCCAAATGGGCTTGTTTATCTGAGGAGTAAATCAAGATGTCATCTAGGCATATAACTATAAAGCAACCGATGAGGTCTGAAAACACAAAATTTATAAAATTTTGAAAGACAGTTGGAGCATTTGTCAGCCCAAAGGTCATAATCAGATTTTCAAAAAGACCCTCGGACGTGAGAAATGCCGTCTTCCACTCGTCCCCCTCTCATACCCTAATCAGGTTATAGGCTCCCCGTAAATCTAATTTAGAAAACCATTTTGCCCCATATAACTGGTTACACAAATCGGGAATAAGAGGGAGTGGGTACACGTTTCTCACCGTGAGTTCCCGAAAGTTGAGGCAAGGGTGAAAACCACCATATTTCTTTTTAACAAAGAAAAATCCAGCTGCCACAGGAGAAATAGAAGGATGGATATGCCCCTTACGGAGGCTCACAGCAATATACTCCTTCATGGCAACCCATTCAGGACTCAAAAGATTAAACAACCGGGTCTTGGGCAATTTAGCACATGGAATCAAATCAATGGCACAATCAAAAAGTCAATTTGGTGGTAAACGTTCAGCCTCGCTTTCAGAGAACACGTCTTCGAAATCCTTTAGGTACTCTGGAATACCCTCCGGACCGACAGACAAAATAGACACAGAATTACAACATTGATTATGACGTTGTAACCAGGGAAAACCCAGAACCAACCACACAGGTAAATTGTCCAAAACAAAGCAAGTAATATGTTCCATATGAGAAGAGCCCACCTTAAGCATGAACATTTCTGACACACAGGTGAATCTCCACTTGGTGAGGGGAGTGGAGTCAAAGGCTACCACTTTTAGTGGAGTCTTAAGCCTAACTGTCCCTATCTTACAAAGTGTCACCAAGTTAGAGTCAATCAAATTAATGGTTAAACCACAATCCACAAAAGCTGTAGTAGGGAATAGATCATCATCTACCCCAAGCTGCACCTGGAGCGAAATTTTAGACATTGAGGAAAAGTGTACCTGAGGGTCTGGGTGACCTCCTCGACCGTTACCCAGACCTATACATTTCCCGACACCTTGGAGGATGAGGGCAAGAGGAGCAGTCTTTTCTCCAGTGAACCGAAGCCCCACAGTAGAAGCAAAGTTTGTTTTCCTTGCGGTATCTCCTTTCCTTAAAGGACACAGCTCCCACCTCCATGGGTTCCACAGGCGATGAGGAATCAACCTTGACTAGACACAGGGGAGTATCCTGCTGCATCACTCCTCTTGCACGGAGTCTATGGTCCATGTGGACAGCCTGTGTCATGGCTTCCTTGAGAGCATCCGGCAGAGCACATAACGCCAAGGCGTCCTTAAGGTGTTCAAACAGACCTCGGCAGGACAATCCCCTGAAGGTTGAATCATTCCAAGACACCTCTGTGGCCCACTGCCTTAACTCAGAGGGCAGTACCACTCAGCTGAGTGCTTCCCGTGGGGCAGACTCATAACCATATCCTCAGCCAGTTGCACATGATCAGGTTCATCATATATATCCTCCATCCCATAGTCCAGTGCCCATATACCATCACACATCCTCCATCCCATAGTCCCGTGCCCTTATACCCATTGTGACGGACACACTGCTTGTGTCCAGGGAATGAACACTAGGGTGAGTCGGGAGACAGCAGTAACAAATAGAAGCTTGCTGTCGCTGCTGAGAGCACGCTGCACTAAACAGGACCTGAGACACGTGACCACCAGGGGAGTGTCTGGAGGAGGAGCTAACTTCCATGCAAGGGAGATAGAGAGTGAGAGTGGGAGCTGGTGGATCCGAAGAACATGAGAGAAAGGTCAGACAAGCCCTGTTCAAAAGCCAGAGGGTAACACAGTATCCAAGGGCATGGACTGAAGAATGGTCAAAAACAAGCCAAAGTCAGAAACCGGACAGGAACGCAGTAACCAAGGGAACAAACAAGGAGGGTAGTCAGAGGGCAAGCCAGAGATCAGAACCAGACAATAGCATACATACAGAATCAGAGCGCAGGCACAAAATGAGGGACAAGCTAGATCATACACAGGACAAGCACACGGGAACGAACGGTATACACAAGTATAGCGAGGTCAGCTGCTCAGCCGAGGACAGAACTATCACTGACAAAAACCCAACAGAAGGGTGGGTTAACTCCATAGAGCCCAGGATGGGGAAAGGAATTCCGGTCCCGAGCCATGACATAAAGTTAATGGCGCCATTGACTACACTTCTGAACCTGTTTTTTCAAGGATTCATACAGATCCACCAGACAGTGAAAAGAATGCACTGATGAACGCGGTGTGAACAGTACCTAACTCTGTTCACATCAACAGTATGTACATTTTCAGCTAGTAACAGAAACCAACCAGGGCATAGAGCTGGATCCATTGCACAATGGACGTTGGTAATGCAGGACAGACCTCATCATATTAACTTATAAGGGGGTCTGTCATATTCTGCCAAGATTTCAATCATTGTGATGTAAAAAATAAAAAGAATAACAAGAATTTGCAACAATGGCTCCTATTTGAGTCTCTGAAATAAATGTGTTATTTTCAGTGCAAAAGGGAAGCTAGCATCTAGTATTTATTATGGTCTCTTTCTCCTATTGTTTTGGCTGGTTTGACGACTCAGCTAAGGCAACAAAAATAATTTATTTGCTTTTGGTCAATTTATATATTTTCTTCTCCCACTCATACTTGTACACATACCATTTGTATGGATACTGTTGAAACTGGTCACCAAGGCAGCCTGGAATACCTGCCCTCAGGAGGGGGCTTAGAGACAATGAAAGGTTATGTAATGAGACTTTAATTCATTTTACACATGATCATTTATCATTGCATTGTTATAGCTGTGACAGTATACTCCAAGCTGAGAACACTCCGTGCCAAATTGTTCACACATCTCACTCATTGTAAAAAAAAATATTACATTGGAAATAACAGTGCTTCTTCTGACAATTTCTGAAGTCAACTTTCTTATTAGTAAAAAAAAATCCCCAAACAGTCACCGTAAATCACACAGCAAACGGATGGAACAAAGCATGATTGTGCTGTCCATATTTTTTTGCTAACCCATATAATGTAGAGGGTAAATTTGGTCACAAATAGTGCCAAGCTTATACATGTTTAGGCCCACGTAAAGGCCATAGATAAGAGTGTGGCTTTTCTATCTATTAAAAAAAAATTAGCATACATTCAGTGGCTTGTGAAAGTATTCACCCACTTAGCTTTTTTACCTATTTTGTTACACTACAACCTGTGTTTAAATATTTTTGTAATCCAATTTGTGTGAGCTGCATCAGTAATGACATTTATGGGATCAAATAACTAAAAATTGGCATGTGCATATGTATTCACCCCTTTTGCTATGAACCCCATGAACATTTCTGATGTAAGCAATTACCTTCGTAAGTCACATATTTATTGAATGAAAGTCCACCTGTGTGCAATCTAAGTGTCACAGGGTCTCTCAGTATATACACACCTTTTCTGAAAAGCCACAGAGGCTGCATCGCCATTAAGAGAGAGGCATCACTAACCAAACAACACCAAGAAGACCAAGAGATCTCCAAACAAGTCAGGGACAAAGTTTTTGAGAAGTACAAGTCAGGGTTGGGTTAAAAAAAATATCCCTATCTCTGATGATCCCACGGATCACCATCAAATCCATTATCATCAAATTTAAAGCACATGGTACCACAGCAAACCTACCAAGAGAGAGCTGCCCACCAAAACTCTCAGCTGAAGCAACGGCTGTGGGGATGTTTTCCAGCAGCATGGACAGGGAAAATGTCTGAGTCAAGGGGAAGATAGATGGTGTGAAATTCAGGGATATTCTTGAGCAGAACTGGTTTCAGTCTGTCAGCGATTTGAGTCTGAGACGGAGGTTTACCTACCAACGAGACAATGACCCGCAGCATATGGCTAAAGCAACACTCAAGTGGTTTAAGGGGAAACGTGTAAATGTTTTGGAGTGGCCTAGTCATAGCCCAGGCGTTAGTCCAATTGAGAATCTGAGGACTTGAAAATCTAACTTGAAGGAACTGGAGCAGCTTTGCCTTGAGGAATAGGCAAAAGTCCCAGTGGCAATATGTGGAAAGCTCATAGAGAATTATCCAAAGCGAATTGCAGCTGTAATTGCCACAGAAGGAGGCTCTACAAAGTACTGACTATAGGGGGTGAATAGTTATCCACACTGAAGTTTTCAGTTATTTTGTCCTATTTGTTGTTTACTTCACAATAAAAAGAAAACCAAATGTTTACAGCTTTAGACAGGTTCTTTACATGAACTGAAACAAACTCTAAAAAAAACAGTGAAATTGCAGGTTGTGAGGTAGAAAACCGCCAAGGGGAGTGAATACTTTTGCAAGCCACTGTATGTGAAACTTGGATGTGTGAATGAGGTTATACTTACATTTTAAAGTTAGCACTCTTCCAGTATTGGGAGACAAAAGATTGTTCATCAGCCAGAATCTTTGTGTAGCCAACCGGATTACTTGTCTCCAGATCAGTCACACTCAGCCATTTTTATTTAGAAGAATTATTTCATGATACTTGGACTCAATTTTGTTTCATCATTGCTTTGCAAATTTTAATACTTAATATAATGGCACGTATCACGATAAGCAAGTACCAGTGTTCAGTATTACTCAAACACTGGTGAAATCCAATGGTCTGGAAGATGTTAACAGAAAACATTGAATAATTGGGTAAACATCTTCAAAAGACCCGGAAGAAATCACCATTCTTATGCATTGCTTGGATTCCCAATCTGACCTTAAATAGGCTTGATGAAAAAGCAGTATGTCTTCGACAATTGCGTTGTCCATCTTGCCAGGGTAAGGGTTAAAAGCTGACCACAGTACTTTGCTATTTTCAATTAATTGATCATTTTTGCTACTCCATCTCAGAGCATGATTTAGGAGCAGATACCCTAACTCCAGTGATGTATTACTTACTTTACTCATTGATGCAGTTTTGATAAACTGTGTTATCTGCTGCAGATCTACAATTCTCTGAATGCTGATCCCTGTATAATCCTTCCCACGCTACGGATTAGCAGCTTCCTATGCCCAGTGTTAATAGGCAGAAAGCTGCCGATCAGTGGTTAAGATGGGACGGATTACATGGCAGTCCTCTAGTGATAATCTGCTGAAAAAACAATGGTTTTAGAAAAACTACATAAAGCAGACCAATAAGTCATGCATCCCTGGAATCAGGGTCTCTGCCCCTACATTATGCTGTTCTCAGTTTACATAGCAATAAACTGTTTGCCGATTCCCTTTAAAAAGTCAAAATTGACTTTTGGATTGCACTAGAGTCCCTTCTCTCTTCCTCCGTGAAAAGGCTATTTGACTATTTAGTTTCTATGGGAAGCATTGCATGGCCTATAAGCCTTCGTTTCTCTGTTGTTTTTGTCTGTTGGTATCCATTATACAGTCTCATCCTGGTGACTTCCCTTTATATGAACACTTAAAGCTTTCAAAATACATGATTGTTCTCTGGTAGGAGAGTTGCAGTGATTTTGACCCCTTAATGACGTGGCCTATTAGACTCAGCCTTATTTTTTAAATCTTGGATGTTTCACTTTATTTGGTAATAACTTTGGAATACTTTTACTTATTAAGGTGTTTTTTTTTAACTTGAAACATTGTATTTTTCCATTAATAGCAAATTTAAGTATTTATGTGAGTGTTTCATATGGGCGTGGAGAGCAGTGAATATTCATTTATTTTAGCAATGGGCACAGATGGGCCAACATCCTGATCTCTCAGGAAAATAAGCAATCGGCAGGTTGCCATGGCAACCTTTCAGCAACCGGTGATCACAATGTGCGAATGATTGTCTCCTGAACAAACATCATTCTAAATCGTAGTCTTTAAATGCTGCTTGCATTGATTGCTACTGTTAGGCCACGTACACACGTTGAGCATTTAGTGAGTTTTTTATCTCAGTATTTGTAAACCAGCAATGAAACAGTCAGGTAAAAAGTATAATAGAAACACGTCACCACTTCTGCATTTTTTATCCACTCCTGATCTTGGCTTACAAATAGAGATGAGCGACTTTGCCTTTTTTAGGGTCGAGTCGGGTTTCACGAAACCCGACTTTCTCAAAAGTCGAGTCGAATGAAATCGGCCGACTGCAGGGAAAAGTCGGAGGTCCAACTGAAACACAAAACCCAATACAAGTCAATGGGGAAGCAAAGTCGACAGGGAATGGAGGACAGTAAACACACCTACAGTGCCCATTTCAATGCCAACAACATCAATTCTTATTACTTAAGCTTGGCAACCTTGATTTACTTTATAATAATAGTTACGCATTGAAAACAGGGGGTTATTTGGCTAAAGTTGTGGGGGGTAAGGCTGGCACCAGGTTTTCGTGTGCCAAATAGTGTTAGTGTGCCCCTTTAACACATACCACAATTCATGATGCTCCGATACGGCACAGAATTATAGGTATAGTTTAATGAAAAATACTTCACTTCTTACATGACATGACTGATATCTATTTTAAATTCTACAATAGCTCAAAAAACGGACAGTATATTACTCCATACAGTATTATGGCCACCACATAGTGTGCCATACAGAATAATGAGCCCCATATATTTCTCCATACAGAATAATTGGTCCCATATAATGTTCAATACAGTATATGATGAGCTCCACATAATGCTACAGTATATGATGGTCTCCATAGATGATGCTCCAGTGTGTTATGGGCCCAAATAATGCTCCATATATAATGGGCCCCATTTCTAATGCTCCAGTGTATAATGGGCCCATAGATGCTGCTTCAGTGTCTGATCTGCCCCATTTAGAATGCTCCAGTATATGATGGGCCCCATGGATGATGCTCCAGTATCTTATGGGCCCAAATAAATAATGCTCCATATATAATGAGCCCATTTCTAATGCTCCAGTGTATAATGGGCCCCGTAAATGCTGCTCCAGTGTCTGATGTCCCCATTTGGAATGCTCCAGTATATGATGGGCCTAATGGATGATGCTCCTGTGTCTTATGGGCCCAAATAATGCTCCATATAAAATCTGCCCCATTTAGAATGCCCCAGTATATGATGGGCCCCATTGATGATGATCCAGTGTCTTATAGGCCCAAATAATGCTCCATATATAATCTGCCCCATTTAGAATGCTCCAGTATATGATGGGCCTCATGGATGATGCTCCTGTGTCATATGGGCACAAATAATGCTCCATATATAATGTGCCCCATTTAGAATGAACCCAGGCATGGTATGTGAAAAGAGCTCCATGGAGTAATCTGAAGTGTGGGCTGCCGCATCCTTCACTTTTGGTGTGGGTGAAGGAGGCTGTTTCAGCAATGAAAGGCAAAACCAGTTCCTGATGCTCTGGCTTTAAAAGAAGTTTACCTACTCCCAGAAAAGGGAGCCTTACAGGCCTTCCGGAGCCAGACCATGATGCAGGTTCAACACCTTCTGCCTTAGCTGCTATTGTGCTTTTGGCACTATCAGCAGATGCACCACCACCACCATCAGTACCAGCTGGCCCCCCACGCCCACATCCGTGGCCTCTTCCACCATACTAACTAATTTTTGTGAAAATGGACCCAAAATACCAGCAGATATATGGTACTGTATCAGAAGCATAATGCTCTATACAGTCTAGGGGTAATTGTAAATCTCCGTATATATTTCATGAGTCACACACAGATGCTCACAGGCTCAGTATGGATTACACAATAATATAAAAAGTTGAAAAAGGGAAATGTATTCGAAGCGTACACCAGTATACAGTGTTGGGGTACTTTTAAATCTTATTATATCTTTCAGTCTCAGTAAGCCAGTCCAGACTCTCCGCTTCTGGAAACTAGATGGATACAAGTACAGACGGAAAGTCGAGTGTTTGCAGAAATTTGGGAATTACTAATCACGGGAAAACCTCCCAGTAGATTTTGCAGAGGCAAAGCTGACCCTCAATTACTTTGTCTGTGGAGACAGCGAAAACGGTTCTTTGTGAAGAAAGGATTGCTGTATCGCAGTAACGTGGATCCCATCACCGTTACTCATCTCCATCAGATTATGATCACAGGGAGAGATGTAGACATGGTCCTCACTGCCTATCATGATGTGTCTGGTCACTTTGGAGTGCAAAAGACAGAAGCCACAGGCCTTAGGCGATTCTATTGGATTGGCGTGAGACGAGGCATTGAAAAATGGTGGCAGGAATGTCACACGTCTGTGACTAGGAAAACTGTGAAAGCTGATCATAAAGCACCACTGCATCCAATTGTGAGTTGACGTCCATTACAAATGGTAGCCATTGATCATTTGAAGGTAGAGGCCAGCAGGACAGGCCATAGCTATATCTTAACCATCATCGATCAGTTCACCAAATTTGTAGTGGCCGTCCCTGTGAAGGATTTAACTGCCCAGCCTACACAGCTGTGGAGCAGGGAGAGGTAAGTATTGCAACTTGCAAGTGCTGTGGCCATGAGCAAGCAGGGGGCCCACTCGTGGGTGACGGTACTGGCACAGGGCCCCTCATAGCACGCCGGTGTGTCTGACGGCGAGTGGGGCCCCCTATCGTCAGAGACACTGTATTATACTATGAGGGGCCCTGTGCCAGTGCTGTCGGTCAAGAGTGGGCCAACCCATCTGTTCAGGGCAGCGGCACTTGCCCAGGTGCGCCAGGTGGTGACCCCAGCCCTTGGGGGGGGCAGCCCAGTTAGGGAGGTTTAAAAAATGGCATATTTTGATGTGTAGGCTGTACATTCAGCAGCTGCAAATGGAGGAATTGGACAAGTCCGAGGAAGAGGAGGACAAAAGCGAGCCAATTTTCTGGCAACCTATGTGTCATCAGGGGAAGGTTAGATCATCAATAATAATAATAATAATAATAATAAATTTTATTTCTATAGTGCCGACATATTCTGCAGCACTTTACATTTCAGAGGGGACTTGTACACACGATAGACATTACAGCATAATAATAATCACATAGATCATAACAGATACCAAGAGGAAAGAGGGCCCTGCTCGTAAGCTTACAATCTATGAGGGAAAAAGGGGAGACACGAAAGGTGGGTGGTAACAATTGCCCTGATTGTTTGGACCAGCCATAATGTTAAGTGTGTAACAGTACGGACACAGAGGGCTAATAGATGCATAAAGCATGTGGGAACATGATACGGGGAACCTGGTTATGGTAAAACTTTTGACTGTGCCACACAGGGATAGTTAGGTTAATGTGTTGAGGCGGTAGGCCAGTCTGAATAAATGAGTTTTCCGGGCACACTTAAAATTGTAGGGATTGGGGACTACTCGTATTGACCTGGGAAGTGCATTTGAAAGAATTGGCGCAGCTCGTGTATAGTCTTGGAGACGGGAGTGGGAGGTTCTGATTATCGAGGATGCTAACCTCAGGTCATCAGCAGAACGGAGGGCACAGGTAGGGTGGTAGACTGAAACAAGGGAGGAGATGTAGGGTGGTGCTGAGCCATGGAGTGCTTTGTGGGTGAGGGCAATAAGTTTGTACTGGATTCTGGAGTGGATGGGTAGCCAGTGTAAGGACTGGCACAAGGTAGAGGCATCGGTGTAACGATTGGCGAAGAATATGATCATCAACATTTTGGGTCAACAGACGGGTACTTTTTTCTGTCAGGATTGATCCAGCAACACTGAAGACTCTTTCAGATAGCACACTACCAGCAGGGCAAGTGAGCTCCTGTAAGGCATATTGTGCCAATTCAGGCCAGGTGTCCAGTTTACAGGCCCAATAGTCAAAGGAGAATGACCTGTGAGGGAGAACATTGATATGGGAGGAGAAGTAGTTTGTAACCATAGTTGACAACTGCTGTCTCCTGTCACTTGCAATCGATGCAGTATTACCTGTCGTGTGAGCGGTATTTGAGAAATCAGTCCACAACATGGTCATGAAAACCCTGTTTCCAACACCACTTCGGCTGTGAGCACCACAAACACCTCTTCCATTTTGCCCACTACGGCTCATGGGAGAACCAGCACCGCTGCTGTGTGCTTAGAATGCCTCAAATGGTTTACCAGAGTTGCTTGTTTGTTAGCCAATATTAGCTCTAAGTTCTCCTGTGGCATGATGTTGTGTAATTTGCCTTTATAGCGTGGATCGAGGATGCTGGCCAACCAGTAGTCATCATCCTTCATCATTTTGGCAATGCGGGGGTCCCTTTTTAGGATCCGCAAGTCATAATCACACATGTGGGCCAATGTTCCAGGTGTCAATGATGCACTGGCAGTGGTGGGTGGAGGAGCACTTTCTGGCAAATCCACATCTCTCCAGTCACGCACAAACCCTGTACATGACTTTGCCACGCCAACATTTTCTCTTGCCCCTGAGAAGCATCCTCCTCCCCAAAATAATCATCCCCCTCATCCTCCTCCTCCTCTTCCTCCATCTCGTCCAGGACAGTTCCCTGACCAGACAATGGTAAACTGTCATCAAGGCTTCGCTCCTCCTCCTCCTCCTGTTCCTCCTCTGCTGCAGATGCCTGATCCTTAATGTGCGTCAAACTTTGCATGAGCAGACGCATAAGTGAGATGCTCATGCTTATGATGGCATCGTCTGCGCTTACCAGCCATGTGCATTCCTCAAAACACTGAAGAACTTTACAGAGGTCTTTCAGCTTTGACCACTGCACACCTGACAACCCCATGTCCGCCCTCAAACTGCCTGCCCGTGTATCCTCCCACAAATGCATTACAGCTTGCCTCTGTTCGCACAGCCCCTCAACCATGTGCAGGGTGGAGTTCCACCTTGCTGCAACGTCTATGATTAGGCGGTGCATGAGGAGGTGGAGCAATCGCTGCAGCTTCTGCATACGACTGGAGTGTACGGGTGAGCGACGGATGTGCGAGCACAGTCTTCGCACTGTGACATCTGCCTGCGGTCTGGACTGCAGCCAGACAGCACCCCGAGAAACACTGATACCCTTTACCCCTATACAGGGATCTGGATTTATAGCAGAGCCCAGGAGGCACTGTCTGAATAGGAGCAATGACCAGAGCAGGACGGTCGCCAGAAAGGTGTTCCAATACAGGACACAGAGGCAATGATATCCGAGACTAAACCAGTCAGGCAGCAACGGTACAAAAACAGTAGACAGTAGCAGAGTCAGATTCCAGGCCGAAGTCAGAGTCATAAACCAGGAGAGTCGCAGAGGTACAGAATCGTTAGGCAGAAGCAGAGTCAGAATCCAGGCCAAAGTCAGAGTCATAAACCAGGAGAGTCGCAGAGGTACAGAATCGTTAGGCAGAAGCAAAGTCAGAGTCAGTCAACAGCAATTCACACAGTAACACGCAGGGGAACCAAGAATATATCCGGCGGCTTGCAAGCCCAGTCCAAAGGTATTTGAGGGATCAGGTCATCCCTCACAGGCTCCCGGGCTGATGATGTCATCAGGACCGCCCCCAGGACCAGACCTGATGACGATGCACCAACCCCTTCATGACTGACAGAGGAGCGGAGTCTGAGTCCACTAGACGCCTGCGCAGAAGCCCTTTCACTGTTGCCACCATTACTCGGGCGCGAGCCACGGCGCCTCACAGTGGCTGAGGGCGGAACAGCAGGCCCTGAATTCGACGATGACATGTCAGTCCGGCGCCTCCTGGTAGCTGAGGCCTGGACAGCAGGCCCCGAGCCCGAGAGTGGCGTGACAGTCCGTCGCCTCCTAGTGGCTGAGGGCGGAACAGCAGGCCCCGAGTCTGACGGTGACGTGACAGTACCCCCCTCTCCAGGAGGGGCCTCCGGACCCTCAAAACCCGATTTGTCAGGGTGAAGAAGATGAAATCTCCTAATTAATGCCTTGGCATGGACGTTCCTCGCAGGAACCCAGGACCTTTCTTCTGGGCCGTAGCCCTTCCAGTGTACCAGATACTGTACTGAGCCCCTCACAAGGCGGGAGTCAAGGATACCCTGGACTTCATACTCCAGAGCTCCCCCGACCGAAACAGGAGGAGGAGGGGACTGAACAGGGTGAATGGGAGAACGATAAAGTTTGAGGAGAGACCTGTGGAATACGTTAGGCAATTTGAATGACTGTGGAAGTTTTAAGCGGAAGGCTACTGGGTTAACCACCTTGATAATTTCGTATGGGCCGATGAACCTGGGACCTAGTTTGGCGGACGGTACCTTAAGCTTGATATTTTTTGTAGAGAGCCAAATCTTGTCGCCAACTCCCAGGTGCGGCCCCTTAGATCGTCGTCTATTTGCAGCCGAAGCCTGTCTAACCTGAGCCCCTTTCAAATTTGAATTAACCTCAGACCAAATCGTTTTTAGCCGATGTATATTTTGCTCCACCCCAGGGAGCTCCGACATCCTGGCCGAAAACGACCCAAAGCGCGGATGTAGTCCAAGGTTACAAAAGAAAGGGGTAGTTTTAATGGAGTCTTGATATCGATTATTGAGGGCGAACTCAGCCAATGGCAGATGTTCCACCCAATCGGTCTGATGTCCTGACACATAACAGCGGAGGTATTGTTCCAGAGCTTGGTTAGTACGCTCAGTTTGACCATTAGTTTCGGGATGGTATGCCGAAGAAAAGGACAACTCCACACCAATGCGTCTACAGAATGCCCTCCAGAACTTCGAGACAAACTGGGTACCCTTGTCGGACACAATATTTGCCGGAACGCCGTGCAGACGTACAATGTGCAGGATAAACAACTTACTTAAAGTCTCAGAGTTAGGCAACCCAGACAGGGGAATAAAATGTCCCTGCTTGCTGAACCTGTCTACCACCACCCAGATACAAGTTTTCCCATCTGATGGCGGCAGGTCTGTAATGAAATCCATGGAGATGTGGGTCCATGGACTCTCAGGGGTGGGCAAGGACTGAAGCCAGCCGGCAGGGCGACTATGGAGGGATTTGGCGCGGGCACAGACTTCACACGCTGAAACAGTCCTTAACCACCGTCGGCCACCAAAAGTTCCTAGTTACCAACCTGGTGGTATTATTGAGACCCGGATGGCCTGCCAGGACAGAGTCGTTTGATTCTTTTAGAACCTGCAGACGAAGGTTAGCCGGAACGAACAATTTTTTGGGGGGCGTAGTGTCAGGAACTTGCTCTGAAGACCTACGGATCTCCTCCAGAAGGTCCAAAGACACTGCCGACACGACGATTCCATTAGCCAATATTGGGACTGGTTCACAGTCCTCGGTCTGTGTGGGGCAGAAACTGCGAGAGAGGGCATCTGCCCTCACATTTTTAGTCCCGGGGCGGAAGGTGATTATAAAATCAAACCTGGAGAAAAACAAGGCCCACCTAGCCTGCCTGGGATTTAGTCTTTTGGCTGACTCTAGGTAGGTTAGGTTTTTGTGGTCTGTAATAACAGTGACTTTGTGTTTGGCACCTTCGAGGAAGTGGCGCCATTCCTCGAAGGCCCATTTGATCGCCAGTAATTCCCGATTACCGACGTCATAGTTTCCCTCCGTGGCAGAGAATTTGCGGGAGAAAAATGCACATGGGCGAAGCTGAGTGAGGGATGCAGTGCCCTGCGAGAGCACTGCTCCCACTCCGACTTCGGAGGCATTTACTTCAACAATAAAGGGGTGGTCCAAGTTTGGTTGAATCAACACCGGGTTGGCCACGAAGCACTCCTTTAGTGTAGAAAAAGCTCGGGTTGCCTCAGGATTCCAATTAGTCACGTCCGCCCCTTTTCGGGTAAGGTCCGTGAGTGGCTTGGCAATCTCAGAGAAACCCCTGATAAACTTGCGGTAATAATTCGCAAATCCCAAAAACCGCTGCAGCGCTTTCAGCGATTTGGGTTGCACCCAATCCTTAATGGGTTGAATCTTGGCAGGGTCCATGCGAAACCCCTTGCCTGAGACCATGTATCCTAAGAACTGTACCTCTTCAGCAAAAAAAAACACATTTTTCTAATTTCGCATACAAGGAGTTTTTTTGCAGTCTCTGCAATACCGAACGGACGTGTTGAGCATGTGTCACAGGGTCAGCCGAATAAATCAAAATGTCATCCAGATACACGACGACATACACCCCACAAATGTCCCTGAAAATGTCATTGACAAAGTGTTGAAATACGGCAGGTGCGTTACCGAGTCCGAACGGCATTACAAGGTACTCAAAGTGACCAAGAGGTGTATTAAAGGCCGTTTTCCATTCGTCACCGCTTCTTATGCGGACCAGATTATATGCCCCCCGGAGGTCAAGTTTAGTAAACCAGCGGGCTCCCAGTAGCTGATTAAACAGATCAGGAATGAGTGGGAGCGAGTACTGATTTTTTACAGTAATTGCGTTCAGCTCACGATAATCGATGCATGGTCTGAGTCCACCATCTTTTTTTTCTACAAAGAAAAACCCAGCTCCTACAGGTGAGGTGGAAGGTCTAATAAAGCCTTTACGTAGGCTGTCTGCTATGTAGTCATTCATGGCTACACGCTCCGGACCCGAGAGGTTGAATATTCTCCCTTTAGGGAGACGGGCACCAGGGACCAAGTCTATAGGACAGTCGTACTCTCTATGAGGAGGTAGTTTCTCAGACTCCACTATGGAGAAGACATCTTCATAATCTCCGAATGCATATGGAATGGAGGGGTTTTTAATTTTAACTTGGTTCACTGACAGTGACATACAGTGATTCTGACACCGTGGACTCCAGCGCACGATATCACCTATGCGCCAGTCAATAACTGGATTATGCTGGTGCAACCATGGCATGCCTAACACAACTGGATCTGATAAATTGTGTATAACAAAAAATGACATTTGTTCGTTATGTAATGTCCCCACTGACATAGAAATTTTGTCAGTAATGAATTCCACGCCTCCCTGGTCTATAGATGTACCATTAATTGTAATAGTCTGAATAGGCACTTTAAGCTTTAGCAGAGGTACACCCAGACTCTTAGCAAATAAAAAATCCATAAGGTTGCCGGCAGCACCACAATCCACATAAGCCTTCACACACAGACGTTTCTTAGCAAAAGAAAGGGAAACTGGTAACAACAGTTTGGCCGCTTTTGCGGGCAATACCTGACCCCCAGCGCTGTCCAGGGGGCGATGCTCCAGGAATGTGGATTTCCAACAGCCAGCATTTTCTTTGAAGCTTCCAGGCTGCAGCATGCTGGAGCCTGAGAGTGACCTTCCAGGCTGTGCAATGTAACAGGTGTTTGGGCCAGGAATCAGCTCAGTCAGGAGGAAGAAAAAAAAAGGTAAGGAAAACTGCTTTTATATGTGTTAAGTATAGACACAAGAGCAGTTTTATTTTTTTGGGCCGGATATAATGTGACGTCTGCCTGCGGTCTGGACTGCAGCCAGACAGCACCCCGAGAAACACTGATACCCTTTACCCCTATACAGGGATCTGGATTTATAGCAGAGCCCAGGAGGCACTGTCTGAATAGGAGCAATGACCAGAGCAGGACGGTCGCCAGAAAGGTGTTCCAATACAGGACACAGAGGCAATGATATCCGAGACTAAACCAGTCAGGCAGCAACGGTACAAAAACAGTAGACAGTAGCAGAGTCAGATTCCAGGCCGAAGCCAGAGTCATAAACCAGGAGAGTCGCAGAGGTACAGAATCGTTAGGCAGAAGCAGAGTCAGAATCCAGGCCGAAGTCAGAGTCATAAACCAGGAGAGTCGCAGAGGTACAGAATCGTTAGGCAGAAGCAGAGTCAGAATCCAGGCCAAAGTCAGAGTCATAAACCAGGAGAGTCGCAGAGGTACAGAATCGTTAGGCAGAAGCAGAGTCAGAAGTCCAGGCAAAAGTCAGAGTCAGTCAACAGCAATTCACACAGTAACACGCAGGGGAACCAAGAATATATCCGACGGCTTGCATGCCCAGTCCAAAGGTATTTGAGGGATCAGGTCATCCCTCACAGGCTCCCGGGCTGATGATGTCATCAGGACCGCCCCCAGGACCAGACCTGATGACGATGCACCAACCCCTTCATGACTGACAGAGGAGCGGAGTCTGAGTCCACTAGACGCCTGCGCAGAAGCCCTTTCACTGTTGCCGCCATTACTCGGGCGCGAGCCACGGCGCCTCACAGTGGCTGAGGGCGGAACAGCAGGCCCTGAATTCGACGATGACATGTCAGTCCGGCGCCTCCTGGTAGCCGAGGCCTGGACAGCAGGCCCCGAGCCCGAGAGCGGCGTGACAGTCCGTCGCCTCCTAGTGGCTGAGGGCGGAACAGCAGGCCCCGAGTCTGACGGTGACGTGACACGCACCTTATGGAGCAGGGCTGTTAACTCTGGATAATTATTTAGGAAGCACTGCACCACCAGGTTCAAAGTGTGAGCTAGGCAAGGTATGTGTTGGCTGCCACAAAATTCCGGCCGTTATCACTGACTACCTTGCCTGTCTCAAGATGTAGACTGCCCAGCCATGACTCAGTTTGTCGCTGCAAGTAGTCAGCCAGTACCTCCGTGGTGTGTCTTTTGTCGCCCAAAGACATCTTCTTTAAAACAGCCTGCTGCCGCTTACCACTAGCTGTTCGATAGTGGGACACCTCGTGTGCAACACTGGCAGCTGCGGATGGAGTGCTCATGCGACTGCGCTCTGTCGATGAGCTTTCACTTCTGAAGGAGGAGGAGGGGTAGGAGGAGGGTTGAACGCCTACAGCCAACTGTTTCCTATACCATGGGCTAGGCAGCACTGCTTCCCCGCCACTGTCCCCTGTGGAGCCTGCATCCACCACATTAACCCAGTGCGCAGTGATGGACACGTAATGTCCCTGGCCATGCCTACTGGACAATGCATCTGTTGTGAGGTGCACCTTTCCACTCACTGATTGTTTGAGTGCATGCACAATGCGGTCTTTCACTTGCAGGTGGAGGGCAGGCATGGCTTTTTGAGAAAAGAAGTGCCGACTGGGTAGGTCATAGCGTGGGACAGCGTAGGCCATGAGCTCTTGGAAAGCTTCGCTTTCAACCAAACGGAAGGGCATCATCTCTATTGAGATCAGTTTGGCAATGTAGGCGTTCAAAGGCACTGTACGCGGATGACAGGATGAGTACTTTCTTGTCCAATTCAGAGTGTCTGCTAGGGTGAGCTGGACTTGAGAGCTGCATATGGGGGAACTAGCGGTGGACTGGACTGCCTGAGAGGGGGTTGGTGATGGTGATGGTGTTGGTGGTGATGGCCTAGTTCAGTGTTTCGTTGCAAAACCATTGTGATTCCCTGACTGCATTGGCCTTGCGACGACACCTCAACATTTATTGCTGATGGTGTGCTTACCGGTGGCGGTGAGCTTACAGTGGGGGAAGCGATGGAGCGTTGCTGGCTACCTTCAGTTGGAACAGGTGCACATGTGGTACCTGAGGTTTTGTAGTCCGTCCACGCTTGCAAGTGCATGGTGGTTACATGTCTAAGCATGCAACTGGTTTTCAAATTTCTGAGATTTTTCCCTTGGCTAAAGGTCCTTCCGCACTTCTTACAGATAACCTTTGCCTCATCAATAGGATTTTGGACAAAGAAGTGCCACACTACACTCTTCCTACTATGGTATAAGTTTTCAGGTCTTGCACACTGTGCTAATTTGACCATCTGCCCAAGCTGTCCTGCAACTCTTTTGTTGTTTGTTCCACGTTTTTGGACAGCTACGGGCCTGCCAGATAACCGCTGCTGCGATGTCGATGCCTGCTGCGGATCCTTCTCCTTATCTGAGCTATTGCCAGCGGCATCCTCTTCCCCCAATGGATGCCAATCCGGGTCAACAACTTGGTCATCCATCACCTCCTCTTCAATTTCATGTGCACCTTCCTCTGTGTCACCGTGTAAGCTGGTATAGTATGCGGGAAGGGGCACTGTTGGACAGCTGACCAACAGTGGATTCTGGGTCGCTGATGTCTGCATGGCACCCCCACCCACCCAGGTACTATTTGATTCAGGCTCCATGCCCAGCGCTTAGTGCAAGACCAGGCACATTTAAAGTGACTATGGTGTCACTTCTACTATCACACTGAATGCGATTAACTACTATACTGCACTGATGAAGGCCAGTGAGGCCGAAACATCTATTATTTTCTGGCTGCAATAAAAAATACAGAAAAATAATGTAGCAGCAGAATCATCTAGCATTGGCGGTGCATCAGTGCACTCCATGTCAGATTCATCTTGGACTGGGGAACTGGGGAATTCAGGATTTGACTGGATAACCCAGGCATGGTATGTGAAAAGAGCTCCATGGAGTAATCTGAAGTGTGGGCTGCCGCATCCTTCACTTTTGGTGGGGGTGAAGGACACAAGGAAAGGTGTTGTTCCTGACCAGAACCCTGCACTGATGACTCAGTGCTTGCAGTTTATGAAAGTTCATAAGAGGAGGCAATAGAGCTGGTGGCTGTTTCGGCAATGTAAGCCAAAACCTGTTCCTGATGCTCCGGCTTTAAAAGCGGTTTTCCTACTCCCAGAAAAGGGACCCTTACAGGCCTTCTTGTGCCAGACGATGACACAGGCTCAACACCTCCTGCCTTACCTGCTATTGTGATTTTGGCATAACCAGCAGATTCACCACCACCACCATCAGTACCAGATGCCCCCACCCACGTCCATGGCCTCTTCCACCATACTTCCTCATGTTTGTGAAAATGTAACAAATATACCAGCAGATATATGGTACTGTATGAGGAGCGTATAGCTGCATAAGGTGTAGGTAAAAATTTAAATCTCCGTACTTATTTCCTTAGTCACAGACGCTCTCCCAGTATGTATTTGACCATAATCCAACCAGCAGATATATGGTACTGTATCAGAAATGGACAGCTCTATACGGTGTATGTATGGAAAATTGAAAATCTCCATCTATATTTTTACGGAGTGACACCCAGATAGCATGTATTTGTCCGTGATACCAGCCGGTACACGGTAGTGTGTGAGGAGTGTACAGCTCTATACAGAGTATGTATGGAAAATTTTAAATCTCCATTTACTATTTTAACGGAGTCACACACACACGCTGTCTCTGTATAGATTTGACCGTAAGACAAACGGCAGATATACGATACTGTTTGAGAAGCGGACAGCTCTATACGATGTATGTATGGAAAATTTTAAATCTCCGTCTGTTTCTTGATGGAGTCAACAGCAGATATACGATACTGTTAGAGTGTCATGATCCATTCTGGATCAGGACTGATAAAAAGCACAGGTAGCCTTTTTTTTTTCTTAAGCTGTGTTTAAGTTTGGTTTTTGCCCCGGTGGCCATTAGGATTATTGCACTGTGGTGTCTTTTGGTCTAAGTTTGCCCCTGGTGGTGGTGAGCATCATTGCACTCTGGTTTCTTTAGTTAAGTGCACATGATTATAATGCAGGTGTGATTGCTCTGGCTCTGCTATAAAAGAGTCACAGGTGTTGCAATCAGTGTTGGTGATAGTGTTCATTTCAACCATCCTTGGTGGAGGAAGGTGCTGGAGAGCGTTCCTTGCAGCACTGTCTTAGCCCTGGTCTGAAATGAGTCATCGGGGATTTCCTAGTAGCTCTGACAGCACTTGGTGGCAGCGATTCAGGAGGAGAGCTGCATTCTGGTGGTGGACTCTGTTGCCAGGATCAAGTGCAACAGAGTAGAGCTAAGTGGTGTCTCCCTGTTTGTGTTTTTCTTTAGAGTGTATTAGTACAGCGGGGGGGCCAGTGCTTGCGCCACCCAGCTCCCTAGCAAGGGATAGGTGTAGGGTGTCCTAGGGCGACAGGCTCCTGATCGGCGCCCGGAGTGGAACCGGCATAGGGAACATTAGGAGCGTTAGGGACTGACTCAGGGGAGTGCAGGAGGTCTCCACGTCCCATTTCCCTATCGCAGGGCCCACCATTGTAACTGTTTCCCCTTTCCCCGTGTCTTGTTGTTTTAGTTACTGGCCTGTGGGCCGAGTCACACAGGACAGTATCAGGTGCCGCGTCTTGTTGTTTTAGTTACCGGCCTGCGGGTCGCGTCACATAGGACGGGTCATTGTGACATAGAGAAGCGGACAGCTCTATACGGTGTATGGAAATATGGAAATCTCCGTCTATGTATTTATGGACTCAAACACACATGTGCTGTCTCTGTATAGATTGGACCATTATCCAAACAGCAGATATACGATACTGTTTGAGAAGCGGACAGCTGTATAGGGTGTATGTATGGAAAATGTTAAATCTCCGTCTATTTTTTATGGAGTCACACACACGCTGTCTCTGTATAGATTTGACCATTAGACAAATGGCAGATATACGATACTGTTTGAGAAGCAGACAGCTCTATACGATGTATGTATGGAAAATTTTAAATCTCCGTCTATTTTTTGACGGAGTCAACAGCAGATATACAATACTGTTTGAGAAGCGGACAGCTCTATATGGTGTATGGAAAAATTGAAATGTCCGTATATGTATTTACGGAGTCTCACACACACGCTGTCTCTGTATAGATTTGACCGCAATACGAACAGCAGATATACAATACTGTTTGAGAAGCGGACAGCTCTATACGGTATATGAATGGAAAATTTAAAATCTCCGTATATTTTTTTACGGAGTAACACACACAGATAGCATGCATATGTCCGTGATACCAGCCGGTACACGGTAGTGTGTGAGGAGCGTACACCTCTATACGGTGTGTGAAACAATGAACGCTCGGTAACTGTGCAGAAAAACATAATAAAAGTTTTTTTGCTTTGAAAAAAGCAGTCTGCACAGCAGTGTGCACACAGCAATGCAGCTATCAGGTAGCCTTATAAGGCAGCCTAATAACCACCAGCGCTGCTGCACACACAAAAAAAATCCTCCCCTGTTACTGCACACTAACTGTACAGTTGAAATTGCTATCAGCAGAAGCACAGATTTTTTTTTCTTTGCTGCCTAACACTCTCCCTATTGAGAATCAGAGGCAGCAACCTCTCCCTATGCTAAGATCGATAGAAGTAAAATGGCGGTCGGCGGTCAGGTCTTTTATAGCCACTGTGATGACACACAAAGCAAGCCAATCACACGAATGCCCTTCTCTAAGATGGTGGTGGCCGCTGCCCATGTCATTGCGTTGCCCACAGTGTGCGTCCTTGATGATTGACTGAGAAAAGGCACTGGAAGCATTATGGGAAACGCGACTTTGGCGCGTGGGTCGGTGACCTCATGGCCAACCTCATGCTATGGTTGGGTTTCGATCGGCGAAACCCGACTTTAGCGAAAGTCGGCGACTTATGAATTTGACCGACCCGTTTCGCTCAACTAGTGAGGTAAAATACTGACCAAATACTGAACCTGTAAACGTGGCCTCACAGAAAGAATCAGCTATGATCTCATGCTGTCCTACTTCTCAATTTCATAAACAACAAAAACCCAATGAATAATAACGGCAAAAACTCAGATTAGAATCCATAAACAACAAGAATAAGTATAAATTGCCCAAAAATTAACACTTTTATTGAATACAAAAATACAGAGATAAAAATTACACACAAGGGTGACTGCTATCCAAAGCAGGAGCCATATTGCACTAGTGCCCGTTTAACCAAATGTAAATACAGATATGGAACAATTACAAATATTGATCAGAGAGTGGCATGTACTTTGCTACATCTAGCTGAATAGCCAAAAGAGAACAGCGCAAATGTTACTGAACTCACAGTACTTTCCACAGTGGGTATACACACAACCACTCCGTGATCACGTATCAATTACTAAAAGAGCCCAGCTATGAGCAATATGTGTGAGGCAAATACACAAACATACTAACAATATGGTAAGGACACTTACAAGATATAAGTAATGGCGCTGGCTTCCCACTCGCCCCAACGCGCGTTTCGCTTCTTCTTCTCCTGACGAAGAAGCGAAACGCGCGTTGGGGCGAGTGGGAAGCCAGCGCCATTACTTATATCTTGTAAGTGTCCTTACCATATTGTTAGTATGTTTGTGTATTTGCCTCACACATATTGCTCATAGCTGGGCTCTTTTAGTAATTGATACGTGATCATGGAGTGGTTGTGTGTATACCCACTGTGGAAAGTACTGTGAGTTCAGTAACATTTGCGCTGTTCTCTTTTGGCTATTCAGCTAGATGTAGCAAAGTACATGCCACTCTCTGATCAATATTTGTAATTGTTCCATATCTGTATTTACATTTGGTTAAACGGGCACTAGTGCAATATGGCTCCTGCTTTGGATAGCAGTCACCCTTGTGTGTAATTTTTATCTCTGTATTTTTGTATTCAATAAAAGTGTTAATTTTTGGGCAATTTATACTTATTCTTGTTGTTTATGGATTCTCAATTTCATGCCAAAAACCTACTCTATTTCTCAGTGCTGGTCTAAGGCCGGGGTCACACTAACCGACGCAAAATAAGGTCCGTATTTTACATGCGTAATACGGAGAAATGTCCCCTAAATAGTGCTCCGTATGTCATCCGTAATCAAGGTGAGGTCACGCATTTTGCGCATGTAAGCATCCGTATGTAATCCGTATGCCATCCGTATGGCGAGATTTTCTCGCAGGCTTGCAAAATGGACATTTAACGGACGGTTTTGAGGCCTGCTAACTATTTAAATCATCAGCCTGCCCCCTATTTATTGGCTCTGGAACAGGTGGCTGCCTCCATTCTGTCCATTTGTGACCTTGCCTTGACTAGGTGTGTTGGTGTTGTATGTGCAACATGGCAGACAGTCTGAGTTTCAACACAGCTGTGCAGGTTCTCTTCAACTGACTTTTGTCATGCCGCTTTGGTCACCCATACCCAGTGATAGTGGATCCGCGGAGGAGGAGACGCATGTGGGTCCATCCACTTTTGAGGCAGCGACTCACAAGAGGTCATTTTCACTGCCTCTATTCTTCTCTGCGGGATCATCCGGAAAAATTTTACCAATACTGTTGAATGAGCCTTGCAACATTTGATCTACTCTTGAAGACACTGCACCCTGGGATCACCTTTCAGGACACAAGGATGCACAAAGCTATATCTGCAGAGGAGCGACTTCTACTCACATTACGGTATGTACTACACAACCACATTCTCTATGTTCATGATATGTTGCCCAATGTATGTTTTGTTTTGGTTTAGAGAATAATTTTGTTGCCCTCATCTTGGTCCACATATATTTAAACTTACATACCAGAATGTTATGTGTAATATGTACTGTATATCACGTAGTCATTATGCTAGAAAATATATGTGTGTTAGTAGATATGAAACAAAAAAAAGTTTGGTATGTATGTAACTGGTATTCTTATCATTTTTCCCTTGTAAAATGTTCCATTTCTGTTGTTCTTCATCTTCCTGTCCACTGGCCTGTCTTATGCCGCCCTCCACCATGAGTTTCTCATTGGAAGATCTACCATTTCTGGCATAGTCAGGTTGACATGTAGTCAAATATGGTCAAGACTCCATCAACTCATCACGCCCGAGCGCAGGATGGAAGACTGGTTGAGGATATCAAGGGACTTTGAGGAGGAATGCCAGTTTTCTAATTGTATTGGGGCCCTTGATGGCAAACATATCCGGGTGCGTAAGCCGCCAAACTCTGGCTCCCAATTCTTCAATTATAAGCAATACTTTTCTGTTGTATTGTTGGCTCTGGCCGACCCTCAATACAAGTTTATAATTGTCGACATTGGGGCCTATGGAAGGACGGGAGACTCTCGAGTCTTCAATACTTCCATTATGGGTCGACGGCTACACACCAACCAGTTGGATCTACCCCCACCACGCCAGCTACCAGGCTCCACTAAAGAATCAGTCCCTTATGTCCTTGTGGCAGATGAGGCATTTCAGTTAAAGGGCAATGTCATGAGGCCATATCCCAGGCGCAACCTGGACCACCAGCGCAGAATTTTTAAATGTGCCTATCACGTGCTCGGCGACTGGTGGAGTGTTCCTTTGGCATTCTTTGTGCCAAATGGCGGGTCCTACAGTCTGCTATTCAGCTGAGTGAACAAAATGTGAATGAAGTTATCAAAGCATGTGTTGTTCTTCATAACTTCACCAGGATACATGATTGTTCCTCCTCGGCTGGTGTTGTGCGTGGGTCGGACAATGTGCATAGGGTGAGGCCACCTATGAACCCTCAACGTAGACCGCTCTCTGGGCTCAAAGTGCGTGATATTTTCACAAATTATTTTATGTCACCAGAGGGTGAAACTTTTTGGCAAGAGCATGCTGTATCTATGTTATAATTTTTTTGTTTATGTGTGTCTAAATATATATATTTAAACCACTTATGATTCTCTGACTGTTCAATTGCCTTGGTAAGCATATGTTAGTATGCTGACACCTTTAATAATTGAGACAGAGACTTAAAATGTAGTAGACAAATGTTTACTTTTGCTTTTTTTTTTGTTTTGAAAAACATATTATTGCCATATGATAAATGTGGCAATGGCCCAAAGTGGCCTGTTTACAGATGTGAAAATTTAGAAACAAAACATTTTCAGAAAAACAAAAATACAACAAAACCATTATGCAAGACCAAAATGGCTACATTACAAATTTTGGTAGGTCGGGGGAGGAGAAGGTGGAAGACCAGCCTGTGTTTGCTGCTGGCTACTTTGGCCAACTTGGACATCGCCCTGTGTGGGGGCATACTGTTGCCCATGATGTGGGTAGTGTATTGCCTCCTGGGATTGTGGTGGGTACTGGGCTGACTGAAATTGTAGAGTGACCTCTTGTTGGGGCTGGTAGGCCCGTGGCTCATACCCACCAAAATAGCCATGTTGTCCCCAACCAGGTTGGGACCAGCCTCCAACACTGGGTGGGAACAAGTGGCCATATTGGTGAGGTTGGCTAGAGGCAGACATATGTGGCTGCTGTGGGAAAAGTTGGGTAGGGGAAGGAAGGGGGTGAGGTGTAGGCCCACGTATTTGAGGATCCTCAGAGCCTGCTGGAGCAAGCATGTGTGTGGGGTGTCTAAGGCGCATCAGATTCCTTGGGGAAAGCTGCCACCTCTCCAGATATTCAAATAACTCTTATGGGGTATTGGGGTGCGTGCTTGCATCAAGCAGGATCTGAAAACATCCTCGAATACGTAGCCTCTCCTCATGGGAAAGGGCCTGAAGATAACGGGCCAGGCTGCATGAGTACGCCTCCTCGCCATCATCATTATTGACTCTAGCCAGATAGTTCAGTACCCCTGTGTCAACATTGGTATGGGTATCTTGGGCAGGGATCTGGCGCCTTCTTCTTCCTCGCCGAGATGGTCCAGCAAGCTGTGGGGAGCCCTGGATCTGGGCAGTTGGGCTGGTGCTGATATTGCCCTGCTCCTCCTGTATGGCGAATGGTGCTGCAGCAGACGGGCCTGCTTGTGGATGTTGTCCTGGTGGTAGGGTTTGTGGTGCAGGCACTGGGTTTTCCGGAGAGGAATCTTCACCCATGCTTCTTGGAGGGGGAGAAGATGGGCCAGCCATCTCTTCTCCTCCAGCCACAGGATCAATTATGGCCTCTGTATCTGAGCCAGTTTCTCTCTCTATAAGGTTGGACTGAGTTCTGTTATGAAATTGAACAGAGCCAAAATTCTAAACATTAGTTTTGTCCCTGTAAAGTATCTGTGTAATGTGGTGTGAGGTATCTACTTACGGTATCAGATCCAGAATTGGAGCGAGGAAGGAGAGGTGATCAAAATAAATATATTTTCGCTTTGTGTGGCCTGCATCACCACTCCTGGCCCGTTGCTGACGTTCCCGCCTGTATTGGTCGCAGATGCTGCACCAGCATCTCATCACATCTTCCACTGCAATGTGACAGGAAATATTCTAAATTGCACATATTTGCTTGCTAAAATTTGCTACAAGTAGCCTAGGCATGTGGCCTTCTAGGGTAAGCTTTCTACCCTGGGTGGCATATATAATTGGGACATCCAGGCCAGATACACAGGGTTACAATAGTTCAGGGGTCAAGTAACTACACTTAATAATTTGGTTAGCTAGGAGGATGAGGAGCTTGTGGCCTGGGCCAAGTTATGTCAGTGTAAAACAATGGATCGCATAAAAATCTACACGCCTCATGAGGCAAAAAGGCCAAGCACAGAAGGGGGGAGCCCTGATTCTAAATTCCTGCTTTGATGTGAGGTAATTTTAAACACTTTTTGGGTTGTACTTACTCATTTGCTGCTGCTCCTCACGTGGCCGATCACCAAAACGTGGAACATCTGGCGACATATGCGCCTCCATGACGCCTCCTTTCTTGCCTGGTTGGCATAATGGGCATCATGTTGGTCCCAGATTTACGGCCGCTCCTGCACTAGTACAATCAGCATCTCCACATTGAGGAAATATGGCGCCATGATGCTGCAGGACTCCGTGGAGGCGTACTTCCTGGATGTCTGGAGAGCTTTTGGAGCTAATTAGCATGTCTAAGCTTCCTGATGATAGATTGGCCCATTTCCTGTTACCTGCCAAAAGACCTGCGTATTTCTCGCAAGTCACACGTGTGGTCCGTGTGGAATCCGTATTTTTTGCGCCCCCATAGACTTGAATTGGCGTACTATAGGCGTAGTACGCTAACAATTGCAGCATGCTGCGATTGGCACGGACCGTACAATATGGACGCAAAATATATGGCTGTTGGGAGCTACCCCATAGAGAATAATTTGTCCGTGTGTAATGTGTGCTTTTAACGCCTCTCATTCGTCTGTATTTCACTCTAGTGTGACCAAGGCCTAATTCTCTTGCGGCAAGGAAGTGGTAGTCTGAAATATTGGAAACATCAGTCACTATGGGAATGCAGAAATGGCTATAAGTTACTGATAAGAATTGGGTAAAGGATTGCAAGGCTCAATAAAGCTATATAACTCCAATGTCATAGACTGGGGAAAATAAGTATTTAATACACTGCCGTTTTTGTATGTTTTCCCACCTACAAAGAACGAAGGTACATTTGAACTGTGAGAGAATCTAAAAAAATCTAAAAAAATCTAAAAAAAAATCATAAAATCACATTGGATGATTTTTACATAATTAAGTTACAGTGCTGTGCAAATTAATTGGGACAAAGCATTTTTTTAAGTAAAATCGTAAGTTGGTTACCAGTCAGTGATTCAAACCAGTTTTAACTGCTTTGAACAGGCACTCACAACTGTTCAAAGCAGTTAAAACTGGTTTGAATCACAGACTGGAACAGAGGCCGCTATTTGCTGACCGGATATAACTTCAAGAGAAATATGCTGTCTTCCAGGTGCAAAAATTAAAGATGTGTCTGACAGGATATCAGGACTCTTCAGACCTACAGATGACTACCCATTCCTGCTACTACATGTGGGGACAAATGACACCGCAAGAAATGACCTGGAAACCATCTGCAGAGACTTTGAAGACTTAGGCAAGAAAGTGAAAGAACTGGGAGCGCAGGTGGTCTTCTCTTCCATCCTCCCAGTGGATGGCCATGGAACAAGGAGGTGGAATAAGATTCTGCAGGTGAACAACTGGCTACGTCGATGGTGCCGTCAGCAAAGATTTGGATTTCTGGATCACGGAGTGAATTACTTATACGATGGACTACTTGCTAGAGATGGGCTGCACCTTACGAAGACTGGAAAGCATGTATTTGGAAGTCGCCTTGCTACACTTGTAAGGAGAGCTTTAAACTAGAACAACATGGGAAGGGAAGCAAAAGACCAGAAAAAGCCATACACCTGACAAATGCTATTGAGAACTCTGCTATTAGAAGTGGAAAGGAAGAACAAAGACAAAAGAATCTAATTAATAAAAATATTGGAGAAAGAGAAACCTATCACAAACTAAAATGTTTCTATACTAATGCACAAAGCATGGGCAACAAGCAAGGAGAATTGGAACTACTAACACAGGAAAATAAATATGATGTCATTGGAATCACTGAAACTTGGTGGGACAATACACATGATTGGAATACAAGACTAGAAGGATACAACTTATTTGCAAGAAACAGACTTGATAAACGAGGAGGAGGTGTCGCATTGCATGTTAGAAACACGTATATCTGCACAGAGATTGAAGCTTCAGAGACTGGGAGTTCTGTGGAAACTGTTTGGGTAAGAATACAAGGACAGAACAATGGAAAGGACACCATTGTAGGCATTTACTACAGGCCGCCTGTGCAAGCTGAAGATATGGATGAACTCTTTATGCATCAAATGGCAAAGTTCTCCAAAAATATGACATAGTTGTCATGGGAGATTTCAACTATCCAGACATTTGTTGGGAATCTCTCTCAGGCAAAACTAACAGGTCAATGAAATTCTTATCCTCTCTTGCTGACAACTTTATCTTCCAAAAGGTAGGGGAGAAAACAAGGGGAACTGCTACCTTGGATCTAATCCTTATAAACAGGGAGGAAATGGTTGAGGAGGTAAAAGTGGCTGGGACCCTAGGAGGTATTTTAGAATTTTGGATAACTAGAGGCGGAAGACCTGTTAAGACTCAGACGTCAAGTTTAGATTTCAGAAAGGCAGATTTTAAGGGATTCAGAAAGAGAATTGGAGGGATCCAATGGCTGGATATCCTTAAAGACAAAAATGTTCAGGAAGGATGGGAAATCTTGAAAAATGAAATTCTCAAAGCACAGTTGTTAACAAATCCAGAAAGAGGGAAGAATAGGAAGCATTTAAGGAAACCAGGATGGATGAACACAGAACTTAAGCACATGCTAAAAAGGAAGAAAAAAATGTTTATAAAATGGAAAGAGGGAGTCATATCTAAAGAAGAATATAATGCTGTCTGCAGAACCTGCAGGGCACAAATCAGATTATCTAAAGCTGAAAATGAATCGAGACTTGCAAGAGATGTCAAAAGCAATAATAAAGGATTTTGGGGATATGTCAAAAGTAAAAGAAAAGTCAAAGATGCTATAGGATTTTTACAGGATGAAAATGATGAAATGGTAAGACAAGATGTTGAGAAGGCTGAACTTTTAAATTCCTATTTTGCATCTGTTTTCTCTCAGAAAGGAAATGTAACATCAACTGTTCTTCACTGTCCTATTAAGGGAATAGAAGAATCCAGGATATCTATAAACAGAAAGATAGTGAGGAAACACTTAGCTAACCTAAATGAATTCAAGTCTCCAGGTCCAGATGAATTACACCCCAGAGTACTGAAGGAGATAGCAGAAGAAATTTTTGAACCCCTCTCCATAATCTTTGAAAATTCTTGGAGAACAGGAGAAGTGCCAGAAGACTGGAGAAGAGCAAATGTTGTTCCTATCTTCAAAAAGGGGAAGAAGGTGGACCCAGGCAACTATAGGCCGGTGAGTCTGACTTCTATACCAGGAAAGATCTTTGAACAAATTATTAAACAACATGTATGTCAGTACCTGGATAAGAATGAAGTGATTAAGCAGAGTCGACATGGGTTTGTAACTAATAAGTCATGTCAGACTAACTTAATTTCCTTCTATGACGGAATCACTGATTGGGTGGATCAAGGAAATGCTGTAGATATAGTATATCTTGACTTCAGCAAAGCATTTGACAAAGTCTCTCATACAATCCTTATTGAAAAAATGACTAAGTATAGAATGGACAAGGCAACTGTTAGGTGGATTCATAACTGGCTTAGTGATCGGACCCAAAGAGTGGTCGTAAATGGCTGCACATCCAGTTGGAAGAATGTCTCAAGTGGGGTACCACAGGGCTCTGTCCTGGGCCCTGTACTGTTCAACATCTTTATCAACGATTTAGATGAAGGAATTGAGGGTAAACTGATTAAAAATGCTGATGACACAAAGCTAGGAGGGATAGCTAATACTAAAGAAGAGAGAGAGAGGATTCAAAAAGATATAAATAAACTGGAGAAGTGGGCAGCAACTCACAGAATGGTTTTTAACAGGGAGAAATGCAAAGTACTACATCTGGGCAATAAAAATGAAAAAAGCATATACAGAATGGGAGGAATAGGGCTAAGTGACAGCACATGTGAAAAAGACTTGGGTATACTAATAGATCACAGACTGAATATGAGCCAACAGTGTGATGCAGCAGCAAAAAAGTCAAATGCAATTCTAGGATGTATTAACAGAAGCATACAGTCTAGATCACGTGAAGTCATTATTTCCCTCTACTCCTCTTTGGTCAGACCTCATCTGGAATATTGTGTCCAGTTTTGGGCACCACATTTTAAAAAAGACATCAACAAACTGGAGCAAGTTCAGAAAAGAGCGACCAGAATGGTGACCGGTCTGCAAACCCTGTCTTATGAGGAAAGGTTGCAGGATTTGGGAATGTTTAGTTTGCAAAAGAGAAGACTGAGAGGAGACTTAATAGCTGTCTACAAATATCTAAAGGGCTGTCACATTGTAGAAGGATCAACTTTATTCTCATTTGCACAAGGAAAGACTAGAAGCAATGGGATGAAACTGAATGGGAGGAGACACAGATTAGATATTAGAAAAAACTTTTTGACAGTTAGAGTGATCAATGAGTGGAACAGGCTGCCACGAGAAGTGGTGAGTTCTCCTTCAATGGAAGTCTTCAAACAGAGGCTGGACAGACATCTGACTGGAATGATTTAGCTAATCCTGCTTTGAGCAGGGGGTTGGACCAGATGGCCCAGGAGGTCCCTTCCAACTCTACGATTCTATGATTCTAACTTACGATTTCACTTAAAAAAATGCTTTGTCCCAATTAATTTGCACAGCACTGTAATTGTATGAAATAAGTATTTAACACAATAGAAACACAGACCTTAGTATTTGGTACAATTTTGTTTGCAATTACAGGGGTCAGATGTTTCCTGTAGTTCTGGACCAAGTTTGCACACACTGCAGCAAGGATTTTGGTCCACTCCTCCATACAGATCTTCTCCAGATCTTTATGGTTTTGGTGCTGTCACTGGGCTAGATTGTTTTTTCGCTCCCTCCAAAGATTTTCTATTTTGGTTCATTCCTGGAGAATGGCTAGGCCACTCAAGTACCTTGAAATGCTTCTTATGGAGCTACTCTCTAGCTGCCCTGACTGTGTGTTTTGGGTCATTGTCATGCCGAAAGATCCAGCCATGACCCATCTTCAATGCTCTTACTGAGGGAAAGAGGTTGTTGGCCAAAATCTCGCGATTCATGATCCCTTCCATTCTCTCTTCAATATGGTGCAGTCATCCTGTCCTCTTTGCAGAGAAGCATCCTCGAAGTATGATATTTTCCCCACCATGCTTCATGGTTGGGATGGTGTTCTTGGGGTTGTACTCATCCTTAGTGTTGAGTGATACCATCCGATATCATGAAATATAGGATCGGATTGGATCAGAGCGATACCCAAAAAGTATCGGGTATCGCCGATTCCGATACCCGAAACCAATGCAAGTCAATGGGACAGAAATATCGGAATTAAAAAAAACCTTTCTTTCCTTGTAGGTTAATTCTACATGAAGAAAAACAACTAAGAATAATGTAGAATGTATTGGGGGAGGTGGAGGAGACATTAAAGGCATAGAGGTTTAGCCCAATCAAATGGAATAGCAGGAATAAATTTTTTTTTAAAGATGTTCGGAGTTACAAAGATATTAACTATGTTAACCTTTTATATATTTTGTCAGATATGTATGCTTCACTACTTCCATGCTCTTCACCTTCTTTTTTACTTCTCCCACACTTTCTCCTTCATGATCCTCAGCAGCAGCAGCATCTTTTTTATCAACTTCTTCTTCACCTTATTCATCTTCTTCTTCACCTTCTTCCTATTATTCTTTTTTTTACATTCTTCATATTCTTCTTATTCAACTATTATTCTTCTTCATATTCTACTTCTTCACCTTCTTCCTATTCTTCTTCTTCATCATATTCTTATTTGTGACAGGCATTCCTGTAGTTGTTATCTATAAAAGTTTGAAGATTACACCTTCCGTTCTGCCTGTCACAAAAGATTTACAACAGGATTTGTCCGTGTTCAGCTTTGCCTGCAGCAGCAGGCATTTTCCAGGGGCACCACGAGGAGGAATGGACTCACCCCCATACACTGCGTAGTCTTCTTCTGCTTATAATTTAGATAATATCTTTTGCTCTGATTTTTAGTCTTATGCTTAATGTTCTTCTGCTTTTGGTTCTTCTTCTTTTGTTCTTCTGCTTCTTGGTCTTCTGTCTCTTGTTGTTCTGTATCTTAGTGGTTGTCTTCATGTTCTTTGTCCTCTTGGCCATCTTCTTCAGGGTCATCTTTTTGGTCTTCTTCGGGGTGGCCTTCCGTGTCGTCGTCTTCAGGGTCATCGTTTTCGTGGTCATCGTCTTCTTCAGGGTGGTCTTCAGGGTCGTCGTCTTCAGGGTCGTCATCAGGGACATCCAGAGTGATAACCAAAAACCATTTCCAAAAGCTTGAACTTGGAAAAGTAGCAGAAGGTACAAGAAGGCTGAGGAACTGCCGAGAACCAGCTAACGGTACTGGAACCCGGATGAGTAGCAGAAGGAACAAGAGCCAATGGCACAACCGTGGACCAGCTGACGGTGCGGGAACATGGTTACTAAGCAGGAGGTACCTGTGCTAGAAAGCACTACCAAGGACCAGCAGACATTGCTGGAACAAGGATACCACGAAGGAGGCACCTAAGCCAAAGGCACTGCCGAGAACCAACTGACGGTGCTGGAGCCCGGATGGGTAGCAGAAGGTACCCATGAAAAACAAAGTTGCAAGGCCGCGAGCCGGCCGCAGTTACCGAAACCCGCAGTCCTTACAGGGGGTGCTTGTCTTATTGGCACTACGGAACCAGCCTTTATTACCAGAACCCGCAGCCCACATAGGAAACACCTAAACTGCAGGCACCATAGACTCGGCTAACCCGACCGCAACACGACAGGACAACGTATTGATGGCAAAGTGACGTTGACACTACCCGGAAACAGCAGGCTTGCTGGACCCAGGCTGGGCAGGAGGGAGTACCCGTGCCAAAGACACTGCCGAGAACCAGCTGACAGTGCTGGAACCCGGAGGGGCAGCAGAAGGAACAAGAGCCAATGGCACTACCGAGGACCAGCTGACGGTGCTGGAACATGGTTACTAAGCAGGAGGTACCTGTGCTAAAAAGCACTACCAAGGACCAGCAGACGTTGCCGGAACTCGGATACCGAGAAGGAGGCACCTCAGCCAAAGGCACTGCCAAGAACCATCTGATGGTGCTGGAACCCGGATGGGTAGCAGAAGGAGCAAAAGCCAATGGCACAACCGTGGACCAGCTGACGGTGCTGGAAATAGGTTACTAAGCAAGAGGTACCTGTGCTAGAAAGCACTACCAAGGACCAGCAGACGTTGCTGGAACTCGGATACCGACAAGGAGGCACCTAAGCCAAAGGCACTGCCGAGAACCAGCTGACGGTACTGGAACCCGGATGGGTAGCAGAAGGTACCCATGAAAAACAAAGTTGCAAGGCCGCGAGACAGCCGCAGTTACCAAAACCCGCAGTCCTTACAGGGGGTGCTTGTCCTATTGGCACTACGGAACCAGCCTTTATTACCATAACCCGCAGCCCACATAGGAAGCACCTAAACTGCAGGCACCATAGACTCGGCTAACCCGACCGCAACACGACAGGACAATGTATTGGTGGCAAAGTGACGTTGACACTACCTGGAAACAGCAGGCGTGCTGGAACCAGGCTGGGCAGGAGGGAGTACCCGTGCCAAAGACACTTCTGAGCAACAACTGGCGATGTTGGAGCCCAGGTCAATCTGGGTGTAGGCTGAGGCCTAATTTCATCAAGTTTTATATCTGTTGTAGACTACTACTGATTTTAAGCGTGCTCTAATTAGGCCTCTGGCTCCACTCTGTCTCTAGTATTTACCCTGGCCTCCAACACCGCCAGTTGCTGCTCAGAAGTGCCGTCTGCACAATCAACACTTGTTCCTGTGTTACTCAGGTTCAGTTACGTCAGCTGATCCCCTGATGTGTGTCCGGCAATGTCTCCTGCTCTGTCCACATTCCCACTACTAGTAGAGCAGGAGAGCAGGAGACATTGCCGGACACACATCAGGGGATCAGCTGACGTAACTGAACCTCAGTAACACAGGAACAAGTGTTGATTGTGCAGACGGCACTTCTGAGCAGCAACTGGCGGTGTTGGAGGACAGGGTAAATACTAGAGACAGTGGAGCCAGAGGCCTAATTCGAGCACGGTTAAAAATCAGTAGTAGTGTGAATGTGGAGGCAGCAGTAGACATTGCCGGACACACAGCAGGGGAACAGATGGCAATACTGAACCCCACTAACACAGGAGCTAGTGTTTTTTTCTGTGCAGACGGCACTTCTGCGCAACAACTGGCGGTGTTGCAGCCCAGGGATTACAGTTCAGGTGGTAGAAACATGAACACAATAGGAGACCTAGATACTGTTGCCAACCAATTATTTATTCTGGAAGAGGACTGGCAAATTCCGGTGAGATCCAGGCCTTGTTCATTTTCAGAAAAGTAAGCCGGTCAATGTTATCGGAGGATAGTCGCGTGTGACGGTCTGTTAGTACACCACCTGCGGCACTAAAGACACGTTCCGATAATACACTGGCAGCAGGGCAAGCCAGCACCCCCAATGCATACTGGTTGAGCTCTGGCCATGTTTCCAGCTTAGAGACCCAAAACTTGAAGGGGGAAGAGCCGTCTGGAAGTACACTGACAGGGTAAGACATGTAGTCTGTCACCATCTGATGGAAACGTTGCCTCCTGCTGACTGGAGCCGTCTGTGATGGTGTAGACATTTGTGGCGGGCACACAAAACTTTGCCACATTTGGGCCATACTGGTCTTGCCTTGTGCTGAGGCGCTGCCTCGGCTCCCTCTTTGTGCAGAGCTTCCTCCACTGCCTCAATGCACAGAGCTGCTTTGTAAAGCACTAGCAGCACTGCTCTCGGGTGGAATGGAGAACATGATGGAATGCACCAGTGTGTCTTGGTACTCCTGCATTTTACGCTCCCGGGTTCAACGGTGTTATGAGGCTTTGTAAGTTCTCCCGGTAGCGAGGATCTAGGAGGGTGTACACCCAATAATCAGCCGTGTTGAGAATGTGGGCGATGCAGTGGTCGTTTCTCAGGCACTGCAGCATGAAATCAACCATGTGCTGCAGACTCCCAACTGCCCAAGAAACGCTGTCCCCTGCTTGAGGCGTCATCTCTACCTGCTCTGCATCACCCCACTCTCGCTGTACATACTGACTACTAGAGCATTGTGTACCTCCCTCCTCTGGAGAGATGTCTTCCTCCTCCATTGACTCCTCCTCATCCTCCTCACAAAGTGTCCCCTGCCTAGGCCTTTGTTATGAACCACGTTGCGCAGACTGTCCAGAAGCAGATGGCATTTGTGACTCCTCATCCTCCACCTCTTCCAAAACCTCCTCCCTTAGTGCTTGCAGTGTTTTTTGAAGCAGGCAAATAAGGGAGACAGTCATGCTGACTAGTGCATCATCTGCATTCGCCATCCGCATGGAATCATCGAAGGCACGCAAAACAAGGCAGATGTCCTTCATAGAGGCCCACTCAGTGGTGCTGAGGTGTGACCGGCGCACAGTGCGACTTGTTTGCGCCTGATGCAGCTGGTACTCCATTACTGCTGCCTGCTGCTCACACAACCGCTCCAACATATGTAACGTTGAATTCCACCTGGTGGGTAGGTCACATATGATACGATGTTCCGGGAGGCGGAATCGGCGCTGCAGAGCTGCAATGCGCGATCTTGCCATGCTGGAACTCCGCAAGTGAGCGCACTCTATGCGAACCTTGTGCAGCAGTGCATCAAGATCCGGATAGTCCCTCAGAAAGCTCTGCACGACCAAGTTGAGCACATGTGCCAGACATGGGATGTGTGTGAGGTTGCCTAGGCCCAGAGCTGCCACCAGATTTCGGCCATTGTCACACACTACCAAGCCTGGATAGTGATTCGCTGGCACAAACCACACGTCGCTCTCCTGCTTGATGGCATTCCAGAGCTCCTGTGCTGTGTGGCTTCGATTCTCCAAAAAAATTAATTTCAGTACGGCCTGTTGACGTTTGGCCACGGCTGTGGTCATATCGGTCGTAACAGGCTCCTGCAGCACTGATTCTGAGGAACTGGAGTATGAGGAGGAGTCAATGTGTACAGACTGGATTTCTGCAATCCTTGGAGTTGGCAGAACACATACAGCGCCACTCTCAAGATCTGTACCCGGCTCCACAACATTGACCCAATGGGCAGTGAGGGAAAGGTATCGTCCCTGTCCATGGTTACTGGTCCACGTATCAGTGGTCAGGTGGACCTTGCTACTGACGGCGTTTAGTAGCGCATGTTTAATTTTTCCCACCACATGCTTTTGCAGGGCAGGGACGGCTTGCCTGCTGAAATAAAAGCGGCTGGGCACGGTGTATTGTGGGACTGCCAATGCCATGAATTTACGGAAGGTGTCAGTCTCCACCAGCCTGAATGAGAGCATTTCAAGGGCCAGTAGTTTGGCAATGCCAGCATTCAGAGCCTGTGCTTGGGGATGGTTTGCCGAGTATGCCCGCCTTTTCTCCCATGCCTGTGCTACTGATGGCTGCAGAGTGGCCTGGGAGTGTGAGGATGACAGGGGACGTGGTGCTGTGGGTGGAATGTCACTGGGTCTCTGGAAAACAGTGCCAGAGGTTCTTCCATGGCGATCCTGTGAGGAAGCCGAACCAGCTGTCTGTGAGCTGGAGGATTAGGCTACAACACGAGCTGAAGAGGTGGTAGGTGGTGCTGTAGGTTGGCCTATGTCTTCAGTGTGTCTTTGTAACTCCACTACGTGCTTGATCCGCACATGTTTCCACATATTTGTGGTAATGAGGTTGCTGGCACTTTTCCCTCTTTTGACTTTCTGATGACACAGCTTGCATTTGACAAAGCAAATTATCATCTGCAACTGTGTCAAAAAAGGACCATGCACTGCAAGTCCTGGGAGTGCCCGTTTTGGCTTTTGGAAGAGGAATGCTCCTAACGGGTTCCGAAGTGAAGGCTACAGGCAACCAAGCCTGCCTCCTCCCTCTCCCTCCTGTTTTGGCCGTTCGGGGAATCTCTTCCTCAGAGCTGCTCCCACCACCTTCCTGTTCCTCAAGCCATGATGGGTCAAGGACCTCATCATCTACACTCCCCTCTTCAAACACCTGCTTCTCCTGGGTAGTCTCGGCAGCACCGTATGCACCAGAAAGTGGCAACTGAGTCTCATCATCTGATGCGTTCTGAGGTGTGCTGACCATAGGCACTGGCCCACCCGCTTCTTCAGATTCAGAGGGACAAAGCAGTTGCACATCACTGCATACTCCCTCTTCTTCACATTCTAGATTGTTATGATTGAGTCACCGTAGGAGGCAAAAACAGAAATGCTAGCTAAGTCCAGAAAACCAGAGAGGCTGGCAGCTATCGGATTGCAGACCCCTGAACCAATCAACACAACTAGCAGTAGCCGTGGGGGGTTCCTACAATGCCCTAGACCCCTCGATCACAGCCGGTGAACTAAATAGCCTAAAGACAGAAAGGGAAATCTAAACTGCCCCAGAGCAGCACCCAAGCAAAAGGCAGCCCCCCACATATAATGACGGTGAAGCAAGAAGAAAGAACAACACAGACAGAAAGATAGACTGAGCAAAGACGGGGCCCAAGCTAACTAGATAGGAAAGGACAGGAAGGCTGCTGTCTGCAATCCATGAAAAACCCTATGAAAATAAGAGCCAACAGACTGACAGTGAAAAAGGCCCTGAAGACGCTAGGCTTCAAAAAGACTATGTCAGTACTCAGGAATATTCTGAAGACAGAGCAACCGGCAAAAGGAGAATCAGCTCACCCCAGCAGGGAATGGCAGAATCCAGAAAAACAAGGCAAACAAAAAGAAAACAGAAATGCTAAAAGGCAAAGCAGAAAACTTAGCTTTAGAGGAGCAGGAATCAGACTGGTTTCCTAGAAGTCCACAGAGAAATCACCCGCAGGGCAGAAGGGCGTCGGCAGCCTTATATCCAGTCCGTGACTCCACTCAGCCAGTCATCATCATTAGGCTCAGGTGCCTGATAATCAGGCTCATTACCTTCCTTTACCAGAATAAGGAGTTCACCAGACCTCAGTGTCGAAAGGGAAAATGAACTCACAACACTAGATTGCTGCTTGGCTGGCCCCCTCTTTCCAAGCCAACAGATTCAGAGAACAGAAGAAGAGAATGAGATGTCTCCTGTACAGGGCTCTCTGACTGCATGGGCAATTTGGCAGGTGGTGAAGAGACAGATGGTTGCTCTTCAGTGCTCTGGCCCTGAGAGGATGTGGAAATCATTGAAGTTGATGCGTTAGCTGCCATCCATCCGACAACGGCTTCAATTTGTTCGTCCCTCCGCAGTGGGGTACGGCGAGGTCCAACAAAGCTGCGCATAAACGACTGTTGTCTGGTAAAACTGGGTGATGCTGAGTCACTGGTGCCCGCAGCAGGCACAGAATCACCACGTCCTCTCCCTGCTGAATCCCCACATCCTCTCCCTGCTGCAACTCCACACCCATGACCACGTGCCTTACTCCCTGCCTTCTTCATCTTGGTAGACTGATAAAGATAGGCAGAAAACTACAAAGGGGGGGCTTAGTGTGCTTATTCCTGAACAGCTGCTAACAGGTATAAGAAACACTAATTTTATAAAGTGTGTGGACTACACTTTAATATTAGCTAATGTGGCCTACACAACTGTCAAGTGGAGTGTTTGGTGAACTTTATTTACGTGTTTTTTTTTCAAAAAAACAAAAAGTTTGTGACCAAAGATGTGAAAGCGATAGTATCACAAACATTTTGGAGCTATTACAATGCAGGAAGGTAACCTATAATGCAATAGATGAGGCTCCAAAAAATAGGCTAATACTAATCTGGCTGCAGCTGCAGGGCACAAGCCAGAAAAAAAGCTCCTCTATCTACTCCTATATAGCGTTTGCAACCAACCAATGTGGATGGATACGGATGGAAGCACACTAATAGGAGCAAAAAATCAGGAAAAATGAGCTGCAATAAAACAAAAAAAGGACTATGTATGAGGAAGTGACGCACGCTGAGCGGCCTACAACCAGAGGTGGCTGCAGGACACACTACAATGTGAGCTGCACTCACACACAGAGACCTCTCAGACAGCCGTGAACAGTGCAGATAACTGGGCACTAGCACTGAAAGGCTGCAGAAAGGCTCCGCTGTCTACTCCTATAGTGTTTGCAACCAATGTATATGGATACGGATGGATGCACACTAATAGAATTAATGAATAATGAGCCGCAATAAAAGAAAAATATGTATGAGGCAGTGACGCACTCTGAGTGGCCTACAACCAGAGGTGGCTGCAGGACACACTACACAGCATGAGCTGCACTCACACAGATCTTGCAGACAGCTGTGAACAGCGCTGCAAGGCAAAAGAAAGCTACACTGATTGATAATGTAGCCTGAGTAAAGCACAATATAATTTGGAAAATCGCTATCTCTAACTGTCCCTCAGAGTCTTGAACAGCAGCCTGTCCCTAACTGAATTCACAGCAGAGTGAACCCTAATTGGCGGCGGCTTTTATAGTGCATCATGACATAATTTCAGCAGCCAATCACAGCCATGCCATTAGTTAACATGCCTACATGCCTAACAGGATGTGCCCACACTTCTGAGGATTCCTCATTGGCTGAATCAAATCAAACTGGCTGATAGCATTATGGGAACTTCCGATTCCGGTATTCGATATGCTAAAAGAATCGGAACTCAGTATCGGAATTCCGATACCGCGAATATTGGCCGATACCTGCAGTATCGGAAAGCTCAACACTACTCATCCTTCTTCCTCCTCCAAACTCGGCGAGTGGCGTTGATAACAAAAATTTCTCTTTTGGTCTAATCTGACAACATGACCTTCTCTAATGCCTCCTCTGGATCATCCAGATGGTAACTGGAGAACTTCAAATGGTTTTGTGATTGTGCTGGCTTGAGCAGGGGGACCTTGTGTTAGGAGTGGCGGAAGGCACTAAAAAAAAAAAATAATTAAAGTGCCTTCACCACTCAGGGTCCACCGTGCGGTGGATGACAAAACCGCTGCTGGGAGAGGCAGAGCACTAATATACACAGGGTTCTAACTCACCCAGATGCAATAAGGCAAGCCCTGTTAAAGCACACAGAGCTGCAGGGAAAAATAACACAAAATAGTGTCGCTGAGCCTGTTAACAGCACAGGATCTCAGCGGAACACATGCGGTAGCCGGAAACCGGAGTAGTTAAGGATAGTCACTACAACTGAGCGGACTTACCGTGTACACGTGTGCTCAGCGTCGCAACTGCGCACGCCTGGAAAGGCTGCAACCGCAAGTATCGCAAGCGCGATGCAGGACGCTAAGCTGCTGGAAGATGGAGCTTGTGCGCGTTGGCGTTAGTGCAGGTGCTGACAGAATACCATTCACTCACACAGACGTAATAACCGAGGGAAGGGGTTTCATAATGAGTCAGTCACCAGTCCAAGCATCCGTCACCATTCACACAGCAGCAGTATAAAAATACTAGCGCATGGCATAGCGGCCATGCGCACTTTTTATAGCGTACGGGACCTGCCAGAAATCTCCAGTGCCCTGAGCTAAGCCAATGGAATCAGGAGCAGGACCTGAGCACCTGACTCCTGAACTCCAATGGGAGCTCATCCCGTGGGCATGCTCAGAAGTTGGAAAAAAGGACTTAGCCTCTGGAGACAAATGAGAGAACCTGGATTCCTGCATAGGCAGCATAGAACCCATATTCCTAACTTTACCCCCCCTCCTAGGGCCCCCTCCTCCCTGAACCTTCCGATCAGGGGAGACGAGATCGAAAAGTCTCAGGAGGGACACCCGGGAGACAATAGGAGTGGGAGTTTTAGGAGGAGGCCGCCGTGTAATGGCGGGCGTAGCCACACTCCGTTGGGGAAGGCTATCCCGAGCGCACAGGGTGCATGCCCGAATAATAACACAAAATAGTGTCGCTGAACCTGTTAACAGCACAGGATCTCAGCGGCACATGTGCGGTAGCCAGAAACCGGAGTAGTTAAGGATAGTCACTACAACCGGGCGGACTTACCGTGTACACGTGTGCTCAGCGTCGCAACTGCGCACGCCTGGAAAGGCTGCAACCGCAAGTATCGCAAGCGCAATGCAGGACGATAAGCTGCTGGAAGATGGAGCTTGTGCACGTTGGCATTAGCGCAGGTGTTGACAGAATACCACTCACTCACACAGACGTAATAACCGAGGGAAGGGGTTTCATAATGAGTCAGTCACCAGTCCAAGCATCCGTCACCATTCACACAGCAGCAGTATAAAAATACTAGCGCATGGCATAGCGGCCATGCGCACTTTTTATAGCGTACGGGACCTGCCAGAAATCTCCAGAGCCCTGAGCTAAGCCAATGGAATCAGGAGCAGGACCTGAGCACCTGACTCCTGAACTCCAATGGGAGCTCGTCCCGTGGGCATGCTCAGAAGATGGAAAAAAGGACTTAGCCTCTGGAGACAAATGTGAGAACCTGGATTCCTGCATAGGCAGCATAGAACCCAGATTCCTAACACCTTGCATGCCCCGAAGGATTTTAGTCCATGACGGCGTAGTGTGTTACTAATGGTAATGTTTGAGACTGTGATCCCAGCTCTTTTCAGGTCATTGACCAGGTCCGCCCTTGTAGTTCTGGGCTGATTCCAGACTTTTCTCAGAATCATTGTTACCCCGCAAGTCGAGATCTTGCATGCAACCCCAGACTGAGGAAGATTGACAGTCATCTTGTGTTTCTACCATTTTCTAATAATTGCTCCATCAGTTCTTCTCTTCTAACCAAGCTGCTTGCCTATTGTCTACAATTTTGTCCCTGTTGTCCTTAGACAGCTCTTTGGTCTTGGCCATGGTGGAGAGGTTGGAGTGTAATTGATTGAATGTGTGGACAGGTGTCTTTTATACAAGTAACAAGTTCAACCAGGTGCAAATAATACAGGTAATGAGTGCAGAGTAGAAGGGCTACTAAAAAAAAAACTATCAGGTCTGTGAGAGACAGAATTGTTTCCGGTTGGTAGGTGATCAAATACTTATTCCATGCAATAAAATGCAGTTGAATTATTTAAAAATCAAACAATGCAAATTTCTGTTTTATATTTTTAGATTCTCTCACAGTTGAAGTGTACCTAGGTTGGTAAACTTTCAAAATCGGCAGTGTATCAAATGCTTATTTTCCCTACTACATGTGGACAATTGATTAAGCAAATATTATAGCTTTTTTAGCCAAAGAATGGCAATTTTATATGTATACCATACTGTATTGCCCTTAATTCTACCCTATTTTACGTTGTTTTTTGTTCACTGTATGACAGTACTTAATATATGAGGGAAGGGGTACCAACAGAAGATAATGCACAGGGCACCATAATATGTAAGATTGGCACTGAATTGAGGCCCCTTTGGTGTTCATGTATTCAAGTGTCCCCGACATTGTCTATACATAGTAAAATGCGGATAAATTTATCTCTGGTTGAATCATGGGACTTTGTAGCTACGTATGTCTTTGCAACTTAGTTTTTAGTTCACAACAGTGACGGAATAGCCACCACAATAGATGTGAAACAAGCTTTTACCAAAGATAGCAGAAACTTAAAGTGTGACTGTCATTTTACCTTTTAAAAAAATCAGTGGTGCATATGAAAATAAGAAACTTTGTAATAAATTTTATTATAGAAATCTGCTTCTTTCGCCTACTGGACTGATCGTTAATTTTCAAAATTCTCAATTTACGGGTAAAATCTATATTCAGTTAAGACAGATCTTGACATTACTGAGATAAGTGTTGCCAGTTGGTACTCATAAAGTTCTATGGAAGGAGGATGAGCTAGATGCAGACTCAGAATATCTGCTGCAAGTTCTTCTGAAATGACAGGTACACCTAAAGTAGTGGTCAAATCAACAATTTGAAACATTCAAAAAAAGAAGAAATTCATTGAGTCCTGCTTTGAGTTCTCTTCATTTTTTCCCTATAATTTCTGGATGTATTTGCAGTGTTTAGGATTAAGGAAGATCAAAAGATCCATTTGTCTATTATGAGAACAATACTATTAACCCCTTCACGCATATGGACATAATGGTGAGTCCTGCACTGGAGTGACCATGTGTGGAGGAAGCGCAGGAGCTGAGCCTGCGCCACATGCGACTGATGCCAGCAATATTTAATAACTGGTATCTGTCTCTATTAGCTGTGGCCTGAGCTCAATCTCTGACAGCTGGTGAGCACATCATGGCTGCCATTTGACTTCTTTGACGTTATCGAAGGGCATTGATAGATTATTTTGAAGCATAAGTCTCCAGGTTAGTATGATTACAGTGATAGCAATTTTGTATATTTTGCTTTAATTTAAGTGGGTAAAAAATTCACTTGTTTGTATAAAAAAAAAAAAGATAAATATTTTTTTGTTGTCATTTTCCGAGATCTGTAACTTTTCTGTCAGTGGAGCTGTTTAATGGCTTGTTTTTTGTGTGGCAATCTGTAACTTTTATTGATACCATTTTGAGGTCCATAAAACATTTAGATCGCTTTTTATTGTATTTTATAGAGAAGTGTGGTGACCAAAAAAATTGCAGTTCTGCAGGTTTGTTTTTTTTCTTTTTAGTCTACTTTCTCACGATGAGCTGTTGGTGAGTTTTTGATGTTGCATATTTTCTGCACCATTTCTGCACCTATTAGGTAAATTATGTTGCTTGTTGGTATGTCACGTTTTAAATAAAGCTGCTTTGTTTTTAATACTTCCTGGTATTTGGCTTTGACAAAACTTTATTGATTTAGTGATGTGTGGATTACATACTTTATTCCGCCGCGTAAGTGCAGTAAAACGCATGTGCTACTTTTACCTGCAGATTCTTGGAATCTATGCAAGTCTATGGGAAAAACATGCACCCAAAACTCTGCATACTCTTAAGAAAAATTGACATAGCGGTTTAGTTTACACTCAGTAAAAAAGAAGCACAATGGGCATGAGATGTCTATAAATCCCATCCACTTTGCTGGAACTGTAAGACATTGCGTTTTTGGTACAGTGAACATACACAGCGTTAGAGTTGAGCGACTTTGGTCGGATCGGGTTTCATGAAACAAAATTTGTTTCAGATGAAACTGGTCCGACTAGGGCAAAAAAAGTCGACTAGGGCAAAAAAAGTCGGAATTTCGTCCGAAACCCGACCCCAATGCAAGTCAATGGGGAATAAAAGTCGGCATTGAGTGGATGAATGTCATCTGCTCAATGCAGGCTTTTATTTCCCATTGACTTGCATTGGGGTCGGGTTTCAGACGAAATTCCGACTTTTTTTGCCCTAGTCGACTTTTTTTGCCCTAGTCGGACCAGTTTCATCTGAAACAAATTTTGTTTCATGAAACCCGATCCGACCAAAGTTGCTCAACTCTACACAGCGTCAAAAACTCACCAAAATTCATTGGGGGCACACAGCCCTACATTTTTTACCAATCGGGTTAATTAGTTTCATAGTTTGAGAGATTAGATTTTTACGTATACCAAATATGTTTATTTTTTTTCTTGCAAAGGAAAAAAAGGAGAGTGTTTCAAATTTTGATACTTTTTACATTTTTAAAAACTTTTTACATTTTACTTTATATTTTAGTCCCCTTAGGGGACTTGAACCTGTAATTTGTTTTGCTATACACTGTAATAGCACAGTATTGCAGCATATTGTAACGAATGGAAGTGGAGGCAGAGATGGTGAAGTTCACATTCATTTTTATTTTTTAAGTGGAACCTCGGGACCACGGTCAGGAGGGTTCTGAAGGGGGCGTGACTAGTGAGCCCCGGGTACCCGTAGTAAAGCCCCTCAGGCAGGGCCAGAATGGAATACCTGGAGGACACAGGTGCTACCTCCAGTTAGACCCCAAACACTTGGCAGCTGTCCCAGCGGGACCAAAAGGGATAACAAAAGGTACAGCAGAGTCCGTAATGCGCTGGGTCCTGGATCCGGTTAGTTGGTAAGGAGTTGGTTCCAGTGACCTTCACACAGTCCTTGGACTCAGATGGCTGTAGGCAGAACGGGATGACTTAGGCCCAGATGGTTGCTGATATAACCAGGTAACACAGGATACTGATATGCTGTGGAAACAGAGCGCATTAGACAATGCACAGAGACTGCAGATGCAGTGCAGACAGGTTAGCATGAGAACCGGATGTAGCAATGATAGATACTCGTTGCTCCAGCGCTCTCCCTATGGAGGAGAGGCTAGAAATAGCAGCCAGTGCGCTGCCATTGGTTGATTGCATTTTTTGAATAATGCACGCCGCCCCTTTAAGAAGGCAAGAGAGCGGGCGGGCGTGCCCTAATAGCCTTAGTTACAGATCTCACAGGACCACAGAAGGAGGAGGCAGGAGGGAGGACAGAATGCTGAACAGCAGCATGAGAGGCTCGAGGTGAGTGCCCAGAATGGAGAGCAGCGGCAGGCCTGGACGCCGCGCCAGGACGGGGGCCAGGTGTAACAGCGGCAGACCTGGGCGCAGCACCAGGATGGGGACCGGGTGTAACAGTATCCCCCTCTTTACACCCCCTCTTCTTCAAGCCTGCATAGAACCAGGAGAAGAAGAGCCTGGATGTTCTCCCTAGGCTCCCAAGATCTCTCCTCAGGACCAAAACCCTTCCAGTCCACCAGGTATTAGGTCTTACCCCTTACTTTTTTTACGGCCAGGATATGTTTTACCTCAAAAACATCATCCTCCGAGACAGGGTCGGGAGTGGTACCCGGATACTTAAAGATGGGACTCAAAACTACTGGTTTGAGGAGAGAAATGTGAAAGGAGTTAGGCACACGTAGGGAAGTGGGCAACTTCAGCTTGAACGAGACTGGATTGATCTGTCTCAAGATCTCAAATGGTCCGATGAACCGGGGACCCAATTTGTAGGATGGCATCTTTAACCGGATGTACTTAGAAGAGAGCCATACCTTGTCTCTGGGACGAAAGATAGGCGCATCCAAACGTCTCTTGTCCGCATGCCTTTTCATATGCTGGGAGGCTTTCTCCAGAGCAGTTTTGGTATCCCTCCAGACCTTAGAAAAATCTTCGGAGAAAGTATCAGTAGCTGGAACGCCAGATGATCCGGAGATGGGAAGAGGTATTCCGGGTTGCCATCTGAAGACAATCTGAAAGGGAGACTTTCCATAAGATTCACTTACTTGATTGTTGTAAGAAAATTCGGCCCAGGACAGTAAGTCTACCCAATCGTCATGATGGGCGTTGACAAAGTGACGCAGGAATCCAGCCAGGATTTAATTTGTCCTCTCCACTTGTCCATTGGACTGGGGATGGTATGCTGAGGAAAAATCCAGTTCAATTCTTACCGGTTTACAAACTGCTCTCCAGAATCTTGAGGTGAACTGGACTCCTCTGTCGGACACGATGTGGAGAGGGAAACCATAGAGACGGAAGATGTGCCGGATGAACAGGTCCGCCAACTCAGGAACAGTTGGAAGACCGGATAGTGGAACGAAGTGAGCCATTTTAGAGAAGCGATCCACCACTACCCACACCACAGAACAGCCAGATGAGATCGGGAGATCTGTGATGAAGTCCATCGCGATATGTTGCCAGGGAGCAGATGGAATTGGAAGAGGCTGAAGCCTACCTGCGGGTAGATGCTTGGCCATCTTGTTACGAGCACAGGAAGGACAGGCTGTGACGTACTCCAGAATGTCCTTAGCCATGGCAGGCCACCAGTAGTACCGGGAGATGAGTTGCAGAGTCTTTCTCTGGCCAGCGTGACCAGCAAACTTGGATGAGTGACCCCACCGAAGGACATGAGTACGCTCAGAAGCTGACACGAAAGTCTTCCCGGAAGGCAGCCGGGCAAGATCAGTAGAAGCGACAGTGACTAACCTTGAGGGTTCAATGATGTGCTGCGGTTCTTCTTCTTGATCAGGAGGTAGAAAGGCTCTGGAAAGTGCGTCTGCTTTGACATTTTTATCAGCTGGGCGAAAATGAACAACAAAGTTAAAATGAGCAAAAAACAAAGCCCAGCGGGTTTGACGAGGATTCAGCCTTTGTGCAGTTTGGAGGTAAGCAAGGTTTTTGTGATCGGTGTATACGACTACCTGATGAAGAGCTCCTTCTAGAAGATGCCTCCACTCCTGCAGAGCCAATTTGATTGCCAACAATTCCCAATATCCAACAGAATAATTCCTCTCTGCGGAAGAAAAAACCTTGGAAAAAAAACCACAGGAATGTATTCACCCAGAGGACGATTTCTGGGTTAGTACAGCTCCCGCACCTACTGAAGAGGCATCGACCTCAAGAAAAAATTGTTCATTGGAGTTAGGACGATGAAGAACAGGTGTGACAGCAAAGGCCTTTTTGAGAGAAACAAAGGCCTCATCAGCCTCAGGAGGCCAATCCTTCGGATTTGTACCTTTCCAGTTTAGAGCTGAGATGGGCGCCACTCGTGATGTACAATGTCTGCAAGATATGTTTTCTGTTGCAATGTGCTAACAAACCCTCCATTTTCTTTGAGAAGCTGCCTGCCAGTGTCTCAGTTACATTGCACACTACAGCAGCTTCCCTTCCCCCGAGTGCCATAAACCAATTTCCTGTCACCCCATTTGGCTTCTCTCAGCCTCAGCTGAAAGAGGAAAAAAAAGTGCGGGAAAGGAAAACTCTTTGTTTGTAATAAAAGGTTAGAGGTAACCCTTTAAGAGCCTGCCCTGCGAAAACCGTACCAAGTAGAGATATGGAAATCATATTTTTGTAACCTGAGCGGTCCCAGCTTCGATACCGCGTATCTTTCGAAGTTCTACCCTGTCCAGAACATGAGATAGGATTTCCGCCCAAATGGACGGTCATATCGCATAGATGTTTGATGTTTTCTTGATAGGCTCATTACGCTGGGAAACATGATACCACTGATGAGTCCATACCAGCTTCTCACATAAAGTTATAGCTAATCTAAGTTTTGTAGCCAAAACATAACTTGGATAAGAGAGGTGGGATCAACCCAGAATGCACCTCTCTGTGATGTCACTTAGGAAAGTCTATAAGGCATTTCCTGGCAGAACCAGCTGAGAACAGCTGCAGAGTCCGTGCTGACAAGAACTCAGATGAGTGGAGACGCGCAGCTCCGCCTCCACCCCCCTTAAAACCACATGGGATGCCTAACAACAATATGGAACTGTGAGTGTGATCTCTTTGTTTTCTCCACTTTTATTTTATACCTGTACTGTACATATTTTAGGTCTCAATTTTATAGCAACTTTTATCTGTAATCACTGTCCTCTTTCGGAAAATAAATGAAATAATTATTTAGATCTGTCTCCATGCTCTAAGAATCGAACTATACGCCTTTGATAGATAATCGCTACTAATTCAAGGGGTTTGCCACGGACCCTCTTAATTTAACACTGTGAATTAAGTAACCGTGACTGGTGGCAGCGCGTTGTGTACGGCTATTGTGGCTTGCTGGCAGTCTAGAAGGGTCTTATATTGCTGAATGAGGGGCTGCGGCCACAGCATTAATAATTCCCTTACTGCAGAAGCCTGATTGCCGGTTCACAACAGGCAGCCTGTCCGGCGACCAATTATCCTAGGTGCAGTTCCCTGACTGACCTGAGGGTAAGGGGGGCGCCGGAGAGCTGCGAGTTCCAAAGTGGAACTGAGAAAGTGGGATATACATAAATCCCCGCAGTACTTGGAAGATTGATAGCAGTGGTGGGGCATCCAAATTAAACTCCCCCTGCGGCAAATTGTAGAGCGAGATTAGCTTGCTGGATATTTTTGGTCACATGGTGCCAGTGGTGGGATAACTAAGATAAGCCCCAACGGTGCCTGTGATAGCCGTGTGCCGGCAGTGTGTCTCGTCCCTCCGTCCGCTGATACACCCGTGTCTTTTGGTGGGACTGTGACATAGTGGTGACACAGGGTCCGCTGTCCGTCGCGTTTTGGTGGCAGCGGGACCCCCGTTAGTCGCCTCCGTAAGTGGACGAACGGCCGTGGCAGAGCGGTGGGATAATCCTAGAGCATTAGTGATTTGGTTTGAGCAATCATTCCTCTCACTAAAAACCGGCACGGTTCCTGCGGGAATCCTGCATCATAGGTTTTGGAGAACAGACTCAATGGTTACTAATCCTGAGACATTAGTGTGTACTTGCAAGTATCCCCCTCCCGTTTCTTCGTTTTTCTTTTTCTATCTTTTATTTGGCAAACATGGCGGCAAAAGGAGAACCTTGGTACAACCGGCAGACAAAGGAAGTTCTTGCTGGGTTATGCACGTACCAAGGCCTCGACGCCACAAACAAAAACAGAGCTCAAATGATCGTGGCTCTAGTGCAGCTGGACAATGACCAGAATCCAGCGAGTGCAGAAGTTGGCCCAAGTGGCAATGGGGCTGCAGCAGAGGCTCCACTCATGAGCGCGGGCCCCACATTCAGCCAGAGCACGCTGGAACCCTACCTGCAAGTGGCCTTGGACGCACTCCCTGCCGAAGACCGTGATGGACGTCTGGCGCTGATCCAGCAAGCTCGAGAGAGAGCAGAGCAGCGAGCCGAGCGGGAGGCTGAGAGAGCTGAGCGCCAAGCAGAAGCTCAGAGGGCACATGAGCTGGAGATGCTCCGACAAGGGGGGCATGCCCCCACAGCCCGAAGCAGTGAGCCCAGCAGCGTCCAGACTCCTAAACCCCGGCTAGAGCATTTTCCCATGATGGAAAAAGACGGGGACTTGGACACGTTCCTGCGAGCCTTTGAGAAAGCCTGCAGACAGTACCAGCTGCCTAGAGACCAATGGGCAAGGTACTTGACCCCAGGGCTAAAAGGCAAAGCCCTGGAGGCATTTGCTTCTCTTCCGCCAGAAGCCGATGACGACTATGACGCCATCAAGCAGGCGCTGATCGCCAAATACCGGCTGACACCTGAGGTATACCGAAAGAAGTTCCGGCACCTCCAACGTGGCCCACACGATAGCTACAGTGATGTGGTGCAAGGACTCAGGACCCACTTTGACCAGTGGATCCATGGACTGTCCGTTGAAACCTTTGAGCAGCTACGGGACCTGATGATCAAAGACCAGTTCCTGCATCTCTGCCCAGCTGAGGTCCGACAGTTCATCCTGGACCGCGAACCAGCAAACGCGGACAAAGCGGCGCAGATCGCCGACAACTACGAGGCCAACCGGAAGCCCGAGACGCGGAGGCCAGTCGCCACCAGCTGGAAAGGGGGTAAGCCAGCAACCAACCTCAATGCCCCAGCTAGCCGTCCCTCTGGAGGCCCTGTCCCTGTTGCCAACAACAGGCCGGCTACTGACAGTCGCCTGTGTCACCACTGCAAGCGGCCTGGTCACTTCTCTTACACCTGTCCGGATAGGCCGAAGAACCCCCCAGCCAAGGCCCCCGGGCCCAACACCTCTGTTCTTTTGGTGGGAGGTGTGGTTGGGAGGGCTGACGACAACGTTCAACCTGTTCAGGTGGGGGCCCGTCTTGCTACAGGCCTCAAGGACACCGGGGCTGAACGAACCCTCATCCGTCCTGGACTGGCGGCCCCTGAAGAGTTTGTTGAGGGGAAAACCCTGACTGTCACCGGGATTGGAGGCACCCGTTGTCCCTTGCCAGTGGCATGAGTTTTTCTTGACTGGGGTGCCGGGAGCGGGTTGAGGGAGGTGGGAGTGTCTGAAAACCTGCCCACTGATGTTTTATTGGGGACTGACTTGGGGCGGATGGTTGCATACTACGTCCCTGACACCCTTCCCCAAACTGATAATAAGGGTAACGTTAACCCTGATGATGAAGAGTTTGTTGAGGGGAAACTGAATGTGTTACCTGCTAATGTCTTGATGAGTAATGATGCAACTAACAACCATTCCTTCCCCAGGTATGATGCTGATGCTGATGTGAATGTACCAAAGCAAACTGATAACCATTCTTCTCCTAGGAAGGATGATGATGATGTTGATGTATCTGTGCCGACTGAACCCGTTAACCCTTTCTTTGAAGCGGTAGATGTGTCCACAGGTACCGAAGTGCTCAGCCCCGTCACTCTGCAGAGTGAGACGGCTGAGGAACCCCTGGCAGGAGTAAGCAACGGTGCTCAAGGAAATGGGGAGGTGCATGGGGACCATGAGGAAGGTAATGCCATGCAGCTGACCAGTGCCACCGAGGAAGGTAACTGGCCCATAAGTAGCACTGCTCCTGAAGTGTTGGGGGTGGATGGGGAGGTAGAGCCCAGGGCAGCACCGGCTGGTGGGTCTGTAGAAATCCCCAGGGAGACAGCATACATAGCAGCTGTCACACGCAGTCAGAGTGCCCAGATCGCAGGTAACGCACTGTCTTCTGGACCCTCTGCTGCTACAGGAGAGACTGAACCAGAGGTGAACCCAGAGCCGGTTCCAGAGGGTCCCAGCAAAGGAGGTACCCTGACGTCACTTCTGGCAGCCTCCAGCATGGAGTTCCAGGCTGCTCTGCACTCAGATGCCAGCCTGGAGAAATTAAGAGGTCTCGCCGAGATGCCCACCTCCAAGCCTGATAAGGAGAGGGTGTTCTGGGAACGAGGAAGGTTGTACCGGGAGACAGTACCCGGAGATCCTAAAAAGGAGTGGTTGAGGGAAAGACAGCTGGTCGTCCCCTATCAGTTCAGAACTGAGTTGTTGCGGATTGCCCATGAGATTCCACTCGCTGGACACTTGGGGATCAGCAAAACAAAGGCACGGCTGTCTCAACACTTCTATTGGCCCAAGATGGGGACAGATGTAACACACTACTGCCGCTCCTGCGCCACCTGTCAAAAAGTGGGTAAGGCGGGGCCTGCTCTTAAGGCTCCCCTTATTCCTTTGCCGGTGATAGAGGAGCCTTTCCAGAGAATCGCGGTGGACATTGTAGGACCGCTGTCCGTCCCCAGCAGCTCCGGAAAGCGATACATTCTCACCGTGGTAGACTACGCTACCCGGTACCCAGAGGCAGTAGCTCTGTCTTCAACCAGGGCAGATAAGGTGGCTGACGCACTGGTGACCATCTTTTCAAGAGTAGGATTTCCCATGGAGATGCTTACCGATCAAGGGCCCCAATTCATGTCTCGCCTAATGGAGGCTCTCTGTGAGAAAATGCAGGTGACGCAGCTGGTATCGAGTCCGTATCACCCACAGACTAATGGTTTGTGTGAACGTTTCAACGGTACCCTCAAACAGATGCTCCGCATACTGGTTGAGACCCAAGGGCGCGAATGGGAGCGGTACCTCCCACACCTGCTGTTCGCTTACAGAGAAGTTCCGCAGGCCTCGACCGGGTTCTCCCCCTTCGAGCTCCTGTATGGCAGGTGAGTCCGGGGACCCCTTGGGTTGATAAGAGAATCCTGGAAAGATGAGCCAAACCCCACAGAAGTGTCCATCGTGGATTATGTCATGCGCTTCTGTGACAAGATGCAGACCTTGACGCAGTTGGTGCATGACAACATGACGCAGGCTCAGGCTGACCAGAAGCGCTGGTACGACCAGAACGCCCGGGAGCGGACCTACCAGGTGGGTCAAAAGGTGTGGGCGCTGGTCCCTGTACCAACGGATAAGCTTCAGGCAGCCTGGGAAGGCCCGTACGTCGTCCACCAACAGCTCAACCCGGTCACCTACGTAGTCACGCTTGACCATGCTCGGGGTAGGCGCAAGGCCTTTCACGTCAACATGCTGAAGGCGCACTACGAACGTGAAGCTTGCGTCCTACCGGTCTGCAATCTGCCAGAGGATGGGGAGGAAGATCCCCTCCTGGACATGCTGGCCCAGGCCAAGGCCAATGGGTCCATTGAGGACATGGAGATAAGTGGTTCGCTCACCGTGTCCCAGCGGTTGCAGTTGATGGCCACCCTGGAACTCTTCCGGCCCGTGTTCACCAACCGTCCTGGGAGGACGAAGTTAGCGGTTCATGAGGTGGACACCGGGAATCACGCCCCATTACGGCAAACACCTTATCGGATCTCTGTAACGGTGCAACAAGTCATGCGCCAAGAGATCGATGAGATGTTAAGGCTGGGGGTGATTCGACGGTCAAAAAGCGCGTGGGCTTCACCTGTAGTCCTCGTGCCTAAAAAGGATCGAACCACCCGGTTCTGCGTGGACTACAGGGAGCTCAACGCCATCACAACCTCTGATGCCCACCCAATGCCGCGCATCAAGGATCTGCTCAAGCTGTTGACAAACGCCAACTACATATCCATCATGGATTTGAGTCGGGGATACTGGCAGATTCCCCTGAGCCCTGAGGCGCAGGAGAAATCTGCCTTTATCACCCCCTTTGGACTGTATGAGTCCACGGTCATGCCCTTCGGCATGAAGAATGCCCCTGCCACTTTCCAGCGGATGGTCAACCACCTGCTTCGGGGACTGGAGGAGTACGCAGTGGCGTACTTAGACGATATTGCCATCTTCAGTTCCACCTGGGAGGAACACCTTCAGCACCTCCAGGAGGTTCTCAAGCGTCTTCACCAGGCAGGCCTGACCATCAAGCCGGGGAAGTGCCAGATAGGCATGCGCAAGGTCCACTACCTGGGGCACCGGGTAGGCGGGGGTTCCATGAGTCCGGAGCCAGAAAAAGTGGACGCAATCGTGTCCTGGCCCACCCCCAGGACCAAGAAACAGGTGAAGTCCTTCTTGGGCACTGCAGGGTACTATAGGCGGTTCGTACAGGACTATAGCGCCCTTGCCAAACCCTTGACTGACCTCACCAAGCAGAGGCTCCCCCAAACAGTCAACTGGACAGATGACTGTGAGGCGGCTTTCCAAGCTTTGAAAGCAGCCCTGTGCAACTCTCCAGTGTTGAGAGCAGTCGACAGCAGTCGCCCGTTTCTGGTACAGACCGACGCCAGCGAGTTTGGCCTCGGTGCTGTGCTTAGCCAGGTCGATTCGGGGGACCAAGAGCACCCCGTGTTGTATCTGAGCCGGAAACTTTTGCCGAGGGAAGTGGCATACTCGACCATCGAGAAGGAGTGTCTGGCCATGGTGTGGGCACTGCAGTGTTTGCAGCCCTACCTGTACGGGCGCGCCTTCACGGTGGTAACTGACCACAACCCTCTGAGCTGGTTGCACACAGTGTCCGGAACCAATGGAAGGTTGCTCCGCTGGAGCCTTGCCCTTCAACAGTACGACTTCACTGTAAAACACAGGAAGGGCAGTGAAAACGGCAATGCCGATGGGTTGTCCCGCCGGGGCGAACCCGCTGAGGTGCGCATGGCTGATTACCGAGAGGTAATGCCTCCTTAGCGCCCTCTTAAGGGGGGAGGTGTGATGTACAATGTCTGCAAGATATGTTTTCTGTTGCAATGTGCTAACAAACCCTCCATTTTCTTTGAGAAGCTACCTGCCAGTGTCTCAGTTACATTGCACACTACAGCAGCTTCCTTTCCCCCGAGTGCCATAAACCAATTTCCTGTCACCCCATTTGGCTTCTCTCAGCCTCAGCTGAAAGAGGAAAAAAAAGTGCGGGAAAGGAAAACTCTTTGTTTGTAATAAAAGTTTAGAGGTAACCCTTTAAGAGCCTGCCCTGCGAAAACCGTACCAAGTAGAGATATGGAAATCATATTTTTGTAACCTGAGCGGTCCCAGCTTCGATACCACGTATCTTTCGAAGTTCTACCCTGTCCAGAACATGAGATAGGATTTCCGCCCAAATGGACGGTCATATCGCATAGATGTTTGATGTTTTCTTGATAGGCTCATTACGCTGGGAAACATGATACCACTGATGAGTCCATACCAGCTTCTCACATAAAGTTATAGCTAATCTAAGTTTTGTAGCCAAAACATAACTTGGATAAGAGAGGTGGGATCAACCCAGAATGCACCTCTCTGTGATGTCACTTAGGAAAGTCTATAAGGCATTTCCTGGCAGAACCAGCTGAGAACAGCTGCAGAGTCCGTGCTGACAAGAACTCAGATGAGTGGAGACGCGCAGCTCCGCCTCCACCCCCCTTAAAACCACATGGGATGCCTAACAACAATATGGAACTGTGAGTGTGATCTCTTTGTTTTCTCCACTTTTATTTTATACCTGTACTGTACATATTTTAGGTCTCAATTTTATAGCAACTTTTATCTGTAATCACTGTCCTCTTTCGGAAAATAAATGAAATAATTATTTAGATCTGTCTCCATGCTCTAAGAATCGAACTATACGCCTTTGATAGATAATCGCTACTAATTCAAGGGGTTTGCCACGGACCCTCTTAATTTAACACTGTGAATTAAGTAACCGTGACTGGTGGCAGCGCGTTGTGTACGGCTATTGCGGCTTGCTGGCAGTCTAGAAGGGTCTTATATTGCTGAATGAGGGGCTGCGGCCACAGCATTAATAATTCCCTTACTGCAGAAGCCTGATTGCCGGTTCACAACAGGCAGCCCGTCCGGCGACCAATTATCCTAGGTGCAGTTCCCTGACTGACCTGAGGGTAAGGGGGGTGCCGGAGAGCTGCGAGTTCCAAAGTGGAACTGAGAAAGTGGGATATACATAAATCCCCGCAGTACTTGGAAGATTGATAGCAGTGGTGGGGCATCCAAATTAAACTCCCCCTGCGGCAAATTGTAGAGCGAGATTAGCTTGCTGGATATTTTTGGTCACATGGTGCCAGTGGTGGGATAACTAAGATAAGCCCCAACGGTGCCTGTGATAGCCGTGTGCCGGCAGTGTGTCTCGTCCCTCCGTCCGCTGATACACCCGTGTCTTTTGGTGGGACTGTGACAGTGGTGACACAGGGTCCGCTGTCCGTCGCGTTTTGGTGGCAGCGGGACCCCCATTAGTCGCCTCCGTAAGTGGACGAACGGCCGTGGGCTGTTCGTCACAACTCAGGTGGAGAAGATAGGAATGAATTGACTGTAGTAGTTGGCGAAGCCCAGGAATCACTGTATGGCTTTCAACCCAGACGGACGAGGCCACTTGAGTACAGCCGATAACTTCTCTGTATCCATTTTTAATCCTGTGGAGGATACAATGTAACCGAGGAAAGGCAAAGAGGATTGTTCAAAGAGGCACTTTTCAAACTTGGCGTACAGTCTGTTCTCCCTGAGCCTCTGTAAGACCAGGCGCACTTGTCTGCGATGCGAGACCAAGTCAGTAGAAAAAATCAGAATGTCATCTAGGTAGACAACAACACAGGTGTAAAGCAGATCCCTGAAAATGTCATTGACGAACTCTTGGAAAACAGCAGGAGCATTGCTTAGACCAAACGGCATTAACAGGTACTCGTAGTGGCCATCACGAGTGTTGAAGGCTGTTTTCCATTCGTCTCCATCTCTGATTCGGATCAAATTGTAAGCCTCTCTGAGATCCAGCTTGGTGAAGATCCTGGCCCCTTGGAGATGGTCAAACAGTTCAGAAATTAGAGGCAAAGGGTGCCTGTTTTTTTACCGTGATCTGGCTCAGTCTTCGGTAGTCGATACAGGGTCGCAAGGATCCGTCCTTTTTCTTCACGAAGAAGAAGCCTGCTCCTGCTGGTGACGATGATTTTCGGATAAACCCTCTGGCCAAGTTCTCCTGGATGTAGTCCGACATAGCCTGAGTCTCTGCCTGGGAAAGAGGGTAAACTCTCCCATGGGGTGGAGATGTTCCAGGAAGAAGGTCTATTGGACAGTCATACGACCTGTGGGGAGGAAGTTTTTCAGCCTCCTTTTTCCCGAAGACATCTGAGAAGGACCAGTAAGCGGATGGTAATCCAGGCAGGGTAGCAGGTTGGATCGGGGTGAAGCTTGTTCAATCCGGGTTAAACAACGGTCCGAGCAGGAATCTCCCCAACATAGAATCTCTCCTGCTCTCCAATTAAGGACTGGTTCATGTTTCTGAAACCAAGGCAAACCTAGAAGCAAGGGGTGAGACAAACCAGGGTACACATAAAAACGGATTCTTTCAGAATGCATAAGACCTACCCGGAGTTTCACTGGCTCAGTCTGGAACTGGACGGGTTCGGTCAGAGGCTGGCCATCGACAGCAGTTACCCGCAATGGGTTGGGAAGAGCCTGAACTGGTAAGTGGTAGCGATCCACAAGCATCTGCTGGATAAAGCTTCCGGCGGCTCCGGAGTCCAACAGACAGAGTCCAGAAAATTTTATTGCTCCGCAGGTCACGGAGACTGAGATCTGCAACGAAGGAGAGGAACGTTCTCTACCTAGGGTGGCCTCTCCTACCGAGCCTCGGCACAGGAGTTTTCTGACTTCTTTGGACAGGAGCAGATCAGGTGTTCGGAACTACCACAGTACAGACAGCTTCCGTTTTTGCGACGCGCCTCCTGGCGGTGGCTGGCCAGACTTACTCGATCTACCTCCATAGCTTCGGGAGTAGAGGATGAGGTAGACGTCTTGGAAGAATTAGAGTACAGGTGGTAGGACCTCCTGTCACACTTAATCTCCATGGAATGCTCCTGAAAACGCAGGTCAATCCGGGTCGCCAAGGAAATCAGGTCATCCAAGATGATAGGCCTGTCCCGTCCTGCCAGCTCATCCTTAATTTTTCCAGATAGGCCCTCCCAGAAGGTAGCCAGCAAGGCCTCATTGTTCCAAGATAACTCAGACGAGAGGGTGCGGAACTGAACAGCATACTGAGTCACCGTCAGGGTTCCTTCTCATAAGCCAAGCAGGGCAGAAGCGGTCGACGTGACCTGGCCAGGTTCATCAAAGGTCCTGCGAAAAGTTTCTAGGAAAGATTGAAGATCATTAACCAGCGGGTCTCCTCTCTCCCATAATGGATTCAGCCAGGCGAGAGCCTCTCCTGCTAGATGCGACATAATGAAGTCCACTTTGGCACGGTCAGAAGCAAACATATGCCCCAATATTTCGAAGTGTAGGGTACACTGATTGACAAAACCCCGACACTGTGTGGGATCACCATGGAAGCAGGTAGGAGCTGCCAGGCAGGGGCCCTTGCTTGTCATGACAGCAGGTACCTGGGTGTTGCAAGGTGAATCAGGAGCAGCCAGGTTCTGCAGACAATCCATGCGGGTGGACAGGTTACGTAGATACGTCGTGATCTTATCCTGTAGATCTCTTAAACGGGTCACCTCTTGGCACAACTCCAACGTCGGAGGCATCTGGGGTCCAGCGCATTCCATGGCCGGAGCAATCTGTAATGAATGGCAGCAGAGGCAGAGATGGTGAAGTTCACGTTCGTTTTTCTATTTTAAGTGGAACCCCGGGACCACGGTCTGGAGGGCTCCGAAGGGGGCATGATTAGTGAGCCCCAGGTACCCGTAGTAAAGCCCCTCAGGCAGGGCCAGAATGGAATACCCGGAGGACACAGGTGCTACCTCCAGTTAGACCCCGAACACATGGCAGCTGTCCCAGCGGGACCAAAAGGGATAACAAAAGTTACAGCAGAGTCCGTAATGCGCTGGGTCCTGGATCCGGTTAGTTGGTAAGGAGTCGGTTCCAGTGACCTTCACTCAGCCCTTGGACTCGGATGGCTGTAGGCGGAACGGGATGGCTTAGGCCCAGATGGTTGCTGATATAACCAGGTAACACAGGATACTGATATGCTGTGGAAACAGAGAGCATTAGACAATGCACAGAGACTGCAGATGCAGTGCAGACAGGTTAGCATGAGAACCGGATGTAGCAATGATAGATACTCATTGCTCCGGCACTCTCCCTATGGAGGAGAGGCCAGAAATAGCAGCCAGTGCGCTGCCATTGGTTGATTGCATTTTTTTAATAATGCACGCCGCCCCTTTAAGAAGGCAAGAGAGAGGGCGGGCGTGCCCTAATAGCCTTAGTTACAGATCTCATCACAGGACGCCAGGAGGAGGAGGCAGGAGGGAGGACAGAATTCTGAGCAGCAGCATGAGAGGCTCGAGGTGAGTGCCCAGAACGGAGAGCAGCGGCAGGCCTGGACGACGCGCCAGGGTGGGGGCCAGGTGTAACAGCGGCAGACCTGGGCGCAGTGCCAGGAAATGGACCGGGTGTAACACATATAATGTAAATACATGTTTTGTGTAGAGCTTAGAATATATGTAATTACATATCATTTGACTTTTTCCTGTGTCACTCAAAAATACAACTTGTCCTGCAAAAGACAAGCCCTCACTAAACTATGTCAACAGAAAAATAAGAAACTTATGGTTTTGGGGAAAGCAGATGTAAAAAATAAAGTACAATTGTCCTGTAGTGACAAGGTCAAAGATATTTGGCAGCCCTGTTGGAGATTTTACATTGGTTCCCATAAGGTTCAAGTTCCGTCACGGATTAGGATAGTAAGGGCCCCATCACACATAGCGATCTCGCTAGCCTGATAGCTGCTGAGTCACAAGTTTTGTGACACAACAGCGATCTCACCAGCGAGATCGCTGTGTGTGACAGCTATCAGCAACCGGCCCCCTTGCCGGTATCGCTGATCGCTCTTGGAAACCTCTGGACATTTCTTCCATCGCTGGTCTCCCGCTGGCCAGCACGCATCGCTGCGTGTGACAGGCGGGAGACCAGCGATCAGCTGGTAACTAACGTACACATCGGGTATCCAAGGGACGGGCGTCCCTTAGAAACCTGATGTGTACGTTAGTTACCAGTGCGCTGATGCAGGGAGTTGGCAACTAAAGTACACATTGGGTATCTAAGGGATGCACGTCCCTTGGATACCCGATGTGTACGTTAGTTACCAGCTCCCTGCATCAACGCGCTGGTAACTAACGAACACAGTGACGCCACGCGCTCGGCATCGCTGTGCTGATCACTGGTGAAGATGTCTGTTTGACCGCTCACCAGTGATCATGTAGTGACTCACCAGCGATCCTGACACGTTGATATCGTTGTCGGGATCGCTGGTGAGTCATTTTGTGTGATGGGGCCCTTAGAAGGAGGGGTCTAATTAGAACAGGACTGGTGGTACGTTTCCTAAGTACTAGGTACCAGGGGTTATTGACAAGCTGCTCTTCTCTGACAGTTATTATATATCAGGCTAAGGAAACATACTTGAATTTTTGCCTAGGGTGGAGGAAAGCGAAGTTATGTCTATCGGTTCATACAGCACACGGCCTTGTATAAAGACTGTATCCATATTATGGCAGCTGAATGGGCCTGGTTCCCATGGGTCCATTTCTTACATACTGTACCCCATAAAATAAGCTTCTGATCATGGGTAGTTTTTATTGCTGCACTTCTACTCATCATTGGGGTCAAACCATGCCAAGTCTGCAACAAATTTGCGATAAAACATTGTCCTGAAGACACGTATTTTTCTAGCCACAGCATGTACAAAGGACTTCCCATAAAGTAAGCTTAACATCTGGCCATGGTGGTGTACAACCATAATGCCCAGAAAGTAAAATAAATGGTATATGTAAACATAGACTTAAACTTCTCCACTTTTTGGCTACAATCCCAGTATGTTTTTTTTTTAAAGTCATACAACTTTGGTGAGTGAACGAGGCCTTTATGTTATAATGGAGTCATTAGTATTCGTTTGTTATGAGACCTTGCTTTCAAAGCCATACTGTTATTTTTGTTCTCCACATCACAAACAATGAAATTAGAGCATTTCTCCCAGATTCATTTTACGTCGACACTGGAAAATTAAATAAATCTGTGACGAGGTTGAACTGCAGTTTCAGGCCGCCTGCTTTCTGCCAGTTGGATCACACTTTTCTTTTTGTGTATTTATTTTTTGATAATCAAACCTTTTAGCTTGGTGAATTTGAAATAAAACAAGCTGCAAAGAGAAACAGAAAATATGCACTTGTTTGCTTAGTCTGAATTAGCGCTCAGGACTTTAGAGCTCTCTCCAAGATGTTTTCTACGCCATGAAGAATACTATAGACATTTCTTTTCTGTGCTTCTGCCTTATTTATTATGACAGTGGACAGACAAAGCCATATTAACACCATCAAGTACTAGATACTGTTGTGCAGATGTCCATGTGTTTTGTCCAAATAAACACTATTTCAAAATGGCAGCAGTAAGTCAGCTGATGGACGCTCGTGTTTATTTTTTTATCTAGTGTGGTTTATATCTGAAACGTAAAGCATCTTAAGATTTTCTTCTTGAATTTATTTGGTTCGTTCAACATCCAGACATGCTTAGATTTTATTAAAAAAAAACATTTGAAAGACTTGATGGTTTCTTGTGGAGGGAGAATGAATTTGTCCCCTTTACATTTGTGACCAGTGACTAGCTTTTAGAAAATGTATTAGCTGCATGCTGGTGGTTAGCTCCAGCTGCAGGGGATTAGGGCTTTGAGTGGGTCGAGGGGGTTTGGAATGTATTATTTTCTAGCAGAGGAGTTCAGTCCTCTTACCATTAACTCTTTATGACCTCAGTATAAAGAACCTGGCAGTATATCACTATACGTTACGTAATTTATTATTGTCCATTAATATTTTATGAAATGATATTATATATATATATATATATATATACAGTATATATATATATATAATACACATATATCAGTATGTGTTTTTCTGTGTAACTGAGCATAGCCCTTATTCTTAAAGGGGACATTTTTCTTTCACATATCCATGCTTGGATCAGAAGACCCTCCCCAACTGACAGTTTTTTGACCCAAGCTAGCTGCTTCATATATGCCTATGTAGCATTTAGCTCAGATTAATATACCCAGTAGTCGGACCAGGTTTACTCATCCAAGTTTTTGATGTTGCAGATTTTCTGCAGAATATTTGCATCAGATACAGTGGAGAAAAAAGTATTTAGTCAGCCACCCAGTGTGCAAGTTCTCCCACTTAAAAAGATGAGAGAGGTCTGTAGTTGACATCATAGGTAGACCACAACTATGAGAGTCAAAATGAGAAAACAAATCCACAAAATGACCTGGTCTGATTTGGCAAGATTTTTTAAGCAAATTATGGTGGAAAATAAGTATTTGGTCACCTGAAAACATGCAAGATCTCTGACTCTCACAGACCTGTAACTTCTTCTTTAGGAGGCTCCTCTGTCCTCCACCCATTACCTGTAATGGCACCTGTTTCAACTTGTTATCAGTATAAAAGACGCATGTCCACAACCTCAAACAGTCACACTCCAAACTCCACTATGGTGAAGACCAAATAGCTTTCGAAGGACACCATAAACAAAATTGTAGCCCTGCATCAGGCTGGGAAGACTGAATCTGCAGTAGGCAAACAGCTTGGTGTGATGAAATCAACTGTGGGAGCAATAATAAGAAAATGGAAGACATACAAGACCACTGATAATCTCCTTCGATCTGGGCTCCACACAAGATCTCACCCTGTGGGGGTCAAAATGATCACAAGAGTGGTGAGCAAAAATCCCAGAACCACATGGGGGGACCTACTGAATGTGCTGCATAGAGTTGGGACCACTGTAACGAAGGCTACCATCAGTAACACACTACACTGCCAGGGACTCAGATTCTTTTCAAGTGGGAGAACTTGCACAATTGGTGGTTGACTAAATACTTTTTTTCACCACTGTAAATGAGGTTACTTGCTTTTTTTCATTGCGTTTTTATCTAATTTTTGACGTGACATTTTTGGTCTCTTTTTAGTATGTCATGTTTTAAAAAAAGCTGTTTTGTTTTTGACACTTCCTGGTATTTGACTTTCACAAAACTTTATAGATACAGTCATGTGTGGATTCCATGCATTTTTAGGGCTTTTCCACAGCATAAACAGACTAAATAAGTATATGGGTTTTTAACCTGTGGATTTTCTGAATCGAATGCATTTGTGTGAGTAAAAATGCTAACTTAAACCTCAGCGTACCTGCAAGACAAATTGCCATTTTTCAGATTTCAAACACCACCTCAGGTCAGTTTTTGGTGCATAAAAAAAGCACAGTAGGCATGAGATTTCTATAAATCCCATCCACTTTACTGGAGTTGTGAGATGCTGTGGTTTTTGCACTGTGAAAAGACAATGTGTTAAAAATTCACCAAAGACTCATCATGGGAACTTAAACAAACCAGCCTTTTTTATTTCTTAAAAAAATATTTCAACACTTGATTATTAATAGGAATGGTAAAGAAGGATCTACTTTGTTTTTGTGTGTATTTTATACATCCATATCAATATGCTCATAGATCAAATATTCCTCAGTATTAAGGACTGAAAAATATGGATGGGATAGTAATGAAAAATATGATTGTGTGAAAGCAACCTCTGTTTGGGTGATGTTGATATATCTTTGTTTTTTTGGGCACAGCCAAGCAAAGATGTGACAAAATGATTAGATGCCTAAGCCTCTTAATAAAGCTGTCACATTTTAACAGCAGTCATTTCATTAAGACAGGAGTTTTGGTTTTAGTCAAAAGTGGATAAACAAAAAATACCAGTGAATTATATGAAAAACTGACTGAAAAAGTGATTATTATTATTATTGTTAACAATAAAATGGGAAGTACATACAGTGCATAGCGTGAGTGTAACTTTATGGATGTTTCTCTTATGACATGAAGCATCTTCATACACAGTCTCGTTTCTTCCGGAGCTCACGCTGCCTCTATCCGTTAGCCTCTCTCTCTACCTTCATCACCACCCAGTACAGCACTTTGGAAGCTTCCCTAGTACTTAAAGGGAATCTGTCACCCATATTTAGTGATATCATGTATAGATATCACCCAATTGTGCGTCCCATAAGGATTCTATTAGGATTTTTTATTCCCCCTGACCCCGCACCTTTGAGGCATAAATACCTTTTTTATCTTGCTGGGGATGTATGCAAATCGCCGTGGTCCGGTCCGATGGGCGTGGCTTAGTCGCCTTCTCCCCCCCCCCTCGGCTTGCTGCATGTAATCTTCATCTGTGAACATCGCAGATAACATTGGTTTCCGCACTTGTGCATTGTAAAGGCCTCCGGCGCCTGCGCAGTATGCTTTGCCCAACTGTGGGCGAAGCATATAATCGCTACTGCGCATGCGCCGGTATTTTCCAGCGCTGTCTATGCCCCGGAAGTCTTCACATGCAGGACACACTTCCGGGGCATAGACCGCGCTGGAAAATACTGCAGTAGTGATTATATGCTTTGCCCACAGTTGGGCAAAGCATACTGCGCAGGCGCCAGAGACCTTTACAATGCGCAAGCGCGGAAACGAACGTTATCTGTGAAGTTCACCGATGAAGATTACATGCAGCAAGCTGAGGAGGGGGGGGAAGAAGGCAACTAAGCCACGCCCATCGGACCGGACCACAGCGATTTGCATACATCCCCAACAAGATAAAAAAAGGTATTTATGCCTCAAAGGTGCGGGGTCAGGGGGAATACAAAATCCTAATAGAATCCTTATGGGGCGCACAATTGGGTGATATCTTTACATGATATCACTAAATATGGGTGACAGATTCCCTTTAACCACAGCACCTAACTGGTAAGTGAGAGAGTCCTTTTCTTCATCCCGCTGTTCATAATTCTTTTCCCCTTATTGGAGCTACTTAGCCACCATGGCCATTACTTAGCTTCCCTGCTTGCTCATGAATTGGAACTTCCGCACGGGGTGCTCACTCTCTTCATCCCCCTTTCCTTCTCAGCTCTGCTCTGTCACTTGACTGTGAGATAACTCCGTACCATCCCGCTAAGCTTCCTGCCCCAGGTCCCGTCTCCAGAGTATCATTCATTCCTTTTAACACTTTTCCTTTGTTTCTACTCTGGATAATGCTATCCTTTGCCTCGATCTACTCTCACTTTGGGCACACCCACTTCATGCGGTTCTGCTTCTTAGGCAGGGATCACACATGCGAGGAATATGGCCGAGTCTCACATGTTAATATCCAGCAGTGCCACCGGCATTCAGGAGCGGAGTGTGTGGCTCCATGTATTGCTATGCGGTCGCACGCTTCGATCCAAGTGCCAGGTATTAACATGAGAGACTTGTTCGTATTCCCGGCCTCAGTCAGACCATAGGTCTGCTTCTGCTGTAGGCTAGGCCCTTTCAGACCCCTGACAGGAACCTCTCCATTGTCCCTTCACTTTAGTCCCTTTCATTCTGAGCTAGTCCCAACTATTAACTACTATTATCCCTGTCAGTTACCGGTGCTAGGCAGAATACATCTTTCTTGCTAAAAGTACAAATCACTAAACATACTACACATCATATCACATTACATTGATATACATGTCTTAAATCTGAAACGTGGGCAACACTTCTAACTTCTTACAGAGTACAGCAATCCATCAGTCTAATGTAAATCCAGTCTTTTTTGTGAATACTTCAGATCATTGGCGGACACATGCAGAAAAGGGCCCATATGCAAAAACAGTATATGGGCCCTTTTGCAGTCCAATAGCTCATCATAATATACAAGTCCACCTGCTTTGGAAGTGGTAATGGGCCCCTTTACCTTTTGGGGCCCAATGCAACTGCACAAATTAAATGTCCGCCTCTGCACCGGACTTATAAACTAAGTTTATTATTTCAGAACTCCCAGTTGCCAAGTGGCACAACTTTTTTTGTATTGTTTTAGCTACTACACATATGAGTCTGCAGCTGCAATTTAGTGAAATATGTGACCCAGTACAGAAAAAAGAGCACTAAACAGCCTTCATTGAACTTGGTACTATGCATATAAATGAAGCTCTCATCTATTAACTAATTCTCTGATCAGGGGTTTTCTAAGGCTGAGTTAACTTACTTCCATTAGATTTATTAGATTGGGGCCTAGTCAGCGTCACCTGTAACTCCCACATGGGTAAGAGATTTTTTTGTTCTATATCAAGATGTTTTGGCATGGTACTAAAAAGACTGGGTAATTAGGGAGGTCTTAGGTACACCAGTGGTGAGCCTTGTTCTCCCTGTGCACTATGCAGATTGGGATTAGATGCGCCCCTATACACGGCTCTTTTAGGATACACTGTTATCCCTGTAATGTTATATTTTGACATCAGGTTTTGCCTCTCTTCCGCTGCACCTATATGGTGATAGGTGTTATGATTACCAAAGGTACAGGTGATTTTGCTGTTTGTCTTCCACCTTATGTACTCATTGTTTTGTATATGTGCTTTTATGAGGACACTAAATAAATGTATTGGATTTTGCACAAGAAAATTGTTCTTTGTGAGGTATTGGGATTTTTTTAATCCAGGTGCTTTTGAACTCCTGTATTTTGTAGGTTTGTTTCATGTGGAGTTTCCCAATTGATTTTGTAATAGATGGTTTGATCAAAGAGGTATGACACCTTGGGTAATAATTCCATTAGATTTATGTCAGTTTTTTATGCAACTCTACTATCAGAAAATCTGATGGCGGATTTGCCATAAGTCATTTTTATTTTTACCCTCAAACACAGGTTCTGGGCCAGATCCCAACGTTACATGAAAATTTGTGATCAGGCCACCAGATTGGTGCTTCCACCTGTACATTACAAAAACTGATTGCAAAACAATGGGATAAGGTTCTCCATCAGTTTCCAATGGCGTCTGGAAACAACGATGCAGCACAGGCCATATGTGAACCCTGCATGAATGGAAAAATTCCTTACTAGTCTTTATTGCCACTGCAGAAGAGCGCTAATATCACTTTCCTTGCTCTTGCTTTATCTTATTCGTGTCTAAATGTCATGTAGGATGATAACCTTCTCTGGGCTTATAATATTTCCATTTTTTGTCTAAATCTGTATTATTGCCATTCTATTTCTCATCATGGAATAATGTATGGGCAAATGTAGACAAAGGAGAAAATTTGTGTATAGAACTATCATCATTTATTTCAGAAGGAATTGGAAAATTTGCATAATGTAGGTTAATACTTCATGTTTGCTATGAAAAGTTACTATGTCATTTAGTCTTGGCCACACTAGTCAAACTTCAGTCCGCAGACTGTTAGTTTAAGGTGTGTGTATTTTCATTTTTTTCAGCCCTCAGAATGAAGGCAAACGCATGCCACAAAGGTTTACTTTCTGCTGGGCTTTTGAAAATTCAGCTCCCATGCCAGCAAACAGTTTAGTGGCAGGAAGTCCTTCTTCGTACTGCAGTCATGAACTAGTAAACTAGAAGCATCTGTAAAAATGGAAGGAGGATATCAGTTTTCTGAAAGCCTCAGCCCTGGAGTAATGAGGTGCAAATGATAGCGCTGCATAACTAGCACCCACCCCTCCTGTGGTGTGAGAATATTGCCACTAATAAACATTAATAGAGAGAGCTATGTTAATATCATACAGAACATGGAAACCTTTGAAATCATTTCCTCAATTTACAACCCATTAAAAGGCAGACAGAAATCTGTCCAGCAACTGTAGCTCTCCTGTATCATTGTAGGTAGCTCTAGAGTAGCGTCACTCACGCTAATATGGCCATCCTCGGTATAGATATATTTGTAATTGCATCATGCATATTATAGATATACATTATAATGTTCTAGATATTTAGAGTGGCATGGAAAAATATGGGCTTTCAATTCTTGTTTGAGGGATTTTCATCCTTTTTTCCTTGGAAAATTCTTCCAGTTCTTGGAGATTCCTGGGTCGTCTTGCATATGTAAGGAGGTGGCAGGTCCCCTCAGGTGCACCCTCTGATTGCTAAGACTAAAAAAACTCCCTTACTGTTTGAAGAATTGCAAACTCCTTTGATGATATGTATTTACATTACTAAAAAGGGATTTTCCTACTACTTGTATAATTTTATATCAAATAGTTGGGGGATAGGTTTAGATTTAGCATTAAAAGCTTCAGATGACATCTTTGCAGTGATGACATCTTTCAGACGTTATCTGCTGATGTATATAAATGTGTAAAACCATAAGGGGCAAATATCACTAGACAACTGCTTCACAGATGAGCTATTGGATGAACCCATATCTAATAATAAAAGTCTTATTTGAAAATCAAGGAGAAGATAGATTGCATGTACTCCTTGACCCCGATTCATCAAGACCAACGTATTGGAGCTGATGCTCCTGATTCATTAAAAGTGTCTCTTAATCAAGCAAGGCACTTCGTGATTTGACCCACTATGTGTGCCTTATCATTAACTTTACTCCAGCCACTACTGTAGTAAGATTTGTGGCATTGCTAAGTAATAATAATTATCTTTATTGATATAGCGCCAACATATTCTGCAGCGCTTTACAGTTTAACAGTTTCAAACACAAGTCTTAAGTAACAACGTTAACAATACAATAATTAAAGCAAAATAAGATGACCCTGCTCATGAGAGCTTACAATCTACCATGAGGTGGGGGAGATACAGAGTACAGGTGTGTATTTACAGTGATGGTCCAGGCATCTTGAGGGAATGGGGGATAGATAGAGATAGTGAATGGGCTACACACAACAGCTTACGCTGCTGCTCATCATGAATTGGGGTCACTAAGCCCCGACAAACCTCCACTCCACTCCAGCTCTGACCATTTTGTCGGCGTGAAAATGCCAGAAGTCACATTTCTTTGCACAATTTCGCGATGCGCTAAAAATGTTTGACTTTTAGAAAAAAAAGCGAAAAAGGTTTGATGAACCACTCCCTATATGTATTGGTGTTCTGTTCATGAGACCTAGTTTAAAGGCGGCTGTCAGTCAGTGTCGGAGCAAGCTTACAGTCATCGACCTAAGTGTTGATAACTGTGACTGCAATTACTCTGGGCACAGCTGTATGACTGAAAGCCAGCGGTACATGGAAGAAATAAAGTTAATTTTATCCTGAGTGCTGCACTTTCAGTACTGAGGGCACCTTCATAGCAGTATTAACCTTCAGATTAACCCTATATCTGCAGGATAGTAGCGTTATTGGACCTGACATGTTCCCTTTAAATAAATAGTTTTTTTTTTTGAATACTACTGTTTTTACTCATTTTATTTAAAGAAAATACATACTGTACTAAGAATTTAAGGTCAAAGGATTGGACTGTTTGTGGACAGAAAATGTTATTTGGATTTATTGCATATGGAAATTAATTGTACTTACACCAATGTCCCAATTTCACACCCAGTGAACAGCTACACTTCTATGACACAGAATCCCCCCCCTTCGTGCCTTATGTCAGAACATAATAACGAGTCCTGACTGTTTGTCCTTCCTTTTTGTGCCATATTATTCAGCACCCACCAGAAGATTATGGATACATGCAAGAAATAAGTATTTATGATGAATATCATCTGTTTATTTGTTCTCAGGTCTCTATGTAAATCCTAGGCGTTCCACTGAAACTGTTGGGGATGTTATGGAAATTTGTACTGAGAGTGTTATCTACTAACTAAATTACTGAATAATTGATCCTGTTTTACAATAGCTAACCCTGTTGATACTGTACAAATTAGTAACATATGTGGAAACAGACCTAAAATGATAACTCATGGAAATTTGAACCTGCAAGGATTGTCTACATATACAAACTATAACATATATTCATGTTGCCAGACTTTTTTTTAGTTGATCCAAGCTACTATATAGGTTTGTGGGATAGATTAGAGAGACATATGACAATAAGCAGCAAAATTGAGGTACAGTAAGTGATTTCCTACTATCTTTCATGGAAAACCAAAATTGCTTTGTTAACTCATTTTTACAATTCATTAAAATACAAAGTTGCAATTATCCCATTTTAAAAATACTCAGAAAATCTTGACCAAAAAACAAATTATAAATGCCATATTGATAGTGAATTAAAACTAAATAGTCTCCAAAAACAATGATCAGAAGTGTGGAAAAAATATTCCTGCAACACTGAAAAATAATCAACAGGAAGTGTTCTTTTATTAGGAATTCTTGGGGAAGGGCTTAGTTCTCAAGGTTATCCTAATATTATATTGGTTGCATACTAGAGTTGTGGATTCTCTAAGCTGCTGTCAAAAGCGGTGTGGGTTAGGATGAGTTGCATAGTTTAAAGATTACTTATTACTTTCTAAATAAAATATAGTTCGATACCTTCTAAAAATCCATGAGCTTCATTTATTCTGCAGCTTTTTTCTGTTTTGTCCTGTTTTGCTCCATTGCAGAGATATTCACATGTATTGTGTTTGTAGCACAATATGTGAAATCTCTTTTCATAGTCCATCTGAACTTTTCTTCAGAGTTTTTTGTTGGGATGTGTACTTTTACTCTTCCTTGCTTAACACAGTCAAGCACAGTTTAACAGCTGGTCTAGCAGTCTCACATGCTGCCGAGCTATGATTGGCATCATCCTGGAGGGATGGGTGAAAGAACACACCCCAAAGAAAACTGAAGAAATGTCCTGTTGGTCTACAAGCAGAGATTTCCCATACCGTGCTCTAAAAGAAACAAATATAAATATTTCTACAATGGAATGACATAATGCAAATCGGAAAAAACTGAATCAAAGGAGTACAGGGATTTTTAAAAGGTAATTATGCAATTTTTTTTAATCAAATGACAGGTGCTTTTTAAAGGATTTCTTCATATTCACCAAAAGATGTGGACTGCAATTATATCTTCAGGTCGCTGTCCCAAAAATAGCCATGGACTAGTGATAGATGCACTGCTAGGTAACTAACCCAAAAGAAAAAGCAGATGCCTACTCAGTAGCAAAGCTGTGGTCTGGATGAGCAATAAGCAGGAGTCAATATCAACTCATTAGAAAAGTAATTGCCAAAGGATGTCAGTATTATATTAGTCAATGGCACTTCACACAGCATCTAACTATCTACCTCCTGATGATCCTGTTAGGAGAAACGCATTGAGGTTTTCCTATCCAGCATCAAAAACTTGAGTACCTTTTTCTACTGTTATCAACATACTTGAATATTTATCTACTATGCCATATTATATTACTATGCTATAATGCCTTCCAGAATTAATATTGTTTCACCCTAATGTGAAATTATCAGCTATACCAGGGCTTACATAGGGTGAGCCATCGTGGAGCGGGGACCAATTCCGCTGACCAGTAGGGTGCCAGCCTCCGCTGATAGGAAGGTTTACAGGTACAGGGAACAGTTAGTTAGGTACTCATTTGTTTTGCACATGTCACTTTATTGTCTTGTCAATTGCACTGTTTTTTGCACTTTTTTCTATTGTTGCCTACCCAGCAATTATCATTGTGGCAACCCCTATACACTGATTTCCTGGCTAAATGAAAGATTGTTTGTTGCACTTAACCAGGGTTATCTAGGAGATTTAGGGTACAGCCGTCGTGGAGCGGGGGCGTCAATCTCATATTTGTTTAGGGTGACAACCTCTGCTGCTAGACAGGTTTGATATCAGGACCCCCCCTTATGTAGGGTCCAGTAGGTGACACGGTTATTTGTATACTTGTGTCGTCATGGTGTCTTTTATCAAGACTTTAATAAAGGTTTGATTTTATATCTTATATCTATAGTTATGTAAGGCTCCCTGATAATACAATTGATGTTTCTTGACCTTACTGGTTATACCTTTTCTAAAAAATTTTCAATGGCACTTCACATCAATATTAAATGCAAACCCTGGTATCAAGTTTCCCCAGAGTAATGAAGAGATCCTTTATAGTAAAATATTATAATTTTATTTATTTGCTTTTAAAACAAAAACACACAAGAGTAATAAAGCAGAGTGCCTCATGGAGGAGACACCACAAAATCTGGATAATTCAAGTGAACCCAAGAGATACACTCTCAGATAAATGTAGCACTTAAAGAAGCAAATTATCAGGAATATATGACAACAAAAAAAGGGCAATGACCAAACCTGGGAAATCTATGTCTGTGGCCGGTCGGGGAAATTATATTAATTGCTAAGGTGTTACATACCGTCCATTTTGACATCCCCGACAGGTAGACAGGTTTGGATTTCATAAGAAAAGTAGCATTGAATGGCATGGACCTCAATAAACAGCAATTAAAGGTCAGTACAATGCCCTGAAAGAGATCACTATGCTTGATTTCATTCCCTGGCACCTTATGCCTTGCCAATCAGTTTTGTGTAAGCGATCAAAGGATCTCATGTTCAGTTCAACTTGTGGGACTAATAATAAAGGTCAAAGAAATTGTTTTGAGAAATAAAAAACCCAAACATTGACTATTATTGTGGTAAAAAATTATTTAATAATTATTTGAAAAAAAAAAGACAACAGCTAAATTGGTATTGCCTACTTAATCAGCCTTATTATTAAAGAGAAGCTATCAGTACAATTTTGTAATATAATATAAAATAAAGGCATCACTGTAAAGTCGCTGTAATACAGATTACATTGATATCCTTGGTAAATAAATCTGCTTTGCTCTTCTTTTTTAATCACCATTGAAGCTTTCTGCTAATTAGACTTCAGTGCACAGGGGCTGAGTTTTTCCATGGATGTCTGTGATTTCTGGACCCCTCTACATGCCTCTGATCTATGAATGATAAGTCACTGCTGAAATTTTAAACAAACGAGGCAGTTCATTCACATACTGGAGGCAGGTGGAGGGGCCGGGGAATCACAGAGAGGAGAAGGCCCAGTGCAAAGTCCGGCCCCGTGCACCAAAATCTAATTATCAGAAAACTTCAAATGGTGATTAAAGAAGAACCAGATTTCTTCAACAAAGGTATCAGTTTAATGAGTATTACAGCCCCATTACAGCTTTGCCTTTATTTTACATTACACAATTGTGGTGAAAATTTCTCTGTAAAATATGAGGATGTAGATAGAGGGGCAAATAGTTTATCTATTTTACTCATTTACTTATTTGTCATACAGATGACAGCATGGCAAACAATAGATGTTCAGGCCCCCCATTTATCTGAATTGGGTCTGGGTTCGGGTTCGGGTACTGTTCTGGTACCAGAAGCAAACTTTTTTAAATGTCCGGCTGAAACGTGAAACCGCCGGTCAGGAAAATCCATCACTAGTAACAATCTATTTTTTATATGTCACTTTTCTCAGTACCAGGTGGTCCCATGCGTGGGTATGGACTTACTAATCCAACCTCTCTTCTTTTCATTGATGGATTAAATCAAAGAAAGAGCAGCCAATTTAGTAAGCTCACAGTAGGGAGCAAGGATGGTCCAGTCCCACCCACGCTTGATGCTATTTACCATACAGGGAGAGTGGTGTATAAAAATAATTTTTAGTGGTTTGCTGGGTTGCAGGGGAACACAAAACTGTTAGTTAGGGTTCTAATTAGGAGGCACATAACATGCTTGAAACAGTTTATCAATAAGAAACCTGATGACAGGTTCGTTTTAAAGAATGATTATTTCTTAAAAAAACAAAGCATAAAAATGCATGTTACACTGCAAACCAATTTTGCAGTGAAGAAACCAAAAATGTGAAATCCTGTAAAGCATTAGAAATACTATAAGTTACAACAATGGGTGTCATGTATTAAACAGTTTGCACACGTTTGGCTGTGGGTTTAGCCGTAGTCACCAGTTTCCAATGACCACTTTGGAACTGAAGGATAGAAAATGTAATTAAACATCTGGCCACTGACATTTTTCTAGTCCCTAAGTGTTTCGCACAAGTTGCAGGATGACACATACACATCAGTGATCCTTGTTTGGAATGATAAATGTCTGCATTGGCTACAACAACTATAAAAAGTTACTTCTAACAGAAAATGTCACTGATTCTTCGTAGAGTTTGCGTGCGTACAAGTTAGCATTGTGAAAAGCCATCCTTCCAAGGACGAGGTACTGCATGCCCAAGAGAGGTGTGGCGCCTCTGCAGCCGCTCAGTCTTGTCATAACAGATAGGTTCATCATGACATTTAGTATTCATCTGCTTGCAGACATCTGTTCCATCATCACTCCTGCTTACTGGTATTAATGGAAATATAATGAATAAATGTTCTGCTTTATAACTGACAATTATCCCTGTGTGGGACCAAATCTGCTGTATCACTTAATTTTGCAACATGGTTTCCTGACTCTTATGTCTAAAAGTCATTTCAAATAAACTCGAATATTTTCATGACATTCAGTATATTTATTGAAAGTTGCATGAGCTTCTTTTTTTTAAATACTCATAATTCAGTTCTTTTGTTCCAGTATATATATACAGCTCTGGCAAAAATTAAGAGACCACCTCATCAAAACCCTGTCATGGGCAACCCATTCTCCAGACTTGAACTCCATTGAAAACCTCTGGAATGTAATCAAGAGGATGATGGATAGTCACAAGCCATCAAACAAAGAACTGCTTTCATTTTTGCACCAGAAGCAGTGTGAAAGACTGGTGGCAAGCATGCCAAGAAGCATGAAAGCTGTTTTTTAAATCATGGTTATTCTACAAAATATTGATTTCTGAACTCTTCCTGAGTTAAAACATTAGTATTTTTGTTTCTAAATGATTATGAACTTGTTTTCTTTGCATTGTTTGAGGTCTGAAGGCACTGGGTTTTTTCTTTTTAATTTTGACCATTTCTCCTTTTCAGAAAAAAAACAAAATGTATTGCTTGGAAATTTTGAGACATGTTGTCAGAAGTTTTTGGACTAAAAGAACAATTTAGATTTTGCTCAAAAATATACCTATAAAGAGAAAAATCAGACAAACTGAACATTTGGAAGTGGTCTCTTAATTTTTGCCAGAGCTGTGTAATAAAAATTGATGCAAAATTATTACATGGTATTGCAATATAGATTTATCTACACAAATATTTAAAGTACAGCATTCTATAGTCCAACCTGAAGGATAAAAAAAATAACTTTTATTATACTCACCCAGGGGGTGGTCCGGTCCGATGGTGTCACAGGTCTGGGTCCAGCACCTCCCATCTTCTTGGACGCCACCCTCCTGCTTGCTTCATCGCTCTCCGGCATCGCACTCTTGCGCAGGTATACTTCTCTGCCCTGTTGAGGGTAGAACAAAGTACTGCAGTGCGCAGACACTGGGAAAGGTCAGAGAGACCCAGCGCCTGTGCACTGCAGGAATTTGCTCTGTCCTCAACAGGGCAGAGTAGTATGCCTGTGCAGGAGCGCAATGCCGGGAAGGCATGAAGCAAGCAGGAGGTCGTTGTAGCAAGAAGATGGGAGGCGCCGGACCCAAACCTGCGACACCCATCGGATTGGAAGGCATTGCACCGTCCCCCCGGTGAGTATAATAAAAGTGAGGGGTTTGAGACAAAACATGGATTCCTGCTTTTCCTACAAGCATTGTCATGGCAGAAAAGAAATTGAAAATTACGATCTGATTGGCAAATATAAGTAATGCTCAAGTTCTCAATGGCTGAATTGGTTGAATATACCCTTAAGAATCTCAGAAAAATGTCAAACCACTGGTCACTCCCATAAGATATTGCTGCATAGACATGTGACCTCTGGGACCCTCAATATCCTGAGACTGAATTGGCAAAAGCGACAATTTAACGCTGCAACCAGTTTTGCTGTTTTTCCCTTCACATTGCCTCCCTATCAATGTACATTGATGTCCTGAGAATGAAGCGGTCACAGGAGTGAAATAGTAGTGTGTCCCCTCATAAGATTTCCATTCTCAGCAGGACTCCTGTCCACTCTCTAACAGCAAAAGAAGAAAAACATTTTTTTTAAGGGAAGGGGTTGAAATATAAGTAATGCAAAAAAAATCTTCATAATCTGCAGGATAATAGTGTTATGAATGTGTCGAGCTGCTGTACTGAAAGTGCGGCACCCAGAGAAAATACTTTATTTCTCCCATTTGCCGCTGGCTTTCAGACATGCAAATATGCCTGGATCTATTACAGTCACCACTCACAGCACTAAGAGATCCGGCTGTAATCATTACCCGGCACTGACTGACAGCTGGCTCTACACTGATGTATTGTAGAGCTGGCTTTTAGTCAGTGCCGGGGTGTGCTTACAGCTGCCGCTCCAAGTTCTGTGAGTGGTCACTGTAATAGACCCAGGCATATCTGCATGACTGAAAGCCGGCGGCTCTTGGGAGAAATAAAGTATTTTCTCCTGGGTGCCGTAATTTCAGTACCATGGCTTGGGCACCTTCATTAAGCTATCAACCTGTAGATTAACCCCATATCTGAAGGTTAATAGTGTTATTGGACCTGACAGGTTTCCTTTATTGAACCCTGCTAAAGGGAGGAGAGAATATTTTCAATTTGCAAATATCTAGAAGTATTTCTAATTACATTATGGTTAGTAAAAGAAAAACCTGGCCCAAATCATTGCTTACACAGTAAGGCCTGTTTCACACTTCAGTTTTTTGACGTCAGTCAAAATCTGCCATTTTTATAAAAAAACGGATCCGCCCATTTTTGGGCGGATCCGTTTTTTTCCCCATAGACTTACATTAGCGCCAGATTTTGACTGATGGCAATCCGTTGCATCCGTTTTTTGATGGATCTGTTAAAATTTTAGCGATCCACTGGCTAGGTAGACAGACAATGTAATGTTTTCTTCCAGCGGCGGACTGGTATTTTTAACTGCGCATGCCTGGAAGATTTTCTCTACCAAGCATTTTAACCCTACATAGCATTGTGGAAGCTGCGTAAAATATATCTCGCTCTCCTTTTTCCGGACCTCTGTTCCTTTAAATTTCACACACTTCGCGCCTGCAACGGATCCGTCCAACAGACAGATCTGGTGTCATCCGTTTCTGGCAAAACGGAAACGGATCCATTTTTTCACACTTTGGTGGTTTGCAACTGACGCCAAACAACTGAAGTGTGAAACACGCCTAAGTCAATTTTTTTGCCTGACAAACAGTTTTTTCTTAATGCTTAAAGCTTCCCATACTGGTAGTTGACAAATTACATTTTGAGAAGATGGGTCTTCTCATGTCAGATTGGTTGACAGCTGATGACATTTTTAAAGGTCCATATTTCTGATCATCCATTATTTTGCATTGTTTATAGACTAAAGACTCCTGAAAAGCTTAGTGTACATCTCCCTACTCGCTCCCTCCCAGAGCATTCAGTTCATGAATTTCAATAAAAACTGTATCATGACATCATTAGATTATTCAGTTTTCTCAATATTAAGTGCATTTTATAGACATAGATGAACACAACGTTACACAGTCGCTTGCCAGAAACAAAATTAAATGCAGTATCACTGGCAGCTTATTCCATGCACTGATGGCACTTGTTGTCAGTTTTAATATGTCATAAAAGGCAGAACATTTAGGATGTACAAGGCTTACATGACGAGAATGTAAATTCGTTGCACAACTAGTAACAATATCCTAATATAATCAGAAGAGGATGATTGCGGGAAGCAGAGAACAGTGTGTAATCCTTATGACTGTGAGACGTAAATTAGAAATTATTATTTTTATTTATTTTTAGCTTTTGTTACGGCTGTTTATACTCCTCTATCTATATCTCCTCAATGTGTACAGTTTCCCAAATCATAAGCATCTGAGCTTTGATGTCTTCTTAAAAGAACTATTAGATTTAATGTATATATTTTTTAATTAATGTTTAATATTCCCACTCTGGGGTCTTTTACATTTTACAATAATGTACCCGCAAGAGAACTTTCATGTTAAATTAACATCAAATATATATTCTCCTGATGAAGAGACCTGAGCAGTCTCGAAAGCTTGCAATGTGTTACCATCTTTTCAGTTAGCCATTAAAAGGTATCAACCACTGAGGACTCTCAAATTTTTATCTTTTTTATATAAAATATTTACACACTTTTGGATATCCTGTTATTAGTTTTTCCGCACTGGTTAATATTTAATCATAAATATGTATTAATAGTTAGCTTTAAGTTGGTAAATATGAATGAATATGAATACATAGTACATGAGCAATTCCTTCCCGATAAGTTTTATCAGGACTGAATGATACTTTTATTAATTCAATAAACAATAGAAATAAACATAATCCATTGACAAATATGAATTTAAGAGACCAGAAGGAAAATACATTTGGATAATCAACAAGACAAATTCAAGGCAAAATTGTTGAATTCAGTATGACTTGAATCTTTTCTAAAAAAGAAAAAAATCAATTTATGCTAAGAGGCATATTCTACATGATCTAAAGCCGAAGGCAAAAAGATCTTATTGTCAGCAACCTGGCTATTAAGTTGTTTCAAAGGATACAGAATCTGTCCCATATATTGGAAAAAATTGATCTGACTTTATTCTGCTTTAGCCTTTATATGGCATGAACAGACGTAACATATTTTTATTCAATAACTGTGCTGGAAAATATGGCTTAGGCTACTTTCACACTTGCGTTTTTTGCGCTGCGTTGCGTGCGCAGGGCAAACGTGCATAAAAAACACATCATGCGTTTTTTAAGTGTTTTCTTGTTTTTTTGCGTATGGTTTTTACAAAAAAAAGCATGCGTTTTTAAACGCAGACGTGTGCATGACCATGCGCACGTCAGTGCTCCCATAGACTTTAATGTGCTTTTGGGTGAATTCCGTGCGCATTGTATGCGCATGCGTTTTTTGAGACAGGTCGGACGCACCAAAAATGCAACAGGTTGCATTTTGTGCACCTGGGCGCACACTACAAAAAAACGCATGCGCATACAAACACATACAAACGCATGACAATGCGCACCCATGTTAAATATAGGAGAAAAAACGCATGCGCATTTATGCGCAAAAACGCAGCGCAAAAAAACACAAGTGTGAAACCAGCCTTAAAAAGGACCTTTCACCAAATTTTACATGTTGAGCTGGACACAGGATGTGATAGTAGCCTCAGAGCGGAATAACACTCCTTTTGTATTTCGCCTCTCAGTTGAGAAGACAATAGCATTCAAAGTATTTGCCAACTAATGATTTAAGTTTTCTTAAGTCCAAGTGGGTGTTATTAGATACTTCTCACTGGGCATGCCTACTTCTTCTTGTGTGAGTTGCTTCCTGATAGCACCCACTTGGACTAAGCAAAAGTTAATTCATTAGATGCCAAATATTTTGATTACCTATGTCTCCGCAATGGTGTCAAACAAAAAAAATATAAAAATATATTTTATTCTGCTCTGCAGCCACTCCTGTGTTCAGCTCAACATGGAAAATTTGGTGAAAAAATCCTCTGTAAATTGTCGACAAATTTCATATTCGTATTCACAACACATAAATGTATCAAGCAAATTGAGGCAGCTTTTTGAATTTTTGCACAAATTTTTGACTTTTACTGCAGGTGATGTGAAGCAATTCACTGGAACAGTGGCTACATCAGTACTCTGTAGCCGTAAGAAGGGAGCGCTGTTAACCACCACCTATCTCCCGGCATCTGGAGCTTATTTTATTAGCCAGCGTGGCGGAACATTGCATATGCATCATGCAGCAGCAATGATATTGTGCCAGACTGGCTAATCAAAAGAAGACTCGGGGAGTAGGCAGTTTGCAGGGCTCCTGTCTGAACCCCACAGCTTCTGGACTGGTTCCTGTGAGTCGATAGCAAGGAAGGCATCACCAACCACGGTCTTAAGGAAATATTATGGCTTAAGCCAGACAATTATTAAAAATAACTATGAAGAGAAATATAGCACAAATCTATGCCAGCTTACAGCAGCTATGGGTATCAAATTCTGCCACATGGATAGCCAAACGTGACAAATTTATTAGGAGTGTGCACCTTAATAGTATTGACATGTCTTACTCCACTGCAAATTATTAGATTTAGATAGGACTAGAAACCCCAGTCTGCCTAAGTATCCTCCTGCATAGACTGAAAAAATATACATATTTTTTATATTTCTGTCAGTCTCAGTTATTGCAAAGTACAAAATACCCATGGCGGCAATTGTGTTGTATTTCATATATACTACTAATTTCTCAAATGCAGAGCAAGAATACATAGTGAAAACTGCCTACTCATACATAGTTAAAGCATGTATTAGAAAAAAATATTAAAACTGGAGAAAGGGGAAAGTGGGGCTACCAATAGTCATTACAGATTTGCGATCCTTCCCCGAATATCACAATTATCCAATAATTCCACACTTGACACTATGATTCTTTCTATTTAGACCAATGTAGCTTTTGTACAGCGTTTTCGTTTGTTAATTGTGTCAGTGCAGATTTTTGTCTGCCTTTTCTACTTATGTAAAATTCATATTTAAATAGTATTATTATACCCACACTCTTTTAATTGTAAGGGATAAAAAGCCTTGGAGCAGCTAGGGAAACATGTACCCTGTTTATGTTGTATACAAGTCTAAACAAAAATCCACAGCGCTAAAAGGATTAAAACTACCAACCCCAAAGTACTGCTCAAATGAATGCTAAAAAAACAAACAATTGAGATCTAAACATTGAGGAAAAAATAATCTGTTGCAATCGGTCATTCAATTAACCACCGATAGTAGCTTGTACTAATTTACATAAATCATAGCACAAATATGAAAAAAAGGCCAGTCTATGCAAACTCGTCCACAAATATCTACCATTAAAACTAATCAGGATATCTGAAAAATAGACAAATAAGTAGTGATAATGTGTTCTAAAAAAGTAACCTGTTTTGTTATGAATGGGTCACCGAGGAGGAACAACAAAGGCTAAGTCCCAGAAAGCCAGAGAGGTTGGTCACTATGCAGATTGCAGATCCCTGATCTTAGCCACACAACTAACAGTACCAGTGGAGCGTTCCTACATTGTTCCTAGACGCCTCGTCACCGCCGGAGGACTACATAAACCTAAAGCAAGAAAAGGGAAAAACGAACTGCCCCAGAGCAGACCCCAAAGGAAAAGACAGACCCCACACATGTATTGACGGTGAAGCAAGATGAAAACACAAACACAGGCAGGAAAATAGGCTGAGCAAACGATGGGGCTCGACTAACTAGAAAGGACAGGAAAGGAAAGCCACTGTCTGCAATCTGCCAAAAAACCCTACCAAAAATAAGGTCCAACACGTCTGATAGCAAAATTAACCCTGAAGTCACTAGACTTCTCCCACTATATCAGCACTCTGAAATATTCTGAAACAGAGCAAAAAGAGGCCAATCTAATAAGGGACAAAAAGGCAAATTGGCAAATACAGATAAATTGGAGTGGAAGTTCAGCATAGCCCCAGCAGGGGCAAGCTGACCACACAAGAAACTGAATTGACCAACAAGCGCAAGTGTGAACATTAGCAAAAAACAAACTTAACTTAAGAAGACTGGAAGAGAGCTGAAGTCCAAGACCTGAGAAGCAGACTGAATCACCAGCACTAGGTTAGGGCGTCAGCTGTCTTATATCCAGTCTGATCCTCCAGAGATCCAATCGTTATCCTTCTCATCAGGTGGCAGATCACTACCACTTAAACCAGCCTCACTACCTCCTGTCACCACCAGAGGGAGAACGGAAGGAGAACTCTCAACTGGTGGAGCAGAAAATGAGCTCATAACACTGTTTGGTGTGTATGATAGCAATACCATGGGTATATGCTGATCAAAAGCCACATTAATTATACACAGAATTTAAACAATCATTGAGTCATATACTTGTACTGAACAAATAGCACAACTTAAAACAAACAGGCGCTGGTCAAAGTTATTGTCAGTGATAAAGCTCACTGCGTTGATATACAGTCCAGTATTAGCTGTGTTTGAGTCGTCGATCACAGATCACATTGATTTTGGCTTTTATCCTATGTCATGTGACAAGGCTCGTTAGAAAGTCAAGTTGACTTGAGGATTGCTACTTCCTATTGGTGGTTAGAGTTAAAGTCCTTGCCCTCTCTGAAGAGACAATTCAAAAACCACAGAAACACTGCTCTTTCCTTTGTCAGTGGGTGATGAGAAGTGGTTGCGCCATGATGTTAAATAACCTGTTGCTCCACCTCATTTTGATTTCAGATATACAAAGCAGGTATATGATACTAATAGTGCTGTGCATGAAATGTATATTTATGTATATCAAAAAAACATTAATTTTATTACAAACAGTAAAAACCCAACTAACACATTTGAATAAAAATATATGCTGTATGGTGTAAATTAAACCAAAAAAATAATAAAATGAAAAGAAAAATCAATCTCTAAATTCAATAAACTGGCTCCATGTGCTTATTTATTTACTGAAAGCAAAAAGCTCTATGTCATAATTCAAACAATTAGGATTAAATATGTTTCGATTCAATATGAACTAAAAGCAGATAGGATCAAGCTCGACCACTGTTAGGTGCTCAGGGGTAAAACAGTAAGACATTACAAATGATCTAACCCTGGCACACTCCAAAAATATAAAGAGAGAACTTGTTGCAACAAGTTCTCTCTTCATATTTTTGGAGTGTGCCGGGGTTAGATCTTTTGGATTCAATATGAGGCATTAATGTTATACGGTTTCTCCCTTCAGTTTTTAGGGAAATTCTCCAATCTGAAAAATATTGGTTATGTTTGATTGAGAATTTATGGGATAAGGGATGTCCCTGAAATTCTCGTTTTATGTGTAAATGGGTTCCCTAAAATGCTTTGAGAGGGCTTTTTTAGTGAGGCCCATATAAATCTTCCACATATTATCTTCCACATGGGCAGATAATAGCATAAACGACCCCCCCTTGTGTGATGGTCATTCAGTGCCTTCCGAATTATTTATTTCTTATAAAAATTTTGGTTTTTTGAAGGTATTTTTAAACCCATATCAATGGCCACACTGAAAGAATCCGCTAGGCATATGAAAAAAAATATACATACACATATATATATAAAATTCTCAGTACCATTCATATTAATTTTGATCATTTTTTTAATTTCTATTTTTGTTTTTATTTTGAATAGTTGGAGTTATGAGGTGTTCCAAATTTTGGGTTTTGTGGAACACAAATTTAGTCTTATCTGGGATGGATTCCTCTATTATAGGATCTTGTCTTAATATGAGCCAAATTTTCTTTATAATACTTTTGAAATGGCCAGTTTAGGTGCTTTTCTGCATAATAATGGGGATATTAGATAGTTTTTCCTGTTCTGTTCTGGTGGTCAAATTTAGTTTAATTTTTAGACTTATGTAGTTAAAAGTTGTGAATTTTTAGAACTTTAAGATAACACATCCTGAATTGTATCATTTAAAATCCTTGTTTGTATCCTCTATTCAAATTTTTTTTTTTAAATAAAGCAATATACCTGTTGTAATCAACTGGCTTCCAATAAACACTTTGTAGTAAGAGAGTCATTGTTACAAAAATATTTAAATCCCAAAATTTGTAGTAACTATAGGCTTTTGTGAATTTCAAATGGAAGTCATTTATATTAATCTCATTGAGGAATACTTTAAGGAACTCCTCTGATCCTTTCCAAATGCAGATAATATTGTCAATAAAGTGCCACCATAGGACTATATCACCCCGCAGCATTCCCGCTGGGTAGATGGTACTTTGTTTCTACCCACCAATATAGAGGTTGGCATATCTAGAGTCAAACCTAGTTCCCATAGCTGTCCCCTATAACTGACGGCAGATATCATTATTGAACCAAAAAATGGTTATGAGATAATGTGAATTGTATAATATCAATAATAAACTTAATCTAAAATTGGTATTTTACACATGCTGTTAAGAAATGTGGAATTTCACACACCTTGGCATATTCAATTATTGTGTATAATGAAAAGACATAAAGGGTACCTGAAATTAAATTCTGTTCCCACTTCACTGTTTGTAAAATCTGAGTAATGTGTTTTTTGTGTTTTAAATATGCTGGGAGTTGAGATAGCATCACAAATTAGATGTTAGACCCCCCAATCTATGAGGTAATGGGATGTCCAAGGCGATTGGTACCATCCTTATGTATCTTGGGGATAGGGTAATACACCGCCAACTTAGGTGTTCTGTTATAGATATACCATAATATCTCTTTGTTTATAATACCTTCCCAATGTCTTGCGGAAGCAAATTCCCCCAATTATTGAGTATATATATTAGTAGGATACTGTTTAAATTTCTCATATGTTTGAATGTCATTCAAAAAAAGCACAGATTCAGCATGATAAGCCTAAGTATTTAAAATAACAATACTACCCCTCTTGTCTGCTGGATGAATAGTAATATTTTGATCTCTTACAATTAAATAATTGCTTTCCATTCTTTAGAAGTGAGATTTGATCATCTGATAAATGATTTTTTTATTCTTTTTGCTTTTTTTCTACAGTTAATTCATTTATAACCATGGTTTCAAATGTTTTAAAAGCCACAGAATAGGAATAAATTTAGATTTCTGAGAAAGTGTATATTTAATATATTCAGAACTGATGGTTTTGGAATGATTATTAAGAATTTTTTTTAAAAACTAATTTTCGTGTAATTTATTTGATACCAATAAATGCATCAAAATGACTAAAATATGAGGATAGTGCAAACTTAAGGCCCTTGCGTAATAAGGATTCTTCCTCCTTATTGAGAGTATATTGACTTATAAATGTTTTGATCATCATTGGCATTATATATTTTTCTAATACATCCATTGTATCTTCCACCCAGTTTGGTTTTCTTAAAACTTCTTATTTTTTTAGAATTTTCTCAGAGACATTGAAGAAATCCGGATTAATATTGGATTTTTTGATACTATTATTAAAATCCCTCAAAAACTCTCAATTTGGTGTTACTCTTTCCACTCTTCCAAACACCAAAAGTTTTATTCCATATTTATTCCCATCATTTCTTACAGTTCTGTCTAGAGTTGAGCGATACCGTCCGATACTTCAAAGTATCGGATCGGAATGGATCGGCCGATCTTTAAAAAAAGTATCGGTATCGCCGATTCCGATACCGGAAGTCCCATTCAAGTCTATGGGACTTCCGGTATCGGAATAAGAAAAACCCTGTTTTTGCCTTGTACAGCCTCTCTGGGGTCTGTACGGGCCTTTCGGGGGGCTGTGCCGGCCTGCCAGGGGGTCTGTGCAGGCTCCGGTGGTCTGTGCCGGCCTGCCGGGGGGCTGTGCCGGCCTGCCGGTGGTCTGTGCAGGCTCCGGTGGGCTGTGCCAGCCTGCCGGGGGGCTGTACCAGCCTGCCGGTGGTCTGTGCAGGCTCCGGGGGGCTGTGCCGGCCTGCCGGGGGGCTGTGCCGGCCTGCCGGTGGTCTGTGCAGGCTCCGGGGGGCTGTGCCGGCCTGCCGGTGGTTTGTGCAGGCTTCGGGGGTCTGTGCAGGCATCGTCCGATGGGACTACAAGTCCCATCGGGCGATGCCTGCTACCATGACAGTGATTGACACATTAGCCAATGATGGGACAGTAGTAGTCCCATCATCCGGCTAATGTGTTGAATGTAAAAAAAAATAAAAAATTACATGCTACATACATGCTACATACATACAACATGCATACTACATACATGCTACATTCATACTACATACTACATACATGCTACATTCATACTACATAAATACTACATACATACTACATATATACTACATGCATGCTACATACATACAACATGCATACTACATACATGCTACATTCATACTACATACTACATACATGCTACATTCATACTACATAAATACTACATACATACTACATATATACTACATGCATGCTACATACATACAACATGCATACTACATACATGCTACATTCATACTACATAAATACTACATACTACATATATACTACATACATACTACATATATACTACATGCATGCTACATACATACTGCATGCTACATACATACTACATGCTACATACATACCACATATACTACATACATACTACATGCATGCTACATACATACCACATACATACTACATACATACTACATACATACCACATACATACTACATACATACTACATACATACTACATGCATGCTACATGCATGCTACATGCTACATACATAACACATACATACTACATGCATGCTACATACATACTACATGCTACATACATACCACATACATACTACATATATACTACATGCATGCTACATACATACTGCATGCTACATGCATGCTACATACATACTACATACATACTACATGCTACATACATACCACATATATACTACATACATACAATACATTCATACAATACATACATAGACATACAGTACATATAACATAGAGTAACATACTTACCAATACTTGTCACATTGTTCCCCGAAGCCATTGTCTTTTCCGGAATAAATATTAACATAACAAACCACAAAAATACTCACCCACGATCCGAAGCAGTCCACGAGTGTGTCCCACGACGATCTTGGGTAGAGAACTGCAGCATCAGATGATGCTGCCGTTCTCTACGGGCTGCAGGAATCCAATGACGGAAGGTAGGTATCCTTCCGCACTGTATTCCTCCGCCACTTAAAAAAAAAAAAAGTCCCTAGTCTCACTTTATGCCATTGCTGTGTGGGAATTTCCCACGCAGCAATGGCATAAAGTGAGACTAGGGACTTTTTTTTTTTAAGTGGCGGAGGAATACAGTGCGGAAGGATACCTACCTTCCGTCATTGGATTCCTGCAGCCCGTAGAGAACGGCAGCATCATCTGATGCTGCAGTTCTCTACCCAAGATCGTCGTGGGACACACTCGTGGACTGCTTCGGATCGTGGGTGAGTATTTTTGTGGTTTGTTATGTTAATATTTATTCCGGAAAAGACAATGGCTTCGGGGAACAATGTGACAAGTATTGGTAAGTATGTTACTCTATGTTATATGTACTGTATGTCTATGTATGTATTGTATGAATGTATTGTATGTATGTAGTATATATGTGGTATGTATGTAGCATGTAGTATGTATGTAGTATGTATGTAGCATGCATGTAGCATGCAGTATGTATGTAGCATGCATGTAGTATATATGTAGTATGTATGTAGCATGCATGTAGTATATATGTAGTATGTATGTAGCATGTAGCATGTATGTAGTATGTATGTGGTATGTATGTAGCATGTAGTATGTATGTAGCATGCATGTAGTATATATGTAGTATGTATGTAGCATGTAGTATGTATGTAGTATGTATGTAGTATGTATGTGGTATGTATGTAGCATGTAGTATGTATGTAGGATGCATGTAGCATGCATGTAGTATGTATGTAGTATGTATGTAGTATGTATGTAGCATGCATGTAGTATGTACAGTCATGGCCAAAAGTATTGACACCCCTGCAATTCTGTCAGATAATACTCAGTTTCTTCCTGAAAATGATTGCAAACACAAATTCTTTGGTATTATTATCATCATTTAATTTGTCTTAAATGAAAAAACACAAAAATAATTGTCCTAAAGCCAAATTGGATATAATTCCACACCAAACATAAAAAAGAGGGTGGACAAAAGTATTGGCACTGTTCGAAAAATCATGTGATGCTTCTCTAATTTGTGTAATTAACAGCACCTGTAACTTACCTGTGGCACCTAACAGGTGTTGGCAATAGCTAAATCACACTTGCAGCCAGTTGACATGGATTAAAGTTGACTCAACCTCTGTCCTGTGTCCTTGTGTGTACCACATTGAGCATGGAGAAAAGAAAGAAGACCAAAGAACTGTCTGAGGACTTGAGAAACCAAATTGTGAGGAAGCATGAGCAATCTCAAGGCTACAAGTCCATCTCCAAAGACCTGAATGTTCCTGTGTCTACCGTGCGCAGTGTCATCAAGAAGTTTAAAGCCCATGGCACTGTGGCTAACCTCCCTAGATGTGGATGGAAAAGAAAAATTGACAAGAGATTTCAACGCAAGATTGTGCGGATGTTGGATAAAGAACCTCGACTAACATCCAAACAAGTTCAAGCTGCCCTGCAGTCCGAGGGTACAACAGTGTCAACCCGTACTATCCGTCGGCATCTGAATGAAAAGGGGCTGTATGGTAGGAGACCCAGGAAGACCCCACTTCTTACCCTGAGACATAAAAAAGCCAGGCTGGAGTTTGCCAAAACTTACCTGAAAAAGCCTAAAACGTTTTGGAAGAATGTTCTCTGGTCAGATGAGACAAAAGTAGAGCTTTTTGTTCAAAGGCATCAACATAGAGTTTACAGGAGAAAAAAAGAGGCATTCAAAGAAAAGAACACGGTCCCTACAGTCAAACATAGCGGATGTTCCCTGATGTTTTGGGGTTGCTTTGCTGCCTCTGGCACTGGACTGCTTGACCGTGTGCATGGCAATATGAAGTCAGAAGACTACCAACAAATTTTGCAGCATAATGTAGGGCCCAGTGTGAGAAAGCTGGGTCTCCCTCAGAGGTCATGGGTCTTCCAGCAGGACAATGACCCAAAACACACTTCAAAAAGCACTAGAAAATGGTTTGAGAGAAAGCACTGGAGACTTCTAAGGTGGCCAGCAATGAGTCCAGACCTGAATCCCATAGAACACCTGTGGAGAGATCTAAAAATGGCAGTTTGGAGAAGGCACCCTTCAAATATCAGGGACCTGGAGCTGTTTGCCAAAGAAGAATGGTCTAAAATTCCATCAGAGCATTGTAAGAAACTCATTGATGGTTACCGGAAGCGGTTGGTCGCAGTTATTTTGGCTAAAGGTTGTGCAACCAAGTATTAGGCTGAGGGTGCCAATACTTTTGTCCGGCCCATTTTTGGAGTTTTGTGTGAAATGATCAATGTTTTGCTTTTTGCTTCATTCTCTTTTGTGTTTTTTCATTTAAGACAAATTAAATGAAGATAATAATACCAAAGAATTTGTGTTTGCAATCATTTTCAGGAAGAAACTGAGTATTATCTGACAGAATTGCAGGGGTGTCAATACTTTTGGCCATGACTGTATGTAGTATGTATGTAGTATGTATGTAGTATATATGTAGTATGTATGTAGCATGTATGTAGTATGTATGTGGTATGTATGTAGCATGTAGTATGTATGTAGCATGCATGTAGTATATATGTAGTATGTATGTAGCATGTAGTATGTACTGTATGTAGTATGTATGTAGTATGTATGTGGTATGTATGTAGCATGCAGTATGTATGTAGCATGTATGTAGTATATATGTAGTATGTATGTAGTATATATGTAGTATGTATGTAGCATGTAGTATGTATGTAGCATGCATGTAGCATGCATGTAGTATGTATGTAGCATGTATGTAGCATGTATGTAGTATGTATGTAGCATGCAGTATGTATGTAGCATGTATGTAGTATATATGTAGTATGTATGTAGTATATATGTAGTATGTATGTAGCATGTAGTATGTATGTAGCATGCAGTATGTATGTAGCATGTATGTAGTATATATGTAGTATGTATGTAGTATATATGTAGTATGTATGTAGCATGTAGTATGTATGTAGCATGCATGTAGTATATATGTAGTATGTATGTAGCATGTAGTATGTATGTAGCATGTAGTATGTATGTAGCATGCATGTAGTATGTATGTAGTATTTTTTTTTTTTTTTTTACATTTAACACATTAGCCGGATGATGGGACTACTACTGTCCCATCATTGGCTAATGTGTCAATCACTGTCATGGTAGCAGGCATCGCCAGATGGGACTTGTAGTCCCATCGGACGATGCTTGCACAGACCCCCGGACATCAGCACAGACCCCCGGCAGGCTGGCACAGCCCCCCGGCAGGCCGGTACAGACCCCCACAGGGTGCACAGACCACCGGCAGGCCGGCACAGCCCCCCGGCAGGCCGGTACAGACCCCCACAGGGTGCACAGACCACCGGCAGGCCGGCACAGCCACCCGGCAGGCCGGTACAGACCCCGGGCAGTCCACACAGCCCCCCGGCAGGCCGGCAGAGACCCCCGGAAGGCCCAAAATGACGGCGCATCATGATGCGCACACACCGCGCATCATGATGACGTCAGGCTGTCAATCAACTTTGAACTTCCGATTCCGATGCCGAATTCCGATATTGAAAAAATATCGGAAGTCGGTATCGGAATTCCGATACAGCAAGTATCGGCCGATACCCGATACTTGCGGTATCGGAATGCTCAACACTAGTTCTGTCATTAACATTGACTTCTGATTTGTTGCACATTTTCTATAGTCAAAGCATATTGCTTTCAGTTTTTTTTATTCTCATAAGCTGACTAGTGATTATTGAGTGTACTCTCTGCTCGGGTCTCCCCGAGCATGCTCGGGTGGTCTCCGAGTATTTTGGCGTGCTTGGAGATTGTTTTTTTCGCATGATTTGCGGCTGCTAGACAGCTTGAATACATGTGTGGAATGCCTGTTTGTTAGGGAATTCCCACATGTATTCAGCTTGTCTACAAGTCGCAAATCATGCAGCTGAGATGCCGAAAACTAAATCTCCGAGCACGCCAAAATACTTGGAGATCACCCGAGCATGCTCTGGGAGACCCGAGCAATGATGCTACTTGCCCATCACTAGTGCTGACATCTTCATTTGTCCATCTGTATTTATTCTGTTTATAACTTTCCTATTTAGTACATAACTGCACTAAGTTTTACACACTCACCTAACTGGGAAGAACCAACACTTTTGGCACATTCAAGATTTGATTTGTTTTTAAAGGGTTATTTCCCAAAAAATTAATGCAATCCCCTGATCTGGGCTCTGGAGCCCTGATGATGGGGCTCTGAACGTCCTTCATGAATGGAATGGAGGTGCACATGCTCAGCATTGTCCCCATACATTGTTAAAGCACTCAGCTTTCTCCAGCAGTCACTCCAATGGAGCTTTTTTAGATTTGGGCTGGTTTTTGTTTTAAAATTGTAAATTTCAAAGTAATTATCTATTTTTTCCCACAACATTAAGGCATTTTATAATGGTACCCATATTTGATATGGAAAAACATATACCATTAATTATAATAATTTATTTTAATTTTTAAAGATGTTGTCCACTACTTGGTCAACCCCATCTTAAATATTAGATAGAAAAAGTGGAAGCTCACCACACTTGCTTAATATTCGGAGCCGAGAGAGCTATAGTTGATGTGTGCCCGTTCCGCTGGTGAAGTATAGCAAACCAAATTTGTAAGTTGAAGGCACAACTATCCGGTAATTAAAATAAAATATTTATTGAGACATGTTTAAAATGATTGGATTTATCCAAAAATAGTTGAAAAACTGAAGCATTTCTAGCAATGAAAAATGCCCTTTGTCATAGTATGTAACACAATCACGAGAGCCTCATTTTAAATGCACAGGAAGCAATTAGGTTCAAATACATTGGGGCCAATCAGGGCCGGCGTCAGCACCCGGCGCACCTGGGCAAGTGCCAGGGCCCTGGCGAGACGGGGGGCCCACTCACGCTGTTTGGGATACCCACCGGCGCTGCCACGCCCCCCATGTACCAACCCCATCCTGCGCCCTCCCCGAGGGACCCACGCAGCCCCATACAGCCAGCAATGATCATCGCTTCAGCTGTAATCTTGTGTGCGGCACAGGACCTGTGATGAGGTCACAGGAGGGGAGGAGTCAGGGGTCACATGATCAGGGTGGCTGCAGGACTCTGCTGTGCTGGTCGCGTCATTATGGTGCTGGTCTGGATGAGGTAAAGTTTCTGTGTGGGGTCAGGAAGGGTTTACAAGGTGGATATAGCAGAGCTGTGTGTGTATTTATGTGTGGGGTCAGGAGGGGTTTACAAGGTGGATGTTGCAGAGCTGTGTGTGCACGAGGTGTACGGAGCGGAGCCGTGTGTGCACGAGGTTTACGGAGTGGAGCCGTGTGTACGAGGTGTAAGGAGCAGAGCCGCGTGTGTACGAGGTGTACCGGAGCAGAGACATGTGTGTACAAAGTGTACCGGAGCAGAGCCGTGTGTGTACGAGGTGTACGGAGTGGGCCATGTGTGTACGAGGTGTACCGGAGCAGAGCCATGTGTGTATGAGCTGTACAGAGCGAAGCCGTGTGTGTACGAGGTGTATGAAGCGGAGCCACGTGTGTACGAAATGTACGGAGCGGAGCCATGTGTGTACGAAGTGTACAGTGCGGAGCCACATGTGTGCGAGGTGTTCGGAGCGGAGCCATGTGTGTACGAGGTGTACGGTGCGGAGCCATGTGTGTATGAGGTGTGCGGAGCCGCATGTGTACAAGGTGTACGGAACGGAGCCCTGTGTGTACGGAGCTGAGCCGTGTGTTTATGGAGCGGAGCAGAGCCGGGGGTGTACAAGGTGTTCAGAGCGGAGCCGTGCGTGTATGAGGTGTATGGTGGGGGAGCATTTATACCTCCCGAGTCCCAACCATCCCGGATCCAGCGAGACAGTCCCAATTTTGAGAGAGAGACTGCCCCAGCCGGTAGCTTACTTTTTCTGCGGACATAGGAGTACACAGCGGAGCCCCAAGGAGCACTTTAAAACTCGCATGTAACATTCTACCGGAAGTGACGTGCTGGAATCTGACCAGAAATGAGGTAATTTCAGTAGGATATTGTGATGGAACCATGGAGGCACTTCAGGGAATGCTTCAGATCAATCACCATGTCCTCCTCTGACAGCACGGACAGCGGGATCACCTTGGAATCGGGGATGTCGGCCATGTGAGCGGATCATGATATGTCCTGCACCAGGAGACTCAGATGGGCACTACAAAGGTAGCCGGGCTGCTATGGTATCTTTATAGAATATTTCTTTCTTTGTTTCTTTCTCTCTAATCTTTTTTTTTCTCTCTCTGTTCTTTCTTTCTCTCTCTGTTCTCTTTCTTTCCCCTCTTTCTTTCTTTCTTTCGCTGTTCTTTCTGTGTCTGTTCTCTCTTTCTTTCTCTCTTTCTCTCTCTGTTTTTTGTTTCTCTTTCTTTCTTTCCCCTCTTTCTTTCTTTCTCCTTTCTTTCTTTCCCCTCTTTTTTTTCTCTCTGTTCTTTCCCCTCTTTCTTTTTCTCTCTACCTCTCTGTTCTTTCTTTCTTTCCCCTCCTTCTTTTTCTCTCTCTCTCCCTGTTCTTTTTTTCTGTCCACTCTTTTTCTCTCTCTTTTCTTTCTTTCTCTGTTCTTTCTTCCACTCTTTCTTTCTCTCTCCCTCGCTGTTCTTTTTTCCCTCTTTCTTTCTTTCTTTCTTTCTCTCTCTCTGTTCTTTTTTTCTGTCCACTCTTTCTTTCTCTCTGTTCTTTTTCTTTCTTTCTTTTTTCTTTCTCTCTGTTCTTTCTTTCCCCTCTTTCTTTCTCTCGTTGTTCTTTCTTTCTTTACCCTCTTTCTTTCTCTTTCTCTCTGTTCTTTTCTCTTTCTCTCTCTGTTTCTTTCTCTCTCTGTTCTTCCTTTCTTTCTCTCTGTTCTTTATTTCCCCTCTTTCTTTCTCTCTGTTCTTTCTTTCTCTCTGTTCTTTATTTCCTTCTTTCTTTCTATCTCTTTCTGTTCTTCCTTTCTTTCTCTCTGTTCTTTCTTTCTCTCTTTCTGTTCTCTCTCTCTATTCTTTCTTTCTCTCTCTTCTTTCTTTCATGCGTACACTACTAATCAATAGCCTCCTTCACATGAACGTGTTTTGCCACAGAGCGAGTGTCCGTGTGGATCACATGCATGTCTGTGTGATCCACACGGAGACAAGTCCGTTTTTGGCTGGCACCACGGAGGTCACACAGCATGAATCGTGGTATGTGTTAAAGGGGGGACCCACTGAGACTCTTTCGCCCGGGGCCCTCAAAAACCTGGAGCCGGCCCTGGGGCTAATCACATTCAAATACATAGAACCAATTGTGTTACTACAAAAAGAGTTACACTACATACGGCCTGGAATGGGCAAAGATTTCATATGCTACTTATATAATATTTTCATATTCGATATAATAAACCACGTGGTGTGAGTTGCAATTGATGAAAGAATCTATTGTGTGGATCAAACCACACAGTAAAGAGAAGTGACATTTCTTCTTCACCACAAATTTGCAACAGCCACCTGCACACCTGTAAAAACCCTTTGATGACAACCAGGTTGATTTATTAGATTGGGATTGAAAAAGGCTTAGGGAAAGTACGTTGCCTAATGACCGTCCTCTCTATGCCACATATCTACATCCATTCTGTTTTACCTTTATGAGAACAGAATCCTGATTGATTTCCGGTAGTTATTTGGAAATAATAAGTTTGATATCATTGAATTGTAGACTGTATAGTGTACTAAAGTTAACAGGTGAAGCCGTATAATTCATAGTTATTAGTATACCATACTTATTATACCATCAGATAGTGAGCCTGTGCTCGATGACCGCACTCTCACCGTGTGGTTTATTGTATTGAATGTGATGCCTGTAAGATGCGGTATATAGGGTGCACAACTCATAAACTGAAAAGACACATCATTGAGTATATTGCAAATACTGCCAGTATAAATAACTCATATTTAGGTGCAGTACGACATTTTGTCAATACACAATGCACAATACAGAAGACCACTCCAGTTTCAGATTTTATGATATTGAAAAAGTATAATTTTCTAACAGAGAGGAGGAGGCTGGCAGAAGCAACTTTTTTGCTTGAAGCATTTTTGATCCAACACGCGATACAAAATTTTCAAATGGTATGAGCCTTAAAAACAATCTTTCCTTCATTTATTAAACAGTGTTTAGTATAACTATTGTTTTAGGAAGACAATTGGTTTCTATGTATTTGAATGTAATTAGTTCCTGTGTATTCAAAATGAGGCTCTCATGATTGTGCTACATACTACAACTAAGGGAATTTCTTTGCCACAAACGCATCAGATTTTTTAATCTATTTTTGGATTAATTCATTCATTTTAAACATCTCAATAAATATTTTATTACCAGATGGTTGTGCCTTCAATTTACAAATTTGTCTACACCTTTCTTAAATACCTAAGTCTCCTGAATAAAATAAAAAAGTTTATACTCAGCACCCAAACTGGTGCCAATCCAGGGACATCGGAGCCAGGTCTTCCAGCGCTTGCGTAGCATTGTTTTCTTACATGAGCGCTGCAGCCAGTTAGCTGATACTGTCCGACTGCTGCGTTTGCCATTATTAGCATTGATTTTAATCCACCATTAGTTCCAGGGTGCTGTCCATGTGAATGAAGAGGGTTTGCACACATATAATACATTTCTAAACTACAAGTACAATATAGATATTAAATGATTCACAGGAACAAAGAAAGCAGCTAACCAAATTGTCACTGCCAATCACATAGTATAAAAAACAGATTATTTACTCAAATATAACAAGAAACTTCATACTAATATTGATCCAAAGAGAGAAGAGAGGAGTGCTGACTTCAAAATATAATACAGTATGTATAAATATATTTATTGAAGACATTACACAACAATAAAAAACAACATGACAGAGATGAGCAAGGCAAGATTCCTAACAATCACCTGGGGCCATAAAAAAGTACACCGTACTCACAGTGACATAAGTGGTACAAAGTAGGAAAAGACCCTACAATCACGGCTTGCAATCTTTAAGGTTTTGGTGAAGAAGATAATAGGTTAAAGAGGTTGGAACAGCTCAGGTGGTAATGAGGTGGCAGCGGGTCTATTGGAGGTTGTAGGCTTTCTTGATGAAATGGATTTTAAGGTTATGTCTGATGACTTTGATTGGGCAAGACTAGAGTTGAGCGACTTTTGTTTTTTTAGGGTCGCGTTTCGTTTCGTGAAACCCGACTTTTCCAAAAGTCGGGTCGAGCAAATCGTCCGATTATAGGGAAAAGTCGGGGTCGTCCCGAAACACGAAACCCAATGTAAGTCAATGGGGAATAAAAGTCGGCAGTGAGAGGAGGACAGGAAACACACCTACAGTGCCCATTTGAATGCCAAAAGCATCAATTCTTCTTTCTTAAGCTTGTCAACCTTAATTAACTTCATAATACAAGTTACGCACTGAAAAATGTGGGTTATTTGGCTACAAACTGTGGGGGGGGAGGGCTGGCTCCAGGTTTTCATGTGCCCTGGGCGAAAGAGCGCCCCTTTAACACATACCACAACTCATCATGCTCTGATACGGCAGAGAAATAGCGGTATAGTACAATGAAAAATACCTCACTTTTTACATCTCATGACGAGGCCCATCTATTTCTCCATACAGAATCATTGGTCCCATATAATGTTTGAAACAGTATATGATGAGCTCCACATAATGCTACAGTATATGTTGGTCCCCATGGATGAAGCTCCACTGTCTTATGGGCCCAAATAATGCTCCAAACATAATGGGCCCCATTTCTAATGCTCTAGTGTATAATGGGCCCTGTAAATGCTGCTCCAGTGTCTGATGTCCACCTTTGGAATGTTCCAGTGTATGGTGGGCCCCATCTATCATTCTCCAGAGTATAGTGCTCCCCAAAAATTGCTGTCCCAACATTGAAAACAATCAAATAAGTCTCCTCGCTAGGGAATCCCTGTACTTGTCTGGACAGGTGCTGTAGCTTGCTTAACAGCTCGCCAGCCGTTCTCACGCCCAGTATGGATTACACGTGATTGCACAAAGGTGAGAAAGGGTACCGTATCCCCAGATAACATGTATGGATAGCGTACACATTCAAAATATATGTCTCAGGAGGCAGGCTCAGACGGTGTTAGGCCCAGTATGGATTGCACGTGATTGCACAAAGGTTAGAAAGGGTACCGTATCCCCGGATAACATGTATGGATAGCGTACACATTCAAAATATATGTCTATACAGCATGAGGCAGGCTCAGACGGTGTTAGGCCCAGTATGGATTGCACGTGATTGCACAAAGGTTAGAAAGGGTACCGTATCCCTGGATAACATGTATGGATAGCGTACACATTCAAAATATATGTCTATACAGCATGAGGCAGGCTCAGATGGTGTTAGGCCCAGTATGGATTGCACGTGATTGCACAAAGGTTAGAAAGGGTACCGTATCCCTGGATAACATGTATGGATAGCGTACACATTCAAAATATATGTCTATACAGCATGAGGCAGGCTCAGACGGTGTTAGGCCCAGTATGGATTGCACGTGATTGCACAAAGGTTAGAAAGGGTACCGTATCCCTGGATAACATGTTTGGATAGCGTACACATTCAAAATATATGTCTCAGGAGGCAGGCTCAGATGGTGTTAGGCCCAGTATGGATTGCACGTGATTGCACAAAGGTTAGAAAGGGTACCGTATCCCCGGATAACATGTATGGATAGCGTACACATTCAAAATATATGTCTATACAGCATGAGGCAGGCTCAGACGGTGTTAGGCCCAGTATGGATTGCACGTGATTGCACAAAGGTTAGAAAGGGTACCGTATCCCTGGATAACATGTATGGATAGCGTACACATTCAAAATATATGTCTATACAGCATGAGGCAGGCTCAGACGGTGTTAGGCCCAGTATGGATTGCACGTCATTGCACAAAGGTTAGAAAGGGTACCGTATCCCTGGATAACATGTATGGATAGCGTACACATTCAAAATATATGTCTATACAGCATGAGGCAGGCTCAGACGGTGTTAGGCCCAGTATGGATTGCACGTGATTGCACAAAGGTTAGAAAGGGTACCGTATCCCTGGATAACATGTATGGATAGCGTACACATTCAAAATATATGTCTATACAGCATGAGGCAGGCTCAGACGGTGTTAGGCCCAGTATGGATTGCACGTGATTGCACAAAGGTTAGAAAGGGTACCGTATCCCTGGATAACATGTATGGATAGCGTACACATTCAAAATATATGTCTCAGGAGGCAGGCTCAGACGGTGTTAGGCCCAGTATGGATTGCACGTGATTGCACAAAGGTTAGAAAGGGTACCGTATCCCCGGATAACATGTATGGATAGCGTACACATTCAAAATATATGTCTATACAGCATGAGGCAGGCTCAGACGGTGTTAGGCCCAGTATGGATTGCACGTGATTGCACAAAGGTTAGAAAGGGTACCGTATCCCTGGATAACATGTATGGATAGCGTACACATTCAAAATATATGTCTCAGGAGGCAGGCTCAGACGGTGTTAGGCCCAGTATGGATTGCACGTGATTGCACAAAGGTTAGAAAGGGTACCGTATCCCTGGATAACATGTATGGATAGCGTACACATTCAAAATATATGTCTATACAGCATGAGGCAGGCTCAGACGGTGTTAGGCCCAGTATGGATTGCACGTGATTGCACAAAGGTTAGAAAGGGTACCGTATCCCTGGATAACATGTATGGATAGCGTACAAATTCAAAATATATGTCTCAGGAGGCAGGCTCAGACAGTGTTAGGCCCAGTATGGATTGCACGTGATTGCACAAAGGTTAGAAAGGGTACCGTATCCCCGGATAACATGTATGGATAGCGTACACATTCAAAATATATGTCTATACAGCATGAGGCAGGCTCAGACGGTGTTAGGCCCAGTATGGATTGCATGTGATTGCACAAAGGTTAGAAAGGGTACCGTATCCCTGGATAACATGTATGGATAGCGTACACATTCAAAATATATGTCTCAGGAGGCAGGCTCAGACGGTGTTAGGCCCAGTATGGATTGCACGTGATTGCACAAAGGTTAGAAAGGGTACCGTATCCCTGGATAACATGTATGGATAGTGTACACATTCAAAATATATGTCTATACAGCATGAGGCAGGCTCAGACGGTGTTAGGCCCAGTATGGATTGCACGTGATTGCACAAAGGTTAGAAAGGGTACCGTATCCCTGGATAACATGTATGGATAGCGTACACATTCAAAATATATGTCTCAGGAGGCAGGCTCAGACGGTGTTAGGCCCAGTATGGATTGCACGTGATTGCACAAAGGTTAGAAAGGGTACCGTATCCCTGGATAACATGTATGGATAGCGTACACATTCAAAATATATGTCTATACAGTATGAGGCAGGCTCAGAAGGTGTTAGGCCCAGTATGGATTGCACGTGATTGCACAAAGGTTAGAAAGGGTACCGTATCCCTGGATAACATGTATGGATAGCGTACACATTCAAAATATATGTCTCAGGAGGCAGGCTCAGACGGTGTTAGGCCCAGTATGGATTGCACGTCATTGCACAAAGGTTAGAAAGGGTACCGTATCCCTGGATAACATGTATGGATAGCGTACACATTCAAAATATATGTCTCAGGAGGCAGGCTCAGACGGTGTTAGGCCCAGTATGGATTGCACGTGATTGCACAAAGGTTAGAAAGGGTACCGTATCCCCGGATAACATGTATGGATAGCGTACACATTCAAAATATATGTCTATACAGCATGAGGCAGGCTCAGACGGTGTTAGGCCCAGTATTGATTGCACGTGATTGCACAAAGGTTAGAAAGGGTACCGTATCCCTGGATAACATGTATGGATAGCGTACACATTCAAAATATATGTCTCAGGCGGCAGGCTCAGACGGTGTTAGGCCCAGTATGGATTGCACGTGATTGCACAAAGGTTAGAAAGGGTACCGTATCCCCGGATAACATGTATGGATAGCGTACACATTCAAAATATATGTCTATACAGCATGAGGCAGGCTCAGACGGTGTTAGGCCCAGTATGGATTGCACGTGATTGCACAAAGGTTAGAAAGGGTACCGTATCCCTGGATAACATGTATGGATAGCGTACACATTCAAAATATATGTCTCAGGAGGCAAGCTCAGACGGTGTCAGGCACAGTATGGATTTGACGGCCCAGATTACACAGTGGAGGAGCAGGGAGAGTTAAAGATTGCAAATGCTGGGGCCCTGCCCAAGCAAGGGGGGCCCACTCGTGGGCGTCGGTACTGGCACTGGGCCCCTCATAGTACAGCGGTGTGTCTGACGGCGGGTGTGCACCACCACCGTCAGAGACACTTGATTGCACTATGAGGGACCCTGTGCCAGTGCCCGCGCCCAAGAGTTGGCCTACCCACCTGTCCAGGGCAACGGCACTCGCACGGTGTCGTGCGCTAGGTGGTGACCCCGGCCATGGGGGGGGAGGCAGCACAGTTAGGGAGTTTTAGAAAGTGGCATATGTTGATGTTGGACATTCAGCTGATGCAAAAGGCGAAATAGGTGAAGTACCAGGAAGAGGTGGACCAAAGCAAGCCATTTTTCTGTCACCCTATGTGTCATCTGGGGAAGGTGGGACAAAATCCTTGGAAACCCATGCGTGGTTCATTTTAATGAAGGTTAGATCATCCACATTTTGGGTTGACAGACGGGTCCTTTTTTCTGTCAGGATTGATCCAGCTGCACTGAAGACTCTTTCCGATAGCACACTTGCAGCTGGGCAAGCGAGCTCCTGTAAGGCATATTGGGCCAATTCAGGCCAGGTGTCCAGTTTAGCGGCCCAATAGTCAAGGGGAATGACCTGTGTGGGAGAACATCAATATGGGAGGAAAAGTAGTTTGTTACCATAGTTGACAACTGCTGTCTCCTGTCACTTTCCATCGATGCAGTATTACCAGTTGTGTGAGCGGTATTTGAAAAATCAGTCCACAACATTGTCATGAAACCCCTGTCTCCAACGCCACTTCTGCTGTGTGCACCACGAACACCTCTGCCAAGCTGCCCCCGGCCCGTACGGCTCGTGTGAGAACCATCACCGCTGCTGTGTGCTGGGAATGCCTCAAGCAACCGATTTACCAGAGTTGCTTGTTTATTAGCCAATATTAGGTCAAGGTTCTCCTGTGGCATGATGTTTTGTAATTTGCCTTTATAGCGTGGATCCAGGATGCTGGCCAACCAGTAGTCGTCATCGTTCATCATTTTGGCAATGCGGGGGTCCCTTTTTAGGATCCGCAAGGCATAATCTGACATGTGGGCCAATGTTCCCGGTGTCAATGATGCACTGCTGCGTGTGCTGGGTGGAGGAGCACTTTCTGGCAAATCCACATCCCTCCAGTCACGCACAAACCCTGTACCAGACCTTGCCATGCCAACATTTTCACTTGCCCCACGAGATGCATCCTCCTCCCCTAAGTAATCATCCCCATCATCCTCCTCCTCCTCCTCTTCTTCCTCCACCTCGTCCAGGAGAGGTCCCTGAGCAGACAATGGCTGAATGTCATCAAGGATTCCCTCCTTCTCTTCCTCCTCATCAACATTGGCTGCAGACGCCTGCTCCTTAAGGTGCGTCAAAGTTTGCATGAGCAGACGCATAAGTGGGATGCTCATGCTTAGGATGGCGTCGTCTGCGCTTACCAGCCGTGTGCATTCCTCAAAACACTGAAGGACTTTACAAAGGTCTTTCAGCTTCGACCACTGCACACCTGTCAACTCCATGTCTGCTCTCAAAGTGCCTGGCCGTGTATCCTCCCACAAATGCATTATGGCCTGCCTCTGCTCGCACAGCCGCTCCACCATGTGCAGGGTGGAGTTCCACCTTGTTGCAATGTCGATAATGAGGCAGTGGTTGGGAAGGTGGAGCAATCGCTGCAGCTTCTGCATACGAACGGAGTGTACAGGCGACCGGCGGATGTGCGCGCACAGTCTTCGCACCTTCTGGAGCAGGGCTGTTAACTCCGGATAATTTTTGAGGAAGCACTGCACCACCAGGTTCAAGGTGTGAGCCATGCAAGGTATGTGGCTGAGTTTTGAAAGGGCTATGGCTGCCACAAAATTACAGCCGTTATCACTAACTACCTTGCCTGCCTCAAGATGTACACTGCCCAGCCATGACTCAGTTTGTCGCTTCAAGTACTCGGCCAGCACCTCGGCGGTGTGTCTGTCGCCCAAACACATCATCTGCAACACAGCCTGCTGATGCTTTCCACTAGCTGCTCGATAGGGGGACACATCGTGTGCAACAGTGGCAGCTGCAGATGGAGTGCTCGTACGACTGCGCTCTGTGGACGAGCTTTCGCTTCTGGAGGAGGTGGAGGAGGAGGAGGGTCGAACGCCTACAGCCAACTGTTTCCTATACCGTGGGCTAGGCAGCACTGTCCCACCACCGCTGTCCCCTGTGGACCCTGCATCCACCACATTAACCCAGTGCGCAGTGATGGACACGTAACGGCCCTGGCCATGCCGACTGGACCATGCATCAGTTGTGAGGTGCACCTTTCCGCTCACTGACTGCTTGAGTGCATGGACAATGCGGTCTTTCACATGATGGTGGAGGGCTGGGATGGCTTTGCGAGAGAAGAAGTGGCGACTGGGTAGGTCATAGCGTGGTACTGCATAGGCCATGAGTTCGCAGAAAGCTGTGCTTTCCACCAACCGAAAGGGCATCATCTCAAACGAGATTAGTTTGGCAATGTGGGCGTTCAAACCCAGTGTACGCGGATGAGAGACTGAGTACTTTCTTGACCTACTCATAGTGTCTGGGAGGGTGAGCTGGACTTGAGAGCTGCATATGGTGGAAATAGCGGTGGACAGGGCGGACTGAGAGAGGGTTGATGATGGTGATGGAGTTGGTGTTCTTTCTGATGGCCTAGAATCAGTCTTTCGTTGATATAACAGTGGGATTCCCTGACTGCTGTGGTCTTGCAACGACACCTCAACATTTGCTGCTGTGCTAACCGGTGGGCTTACAGTGGGGGAAACAATGTAGCGTTGCTGACTACCTTCGTTGTGATCAGTTGCACATGTGGCACTTGAGGTTTGGTTTTGTGTCCATGCTTGCAAGTGCATGGTGGTTAAATGTCTAAGCATGCAACTGGTATTCAAATTTTTCAGATTTTTCCCTCGGCTAAAGGTCTTTGCGCACTTCTTACAGATAACCTTGGCCTGATTATGAGGATTTTGTTCAAAAAAGTGCCACACTGCACTCTTCCTACTCTGGCAGACATTTTGCGGCCTAGCACGCTGTGATCTTTTGACCCTCTGGACAAGCTGTCCAGCAACTCTTTTGATGTTTGGAACCTGTCTTTGGAGTGCTCCGGGCCTGCCAGATAACAGCTGTTGCGATGTCGATGTCTGCTGTGGATGCTCCTCATCTGAGCTATTGGAAGCAGCACCCTCTTCCCCCAATGGATGCCAATCTGGGTCAACAACTGGGTCATCCATCATCTCCTCTTCTATGTCATGTGCACCTTCCTCTGTGTCACCGTGTATGGTGGTATAGTGTGCGGGAAGGGGCACCTGAGTCTCATCAGGGTCAGAATCTGGCTCTGTACACTGCGAGGACAATGTAATGCTCTGAGTGAATGTACCAGCAGAATCATCCATCAGCGGCTGTGCATCAGTGCACTCCATGTCAGATTCATCTTGGCCTGGGTAATTCACCATTTCACTTGATAATCCAGGCATGGTATGTGAAAACAGCTCCATGGAGTAATCAGTAGTATGGCCTGCGTCATCCTTCAATCTTGGTTGGGGTGAAGGACACAAGGAAAGGTGTGGTTCATGAACATGAGCCTCCAATGACGACTCAGTGCTTTTACTTTTTACAACTGAATAAGAGGAGGCGATAGAGCTGGAGGCTGAGTCAGCAATGTAAGACAAAACTTTTTCCTGATGCTCTGCTCTGATTTTAAAAGCGGTTTGCCAACTCCTAGAAAACTAAGCGTTTGAGGCCTTATGTAGCCAAACGATGACGCAGGGTCAGCACCTCCTGCATTCGGTCCTATTTTGCTCTTGCCACTACCATCAGATCCACCACCAACACCATCATTACCAGCTGCCAACCCCCGCCCAATTCCACGGCCTCTTCCACCAGCCTTCCTCATTTTTGGTAGAAATGTAGACAAAATCCAACAAACTATATATTAATGTAAAACAAGGTACAAGGTGTCTATAGGACAGGGGAGATTTTTAATTTCTGCACACACTTGTGGACAGTGGACACTTTTGGATTGCGTGAGGCCCACTGATATCTGAGCGCTATGTGACAGGCTCGATGGCACTGCTGTGACAAAAGTGACTAGAGGATAAGGGAGATTTTGAATATCTGCACACACTTTTGGACACTGGACACTTTTGGATTGTGTGAGGCCCACTGATATCTGAGCGCTATGTGACAGGCTCGATGGCACAGCTGTGACAAAAGTGACTAGAGGATAAGGGAGATTTTGAATTTCTGCACACACTTGTGGACAGTGGACACTTTTGGATTGTGTGAGGCCCACTGATATCTGAGCGCTATGTGACAGGCTCGATGGCACTGCTGTGACAAAAGTGACTAGAGGATAAGGGAGATTTTGAATATCTGCACACACTTTTGGACACTGGACACTTTTGGATTGTGTGAGGCCCACTGATATCTGAGCGCTATGTGACAGGCTCGATGGCACTGCTTTGACAAAAGTGACTAGAGGATAAGGGAGATTTTGAATCTCTGCACACACTTTTGGACACTGGACACTTTTGGATTGTGTGAGGCCCACTGATATCTGAGCGCTATGTGACAGGCTCGATGGCACTGCTGTGACAAAAGTGACTAGAGGATAAGGGAGATTTTGAATTTCTGCACACACTTGTGGACAGTGGACACTTTTGGATTGTGTGAGGCCCACTGATATCTGAGCGCTATGTGACAGGCTCGATGGCACAGCTGTGACAAAAGTGACTAGAGGATAAGGGAGATTTTGAATTTCTGCACACACTTGTGGACAGTGGACACTTTTGGATTGTGTGAGGCCCACTGATATCTGAGCGCTATGTGACAGGCTCGATGGCACAGCTGTGACAAAAGTGACTAGAGGATAAGGGAGATTTTGAATTTCTGCACACACTTGTGGACAGTGGACACTTTTGGATTGTGTGAGGCCCACTGATATCTGAGCGCTATGTGACAGGCTCGATGGCACAGCTGTGACAAAAGTGACTAGAGGATAAGGGAGATTTTGAATTTCTGCACACACTTGTGGACAGTGGACACTTTTGGATTGTGTGAGGCCCACTGATATCTGAGCGCTATGTGACAGGCTCGATGGCACTGCTGTGACAAAAGTGACTAGAGGATAAGGGAGATTTTGAATATCTGCACACACTTTTGGACACTGGACACTTTTGGATTGTGTGAGGCCCACTGATATCTGAGCGCTATGTGACAGGCTCGATGGCACAGCTGTGACAAAAGTGACTAGAGGATAAGGGAGATTTTGAATTTCTGCACACACTTGTGGACAGTGGACACTTTTGGATTGTGTGAGGCCCACTGATATCTGAGCGCTATGTGACAGGCTCGATGGCACTGCTGTGACAAAAGTGACTAGAGGATAAGGGAGATTTTGAATATCTGCACACACTTTTGGACACTGGACACTTTTGGATTGTGTGAGGCCCACTGATATCTGAGCGCTATGTGACAGGCTCGATGGCACAGCTGTGACAAAAGTGACTAGAGAATAAGGGAGATTTTGAATTTCTGCACACACTTGTGGACAGTGGACACTTTTGGATTGTGTGAGGCCCACTGATATCTGAGCGCTATGTGACAGGCTCGATGGCACTGCTGTGACAAAAGTGACTAGAGGATAAGGGAGATTTTGAATTTCTGCACACACTTGTGGACAGTGGACACTTTTGGATTGTGTGAGGCCCACTGATATCTGAGCGCTATGTGACAGGCTCGATGGCACAGCTGTGACAAAAGTGACTAGAGGATAAGGGAGATTTTGAATTTCTGCACACACTTGTGGACAGTGGACACTTTTGGATTGTGTGAGGCCCACTGATATCTGAGCGCTATGTGACAGGCTCGATGGCACAGCTGTGACAAAAGTGACTAGAGGATAAGGGAGATTTTGAATCTCTGCACACACTTTTGGACACTGGACACTTTTGGATTGTGTGAGGCCCAATGAATATCTGAGCGCTATGTGACAGGCTCGATGGCACAGCTGTGACAAAAGTGACTAGAGGATAAGGGAGATTGGATTGCTTTTAAAAAAGCAGATTGCGGAGCAGTGGGTAAACAGCAATGCCAGCCTGTCAGGAAGCCTTAGAAGGCAGCCCAACAACCAACACCACTGATACACCACTATATAGCCTCCCCTTGCACTGCACACACAGTGACTGGTGTGTTGTGCAGGCCAAATCGCTAGCAGCAGAAGCAGTTTTTTTGTCTTCTTCCCTGCCTAACGCTCTCCCTACAGAATCAGCAGCAACCTCTCCCTATACTAAGATCGGCAGAAGTAAGATGGCGGTCGGCGTGCACGCCCTTTTATACCCCCTGTGACACCCACCAAAGCAAGCCAATCACTTGCATGCCCTTCTGAAAGATGGTGGTGACCCGTGCCTATGTCATCACGTTGCCCACAGTGTCCGTGGATCCTGATTGGCTGAAAAAGAGCGCAAAACAAACTTTTGAAACGCGACTTTGGCGCGTAAGTCTCCGACCTCGTGGCCGACCTCATCCTAGGGTCGGGTTTCGTTTCATGAAACCCGACTTTGCCAAAAGTCGGCGACTTTTGAATTTTTTCGACCCGTTTCGCTCAACTCTAGGCAAGACAACCTAATATTCTGATGTGTGATTCCAGAGAATAGGGGATGATCAGGAGAAGTCTTCAAGATTCTTGTGGGAGGAGCATTAAAGTTTTGTCAGAGCAGACATCCACTTTGATGAAATATTGATGAGCAGCAGCCTACCAGGGGTCACTAATCATTGCAGTACTTACATGACATATCAATTTCAAGGTAGTATTGGGAGACCTGGTGCCAACATACAGTAGCTGGAATGGCGCTCATGCCATAGATGAGTATAAGTTTTTCCTATTTTACTTGGGGAGCTAGTGAATTTAAGAAGAGGTTGTCCAATTAGTGGACAGCCCTTTAAAAAAGTATTTAATGAAGTCAGAATATTCAGCTATTAAAAAATCATATTTGAGTGAACTTCTAAGTGTGTAGAATTGAGAGTCCTCAGTGGTTGATACCTTATAATGGCTAACTGAAAAGGTTGTAACAAATTGCAAGCTTTCGAGACTACTCAGGTCTCTTCATCAGGCAAAGACTAATACACAGCAAACACCTGCTGTAGTCCTCCCAGGGCTGATGCCCATAGTCTAGCTTCAACTGTAGGAATTGTACTCAGGTGCGACAGGAGGAAGACAGGAGGCACGTTCCTTTCAAAGTTCATATGGGTTTATTTGCTTCATAAACTTTGAAGCACCAACAAAAAGGAAAACAGCCCTTAGAGCAGGCAAAATAAAGCATCAGTGTCCATAGCACAGTCCTCTTGCTCCTCCGAGAGCTATGGGAGAGATCCTGCACTCCCAAGACACGAACCACTGCTATCTCACGTGGCCAGATTACATGACCCTGACCTCACACAGGTCCTGGCAGGATTCTGCTCCATCAGGCCTTTAGGAACACAGGCTGGGGTAATGTCCAGCTTGGTCTCGAGCCACATACACAGGAAGACTTCTCCCTCTCTGCCCACAGACCATGTGCCAAACAACAGCCTCCATTACATAAGCTGTAACCACACCCGCAGGGGAGGCATATGGGTAGCCAGACCCACCCATGTCTCATAGCTACCCGCAACCCGGACCCAGGTACATTAAATGACATCTTAGTGCTCACATGCACTAAAGCAAAATACTCCGGGTTGCATTGCAGGGAGTCATCTCTGTGACACACAGCTCCCATCGATTATACGGCCATTAGCCTCCTTACATGACTCAGTAGGACTTTTGTTCCTCCTCAATAACTGGAGTTGTGACATGCACTATGTACTGATCAGAGAATAATACAGTTGCCATTGTACTGTTATGCTACATGTGTGGGAGGAAATTAATCTATTCTTAATCCAAGCAAGCATACTAGAGACAACATTTACCAAAACAGTTAATTAAAATCAACATCTTGTAAAATAAAAGTTTCTATTAGTGTATTGCTATTGTTCAGCTTTATAAATGTGTTCTGCTTAGTTAGCAAGCATAATAGCTACAATGATTTATTAGGCCTGAGCTCAATTTTAAATACAAGCTACTATTTGTCAGAGTAGTCATAATCCTGTAAGCTTTATTTAACTCTTAGGAAGTGTTGAAGTGTTCCTCAGCCATCCGTTCTGGAGTCACATGTTACACGCAGGTAGGTTGCATATGATTCTGCACTGATTGATCAGACATTAAAGAGTAACACATAATCAAATGATTTAAATAAGATGAGTCAGGGCCCTGCTCACAAGGAAGTAGGGATGACGCTAGGGATGAGCAAAAGTGCTCGGTGATGCTTGGTTATCACTCGAGTATCACGGTGCTCGGTTGTACTTGTTACTCAGCGAGTATTGGGCGATACTCTTTGTAAAACTTGAATTCCCACCCTACATTTTTGGCACCTGTTACACAGCTAATAAGCATTCGGGGATTGCCTAAGTGATTTGTGTTACTTCTTTGTGTTATGCAACAGTCCAAAAAATTGTCAAAAAGTGGCCCTGGGTTAAAAATCTTCCCCATACTCTGTTCTTTTTATGGATTAATTGTTATATATACAGTGTATATATATATATATATATATATATATATATATATATATATACAGTATATATACTGAAAAAAAACCTTCAAAAATTTTTGCTGGCTTACATAGGAGCTCCAGCACTACCTGAAGCCGGATCACTGAGGGTATGTGCACACGCTGCGGATTCTGCTGCGGATCCGCAGCGGTTTTGGCTCTGCGGGTCCGCAGCAGCATTGTACAGTACCTTTATTTCCTATGGCAAAAAAACTGCAGTGCACATGTTGCGGATTTTCCCGTGCGGATTTGCTGCAGGTTACAATCCGCAGCATGTCAATTCTTTGTGCGGTTTCCGCTGGGGTTTCACACCTTATCATTATGAGATGTGAAACCGCAGGGCAAAACTGCAGGCTAATCCGCAGAAAAACCGCAGGACATTTGTCCTGCGGATTTACCTGTGGATTTTCCAACAAAATCCGCACAACCTAAAAACTACGTGGGCACATAGCCTAACAGCACAGGCACCTGCAAATTGGGCTCCAGGAAGCATGTAGAGTCAGTTACCCCAGCCTCAAGAGGAAGGAATACGCAAAGCCTTTATGTGTGTAGGAGTACAGCAACTACACTTTTAAAATAGTTGAATGAGACCTGCCAGTTGATGCCTTTCAGGAGTCTATGGATAACCCAACTTATTTTTTTCTCGCTTTGCACTTTCTGCAAATTCTTTCTGAGTGTATAAGTACATAAAGTACACTTTCAAAATTTTTACGTTCAAATTTATTTATGGATTTAACGAGTCATCCAAACAGTTTGACATGGTTATTATTGCATTATGGTGGTATGTAAATCTCACAAAAGCGTTGAAAAATATTTCTGGATTATATTACTTATCCATAGATTATTATATGCTTTCTGTCACATTTTGGTGGTGTATAACGGTACAAAAAAGCTTTAAAAAAATTTGCTGAGTTATATTTCTTACCCATACACTATTCTGTGGTCTGGGGTACATTTTTTCACATATAACACTCAAAAAAAGTGTTATCAAATTTTGCGGGGTTAAATTTTGCAACCATATAGTATTGTATGGTTGCATTAAATTTAACTGGGTTACATTTCTCACTAAAGCACTATTTCGTGTTCTGGGGTACATTTTTTTACATATAACACTCAAAAAAGTGTAAATTTTTTTGTTATCACATATACATTATTCTGTCTTTTGGGATACATTTTGTTGTTGGATAACCCTCAAAAAACTTGTTAAAAAAGTCATAAACCTACGCATTTCAGCATAAAGCCTTATTGCTGAAACGAGTAGGATTGTCTATGCTACACGAGGCTAACTAATGTTAGCTCTGGCCATCTGCACACTAGAATTTTCTTTTTTTAATATGCATTCAATAAAAAAAATTTCAACTTTTAAAATAATAAATATTTGCTTTTTTGAGTCCCAGATTCGCCTTCTTTTATTGCATGTTCCTGCCTGGGCAACTCCGTGCACTGGGTGTGGACCCACAGGTTTTCCTCAGAACAAGGCAAGTAATGAGCAAAGCTGGATGAAATTGCAAGGAGCATTTCCTTAGGCTAGTTTCACACTAGCGTTTTGAGACGCAGCGCACGCTCGCTCGCCGTGAAGCTCCACCCCCTGCGTGCCTCCTCCGGTTAGCTCCCCCTTAAATCGCATGACACAGCATGCGATTTGCATGCCCTATCTTTAGCATTGGGTACTCAGGCCGTGCGCAGGTATGCTTTTGCCGGTGCATGTATCCTTTTGACGGTGCACCGGCCGCACCAAAATGCAACACGGTACGTTTGGCACAGGTCGGCGCACTGTCAAAAGGATGCATGCGCTGGCAAAAGCACACCTGTGCACTGCCTGCATACCCAATGCTAAAGATAGGGTACACAGGTCGCATGCAGCATCATACGCCCATAGGTGGAGCTGACCAGAGGAGGCGTGGTGGGGGCAGAGCTTCACAGCGAGCATGCGCTGCGCCTCAAAACGCTAGTGTGAAACTAGCTTTACATCTCTCAGGAATGAGGCAATCCAAACTAAACTAAACTGGGTTACAGTTCAATATGGAACAAGCAGCCAGGGGACCATCTCTACACTGAGGGGACAACTCCAGAGTCTGCAATATGACTGGTTTCCATACTGAGGATTGCATGGAAGAGAGTTTTACAAAGATTAACCACATCGTGGTGCCCATGCTTACCATCTGGTTTTCCAGCAGACTGCTCTGAATTGCACAAGTTGCCATAGAGGATCTTCTGAATGGGTGAGCTGAAATTTTTCTTTTCTCTTTTGCTATGTTAATAATCTGGGATAAGGGACAATACCCTATACAGTTCACAGGCTATTCATAACAGATCACAGCTGTTTGATTAGCCTTTATTGGTGAATTTATGAAGGACCGCAGAAAAAAAATGGCATAGGGTCTCCCTATAAATTCGCACGAGCAAAGGCTAAACAGACAGCTACTGTAGTTTGATATTAATAGCTTAGGAAGGTGTCAGGATATTGCACCCCCAGGCTACCAACATAAGCCCTCAGCCACCCCAGAAATGTTGCCTCCATAAGATGTTGCGCGTCACTCTTAAAATAAAAAACTAAGTTAAACTCACCTTATGCCTATTCCAGCTGCGAATTATTATTAATAGCCTGAGACCCTTATGGGATATTGTCCATTGTTCCAGATTATTAACATCAACCCCTAGTTGTGGGCTTTCCCTTTGCTGTTTATAAAAATTGCTCTGGAACTAGGAGGACAAGAAGGGTCATCTGATGCTGAGACCGTGAATGCCGAACAGTGTGTTGTCTGTCGGGTGCTGGTGTTCAACATATTGCGGATTGGATGGACAGATTGTTAGGTAAGGCTTGGGAAAACCCAGCGGTCATGGTACACATTGGTACTAATAGCAAAGTTAGAGGGAGGTGGAAGGTCCTTAAGAATGATTTCAGGGAACTAGGAAAGAAGCTGAAGGCCAGGACCTCCAAGGTGGTATTTTCAGAAATACTACAAGTGCCACGAGCATAACTAGATAGGCAGCAGGAGCTTAGGGAGATAAATAAGTGGCTTAGAAACTGGTGCAGCAAGGAAGGGTTTGGGTTCCTGTAGAACTGGTCCGACTTCTCTGTCGTCTACAGGCTCTATGGTAGGGATGGGCTGCACCTCAATGGGGAGAGTACAGCTGTACTTGGGGAAAAAATGGTAAGACTGATGGAGGAGCTTTTAAACTAGGATCTGAGTGAATGGAGGGTAGTTGTGCTAAAAAGGGGATAGATATATTTAGAGGGGCTGGGATATGCAAGCAAAGCAAAGAGCTGAGAAGGAGTAACAAATGTGCTAATAATATTAAATGTCTGCTGGCAAATGCAAGAAGTCTAGCAAGCAAAATGAATTAACTGGAGACTCTTATGACGGTCACAGAATACAATGTGCTGGATATTACGGAAACCTGGATTAATGAGATTCATGACTGGTTAACAAATGTAGAGAGTTACACTACATTTAGAAAGGACAGTAGAGATAAAAAAGGTGGAGTGGTGTGAATATTCATAAAATCCACATTAAAATCTGTGCTCAATGAAGACATTGGGGGGAGTTATAGCAATTTAAAGTCACTACGGGTAAATGTACAAAGGGATGGCAATAATGGAAAGCTGCTAATTGGAGTTTGCTACAAGCCTCCTAATATAGCTGAACAGGCAGAGGATGAAATGCTGCAACAAATTAAAAAGGCAGAAAACAGTAACAGGATTCTTTTCAGAGGGGATTTTAACTTTCCAGACATTCAATGTGACATAGAATACTCTAGTTGTGCTAAAAGTTACACTTTCTTATCCACAGTTCAGGACAGTTACCTCTCTCAGCTGGTAGATGAACCAAATAGGGGAGGTAATCTACTGGATCTGGTTCGGTCAAATAGACCAGATACAATTTCAGATCTACAGGTCAGGGAGCATTTGCAAAGCAGTGACCATAACATGGTAAGTTTCAATGTAATTTTCAATTAAATATTCAAAAGGGGAAATGCCAAAACCTAGAAATTTAAGAAACCTGATTTTAACAAATTAAGGGAAGAGCTTAATCATATAGATTGTGACAACGTCACAGTAACTCAGGATATCGAACATAAATGGAGCATTTTTTAAAAAATACTACTAGAATCCTGCAGAAAACTTATACTTATGATAATAAAATGTCAAGGAATAAAAAGAAACCATTATGGATGAACAGGACAGTACAAAGTTTAATAAGACAAAAACAAAGGGCATTCAAAATCTTGAAAGCCGAGAATACAGAAATAGCATTTCAGGAGTATAAACATATACTGTAAATAAGAAATGTAAAAAAGAAATCAAGCTAGCAAAGTTATCTACAGAGAAACAAATCGTCAATGACATTAAAATAAATCCCAGCATTTTTTATAAATACATCAATGCCAAAAAGAAATAACTACACACATGGTCAAAATTTTTGGTACCCCTCGTTTAATGACAGAAAAACCCACAATGGTCACAGAAATTACTTGAATCTGAAAAAAGTAATAATAAATAAATAAATCTATGAAAATGAACAAATGAAAGTCAGACATTGCTTTTCAACCATGCTTCCACAGAATTTAAAAAAAAAATAAAACTAATGAAATAAGCCTGGATAGAAATGACGGTACCCTTCCCTTAGCTTAATTTTTTTTTGCACAATCTTTTGAGGCAATCACTGCAATGATACGATTCCTGTAACTGTCAATGAGACTTCTGCACCTCTCAACAGGTATTTTGGCCCACTCCTCAAGAGCAAACTGCTCCAGTTATCTCGTGTTTGAAGGTTGCCTTTTCCAGATGCATGTTTCAGCTCTTTCCAAAGATGCTCAATAGGATTTAGGTCAAGGCTCAAAGAAGTCCACTTCAGAGTAGTCCAATGTTTTCCTTGTAGCCAATCTTGGATGTTTTTAGCTGTGTGTGTGTTGAGTCATTATCCTGTTGCAAGACCCATGACCTGCGACTGAGACCAAGCTTTCTGACACTGGGCAGCACATTTCTCTCTAGAATCTCTTGATAGTCTTGAGATTTCATTGTATAATGCACAGATTCTAGACACCCTGTGCCAGATGCAGGAAAGCAGCCCCAGAACATAACAGAGCCTTCTCCATGCTTCACAGTAGGGACATTGTTCTTTTCTTGATATGCTTCACTTTTCCATCTGTGAACATAGAGCGGATATGCCTTACCAAAAAGTTACATTTTGTCTCATCAGTCCATAGGACATTCTTCCAGAAGTTTTGTGGCTTGTCAACATGTAGTTTGGCAAATTCCAGTCTGGCTTTTTTATGATTTTTTTTTCAACAATGGTATCCTACTTGGTCGTCTCCCATGAAGTCCACTTTAGCTCATACAACAACGGATGGTGCGATCTGACACTGATGTTTTTTGAGCTTGAAGTTCTCTTTTAATCTGTTCTGAAGTTTTTCGGGGCTCTTTTGCTACCATTCGTATTATCCGTCTCTTTGTTTTGTCATCAATTTTCCTCCTGCGGCCACATCCAGAGAGGATGGCTACAGTCCCATGGAGATTAAATTTCTGAAAAATATGTGCAACTGTAGTCACAAGAACATCAAGCTGCTTGGAGATGGTTTTATAACTTTTAACTTTAACATGTTTGCCTATCATTTTCTTTCTAACCTCCTGAGACAGCTCTTTGCGTCCTCTGGTCCATGTTGAGTGTGACACACCATGTCACCAAACAGCACAGTGAATATCTGTAGCCCTCTATACAGGCCCACTCACTGATTTAACATGTCCCTTTTGTCACATTATTTTCAGGGGTACCATCATTTCTGTCCAGGCCTATTTCATGAGTCTTATTTTTTAAAAATTCTGTGGAGGCATGGTTGAAAAGCAATGTCTGTCATTTGTTCATTTTCGTTGATTTTTTTGTTTATTATTACTTTTGTCAGATTCAAGTTATTTCTGTGGCTTATTCAGTCATAAAACGAGGGGTACCAAGAATTTTGACCACGTGTGTAGATGGTATTGGCCCCTTAAAACATGAAAATAATAAGATAATCACAGAGGATAAAGAAAATGTTGAGATATTATATAGGCATTTTTCATCCATGTTCACCAATAAACTGTCTGTTACAGGGATCATTCAACAAGGCAAAAATCAAAGTTCACCATGTGATGTAACTAGTTTAACACAAAAAGAAGTGCATTTATGTCTGAGCAATTTAAACATTGACAAATTCCCTGGTCAAGATGGCATTCATCCACATATACTGAGGGAATTGAGCTCAATAATTGTCAGAGGGCTGTATCTCATATTCTTAGACTTTCTTGTAACTGGGATGGTGCCACGGGATTGGAGGATGGCTCATGTGGTACCAATATTTAAGAAAGGTAAGATGGTGGATCCAGGCAACTACCGTCTGGTAAGCCTGACATCAGTAGTGTGCAAAGTTTTTGAGGACATCATAAGAGATGACCTGCAGAAATATATTGCAGAGAATAATATAATAACTGACAACCAGCATGGATTCATGAAGAATAAGTCGTATGACTCGTATCTAACATGCTGGGTTTCTATGAGGAAGTGAGTTCAAATGTGGATGTAGATAATGCGGCTGATGTGATTTATCTGGACTTTGCAAAGGCTTTTGATACAGTTACACATAATAGTCTTATCCTTAAGCTACAGAAGCAAGGACTGGGGGAAACTATATGCAGATGGGTAAGGAATTGGCTAAATGACAGGAAAGAAAGTTAACATAAATGGTACGTTCTCTAAATGGGATATAGTCAGCGGTGGGGTACCACAGGGATCTGTGCTAGGACCAATTCTTTTTAACCTTTATTAATAACCTTGTGGATGGGATTGAGAGTAAAGTGTCAGTCTTTGCTGAAGACACCAAACTATGCAGGATATTAAAATTTGTCCTTGACATTACAATATTGTAAAATGATCTGAATAAGATGTTTGAATGGTCAAACACTTGGCAAATGAGATTAAATGTAGGTAAATGTAAAGTAATGCACCTAGGACAGAGTAATCCTATTGCTGCATATACATTAAATGGGAGTATACTTGGGACTGTAGGGGAAGTGGACTGACCTATGGACCTGTCTGCAGAGGGAGGGTAAGTGTACAATGTGCTTGACGTGGACTGCTGCATTTGAAGGTGGGAGACAGCTGGAGATAGTAAAGGATGGTGAAGTACTGGGTTTGGCCACTAGGGGGAGACTAAGGACAGCAGAAAACAGAAGACGGTGTAATACTGTAGTTTGTCCACAAGATGGCAGCAGAGAGCAGCGAGGAAAGGGCTTAACATCAGCTTAAGGCTACGAAACCGCAGTCATGGGGGGCGGAGTTACATGAGCTCTATGTCATGATCCATGCTGGATTGTGACAGAGAAAAGCACTTGTAACTTTTTTTCTTTAAGCTGGTTGCTTAAAGTGAGTTTTGCCCCCGGTGGCCATTAGGGTCATTGCACTGTGGTGGTTTCAGTTCTAGTTTTGCCCCCCCGGTGGCTGTTAGGGTCATTGCACTCTGGTTACTTTAGTTTAGTGCACGTGATTATGAAACAGGTGTGATTGCTGACTCTTACCTATAAAAGAGTGTCAGGTGGTTGCAATCACTGTTGGTGATATTGGTCATTTCAACCATCCTTGGTGAAGGAGAGAGAGAGTTCCAGGCAACTCAGTCAGAGTCCTGGTGTGGAAGGAGTCAGAGAGGAGTTCCTTGCAGCTCTGACAAAGCTTGGTGATGGAATAGCTATTCAAGAGGAAAGCTGCATTCTGGTGGTGGACTCTTGCTGGGAGCAATAGCAACAGAGCAAAGCTAAGTGGGGTTACCCCTGTTTTGTAACTTTCCTTTTGTGTGTTTCAGTGCAGTGGTGGGATTAGTTTCTGCACCGTCCATTTCATTACATAGGGCTAGGTGCAGGGCGAGCTAGGGCTCTTAGGTTCCAGCTCGGCGACCGGTACAGAGCCTGTATAGGGACTGTTAGGAGTGTAGAGACTGGCTCAGGAGAGTGCAGGAGGTCTTCACGTCCCCATTCCCTATCGCAGGGCCCTCCATTGTATCAGTTTCCCTGGTGTTTCCCTTTATTATTTAAATTCGCCCTGCTGGAGGCGGTGTATCCAGTTATACATGTAATACTGAAATTCGCCTGCTGGAGGCACTCTATCCAGCTGTATGTTATATTATTTAAATTCGCCCTACTGGAGGCGGTGTATCCAGGGTCACGTGTGCCATAGAAATTCGCCCTGCTGGAGGCGGTGTGTCCAGTCACACATTGACCATCACACTCTAGAGGGGAATTCCCAGAGAGAGGGATATAAGAAGGGGTAGAGAGTTCCAGAAGCAAGCCAGTCAGGGAGAGGAGCTCAGGAGAGGAGAAGACTGAAGGGAGAGACAGACCAAGAAGAAGCTCCAGAAGGGACTGAGAAGAGAGACGGTCAGGGGGGTGGCCCTGACAGGAGAAGCCTCAGAACAGAGGAGGCCCGGGGGTACCAGATGGATGGAGTCGGATGGGTGAAGTGCTGTGGTGGTAGGACTAGGGCAGCCACAGTGAAAGAGCCGTGAGGGATGTCAATTAGGTAAAGGAAGAAAGTGAAGGTACCCAGGCCTGTGTGCGGAAGTTGACGTGCAGCTGCTGTGTGGTGCTGCGGTCGTCAAGGGGATGGCCAATAAAGAGGACCTGTTGAACGCAAATCGGTGTCTGTCTCAAGTCTGTTTGCGGTGGGAAAAATTACCACCCCCCAGTTGGCTCACGTACCTACAGGACTACCGAAGAGGAGAAGGACTTGGGTATTCTTGTTTCAAGTAAACTGAGCAGCAGTACTCAATATCAAGCAGCAGCCGCAAAAGCAAACAAGATTTTAGGATGTATAGAAACAGAGATAAAATCCCATGATCCCAATGTATTATTACCCCTTTATAATTCATTGGTGAGGCCACATCTAGAATATGGGATCCAGTTTTGGGCTCCATATTTTAAAAAGGATATTCAGAAGTTGGAATCAGTTCAACAACGGGCAACTAGATTACTAGATTATTACAAGGGATGGAAGGCCTCTCATATGGGGAGAGGTTGGAAAAGTTGGGCTTGTTTAGCTTAGAAAAAAGACACCTCAGAGGGGATCTCATTTAGGCTGGTTTCACACTTGCATTGGGCAGGGCTGAGGAAGGCTGCGTACTTCCTCCATTAAGCCCCGCCCACTGCCGCATCTCTTCCATTCAACTCCACCTACTTTTGCCTGCGTCTTGCATACCTATCTTTGGGTATGAAACCAGCCTTACATGGATAAATTTATGTGTGGCCAGTACAAAACACTGACCATACTGAGGACTAGGGGGCAGAAGAAAGGTGATTCCTGCAAAACAGGTAAGGGTTATTTACAGTTAGAGCAGTCAGACTATAGAATGCCCTACCACAAAAGGTAGTAATGGCAGACACTATAACTGCTTTTAAAAAAGGGTGGGATGATTTCCTTGATACACATACAGTAGCATTGCAGGTTATAGTTAAATTATTGCTAAAATGTACAATTGGTGGAGAAATTTGTTGGGCCTAGGTCTTTTTTCAACCTACCTATGTAACTATGTAGCCCACACCATTTTTTTTAATTTAATTCTTTATTTTACAAAGGAGTTAAACAGCTGCTGCTGAATACAACTCTCATGTCATGGGTTTACCACGACATAGAGGAGCAGAAGAGTGCAGCATCTGATTTCTCCTACTCCTGCACTGATTAGAATCACTTCACCTTCAAATTAAACAGTGCAGGGGCTATTCTGCTCAGTTCACAGCTCTTGGAAGTTTTCCTGCATTAAGGCTTTCAGCTGTTCACTGTTGGCCACTACCCACTACTATATGCAGTGTTTTGGGCCCTGGCAAGCACTCATTGCCAGAGATAGCTACATGCTGCATGGTTTAAGAGATGGTGGTTTGTTGTTGTTGTTGGAGAAGATGTTTAGTGGATTTATCTGAGAGTGTTGCTAGGTTTTGGTTGTGTGCTAATCCTCTCTTCCTACTTTGGTTTTCTCCATCCTCCAATCGCCAGTGTTTATCTCTGTTTGTGTGAGTATATTTCTTTTATTTTTATTTTCCTTTATCCCTGTTTGTATTACCTTGTTAGTCTGGTTGGTGTATTATGTACAGTACTACACCCCTCTTCAATGGGTGGGGGAAGGGTACAGACTGAGGGTGGATTCAGGAGCTAAGGCAAGGTATGTGGACCCAGCATTTTCACCATCAGAAGTAATCTGAGGAACAGGGAAAGCTAGGGTGCCCCTAGCAAGAGTCTCGTCCTGTGACATCCAACAGCAGAGTCGTCACATCCCATCATTGTCTCCTGGTCCAGGAGACAATAATGAGATTGGCCTTCAGCCGCTAGTTCCTGATAACAGCGTGAAGTCTACTGCTTGCTCCCAAGCACTAGTATGTGTAACGCTGATGACACATGGATATCATCCATGTGCCATTAGTGTGCACATGTGTGCCATGCATTTTGTCTGTGCTGCGCAAAAAAAACTGACATGTCTGTGGATTTTTCACATGGACAAACAGTCTGTGTGAAAAGCCTTACACGTGCACACCAACATTGAATACAATGGGTGTGCATTTGTCCATATTTGCGACCTTTAAAAAACCGACCACATACAGATACAAAAAATGGTCGAGTGAAGGGGGGTTAACAGAATAGAGAGTGCGGGTAGGGTATTACACAGAGATGAGGGAGGAGATAAAGGATGATGAAGAACTGTAGGGAGTTTTGTGGTTAAGTGTGGTAAGTTTATAATGTAATCTATAGCAGAGGGATAACCATTGCAATGATTGGCACTTTGTGGAGGCATCGGTAAAGCGGATTGGCAGATATATGAGCCTTGCTACTGTATTCACAATAGTTTAGAGATGAGAGAATTTAGTAAAAGGGACACTGATAAGTCGTGAGTTGCAGAAATCCAGACAAGAATAAACAAAAGCAAATGTAAGAATTTTTGCAGCTTCAAAGTAAAAAAAAGGCAGATTCTGGAAATGATTTTGGGATAAAGATGAGGTCAGTGAGTGAGTGCTTGGACACAGGGAATAAATGAAAGATCAAAGACAAATATAATCAACATTTTTCTTAATATGTAAATGAGCTATTAAGATCTACGGGCCAAATATTGATCTCTTGGATAATCTGCCTCTAGAGCTTATTTTAAACGAAAGAGGATGTTACCAGTGTGAAGCATTTAAATTAGGAGAGTAGACTGTCAATCATTGCATGTCTTACACTGGTAATGCCTCCTTTCATCTAAAATATGCTCTTACAGACATTTATAGGGAGTTCTATGCCGGCTCATAGATCCTAAAAGCTAATTTACATATTAAGAAAAATGGTGATTACTTTGGAATAAAACACTGGATTGCACATATCAAGGTATCATTTTATTCAACTTTCTATGACCTGAATTCCATTGAGATGTCTTAGGAGAGTTGATCCTACTGACAGATGCCCTTTAAAATATTATCTACATTGATAAATTTTGTTGGATAGAGTAAATTTACAAGTGCTTTATTAATGTACTGCATATTAATTTATTGGTCCATTCTTCTGATTTTGTACATTTTTTTTACTTACTGCTTACAGCTCGTTGCCTTGAGGACCAGCCACCGCTCAGTCTAGCAGTAATGGCAGAACTTGTACAATGATTACATGCTGTTTTGAATAAAGCTTTTACGCACTGGTCTGAAGATGGCTGGGATTGCCAGAATGCGCTGTTAGCTCTTGTTCCCAGTCAAGTTCAGTTCAATGTGCTCTTAATCCTGCACAGGCAAAGCCTCATATAGCAGCATCAGGAACACTCAATTGATGCCAGCCACAATGCCTCTAATCTAAAATGTCAATAAGAATCATCCACCTCCTGTAATCTGTAGGTTAACTATCTGGGGTGTGTTTCTCTGCTGATTTGAATGCATGGAAGTAATTGTCTTCATTGACTTTTTACTTTTGATAATGTCAAATGTCTCATAACTACCTGAAAAATCTCTTGATTCAGCAAAAATTGGGGAAACAACAGCACAATTGTTATAGGGGCTATCTGTCTTTAGGCTACAAGTCTGCAATCACTCTATGGTACTGCAGACTTGTGAATCCTCACATCTCTCACTGTGCGTTGTGAGTATTCTCTGGTGCCGGCTCAAGTAGCGGGCAGTCATGTGACCTCAAGTATGCATACTTCAAGCCACATTCCAACTAGACTGTTTCCATCATCGCTCAACATACTTGCATTTAGTCAAGCCACGTACGTCTAGCTGGCACATGACCACATGTATGCAGATCACATACTTGCAGTCATAGCACCAGCATCAAAGAATCATTACAGTGTGCAGTGCACGCAATATGAGCAAAAACTGAAGAAATAAAAGGAACGGCACTAAGGCACAGCTACTCACATATGGAGATGAGACCCACTGAGTCCACGACACATAGGCGGTCTAAATCCGGTATCACGGTGCTTGCATGAAAACACATGTATAGAAGCCAACATCCAGTAGGAGAAAGATGTAGCACTCACCAGGTGAATTAAAAAACCACAGTCCTTTATTGAAACATCAGCAGTATAGACAAGGTTAACACGGGCTAGGTCCGTGCAGGCATGCAGTGAAAGCAAACAGGACGACGGCCGTTTCGCATTACATACGCTTCCACGGGTCCAGGTTTCGATATGTGCATTAACAGATCTGTAGAGTGACATTAGACTTGCAGCCTAAGATCGGAGTCACAGTAGCATATCACATCTGATGCGAGAGCATCGGATGTGGTATGCTAATGACATTCGGCTCCACCTCTGCTACAAACATGTGCCGAGTGTCAGTGCTCCGTGCTCCAGGAATCACACTGTACTCTGGTGATATCCGAGTGATCGTCCGATCGCGATCCGATCAGAGCAGAAAAAAACCGCCATTGAGAACACAACCATAGGATTAACTTGATACAAATGTAATTTGATTTTTAATCGGATTGCTTTCGTCCGATTTAATCGCAAATGGGAGCGAGCCCTAAGGCAGGACAATCCCTTTAAGTGTTCAAGAATTGTATGGGCCACCCTAAAGGCCCCGTCTCACATAACGAGATCGTTAGCGAGATCGCTGTAACATCACAGATTTTGTAACGCAACAGCGATCTCGCTACGTGTGACTAATATCGGCGACCGGCTCCCCAGCTGGATATCGCTGATCGTGCTCGAATGTCCCAGGCCATTTTTTTGATCGCTGGCGTCCCGCTGGCCAGCATGCATTGCTGTGTTTGACGCCAATGAGCGACCTCGTTGGCGACGCAGAACTCAGGGACGCAGGCGGGAGTCGTCAGAATAGCTGCTGTGTGACAAGGTACCAACGACCGTCGAGGTCGTTATACGGATCGCCGGATCGTTGCTGCGTCGTTGAGTAGATCTGCCTGTTTGACAGCTTACTAGCGACCATTTAGCGACCCACCAGCGATCCTTACCAGGTCGCATCGTTGTCGGGATCACTGGTGTGTTGCTAAGTGTAACGGTACCCTTAATGAATACAGGTTTAGTAGAATTGTTTTTACATTATACAGTACTTATCGGTACTTGAAAGTTAAGTTATTACAACATTTTGTAAACATTTCTTAGTTTGTTTTAAAAAAAAACCTTGAAAAATAGACATGACAAGGGAAATAATAAAGGTATAGGAGTTAAAAAAAGGATCTTATCATGGATAACAAAAATGTTGTAATAACTTAACTTTCAAGTACCGATAAGTACTGTATAATGTAAAAACAATTCTACTAAACCTGTATTCATTAATAGTAGTTATTTCACATTTACATAACAAGATCAGGCCTGCAAGGAGAATGAGCAATTAGCCTGAGACTGACACAATGAATACTTTTCAGTTTTGTTTAAATTATGCAGAATTGTAAGGTTGAAAAATGCTTCTTTGTGGGGTAAACAAGAATCAGTAGTGTTATTTCCCTAGTATATACCGTATGTTAGTTTGGAACCTTTGTCACTGTCTTACATGCAATACTATATACTATTCTTAATACAGCAACAAAAAGTTATTTTCAATCACAGAAATTCTGAATACAGCCTTATATTGTCAATTTGCCAAACATCTGATTGTTTAATTAATTTTAGAAAATGACAAAACTTTGGACAGTACTAGATAATTGTTCTCCTCCTTTATATAAACTTCAAATGTTGAGTGTTTTCCAAGTGTCATTGTGACCTAGACTTGTCTTAGTATGTGAAATGATAAAGATTTTAATGAACTGGATATTTATTAATGCCAGCACTTTTTTTGTTAGATCTAACCTAACTATATGCAGTATATAGATGATTTAAACCAATATTAAAGAGAATCAGTCATCATTTTTTGCCATCTAATTTGAGAGCAGCATAATGTAGAGACAGATACACTGATTCCAGCGATGTGTCACTTACTGGGCCGCTTAGTGTAGTTTTCATAAAGTCACAGTTTTATCAGCAGGAGATTATCACTAGAGAACTAGAAAACCTGCTTTCAGGTAGTCCTCCATGTTCATGAGCTCTGTATAACCCCACCTCTACCACTGATTGGCAACCTTCTGAGTACACTGTTACATATGCAGAAAGTTATCAATCAGTGGTGTGGGCGGAGTTATACAAAGCCCAGCATTCAGAGACCTGCTAAATCCGCAACAGATGCAAGTGATTTTAGCAAAATAGTAGTAAGCATCCCAGTAAGTGATATATCGCTGGAATCAGAGTCTCTGTCCCTATATCATGCTAAGGGGAGTAGCTAAGGGGAATATGTTGTCAGAAAATGGCCTATTGTTTAAATACATATTTTGTGTTACATTTATTTTTTTTAATTGATAGCAATGTTTTTTTATGACATCACATTCTTTATCCAAACAAAAAGACAGTAATCTGGTCACTGGGGTTTTTTTTTTTTTAAACTGACTAACTTTTTTAAACACTTACTACTGGGGTTTTTTAGACTCATGCTTCCTGTCCTTTCAGAGTTTTCGGCAGACTACCTAGAGGCAGGATTACAGTGACAGGTAACAACTCTTTAGCCCGGGATCACACATGCGAGAAACACGGCTGAGTCTCGCATGTTAATACCCGACACTCGGGATCAGAGCGTACGGCCTCATAGCAATACATGCAGCCGCACGCTCCGCTCCTGAGTGCCGGCGGCTGTGCCGGGTATTAACAT